>NC_056765.1:15372500-15980000 GCF_018687715.1 Carya illinoinensis
CAAACAAGCATAGTTCGGAATTAGGTTACATCGTTTTCCTAGAAAGAAGAAAATTTAGCTCATGCTAGAATTGGAATTCAACATAAACGAATTCACCATAATTGTTCTGAGAAGATGGGAAGAAGAAAATAAACACTGGAAAATCCTTCTTGCAGCCTCAACTGGTCGTCAAAAGCTCAAGGGAACGATTCAACGCTTTTCTCCCGTCCGTGCTCGTGTATGAATCCAAAGTACGTGCAATAAATTGGAATTCCGTCTCCAAAACAAATGATTTGAATCCCTCTAGCTATGTTTTTCTCTCCCAAAGAGTGTTCTCCAGTCAAAACTCGCGGCTCTAGAGTGAAGAATGGCCTTTTATATGGTCCCACGGCGGAAAACCTAAAATCTGTCAAAATACGATGTTCGCTTGAGCGGGGTGTCAAGCGCGCGTCGAGCGTTCGACTCTGCCTGATTTCGCTCGAGCGTCCTATCGAGCGCACATCGAGCGTTCGACTCTGCCTGATTTCGCTCGAGCGGCCAATGTCTCCGCTCGAGCGATCTTCATTTTTCAGCAACCTGCTCGAGCTCCCTGTCGAGCGGCAGTCGAGCGTTTGAATCTGCCTGAATTCGCTCGAGCGGCCAAAAGCCTCCGCTCGAGCGAACTTGTGAAATCTGTAATATGAAATTTTGCAAGCCATCAGTCACCTCAGTAGTACATCATGATCAGAGAGATCATGATATGATCACTATATGTGACCATCTCCATATGATAAAATATATTAATAAATAATAAGGAGATGGTCATTAGATTACTTTAATCATATGTACTAACTAATTAGTCTGTATCCTTTATATATGTTTGTTGCTTGGCGTTGCACTCTGTACGTACGTACTAGCTAGTTTGGTTTGGTATTTAATTTCAAAATGCATGCATGCATGCAAGTGTGTTTCTATGTTTATAGTCATCTATATTCAGCGGATGTATATTAACGTCGTTTGTGCTTAATTGCTTTCTTGTTTGTTATAAGCGGCTTTCACCAGCAAGCAAACACAGCCCCAAATAAATAAAAATGGCTGCTAAAACTTATTTCCAGCTACATTTTACTCGCCGGCTAGTTGTTGCAATTGTATAGTGCCAATTGAGCTTTGGCAGCTGATTTTTTGAATGAATTGGAAAAACTATTTTGCAGCGGTATTAAATCGCCGATAAAGATATGCACACAAACTTGATGTTGCCGAGGGAAAGAACCTGGCTTTTTGTTTTGAATTATCATCAGGAAAAAGATTTTGCTGTAAAACACTCTAGCTAGCAGCAGGTTGTTTTTTGTGTCAATTTTTTATTGCCGGTAAAAGTCATTGCTGTCAATCACAAGTTTTTATATGATTATATAAGCAATGCCGCAAACAAATACGTGCGGCATTGTAGAGTCGCCGCTAAAGGATTTATACAGGAATATATTCTTTATTAGCACAAAAATTGTTGGCAAGAAAAATGTGACGCTAAAATATCCAATATCCAGAATACAGTAACACTCATCAAATATCCAAAATATACCCAGGCCAGTTTCTTCTAAGTTATATGCATGCCAACATTATAGCTAGATAGGTTCGATGAGAAATAAATTAACGCCATCCTTTTTAACCAGTGTTCCTATGAGCAAGTCTTCATGAATCGGATTGATCTCAAGCCTTCATGTCAAACTGAAAAGCTTCTTCAATTCTTCATGATCTCTTCTCAAACCATCAACTTGCAGATCATTATAGCTCCACTTTTGAAATACTTTCCCAAAGTCCTACAGATCATTATATAAACAATAACCTTGATTATCTCAATCAATAATAATGAAAAAAGTCTTGAGAGCAGCCACTATTTGGGGGAATCCATTGCACTCATGACGTGTCAACCGGGTTCACTAAAATACTAAATCGGTTTCAAGTCTTACGTCTCTCATCTCTTGCTCATCCCGCCCCCCCCCCCCCCCCCCCGGGGGAACCTCATAGCCTTCAAAGCCCTTTCAAAGAGCCCTTCGTCTTCTTCGATAGCCATCAAAGCCATTCAAGTCTTACGTAATGTGTATGAAGACTGGAGTTACCCTCACTGACGCCTCTAAACTCTTGCTGAAGAAGCCACACAATGTTTACATATCCATACTTTGCTATTGAATTTACTGTTTTCAAAGAGGAGAATCGACGCGACGTTGAAGTCGTCGTGGGACTAGGAGAAGGAGGTGAATATTTTCATCAGCCCTTTGAATTTAGGGTTCCTACATATTGAATTCTCCTTCTTCTTGTTGGGGGGGGGTGTTTGGGCCATGCTCCTTGTACTTTCTGAATACTGCCTTTCGAAATTGCATCAATTTCATATGAGCCAATTCTGTTTTCTATTTCCAATTCGTTTCCCCAACAATCCAATAATGCTTCAAGTAACAAAGACAATGCTTATGATGGTAATGATGATAGGGAGCTAGGAAATCAAGCGGATGGTGGTCAAGTTTTCCCTAACGACTTAGACCTCCAGCATGCCTTGGCTACTCATCGGCTAAGAAGCCTCAAGAAAACCAAGGCTCAGCTTGAGAAAAAACTTTCTACTCTTCATAAGGACAACTCTTCCAAAGATGTTGAACCAGACAAAGCCTTGCAAGATCTGGTCAAGGAGAAGCCAACGCATAAATGGAAGCTAAAAGATGTTAAAAAGTTAGGTAAAAAGGTAGAAAAAAGACAGAAGATAGTCAAATTTGAAGAGGATTCTGGTTTTGATGCAATTCTACTCGGCACTACACGTTTTGGGTTATTAAAAAATAAATTACAAAGGCAGCTACGTAGTGAGTGCAGTGTGTGCCCTGCTACAGTGGATGCCCTATAGAATTACACATAATAATGGTCTATAATCAATCTAAAATTTTGTAAGGCGAATATATTGCAAGTTGCCCAATGTATATTTTTAAAATTATACAAAAACCATCTTGCATACCTTTATATGCTGGCAGCATTAAAAAAATCCACCTTATATCATTTATGTAGTCATTAGGAAATATAATTATAGCATAAATGATAAATAGGGAGGTACATCCATGATTTCCAAATCATGCAGCTAGTTGCATTTAACTAGTCATTTTCTACTTATTTTGGTGGTTCTACTTCAATGTTTTTGATGTAAACAGTTGTAATCAGCATCTTACATATGAGTTAGGCTAAATCAGAAAGGATATAGAAATTCCTTGATCCATAAAAGTGTATAGTAAAATTAATAGACAATCAAGAACTTCTTTTATCATTTGGTTCATGGAAACTTGGTATATATAGAGTTGGGTCAAATATCAAACACTATATACTCATGAATGCATAACCGCATAAATAAGAATGAACAAAAAACACATGATGAGGCCTTGCACCAATGCCAAACCTTGCATACAAATAACTTACTTGTGAACTAACAATAATATGGCTTTGGAACTAACAATAAGGCTGAGTTACGAGTACTGTTGCAAGGGGTTAAATTGTGTAAAGCTATGGCTTGGACACATGTTATTCTGGAATGTGACTCTAAGATCATGGTGGATTGGCTGAATAATAGATACTGTAGTTTATGGTATCTTTGAGACTACAGGGATGATCTTATTTAGGAGTTGGATGGCTTGCAATATCAAGTGGTTCATCAGTTCAGAGAAGGTAATCAAGCAACTGACTATTTGGCACGGTGAGG
Source organism: Carya illinoinensis (assembly GCF_018687715.1). Taxonomy (NCBI): domain Eukaryota; kingdom Viridiplantae; phylum Streptophyta; class Magnoliopsida; order Fagales; family Juglandaceae; genus Carya; species Carya illinoinensis. The sequence goes on from NC_056765.1 coordinate 15,376,183, forward strand.
TGAAGAGGGGATCAATTAGAGTTGGGTCTTCCATCCATTTGAAGATAAGTTGGTTGATAGGAGGAGCTCGTGCAAGCTGTGGCACTAATTTCGATTTTACTATTTTCATGTAAGCTGTGTCATTGTCTCCCTTCTTTTCTTTCTTCTTCTTCTTCTTCTTCTTCTTCTTTTGTGTGTTGAGCATTGGGTCATTTTTTGGTATGTATCACGGGTTTTCCTCCACTTGAGTGAGGCTTCTCAATAAATTTCAACGATCAGTCCTCCTTTATTTGAAAAAAAAAAACCAAAAAGAGAAAAAAAAAGAATAGAGAAGGCAAATTTTGTATAGAATAATCTTCAACATGGATTTTCTCAGTACATTAATTAATTATTACAGTCCTAATTTTACAATTAAATAACACAGTAATGAAATCTAATGCTAATATCATTTGATGCAATACAAAAGCTAGCTTAATTATTTGTTGAAAAAGAGCATGATTTTTCTTAGTTTATATGATGAAGGTTAAGAGATGAAGTAATTACTTGTGATCGAGGGAGATGGCTAGCTGGACGTGACTGATTTTTTTTTCAAAAGCACAGTCGCTTGCAATTTAAGAAAAGTCTTAGATGGCTCTATAGCCAAAGCTAGCTGGAGATCTTGTTAGTGCATTTTATGTGTATTTCTTTTTTCATGCATTTTTTTTTTAATTTTTAGTTTTTTTTTTTTTTAAATTTACAACATCATTAAAAAAATACTTCTTTAATCACAAAATATTAAAAAAAAGAAAATCAATAGGAGTCTTAGCAAAAATAGTATCATTTTCCTTAAGTCATCTCGTACTTGCTATTGTAGTCAGTCACCGATAGGTAGTACATGAACCCTAGCCTAAAGAAACGATGGCCGCATTGCTAAAGTGCCGATATCATAACATAACAACTAGTTCCATATTTATATAAATAAGTCAAATTAATAAGATTCCAATTATGCTACTTGATTTAAAATAATGCTAATTGGCTTAGAATGATGCTATCTATATGAACTTAGAATAATAATGTTACTTGGCCATATAAAATCTATATTGATTTAAGATAATATTATTTGATCATCTGAAACTTAACATTCAATTAATTCTCTTGAAATGGTTGTCAATGATTTATTATCGGAGGGCCATATTTTGCTTGTGAGTGTTTATTTACTTGGCCTTTGCTTGCTATTGTGGGATTAAAGTTTGGTGGGTAAGGTGTGTGTGAATTTTGGGCCCTACCCTTGTGCAGAGAGCCTAGCCCCTTTTCCCAGTTGAATGGCGTCGTTTTGATCAAAGGGTGAAAACCCTAAGATCCCTCTTCTCCCCTGGCATGCCGTACCCTTCCTTTTTTCTTCTTCTTTCTTCTTCCTTTTGCTTCTTCTGTTGTGCTCCTCCTTCCCTGTAACCCGTGACGCCCATCGTCCATGTTGCCGCTGCACCTCCTCCATGTGTTGCTCAATGCCTGACCACCACTCATTGCTACCGCCACCTTCCCTTCCCTTGTTCATGCATTGCACATTGAGTCCTTCTAGGGATTTTTGGCCGTGCTTCCTCTTGGCCTCATGTGCACCGATGGCCACCACAAATCACACATGCCCACATGTTCCTCCCTGTGACCTGGGCGTCGCCATGGGTGGGTTTCCATGCACGTTTTTTATAAATAGGCCGAGCTCCTCCCCTCTGTATTCACCTCAAAAATCACCTTTTCTCCTCTTATTGTCTACTCCAGCATGTTCCCCTCTCTCAAATCTCCCTTCCTGTGGCTTTAGAAATTTCTCCTCCTCGTCGGCCGCCTTAAGCCGTTATATGCAATTGCTTTCCCATGGTTGTTTAACCAACCCTCGCCTTTCCCTTCCCACTCCCATCATCCTATCCCCTCGAGGCAGCCCAACCCATGAGCTAGACTCACATTTAGCCACTGACCCACCATGAGCAGCCATGAAAACCACCTCCTCCAACCACTGTCACCACATACCTGCCTTCCTTTATGTTATCACGGTTGTGATTATCACCTTTTTGACCAAACAGCCCTTGTCTCCACTCGTCGCTACCACCTTTGTAAGTCATATGACCTTGGAACTTAGTTATTTCTTATTTTAGTTGTCATTATTAATTATTGGCAAATTCTTACTCGCAGCGACGCTCACGCATGCACACTTGCGGGATCCCTTGGACGGCGTGCATGTTCATTTGGAGAATTCCTTTCCCGCTAAAATAAGTAGAACTTCAGATTGGCCATGGATTTCTAATGCGGGGTATTATATTTTAAATGCAATCTGGTTGAGTTGGGAATATAGTGGTCGAGGGCCATTCGAAGTGTTGGCAAATTTCTAACATAGTTGGTGATAGATTTGTGGCCGAGTGCAAGATGGAGAGTTGGGCACGACGCATAGTTGGAAAACTGTGTATTGGTTGGAGTTGTGACAATTGTGATACTTATTTGTGAGCTGTGTTGTTTGTAAATTGCGATGCCATCTAATATCTGTCTATTCATACATCGACATTTTTAATTGTCATTATTCATCTTTATTTTATTAATTGTGATGCCATCTAATATCTGTCTCTATTATACCTATTATTGATAAATGTTCTACCCTTGATTGTGTTGTGATATTTGGAGAAATTGTGTCTTTGTATAAAAGTGCTGAGAAATTATTTTGTGGGTTTATGCGTATCACGTCTCCAAGTCGAGATGCAGCCTTATTTCAGTGGAGCTTCTTTGGTACATTGGGAGCATATAAATACTTTGTATAAAAACCCCTAATTCACTCCCATCCTGCCACACAAAACCCCTAATTCTATAGTGGCCGCATGGTTTTTATACCCTCCAATAGAATTTTGGCACGAGCATTCTAAGAAAAAAATAATAGAACCGCACAACATGCAAGTAAATACTAATTTTCCTTTCTCTCATCTCCCTCACTCTCACCCATCTCTCTATCTCTCTTTCTCCCCTCTTAGTCTACTTGGTAGTGCTCTCTCTCTCTCTCTCTGCTCACTTTGCCATTGCTCACCAAGAGCATCGAGCTTGCACTACTTCAATCTAGCAAGCAAGTTGACCTAAAGTCCTCAAATTCAAACAAGAAATCACAAAAAGACAAGAAATCACAAAAAGGTAAGAAACACAAATCTTAAAAATGGTTTCTTTCCTTTTTTTTTTTTTTTTTTTAATGAGAGATGAGAAAAAATAGCAAAAGTAATAAAATTCTCTCACCCTTCTCTTCTCCCAGCAAGAAGAGAAAAAGAAATTAAGAATTTTTGAGCATAAGTTAAAGTCATAATAGCATCGGGTAAACATATATGAAATTTAATTTTAAAGATGCAATATTTAATGAGCATTAGAAGAGGGGTGTTTACCTGTGTGACATGGGAAGATCTTATTGACAACCGCACGATGACACAGTGTGTATGAAAGTATTACCAACCACAACAATACCTTCATCTTCATTTTACTCTATTGATCGATTTATTTAGTCTTTCAGTTAAATCCCAAACAAGAAGAAAAATCAACTTTATATATATATAGCTTCTTCAAGGAAGAATAATAAGATGTTTCCGTGGCGACGGGTTTGGGTGTTTATTGGTGCTTCAATCTTTTTGGGTGTTTGTTGCCTATCTATAAACATTTGCAAATTGATTGAGAGAAAAAAGTTGCAAATTCACAAAGAGCAGCACAAAATATGGATGCATATGCAAAAAATCAGCTCAGCACAGGAAAAAATAAAGATAGATAAAAGAGAGGGGAGAAAGATCAGAATTAAATTAAGTGGGATTTGCTTGCCTGCATATGGTTCTATTATTATTCTTTTAAAATGTTCATGTGTCAAAATTCTATTGGAGGGTGTAAAAACTCCTTATTCACCTAGTCCTGTTTGAAGTTAATCTTAAATTAAAAATATGAATGTTGGACATGAACTTAGACTTCATTAATTAAGCTAGACAGTAAACGTCATGTGCATTTGATCACCATGTTCGTGAGCATATAAAACAAGTACCATACTTTAATCACCACGAGTAATCACAAAAATGCATAAATAATCATGAAAACGTCTATCATACCATTAATTAGGGAAAAATTATTTATACAGTCTTATAATGTACATATAAGTCTCTAACACTTTCTTTAAAAAGAGTGGACAAATTCAAAACGTATATATATATATATAAAAAAAAAAAAAATCACCTTTTAAAAGTGGATCTCACATTTTTCACATGGAGCTTGTGAAAGATCTTAGTAGATCATGTCTACCTCACTAATCAGTATGCATAACATATAATGCATGCAGAAAGAAAAACCATTATTGGTACTAAATAGTGCTACATGCACACAAAACTATACGATCAATTTCAATTTTACACAACTTCATGCATATTGAGTGTCGGCCTTATTTTTTCAGCTTTTTCTTTTTTAATTCAAAATCGAATTTTAAAATTTTTACAATTTGATCAATCGCTGACGTAAGATTCTATGCATAAAAATTCTAGTATATATATATATATATATAAATAACATATTCCATTACTATTATTATCATTCTCATTGATCCTATAACTATTTTACATGATCTTATTTTACGATCAATCAATATGTTTTTTATTTGAGTTTCAAATTTTAAAATAAAAAAAGAAAAAAAAGGAAAAAAGGTATAGAAAAAAAACTTGCAAAATTGAAATTTCATAGCTGCATCAATCATTGCTCTTGGACTAAATAAGTGTCGTTTGATAGGGATGAATGATGTCGCTTCAAAGGAGTAAAATTCCATGGTATCAAAATCTTATATACCAAGTACTATTAGATCATAGCTTATTATCACAAAATAAAAACTGAAGATTATGGGAAAGAAAAGCTGAAGATTTTGATTTTCTTGATTGTTTTGGCGTTGTTCTTCATTTGAAACGTTCAAACGAGTCTCACTACTAGTTAAAGGTGCGGATGGAATGGGCATACCTTTTGAGCAAGCAAAAGTTAACAAATCTAATTAACAATATGAACTTATAATATTCTAGGTCTTGAGTGATCGATTTATTACAATGTAAAGCAAGAGAATTAAAGGATCAGAGTGGTAAATTCCTATGTAGAGTACTACTATTACAATCACAGGAGTAGATGTGTTGCTTCCAAAACCCAAGCTAAATTCCACTTTAGACTAAATGACGCATAGAGGCCAATGCTAAGATGGGAGACTTGTCATCCTCGTCAAGAGCCAGTACCTAATGTGGGCAGGTTAGGATTAATCCCAAAACAATATCTATTAATGTGTCGTACATACCAAGTATATCATGTACAGAATATGCATAGAAATAGTCAAAGAGGAATTATTATATTTATATTGCCAAGATCTCAAATGAATATATATATATATATATGGCAAGAAAATAATGGCAGCCAATTAATGGATTAGAAGTTATAAGTTTAGACTAAAACAAATTTATATATTTATGATGTGGCTTAATATAATAAATTAATTGCTGTATTTAGATCACATTAAACCATGTTAATATGTAGAATTTCTTATCATTATCTCGTGAAATTAAATCTTTTTCAGTAGTAATATGATACAAATGGCGCTTTCGATTTGCCCAAAATCAATAGCTATAACAACTGGAAGATTTTTTCCTTTGGAATGTCTAATGCTAATCAAGTGAAAGTACTTTCGAAGCATGCACTCCACCCAATTCTCAAGCACGGCTACCTTCGTTAGAAATGTGTCACTATCATACATGGCCAAACTTTGATTTGACATTAGCATCACCAACGCCTCCATTATGTCCATATGTAACAGCAATATGAAGAGCCATTTTGTCTTTATCTGCGATTTCCCAATTCAATGCATTGGGGGGAAGAGACTCAAGAATCACTTTTGTCTCATCCAAATTACCGTCTCGCACAACATTGTACAATTTTAAAAAAGAGTTTTTACTATATGCAAACACAGTCGCGTATCAATCTATATGTCAATATTGATTTATTTATATTTAAAATTTAAATTAATATTATTTTTAATAAAATCTACTTTTTAACTAATCACATTACATTAGTACACAGATTAGTACACAATTGTATTTACAACTATATTTTTCCTTTGAAAAATTATGTAAGTCTTCATCATCCCAACATTCGGCCATTTTTACTTTATTTTCTCAGCAATGTTAAGTATTCAAGGACTAAGAATTCACTTGAACATGTGGAGTATCAATTAGTAAGTCAAGCTGGCTATTAACAGCTCACTTAAAAAAAATCAAGCAACAATCTCCTCCACATTTTTAACACCACAATTTTAGGAATTGGCCTTTAATTTTGTCATTATAAATTTATACCATACTCGATTAGTTGCCTTGATAGATTTATTTCTTGTATCTATTTATGTTGATCACTCTTTCACTGTAAAAATTAAGTTCTGGAGATAAAAAGTTTCAATTCTTGACATTGGCTAATACCTGGATACCTAAAATTAACGTTTTTATAGCATTATATTAATATAATAGTCAAACTTATATTAATATATAAGTATTGCAACTATTTTCCTCCCCCTTTTTTTTTTTTTGAGGAAGTAGCATTTCTTTAAATTAAAATGAGAGATATATAGTTCGAGATGGAGGAATCAATAACTTATACCTCGTCACAATAAATGCAATATATAAAAATGACAATACTACTGTCACAAATATGGTGAAAGGATTGTCTTTTGTGGCGACAATCTTTTCATGGTATCGATTGAAGAATCTTTTGCATGCCAAGTATTCAATATAAAAGAGAAATTATACGGCCAGTGAAAGGATGGGATGAGATAAATCCTCTCCTTATTTTTAAAATCTTTTTCATCTTTGGCTAATTCACAAGGGACGAGGAGACAGTTCAACATGTATGTGGTCATATCTTGCAAGGGATGTGTGGGCAGAGAAACAAAGTGTTGTTCAAAAGTAGAGCACTGAGGCAATGGATTTTTTCCAGTTATGGGAAAGATTGCAGCAAAGGTTTGAGCAGAATAAGTTAGAGAAAATTGCTATGATTTTTTAAGGCATTTGGTTTAGAATAAACATATATCTATTTGAGGAAAGCTTTGATAGCCCGAGTAAAGTTATACAAAGTGCCTTATCTAATGTTAAAATTTTTTTAGAATCTAAAGGGGGAACAAGGGGCAGCTGATTAGAACTAGTTAGAGGAGGGATGAAGTCAGATGATTCCCACCAATTGAAGGCTCTACAAAGATCAACTTTGATGCTGCCATGAATAAGAAAAATTAGAAAATGGGCATTGGAGTAATAGCTAGAGACCCCAGAGAAGAGATTCTAATTGCTTTTTGTACTCCAAAGGATTGCATTTGAGAACCTCATGACTTAGTAGAAGCTTATGAGCAGAAAGTCATTAAGAAGGAGATTAAGAAGGTCATCTTTAAAGGTGATGCGCAGAAACTAATAAAGGAGATAAAGGGCAGGGAGGTTACATATGCATGGATGGGACAATTGAAAAAAGATATAAGACACAGTTTCACCCAAATAGTAGAATAGGAAGTGAGATTTACCTATAGAGAAGAGAATAGTATAGCTCATGAGCTAGCTAAGAGGGCACTACATGTGGATGGAGAGAATTGCTGGATTGAAGAGGGTCCAATTGAGATTAGTTCTATTGTAGAGAAAGAGATGTCTTGTAACAGATTTTCATATGATGAATGAAATAAGAAGTATTTTGATGTTTCAAAAAAAAAAAAATAATAATCTGCTAAACCCAAAATACCTTATAACCTCAAACATGTACAAATTAGGACAAAACTCCCATTCCATCTATCAATTCACTAACTAACCTCTGTTGTTTCTAGATTAAAGTAAAATGTTAAAAGACTCTTTAGAACATTAGCAATATTGGTTCTAAATCTTAAGTTAAAGTTTGTCTCACTTTGTTGCTTTTGACTATTCATTCAAAAATTGAACCTCACTTACATTACTCTTATTCCTAAAAAGCAATATCCTACTATTGTTGCTAATTGTAGGCCCATTAGTTTGTGTAATGTGGCCTATAATTTGATTTCAAAAGTTATTTCCAATAGGTTGAATGCGGTTTTACCTAGAATTATTGGAGAACGTCAGAGTGCCTTTATTCCTGGTCGTCTTATTACATATAATGTACTAATTGCTTATGAGTTGGTGCATTTTTTAAAGCATACGAAGATAGGAAAACATGGGTATATGTCTTTGAAACTGGACATGAGTAAGGCTTTCAATAGGGTTGAGTGGTGTTTTGTCAAGAAGGTGATGGGATTTTCTGTTGAGTTTATTTTGTTGGTTATGTTTTGTGTCCAGCCAGTGTCTTTTTCTGTGTTAGTTAATGGAGTCCCAAAAGGGTCTATCCTTCCAATTAGGGGATTAAGACAAGGGGACCCTTTATCCCCTTATTTCTTTCTCCTTTGCACTGAAGGTCTCATTTCTTTACTAAATGCAGCAGGTTTAAGGAAGGAAATTTCTGGTATTAAAATTTGTAAAAGGGCTCCTAACATAAATCATTTTCTCTTCGCGGATGATTGTGTTATTTTTTGCAAGGCTGAAGTGGAAGAGAATAGGGGGGTTCAAGCTTTATTAGATCTATATGAGAGTGTGTCAAGTCAGAAAATAAACAAGAAGAAAACTTTCTTTGTGTTTAGTTGTAATGTGCAGCAAGAATTAAGGGAAGAGATTCGTTTGTTATGGGGTAATGGGGAAATTCAACAGTATGAGAAGTATCTTGGGTTACCCTCTATATTTGGTATATCTAAAGTTAGAACTTTTCAAGCTATCAAGCAAAATGTTTGGCAGAAACTTCAAAGTTGGAAAGAAAAGCTTTTTTCTCAAGGGGGTAAGGAGGTCTTATTAAAAGTTGTTGTATTGTCTATTCCTACTTATTCAATGAGTTGTTTTTTGTTGCCTATGAGTCTTTGTTTTGAATTGGAGGGTTTGATGACAAATTCATTGAATTAGTTGGGGTAATATGTGTGAAGGGAAGTCTTGAGGAGGGTTGGGATTCAAGAATCTTAGAAATTTTAACATTGCCCTTCTTCCAAAGCAAGGTTGGCATTTATTGCAAAATGAAGACTCTATTTGATTTAAGTTGCTCAAAGCTAGATATTTTTCACAGTCCTCGTTTATGGATTATAGCTTGGGTCACTGCCCACTTTGAGGAGCATTTGGGAGGCTAGAAAATAGTTAAGGGAGGGACGTAGATGGCGGATTGGGGATGGAAGGATGGTGAACTTATGGAATGATCAATGGATTCCAGGTCATAAACCCCTGGTCCACGAACTCGGGCTAGAGAGGAATGATAGTGAAGATGTTGTGGCTACTGTTATTGATGAGGCAACAGGGTGGTGGGATATTCCAAAGCTTAGAGTCAGTCCAATTATAGTGGCTAATATTATGAAAGTGATGGTTTTTCCAGTAGGTACAGTTGATAAAATGATTTGGGGACAAGAAAGAAATGGAATTTTCTCTGTCAAAAGTTGTTACAAGCTGATTATGTCGAAAAATGCATCTAGTTCAGCAGAGTCATCTATAGCAAGCAGACAACAGAAACTATGGATAGCCTTTTGGAGAATGCCAGTACCTAACAAGACAAAAGTTTTCGCATGGCGTGCATGCAAAGATAGTCTACCTTCTAACGAAAAATTGACTAAAAAACATGTGATTACAGAATCATCTTGCAAGTTTTGTTTACATCTAGTGGAGGACGTTCTTCATGCTGTCTATAGTTGTAACCAGATCTGAGATTTGTGGCTCCAGTTTATTCCATCTTTAGCTGCTCATAATTCTATTACCATTACTGATTTGGTTCTTTCATTTGTTGAGGGAAAAGATATGAATAACTTGGCACTGTTTCTTTGTCTTGCATGGGGTTTTTGGTACAGGAGAAACAAGTGGGAGTTTAAAAATATCATGTTGAGTCTGCGGCACATTTCTAATCATTCTTTGGGGCTTATGCAGAATTTTAAGGCTGTTTCTATTAAATCTCATGTTCAACTCTGGGACCATCTCAGCTGGAAGTCCCCTTCTCCGGGTATATTCTAGCTCAACACAAATGGAGGAATGTTTTCGGATTTGCAAAAGGCTAGAGTAAGGGCTATTTTACGTGATTCCTCAGGGAAGATGATTATGGCTATTTCAAAACTTGAATCAGAGATGGAAGAGCCAGAAGCAGTTGAACTATTGGCTGTTTTCAGAGGTCTTCAATTGTGCTCCACTATGTGGATCTCTCATATTCAAGTAGAGAGTGACTACTTGCCTTTAATTCAATCATTGCAGCATAATAATATGATGAATTCTTTGTTTGGGAATCTATTTACCAAAGTGCATGTAGCGGTTGTTAAATTGTTTTGCTAGTTGTTCTTTTTCCCATGTGTATAGGGAGGGTAATAGAGCAACACATAAGCTAGCTCATTATACTTGGCGTGTCGAAAACATTGATATGTGGTGGGATATTATTTCAGACTTCCTTTCTCAAACCTTATGGTTTGACAAATGTCTGTAATTATTTTTATCCAATGAAGATGTCTATTTTTGTCAACAAAAAAAAAAAAAAAAAAAATTGAACCTCATATTGGATTAACCATCTTCCTGTATGTAATAATTTTTTAATATTTTTTCTACTTTTTAAATACCTATTTTTTTATTTGTTTTATTAAATAAATCTTTATCTTCATTTTCATAATTTTCAACAACCTATACATAAAAAGATATAAAATCCGTTGAGAAACCTAAATTAACTCCATTCTCAAACACAAAGGATCAAAATATGTATGAAATTAGCTCATACTTATATCACACAACGTTCTAGAAATCAAAATATATAAAGACCCAAGAATTGTGAGATCATGAAGAGTTGTAGTGAAAATGTTACTACTTATCCCGCGAGGAATTGAGAAAATAACAAGTAAGATTTAGATGACTAAGTTAACATTTACTTACGTGTATGAACAACAATTATAGCTCAACTCCGTTGGCCTGCTTATATATACTTGGCTATTCCAATATAAATTTACCAACATTTCCACATCTTAAACAAAATTTAGATAACACAGATATATGGCTAATTATAGCCTATCCTATTAATACTCTAAGACTCATAAAGAACAAAATATCCAACAAATTTTATCGTTTTGTGTTTTATGTCTGGGATTAATAAAGTTTTGGTTTGGATCTTCCATCCCGCATTCGCTTATATATACACTTAGATTTAATTTAATGTACACTTGGAGCCTAAACTCATTAAATAGGAACTAGAAAACTATGGTTTTATGTAACACCCGGGCCTAGCCATGCCAGCTTTCCAAAAATTTTGGGTTTTTAGGCATGAAAAGCGCGCTTGAGATATGCGAGTAAAATATTTTTTAAGAGACTAGGGGTCTAAGTTTTTAATTTTGGTAGATATCCAACTTTATTGGGCTTGCCATTTTATTTAAAATCATTAAATATTTTGGTTTAGATAAAATCTTGGTATGAGCCGAGGAATATATGAATCAACTACATTTCTTTTAAGGATTAGTTGAGACTCAAAATTCTGAGAAAAAGCCTAAGCCCGTGAGATCTTGCATCAGACACCATGCTCTACACGATTCACGTCCATTTGTCACTGCATGCAGGGCTTCATAGTGTCCGTCTCCTTAGCATGCAAGTTTGTATCTCTAGTGTTTTTATGTCATTCATCTATATAAACACCTCTTCCACAGTCCTCGTGCATGCACTGCATTCTCGCACCCTAAGTTTTCTTTTTAGAGCCAACTGCACCACCTTCAAGTAGCCACAACCCAACCACTACGTAAAGCCACAGCAGTCCTAACTCTACACCGTTGTTCAACCCCACACGGCCATCATCCCTACAAGAAGGCCTACCCAGATCTCCCCGCCATAGGCAACCATGAACACATGCACGGCAACACCACCACATGCAAGCTGCCAGCCCGTTTGGCCCCTATTTTTAGCCCCTGAAACATAGCATTTTGATTCCAATACCCACTACCCTTAAGCCACTACCCCGCCGGTTGCCGCAGCAGCAAATGACGCCACTGACAGCAGAAGACACCAGATGAGAAGCTCCCACCTGCCGATGCTACCCTTGGTAAACCCAGTCCATAGCTCCCCGATGTGCTTGGTGCTTAAGTCCTCCCTCTCGCCGTGGTCTCTCTCTCTCTTTCTACGGTAACCCTCTCTCTCATCACTTCTCATCTCTTTCTCTCTCTTGATAAGCCTGTATCGCATTCTCTTCCCTCTCGGTAAGCCTCTGCCATTGCCTCTTCCCTCTTCTATTAAACTGAAGGTAGTTGGCCGGTTAGCTTTTTCCTAATTATTCAACGTAAAGTATACTAAAGCTTTTGCTAGGAAAATTACAGTTATGCCCTTGTAGTCACAAATCAGAACAAATATTTCTTTTCCTTTTTTTTGTTTATACAGGTGTTTTTGGTGGGGCATATTTTTTAAAATAAGCCTTAGTATTACAGAAAATTTTATATTATTTTATGTGGATTTTGACTCACTTTTTATTTATCCAAAAGGTTTGCTTGATAGAACATAGTTAAGGTTTTTAAATTACAGTTGGTATTAAGATCTAAAGAATTTAGAGTTGATGAGTTAGTTGAAGATATTAAATGAAATCGATAGTTAGGGTTATGAGAGTTTTAGATTATTTTTAAGGTAAAATAGGTTACTTAGGCTTCGTTTGTTTTCAAAGATGAGATAAGTTGAATAAAATATTATTAAAATATATTATATTTGTATTGGGATTTCAAAAAGTTGTATTGAGATTTGAAAAAGTTGAATTATTTATTTTATTTTGTATGAAAATTTGAAAAAGTTATAATGATTAAGATGAGATGAGATGAAAGTTTTGTGAAAGTGAACAAGGCCTTAGTGATTTAGGTTTAAGCATTTGATGAAATACATGTTCGATTGAAAATTTATGGGAGTACGTGACTATTTTATAGGTGACGATTGATTTTCATTCAATACTGTTGTGAATAAATTCTGAAAAGCTAAGAAGTTTAAGTAAGTAGGGTTCCTATGCTAGACTGTGCATAAAAAATAAAATGGACTGAGGTTAATTTTAAAAAATATGCATGTTTTGTTATGAAAAGAATTGTGAAACAACCTTAGTTATATGTTCTGCATTATTCATGAAATTATGTATAAGAATAAAGTATTTTCTTTCATGAAATTAGTTATTTGTTCTGTACTCTAATATAATATGATGTGATTTCTGAAAACTTTTGGCATGACATTCTATTTCTGTTTCTGTTCCATTCTAACCTTAGCATGGGTGTAAAATTGTGGCTTTTGATTGGGTTGGTACCAAATTTTCTATTTCCGGTGCACCCACTTTGGAAGTAAAGTGGTTTTTTGTGTGGTCTTGCCTATGTGCAAACTCGAGGCTCTGAGAATAATAAAGAAAAGATTCACATTCTGTTTCTGCTCGGTTAGCTATCTGGGTTTGCACAACCCTACCACAGGGGTTAAACATGGTCTATACTATGATATGATATGATAAAATGAAGATGTTCAGTTATGCCATGCCAAATGAACTTTGAATAAGAATATTTTCTAAAACTCTAATATTTTTTATAACATGTTTTGATTCTACAATCTAAAAGTAAAAATATTTTGTTCTACATTCTAAATTCAGTAAATGCTCATGTTTACACATTAGTATATGTTCTCTACTTACTGACTTGTTGATAACTCACCATTTATCTCTACAACATTTTTCAAATAATCTTGATGGTTTAGCTGGAGAGCAAGAATAGACAGTGTTAGAGAGGCTGATGATAGTAAAGGAATAAATACTCGAGGTTAAGTACTTATTTGAGAGTCATAGTTAGTAAAGTTTTTATTTTCGGTTATTTTGATATGTTGAGTTAAAGATATTTTCAAGTCTTTAGGAGTTTCTAATTTATTTTATTGAAAATTTCTTTGTTGTCCCTATGAAAGAGCATGGATATTTAGGTTGAGCTGATGAATTAATATTTTATAGAGTTTTTCAAATTTTATAATTATGATATTAGAGTTAATATTAAGTAATAAGAACTAACTCTCTAGACCTCCGGGACCAGGGCATTACAATTTATATCTTTAATTTCAATGTTTTCATCTTCCTCCAACTCCTAATGAACTGACAAATACAACTTCATCACTCTCATGTTAAAAGATAAATAATTAGCACTTAATTTTGACGCTGGAGGGGGGAGGGAGGGACTTCTCCAAAATTAACTGTCGGCTTCTAAGTCTGATCATGTAGTCTGCGGAAGATCACGACGATTGGTCTTGCAGAAATGACGACCTGTTCACGACTCAAATATGCTTTGGAATTCCTTTTTATCGCTACTTCAGAGGAAGACATGATCATTACCCAAATATATTTAATTAATCCTGTTGCGTTCTAATTACTTCTTTTTTCTTAACTAAAGCAGATGTATTTGGAGTTTGGAATAGAAATTGTAACACCTGTCGAGCACCAAGCCTGCTTTCTCTAAATTTAATTTTTAGGTTCATATGTGTGGGAAGCTCATTTGGATTTTGAGTAGGCTGTGAATTCCAATAATTTATTTTGGTGCGATATGAATTTTTGAGCATAAAATACGTTTATTTTTTTCCTTTTGCAGAACGTCCCAATGGGAACCAGAGCTCCGTTCAGCCCGCTGCTTCAGTGTTTTCTTTTTTTTTTTCTTCCGTAAAAACCTTCTCAGCTTTACGTCCTCTCTCCAGTCTTACGTATAACTCCTCTTTCTTCAACATCCCTTCACGTAAGTCCTCCCTCGTTTTCGTCTCAGCCTTGCCTTCTCCGTCTATGCTTTTATTTTCTAGTTTTCCCTAAGCGTCTGTCCCTTTCGTCCCATGTAAAAGTCGCCTTCCAGCTTCTCTCACTCTAGCTTTGAAGTTCCGCTCCCCGTCCCCTTATATGACTTTAATGTTGCATGTGCTGTCCACCGAAAACCATTTTCTTCTTTAGGTAAAACCCACTTTCAACTTGCTTCCGTGATTTATTCTCGCCGAAAATTATTTTACATTCAAAGTCATTTGTGCTTATTTTTTTTTCAGCTGCCCAAGTACACCGCCTCCTTCCTTCTCTTTGTCTTATCTTCTACATGTTTGTTTGTATTTCCTCTCAATTAGCATGTGCTTTTGGTCAAATATTTCAACTGAATCCTATGTGAATTTTATTTAAGTTGAAAATAAGGAGAGAAAAATAACACTAAAAAATAAATTAAAAGCAAAATAGATTATAAAAAATATGTTATATATGTGAGGAAATATTGTTCAATTAAATCATAGTTATAAAATTAAGCATAAACATGATATCAATCAATTAAAAATCACAACTCGTATTTATGCTTATTAACTATTTTTCCATCTAAAACCAATAATAATGTCACGAAGCATTTAAAATACATTGGTTTTAAATATATAAAATATGCAATATTTCATTTCAATCACTTGCCTAATAAGCAAGCTTCACATAAATTATCAGGGTGATCAATTGTTGGAATACCTTTCACCATCTTCTCTGCTCCCAAATCTCTAAGCCCCCCAAAATTTAGATGTCCATATCTCATGTGCCAAATCCATGATGGATCTTTAACACAAGTCTTTAAACACATGGCTTCGATGGTCTTCATATCCAACAAGAACATGTGATTTCTTGTCATAGAAGCCTTAGAATTAAGATTCCCTTCTTTATCTCTAAGCCAAAGAAAGCGATCTTCCATGTTTATTTTGCAACCATTTTCCATAAGTTGCCCAATACTCAAAATATTATTTTTCATCTTAGGAATGTAGTAAACATTAGGAAGAACCTTATGGCTCCCATTCTTTACCTCAAACAAAATTGTGTCTTTGCCTTTAATCTCCAACTTTGATTCATCACCAAAGCACACATGGCCCATCACTTTGGTGTCAAGTTCCACGAATTTGCTTCTATCGCCAGTCATGTGGTTGCTAGCTCCATTATCTAGGTACCATGTACTCTTCTCACCATTGGGTTCTTCCTTAAGCGTAAGGAATAATGCGGGCTCCTCCACATCTTCCTTGTGCAAAATAAGCTTTGTCCCCTCTTCTACTTTCTTGATTTGACACTCCCAAGAATAATGCCCATATTTTCCACAAGAATATCATTCAATTTGACTTTTGTCATTCTTTATGTCATTGTATCTTTCATGGTTGCCTCTTCATCTTCCTCTTCCATGTCCTCTTGAAGAATTTTGATTTCTTCCTTCTTGAGAAAAATTTTGCTCAGCTTTTCCTCTTCCACGACCATGTCCTCATCCACGGCCTTGACCTCTTCCATGTCCTTGGCCTCTTTTACCGTTTTCATAAGCTTCTCCTTTATCTTTCAATGAAAGCCTTGCTTGCAAGGATTGCTCTTGCTTGCCTCAGTTCATTCTTTCTTCATGAGCCCGTAAGGATCCATTTAATTCATCAATGGACATGATCTCCAAATCTTTAGATTCTTCAATGGCTACCACTATATGGTCAAATTTGAAGTTGAGAGAGCAGAGAATCTTCTCAACAACACAAACATCTTCTAATTTTTCTCCAAGCATCTTCAGTTGATTCACCACTGCCAAGACTGTTGTGAAGTAATCTGAAATAGATTCACTCTCTTTCATCAAAAGAGTTTGAAGACACACTTTCTTAACTTTTTCAACTCTCATGATGGAATTTCGAAGAGTATCCCATGCTTGCTTGCAGTTTGTTTCGTTGGCAACTGTCTTGAACATGTCATCATCTAAAAGATTGATCTTTCTTCCTTTCTTTCTCCAAGGCTTCCTTTTGGGCTTGATTCAAAGGCTCCTCATTTTGAGGTTGATCAAAACCTTTCTCAACAATCTCCCGTAATCCTTGGGAACCAAGGATAGCCTTCATTCGAATTGTCCAATTCTCATAATTGGGCTTGGGGAGTTAGGGGTATTGAAAAGAAAGAGTGGCTCCTTTAGAAGACATTCTCTTGAACCAATGCTCAGATGCCAATCTATTGGAAACAAGATGGAGACAAACAACAAAGAAAAAAATAGAAGAGGAATACACCACTCTGTTTACATTCAATGAAACATTGTTCCAATACGTGACTATAAATTCAAAAGAAAATTCTGGAGTCTAAGTTAATCACATTTAATACTAGTCAAGTCCTCTAGATGTTTTGCACAATTTCTTAGTTGATCATAACTTTCTCAATAAAAATCTAATTGATCAATTGTAGCCCCTTCAAATTCTGATAAAAAATATCCCTTTAGTTTCAGCAATAAAACCAAGTTTAATTTTCAACATCGTGAACCCAATCGGTCTCTTTTAGCTTTCAACTCCTGTACTTGAAATTGTTGCATCGGAGAAGCCAACGAGCTGCCCTCCACATCGCTGCAACCACACCAGCATCCCTTAGGAGGAGGACCAGATACACCTATTTTTACATCACTAAAACAGAGAGCTATGCCCACCATTAAACAAAAAAAAAAAACCAAAGAAACATTCCCTAACCCGAGAGCAACCGAAGTACCACTCCACGTCTACCCAACACTACTAAGCTGTACTAGCACATTTCTGGGTTGCTTCCCTGAAAGGGCCCTTGCACCGCTCGACACTGCCCCTAGTTGATCGTTGTTACACCGTAAGTCTCCTTTTATATCCCACGGTTTTAACCACCTCACTTGGCCATTAGCCACCGGTGACACCCACAACCATGTCGGAGAATCACCAACGTGCACCATGAATAACCAATACACACACGCAGCGCCTTACGTGAGACCCTCTCTAGCTCTCGGTTCCACCTTCTCCCTCCACCTATTATCCCTCGGTGAGCATCTATGCCTCTCAACCTCAAATTTTATTTTTGGTTTTGTAGTCAACTGGTTAGTGGTCTCAAATGCAGATTAAAAGAGATCAAGTCAAGCATGTATTTTAAGTTTGACTTGGTGTTGTATTATTTTTAATATATATATATATATATTTTAAGTGGGTCAATTTTTTTGATGGGTTAAAATTTTAAGTTGGACTGATCTTAATAGCAACAGAACACCATTATAATAATTTATAGTGGGCTAGGCTGAGAAGAGGGCCCATGCAGAAAGCTCGTATTAATGTTCTAGCAGCATAAGATACTGGCATGGAGCATGATTCAACTTCTACTGGTGCCATTGTTGATAGACAGGTTGCAGGGGCTACTATTACAGAGATACGATCGCTCCTCAATGAGCATCGCACACTTTTGATCTAGGAAATGAAGAAGATCACTTGCCCATCATGGTTCTCGACTACAGGAGACTGAGAGACGTATTGTTGTCATCCAAGAGGACCTGGATAATCTTACACAATAGTTTTATTTTTTATTTGACTTTTTGTTTTGTAATTAGCATCATGTTATCGATTTAATTAATATTTCTTTTTTATTCATTATATAGTTAGCTTGTTCTTTATCAAAAATCATTTTCCTTATTTTACTTACTAGTTTATGATAATATAAAAATGACACTCCGTAGAAGGTAATGCCTTTTTAATTGTAAATTTTTATTTAGCATAATAAAATTTATTAATTAATTTTTAAATTAATTATATAAAATTCCTAAGAATATGATATATTTTTAGGTAGATTTTTTCGCTTTTGAAAATAATAATTAATAAACTCAAATAATGTTTATTGTTAATATATTTTAATGCATCATTGAATGTGTATTATAAACATTCAAATGGTTTATAGCTCCGTTCGAACATAATAATACCATTCGAACTATGTAGCAACCATCCAGATTTATTTATAACTTCCCACCAAAACATTCATTCAAATGGTCCTGTCAACATTCGAACATGTGTTAAAATACTATTCAAACTTGTATGGGTTAGTTCGAATGGTATAACAACTTCTCCACCAGGATTATGTGCTACTTCCCATCAAAACTGTAGGTCGAATGGCTAAATTTCTTGTTTGAACGGTTTTTACCTTTCCCTATCACAATTGTATATATATTCGCACCATGACTATTATTTGATCCATTATGTAACCATTTGAATGGTAAGTAAAACATGTTTGAAAGTTTTTTGAAGTGTTCGAATAGTTTTTTTTTTCTAAGACGACATATTTCATCCCAAAAAGTCTAGTTCGAACATATATTTATTTTTTCAAATGCATAAAAACCTGTTTCCATATTTTGAGATGAAATTTAATTTTCGTCCCAAACAAGTATTTTTAGGAAAGAAATTTAATTCATTCCTAAAAAATTTTGTCTCTAAAACTCTGATGTCATGTAGTGATACTTGGTTATTTTACACGGTTATCGTTATGCTCTTTATCTTTCAATGAGATAGTTTTAATCCTTGAATTTGTAATTCTTTTAATTGAGTCCCTTTGTCAAACTTCCATTTGAAACTTAATTTAACAAAAATGTAATGTAGCATGCCACATGGCGATATATACAAAATAATAAGAATTTTAAACAAATCTAAATGAAAGTAATTAGGTGAATTAGGAAGTAATTAGGGTTGAGCCACTGTGGAAGTAAGATAAATTAGGAAGTATTTTCTTGTTTCTCAAAATTATTGAATAGAAACAATTTCAACAATGTATGTAAAAACGTTTAAATATCACAACAGTTGAATAATTTATTGATGAATTAATGATAATAGGTCGAAAACAATTAACCATAAAACATGCAAGAAAAACCTATGTTGAAAATCCATCCATTGGTTATTGGCCCAACAAAAGGGAACAAATATTCAGTTTTGGCTGATATGCCAATAATTCATACAACAAATTAATATACATGATGATATCCCATTGCAGCTAATTTATAATTTGAGTTTCATTTTCCTATCGAAGATGCTTGGCCCATAGGTTGAAATGATCATATCTTTAAGAATAGGGAATTGAATCCATAAGAAGAAGAAGATTGGAACACCACCCAAACAAATAAGAGGAATTGAAATCCTTAATTGCTCATTTAGGATAATTAAAAGGGCACTGGCAAAGGTTATCATCATGGTTGCAATAAAGCAAAAGAGGGTGAAAAGGCCTATTATCATTTGTCTTGGCAAATTCTTGAGAAAATCATCTTTTGTGTAACGTGAGGTAAGGATTCCCAAAAAGATCAAGACAGAAGTTGAGGATAAAAAGAAGGACAAGGCATCAGATATCATAAAGACCCTAAACAGGCTCGAATCTCGATTGTTATCACCTGGAAGGGTAAAGGCCACTTGAAACATAATGGTAACAATAAGAATACCCACCACCATACATGACGTTGTTGTGTCCTTCATCTATTTCTCTCCCTCTTTCATCATTTTCTCATGGTTTTTCGTAAACAATTGTCGGGGAGTGAAACCATTCTTGTTGGTACTTTCCTTCTGCTTGCGATGGACAATTCTCTCAACCTCTTGCATGTATAGTATTAGAAAAACACTGAAAATCTAACCTCACACAAAAGAAATGGTAATTTAACGAGGTCAATGCTTCCAAATTAGATTAATCTACCTAGTCCATGCTAAATCATCATCAGCTCCATTGAATATATAGTGCTAAGTGCATATATAAATATATATATATATATATATATGTATGTATATATGTGTATTTCGGACATGTACAAGGATAGAGGAAATGACTGGAATTGATATTCTACAAGACCATTAATCCTTATATATCCCAGTACCTCAACCTCTGCCTTCTACGACCAGATCAAAAAATAAAGATAGAAAAGGTCTCATGACAATCTTTCCTTTCATGCTTTTTACTTGTTAAAATATTGTTCAAGACCTGAAATGCCAACATGCCTGGAGTCCCAATTTGGAATAAGATCGGACCGCAACAGGATGACGTTGCATTGGAAGAATTATAAAAGACTAATATTTCACCTGCATGTAATAGATGTTCAATGTGGCATTGGTGTTTCTTTCTCTGTACCATATATGAAGCTGAAAAGTTAATGTAGACTCGGGGTCGAGTCTTGTTGGAAGGGCCTACTTCATATTTTTATTTCGATTTCACTTGAGGTACTCAAGTTAGAATTAACAAGAACTTGAGAGAATCTTAATTAAGTCTTGCTCCAATCAGGAGTATGATAAGGAATAGTTAATTAAGTTCAACTCCCAAACACTGCACAAATCTCAAGCAATTATTGTACAAGGCTGCTGATTACGAGCTAGTCATTTTATAAACTTCTTTTTTAATTTGCTTATCACCTACAACATGAGAGAGAGAGAGAGAGAGAGAGAGAGAGAGAGAGAGAGAGAGAGAGAGAGGAGACCTTGAACCATTGTAACTCTCTTTGCATTTGTAAAGCTGCCCCTGGGATTTGATTAACCCTAGAGGAATGTTTCATCATGCCTGCCATATGTAATATGTTATTATCATCGACATCTAGTAGACATGCCAAGGAGTAGTTCGTCATCATATCTCGGGAGTATAGAATGCTAAAGATTTTTTCGTGACGATGTAAGACAGCAAGCATAAAGATGTTTCTATAATCTTTATCATGGACCAATATAAATCGTAGGTCTGCTTCAAGCATCTTAGAAACAAACTCAAAAATCCCGTTCTCGGTAGCCTGGCAAATGGCAGAATAAACCAGACCATGTATAACTTGCTGAGTTTTTGATTCTGATATCACTTTACACATGTGATAAAGAAGTTCATTGTACTGGTAGTAAATCTTCTTCATTTCGTACAACTGCATGATTCCTTTGACAATTATGATCGAGACATTGCCAATTAGTTAACTAGATGAAAATTATAAATAAACTAATAATAAAAAAACAAAACAAAATTAATGAATGATTAATTTGATGGGGTGTACGGGGTATACCAAAGAAGTTGAGTACTCCTACGGCACAACTCCTACGGTACAGTACTGCAAAGAAAAAAAAAATATTTGTGCAGTGAGCTGGAACTTTATTATATT
The DNA here is from genome assembly GCF_018687715.1 of Carya illinoinensis. NCBI lineage: Eukaryota > Viridiplantae > Streptophyta > Magnoliopsida > Fagales > Juglandaceae > Carya > Carya illinoinensis. Next base: position 15,398,078 of record NC_056765.1, read on the forward strand.
CAACCAAGCTATAAGCAAAATATTTATTTTTTTACATACTAATTCGCAGGTTTTGCGAGTTCCAATTAGTTTCTGTGTAGTGAGGAACTTTAATATCATATACAGCCTTTATTAATGATAAAAAGCTACACCATTAATTATTTCTCACTTATTTTTCTTAATTATTATCATATTATATAGCTTTAATTAACTAATTAAAAATAATAACATGTCAAATTAAATTACTAACTTGTAGCCTTAATAGCATATATAACTTAATAATTTGGAAGTAGGGCATTTGCTCATGTATGTTGATACCATATCATCCATTCTTATATTAATGAAAGTAAGGCTAGTAAATATTAAAAAATATGAATTTTTAAAAATTTTAATTAGGATGGAAATTTAGTAATTCATACGTAATACTTTAGTAATCGAAGAATGAAAAAAATTTTATTTAAAAAAAAAAAAAAACTCTTTATTCTTATCCTGAACAAATTAAAAATAAAAAATTTCTTATGCATTAACTGTTATTTGCTCTATTTTTAAAATTATTAACTAGATTTGTTGAAAAATGTGACTTGCATAATTAAAATTATTCAATTAATTTTTTATCTTTTATTTTTGAAAAATATGTTTGTGAAGGCTTCGATTAATGACCATCGTTGTAACTACATGAACATGTCTTATATGTGTTTTGATTATTCATAATTAATTTAGATTCAAAGCTATTTTAAATAATTAGATCATAATAGTCAGAGTACTGATATTCTTCCTTTTTTCATTTGAGTTTCAAATTTTAAAATAAACAGGACCCTCTAGTTAGAAAATAGAAATTGTAGAAAAAAAATTGCAAAATTGAAATTTCATAGCCGCATCAATGATTACTCTTCGAGTAAATAATTGTCGTTTGATAGGAATAAATTATGTGGCTTCAAAGGATCAGTAAAATTCCATGCTATCAAAATCTTATATACCTAGTATTAGATCATAGCTAATTATCATAAAAGAAAAACTGAAGATTATGGGAAAGTAAGCTAAGGCAAAATTAGCATACCTGATATGATATTTTGATTTTTTTGATTGCTTCGGCATTGTTCTTCGTTTAAAACGTTCAAACGAGTCTCAGTACTGGTCAAAGGTACTAATGGAATGCGCATACCTTTTTAGCAAGCAAAAGTAATTAACAAATCCAATTAATAATATAGTACGCACAACTTATTATATTCTAGGTTTTGAGTGATCAATCTTCTTGATAACGGCAAATCAAATGTTCAGTATGCCCTAGGATAACAAAGAAATAAGAGAATAAATAACTTAAAGTGTAGCATCAACTTTATAACTTAAGTATATTTTCTTATTTTAGTAAAAGAGAATCTTTGCAAAACTACGATGATATTTGAAGTAAAATACATGAAATGCATTCTTATCGAAATTATTTAGATTCATATTATATTTATTATTTTTGAATTGCATTGTATATCATTTTAGATTCATATTACCTTCACTTTATCGAAAGTAGTCATGGATTTATACTTCAAATTCATTTATATTACCTTCACTTTAGTCTAATCTCAAAATTTTGGTGGGGCAGCAAAGACAAGGAGAGAAATATTCACTACAAGAGTTGGGGCACAATGGGGAAACCAAAGAATGAGGGTGGTATGGGGTTTAGGGAATTGGAGAGCTTCAATGAAGCTTTACTTGCCAAGCAATGTTGGTGCATGATGTAGTGTCCTTCCTCTTTGGTTGCTCAGATTTTTCAAGAAAAGTACTGCAAGCAAAGGAATATCATGGAGTCTAAATTGGGTAGGGGTCCATCTTTGATTTGGAGAAGCTTATGGTAGCCATTGGGTTGTTGAAAGAAGGTCTAAGGTGGAGAAAGGGTAATGATCATAATTTAAAGATTTGGGGGCATAAATGGCTTCAATCTCCAACTACTTTCTATGTTCAATCTCAAGTAATGTCTTGGATCAAGATGCCTGTGTTCAGATGCTTATTAATGTTGATGGCCATGGATGGAACAAAGAACTAATAACAGAGATTTTTGAGAATGAGGAAGCTAAGCACATTTGTAATTTACCCATGAGTCGTCTTGGAGGTCCTAATAAATGTTACTAGGGGTATACAAATGATGGGTCTTATACTGTGAAAAGTGGGTATTATACTGCACTTCAAAAGCAAAGAATGAAGAGGAGTGACTCCTAAATGGTGAGTGGATTAGAAAAATGTTGGAAGAAGCTGTGGAGCTTGAAGTTTCCAGGGACAATGAAACACTTTTTGTGGAAAGCATGTCAAGATGTGCTGCCAACTAGGAAGAACCTTTATAAGAAACATGTTCTTAAGGATCTTTTGTGTATGATATGTAAGGAAGAGGAAGAAACACTCACTCATATGTTATGGAGGTGTATTGCAGCCAATGACATATGGGTGGACAATACCAACCCAGTTTAGAAATGGAGTGTGAATGAAAGTGAATTCATGGAGCTATGGAAGAGATTTAGTGATTGTTTGACATAAGCTGAGCTGAATGGGTAGCTGTTGCTATGTGGAAGATCTGGCTAAGAAGAAATAACTTTATGTTTCAAGGCAAGATGGTGGATCCTAGGAAGATAATCCAAGGTATTGATGAGTTATTGGAGACGTTTCAAAAGCACAGGAGAAAGGGCAAGGGGTTCATCAAGGGTGATCCGAAAGGCATATTGCTCAAAGATGGAAAAGACCAGCTGAAGGTTTTATTAAGGCCAATTAGGACGTAGCAGTTGATGAAGGTGCAAGGAGAATGGGAATTGGGATGATTGTGCATGATCATGAAGGGAAAATATTGGCATCGCTGTTTGTCAACAAGCCATTTCATTCAAAACCAGTTTTAGCCGAATGTTTTGCTTTGTGTGGAGTTATGGAACTATGTAATGAACTTAACTTCAGTAATGTTATCTTTGAAGGTGATGTACAAGTGCTTGTGAAGTCAGTGAACGCTAAGGGTGAAAATTGGCTTTGGTTTGGATAAATTATGGAAGATATCCAAGAAATGCTTCAAAGGAGGGCAGATTGGAAGGTGTCATGGGTTCCAAGAACTAGAAATTGTGTGGCACATCAGTTAGTTAAGTTAAGTTTCCGTTATGAGAGTGAGATTGTAATGATCGAAAAGAGTCTTGAGATTATCTCAGGTAATGTCTTGTTAGACAAACTTTGTAATTAATCTATTTTATCAATGAGATGTCCTTTTCAAAAAAAAAAAATCATATATATATATATGATTTTAAATACATGAAATTGTGTTCTATATTTATAGGAGAAAATATACAAAGCCTCTCAAACTACCACCCAATTTACAATCACATCCACAAAGTATCAATTTTGACAATCAATTCCCTTAAACTGCCAAAAAATTGCAATTTAGCCTCTTTTCTTTTAAGAAGACAAAATTACCCCTAAAAATATTTTTAAAATTACAAAATAACTCTATCAAATAAAAATAATAAGTTTTAAATAATATTTTTTCCACATAAATAATCTTTAAGATAAAAATAATTATTCTAAAAATTAAAGAGAAATATTGTTAAGAAATATATTTTGTAAATTAGATAGGTTTGGAAGTAAGATAAAATACAAAATTCTCATCTCATCTCATCATTACAACTTTTTTAAATTTTCACTTAAAATATAATAAATAATTTAATTTTTTCAAATTCCAATTCACCTAAATTTTCAAATCTTAAAACAATAATAATACTAAAAAATAATATTTTAAACTTTCATTTAAAACTAAAAATCTCATCTCACCATCCTAATATATGAATTTTTTTTTAGTATTTTTTTTTAATATTTGAATTTTCCAATATTTGTTGTTAAATTTCTAATGTTTTAATAAGAGGTATATCTGCCAATTTTTTTATGGAGGGGGGAAGATTGCTAACTTTTCATAATTTGAGGGAAAACTTTTTAGAATTGATAATTTTGGGGGTGATAGGAAATTAACGTTGCAATAGTCTGAGATGCTTTATATATTTATCCCAAATTATCTTTAATTTTAGGTATTCTCATGGATCACTTGATTTCTTTTTTAATTACTAATTAGAAAAAGTAATCCAATACATATTATTGATGGTGTTTTTTAAAATGAGCCATTAATATTGAATAATATTAAAATGTAAAGCAAAAGAATTAAAGGATCAGAGTGGTAATACAGGAGTAGATGAGTTGCTTCCAAAACCCGAGCTGAATTCCACTTGGGATGGAATGACGCATAGAGGCCAATGCAAAGATGGGAGACTCTTTATCCTTGTCAAGAGCCAGTGCCAAATGTGGGCAGGCTCGGATTAATCCCAAAGCAATATCTATTAATGTGTCGTATGTACCAGGCGCATCACGTATGGAACATGCATAAAAATGATTAAAGAGGAATTATTATTATGTATACAGCAAGAAAATAACGGCAGCCAATTAATCAATTAGAAGTTTTAAGTTTAGACTAAAACAAATTTATATATTCACAAAGGTTGTAATAAATTAACAAATTCCACAGAATATTGTATAGAAGTTCTTAATATCTTATCAAACATTTACATTACCAGATAGTAAAACATGAGTTCTTAACCAAAGTTCCAGTATACATGGCACGGGTAAAAAGCGTAGCACCATTGCAGTCTTGAATCTCTTGATTATCATCTTGTGGAATTAAATCTTTATCTAGACTAAGATAATACAAATTACGCGCCATTTCTATTTGCTCGAAATCAATAGCCATAACAACTGGAAGATTTTCTTCCCCTCCATAATGTCTAATGCTAATCAAGTCAAAGTATTTTTGAAGCATGCACTCCACCATTCGCCATTTTCCAAGCACGGCTGCCAAGCTTAGAGCTGTGTAACCGTCAGTATCATGCAAGGCCAAGCTCTCATTCGGCATCAGCGTCACCAACTCCTCCACTATATGCTCATGTCCATATGTAACAGCAGTATGAGAGCCCTTTTTCCTTTATCTGGGATTTCCCAATTCAATGCTTCCGGGGGTAGAGACTCAATAATCTCTTTTGTCTCATCCAAATTACCATCTCGCACAGCATTGTACAATTTTGAAAGCATACATAACTCTTTATCATCCTGACGTTCTGCCATTTTTTCTTTACTTTCTCTGCAATGTTAAATATTTAAAGACTAAGAATTCATTTGTATTTCAAAATTCTATAAATAATAGTAAAATAATTTGATCAATTAAGATGTTTTAATGGCCTGATTTTATTCAAGTGGCGTTGAGAAACTAAATTATGTAAAACTTTAATAATTTAGTATTTTATTTATGTGTCCAATTAAGTTATAAACATACATGCACAAGGAACATACGTATGTCAGAAATATATAGTACTGTCATTTCAAAAAAAAAAAAAAAAAAGAAATATATAGTACCAATTAACAAGTCAAGCTGGCAGATATCTGGATGCAAAAATTAACTTTTTTTATGTAGCATTATATTAAATATTCTAACGTACGGAGGGAAAAAAACTAATTATACAAGTATTGCAACTATTTTATTTTATTTTTATTTTTTTTAATGAGAAAGCAGCATTATAATTAATGTTCAATAACTTATACCTTGTCACAATAAATCAAAATGACAATAATACCACTTACCTCAGTCCGGACGACACAGCTCACACTCACAGACTCACAGTGCTCTCAGCCTCTCACGAGTCACGCCGATCTCCATTTTTGCTCCACAGACCTCTCACGCCGCACGCCACACGAAGCCGCCGCCCCCCACCGTGACTCCGTCCGCCGTAGACTGCCATCACCGCACTGCCGCAGTGCCAAATCCGACCAATTTTTTCCAAAAGGTAAAAACTGGTGACTCTTGTGTATTCCGAAATTTATTTAAAATTTTAAAGGGATTATTTGATGTATGGAATTTTTTTGTGAATGGTGAACTGAGTTGTGAAATGATTATGTATTGAGGAACCGTTTTTCATTTTCAGTATTTTATTTGTTTGTGATTTTGGACATTGAAGGCAACCTGTTTGTGGAAATGTCACAAAGAAACAGAATATACATAATAGTCGGAAAAGAAAAGAAAAAACATCAAATTTTCCTGGGATAGGATTGCTTTGAAAAATTCAAAAACTTCTTTTGTTTCCTTTATTAGATTCATTTCAGCTTCAAACTAATAGAACAAAGGAGAAAAAAACCAAAAAAATGAGGAGCTTCCATTTTCAATCAATAAGATTACATTTTTCTTTTTGCACGTACTATTGCTCTCATTCCTCCTGAAGACAAAAACGAGGCAGTTGCTTGACTTAATTGCCGGACAGCCCCCTCCAAGTCAGAAGGCAAGCAGCTGAAAGATAAATAAATCACGAGTGGCTTTCCTTTAACTTATCAGATTCAAGGCTAAGAAACAAGTAATCTAAATGACAGTTTATCAACTCAACCAAAAAAACAATTGTTATGAGATGAACTAGAAGTTTGCGTCTTTTGCTATGTTTTGAGTTCAAGGCCTATACATATCTATATTACTAGCATGCTTCCTAAATGCAAAATACCAAAATTTTTAATTATCACGTAATCAGTCAGTAGCTAAACCCATAAAATTATGATAAGACTAGACAAAATCCTAGGCTACCATACAAGCTTGTTAGGCTTATCATAAGGCACTTCTTTTATATAAGTAGGCTTATCATAAGTCACTTGAGCTAGAAGATCAAGATGCTTAACCTGTTAAGTACCACTCCTTAAAATGGAATTGTGTCCACTTTACTTTTCAATCTAATCGGAACTAATAAGGGGCATAGGGCAAGTTTATTTCTTTTTCATTTGCTCTTTAACATAATCTCCCAAAAGCACTTAAAACTCTATTCCATTCCGTCTTAAGGTCGCCGTTCTCCTTCCTAATCCCTTCAAACTCCCAAACACATTACATAAGTTACTATTTTTTTCAACTCAAAGGTACAGTGCAAATTATACACATAGAATGAGATATTTGGCAAGATTTACATAATTAAAAGATTCAAACGCATTATAAACAACAATAAAATGACTCAATCCGTCCAAAGACCCCAAATTGACTCCACTTCATCAATGGATATCACCAAATTCCCTTCAATTTCACTATAGCCATCCATCATATATCCTCCACATATTCTGATATTTAGCAACTTGAAACCCAGACAGGAAATTCCCAAATAAACTAAACAAGTGAACCCAGATAAGCGAGGTAAATCGTGTTTATACGAAACAGAACCTGTCATTATCTTCCTCTTCTACATCTTTTTGAATAATTTCTGGCTATATTGGTAAAGTAGAAGGTGTGATGGTATTAGGACTATCCTCACCTTGGAACTTATCAAACTTGGCACGTATACTTGAGCTAGAGCCAGCTCTGTTCAGTGAAACTCCATTGTGGCCATTAAAGATAGAGTGAGAAAAAGATAAGGAAAAGCGTGTGGCTGAGGATGGGTTGAGTACTCATGCAGAGGAGCATGAATTCAAGAAGCAGCAACTTGAATATGAAGAAGCCATGAAGTTGCTAGAGCTACTCCAAGGCCCAGGCCATAGAGTTATCCTTATGGTTTTATCAAATTTGGTAGCTGTTTTTTCATTAATCGTTCATCGCCATTGCCAGGGAGTCGGACAGATTCCATGATTCTTTTATATGTGTCAGATTCTTTTATTATACCCAGTTGGTTAATAAACTTATTCTTTTGGCAGTGTCAGATTCTTTTATTCTTATTCTTGACCCCAGAACAGGATCAAGATGCCACAATGCCGTCCCCAGCACCGAGATCGAGACCCTCTTCCAGAACACAAACTTCATGTGCAAGTAGTCGATTCCCACTCCCGGTAAATATAGAAGATGAAGATACATTTAATGAGGAGGCTGAGATGGGTATTGGGGATGAGTCGGATGTACCACCTCCATCCGCTAGTGCCAAGCCACCACGTCCACGATCAAATAAAAAAAGATCGTGGACGTGGGAACATTTCACCAAGGTTGACGGTGATCCCTCGGAACCGCACGCGGCTTGCAACCATTGTGGCCAAGAAGTTGGATGTCATTCAAAGAAACAAGGCACTACTGGATTGATATCACATCTAAATGGTTGCTAGAGGTATAAGATAGCGAAGGGATTGGCGGCCAAAGATCAGACAACGCTGAGTTATGAAACTTCTACTGCGACTGATGGTACGCAAGTTAAGAAAATGGCTATCCCTCAATACAGTGAGAAGTTGTTGAGAGATGCGCTTGTCGAGATGATCATTGAAGATGAGATGCCTTTTATGATAGTTGAAAAAAGAGGGTTCCGAAAGTTTGTCAAGCTCATTGAGCCACGATTCCCAATGCCATCACGGTATACAGTGATGCGGGATTGTATGAAAAGGCATTTAAAAGAGAAGGCTGAGATGAGACAAATGTTTGTGAGGACTGGCCAGAGAGTCTCATTTACGACTGACACATGGACGTCTATACAGAATGTTTCCTATATGTGTATTACAGCACACTACATTGACAGCTCATGGATTTTAAAAAAACGGATTATTGGATTCAAAGAAATCAGTGATCATAAGGGTGCATCAATTGGGGCGGCAATGGATGATTGCTTGAAAGATTGGAGAATTCAGAAAGTTTTGTGCATTACAGTTGACAATGCTAGTACCAATGATACTGCAATTGAATGGTTCAAGCAGAATACGAGAGTGAGAGATGATGTCATCCGGGACCATGAGTTTATCCATATTCATTGTTGTGCTCACATAATCAACCTGATTTTGACTGAGGGCTTAAAAGAGGTTGATGATTCCATTACAAAAGTCCGCAACATTGTGCGGTATTGAGGGCTTCTCCCCAACGGCTGAAAAAATTTAGGGCAATAGAAGAACAACTTGGGATAAAACATTCACAGACGCTGTGCTTGGACGTTCCCACTCGATGAAACTCTACATATATGATGTTGGATGTGGCACAGAGGTACCAGAAAGTATTTGAGCGGATGGAGGTGGAAGATGGGGGTCTTAAGTATGCTTTGCTGGAGCCTGCCGGAAAGGGGCTCGGTCCGCCGGACACACATGATTAGACGAGTGTAGAATTTTTTGTCACATTTTTGCAGTTTTTTTATGATATTACAATCAAAATATCTGGATCCGCATACACGACTGCAAACTTGTGGTTCAGTCAGATCTCGACACTACACCACCACTTGGAAGATGGTTGTGATGACCCTAGCGGACTTCTATCTGGTATGGCTCAGAGGATGCTGTCCAAATATAATAAATATTGGGGGCAAGTTGAGAAGATAAATAGATTACTCTTTGTGGCTGTGATCCTTAACCCCCGAATCAAGTTGGCCATGATAGAATATTGGGCAAATTCCGTCCTTGGGGCAATGAAGGTTGCATCGTTTATTACATCACTTAAAACTGATCTCGATGACTTGTACTTCCATTACAAAAATAGTTGACAGCCTTCATCTTCAGCGGGTACCTCACACGTGACTCCGACACCTCCCTCTGATGACTTTAGCCCAGTAGGTGCATTGCCTCGATGCCGTAGGAATTACGACATCATGAATGAGTATCATCAGCTCGTTGCATCGAAGAATATTATGGGGTGTACTTCAGAGGTTGAACGGTATTTTAGGGAAGAGGTCTAGGCACCTAGTCCTGCATTTGAGATATGCATTTGGTGGAAGGCTAATTCCGTCAAGTATCCAATCCTTTCCCGTATTGCCCGAGATGTGCTAGCCATTCCTATTACGACGGTTGCATCTGAGTCGGCGTTTAGCACTGGAGGTCGAGTGTTGGATGCTTTTCGGAGTTCTTTGTCACCGTCAACTGTGGAGGCCCTCGTTTGCACACAGAACTAGATCAGTGATACACCCCTTGGACTAGATAGCATTGGCATTGACGATGAGAGCTATAGACTTGAAGATGGTAACCTTATTTTACTTGTTTTTTTATTATTGATTATTTTAATTGTTTTTATGATTATACTAATTTATTTAATTTATATTTTTTTATCATTTCACAGATGTAATTGTGAACCCCAGTATAGTTGCTGATGACTGATGGAGTATGGATAAAGATAAGTTGATATCAGAATTAACTTATTCCGTCCTTGGTATTAATGGTATTTAAATTTTACTTTTACTGTGTTCAATTTTCTGAATCAATATTTGGTTACATTTATTGATTGAATTTTTTTTTATCTTAATTTCAGGTAATTCAAATGACCAACTACGATGCTGCAAATGATGTTTCTTTTTTGGTTGAATCAAAATGTTTGTTCTTATGGACTGTATATAGTACTTATATATATAAGTACTATATCTCCCATAATGCAAGTCTCCTTAATTAGTAAATTAATCATAAATGGTAAAAGAGAAATGCTATGTACTAATTTCAAAAGTACAAATTCAAGTCTTTTATAAAAAGACTGACTTCATTATAAAAAAAATTTAAATAAAACTGATCAAGAACTATATTTTTAATCTAAGAATTTTACTACATATAAATTATAAGCAGAGTCGTGTATTAATCTACATATAAATACTGATTTCTTTATATTTAAAATTTAAATTAATATTATTTCAAGTTAAAATTTACTTTTTAATTAATCACATTAAACTAATACATAAATTAGTATATAATTAAATTTAAAATAAGATAAAACCTATCATATTAAAGAAGTTGGAATTCAGAATTCCGGCACCAATCGGAATTCGGAATTCTAGCATCAATCAGAATTTTGAATTCTGACTGGAATCGGAATTCTGACTCATGTTCGGATTTCGGAAGTCGGAATTCAGACTTCCGAACAGAGTCGGACTCCGATTCCTTTCGAAATCGGAATCGGAGCTCTATTTCGATTCCGACAAAAGTCGGAATCAGAAGTCGGAGTTCCATTTCCGACGAAGTCGGAATCGGAGCACACCCCTAATTGGATTGACCGTCTTTCTGTATGTAATAAATTAACTTTTGTTTTTATCTTCATTTTCATAAACCTATACATCAAAATCTAAAAAATCCGTTGAGCAAAATATGTACGAAACTAGCTCATACTTTTATCCAACAACGTTCTAGAAATTAAAATATATAAAAACCCAAGAATTGTGAGATCATCAGGAGTTGCAGTGAAAATTAATATTACTACTTATCCCGTGCAGGAGTGAGAGAATAACAATATACAGACAGAAAGAACTTTCTTATTTAAACTTATCTCATTTCATTATTATTATAGCTCAACTCAGATGGCTTTTATATATACTTGGCTATCCCAATATAAATTTACCAATTTTTTCACATCTTAAACAAAATTTAGATAACACAGACATATGGCTAATTAATACTCTAAGACTCATGAAGAACAAATTATCCAACAAAGTTTGTCGTTTTGTGTTTTATGTCAGCAATGTATCTTATCTGCTGCGAATAATAAAGTTTTGGTTTGGATCTTCCATCCCGCCTTCACTTATATATAATTTAATTCAATGTTATTACTGATTTAAAAATCGGAGCCTAAATTCATTAAATAGGAAGTAGAAAACAGAGCCAAAAAAACTAGAATACAGTAGATTTAGATCTTTAATTATAGAAAACAGCTCTTATGAACTGACAAGTACGGCTTCATTACTCTCATCATGATGTACACAGCTATGTAATTTATACTTACGACGCTGGACTGGAGGAGGGATTTTCACTAAAGTTAACTGTCGACTTCTTAGTCTGATCTTGGAGTCTCCGAAAGATCACTGACGATCAGTCTTGCAGAAATTATGACCGCCACACGACTCAAATATGCCTTGGAATTCCTTCTTTATCGCTACTTCAGTAGTAGAAGACATTCATGACCCAAATAATTTAATTAATCCTGTTGGGGTCTAATCATTTGTTTTTCTGTCTAAAGCAGATGCCCTGAGATTCCAAATCATCCTTTTGTATTTGGAAAATGATAAAACAACTACTCATTTACAATTTCTCTACAACTTTTCAAAAAAATATCTCCCTTTACATTTTGGAATTTTGCATTTTGAAAAGTAGTCGGAACCATAATCATTACCGGCCGGCCCATTGTAATTATGTCGCGTGCGATAATATCATCAGCTTTGAACTTACTTTATGGTATATTATATGTTGTCGTTGGATAAAAATTAACTCCTTCTAGTTTATTGGAAGCAGCTCATCAGGAATAAAAGAAGTTGACATATAAAATATGACTCAGCAATCATAAAGAAGGAAGAAGATAATCGATCTTTAGATCATTACAAAATTTAAATATCTTAATAACAATAAAATTAATTCTTAATTCTTAATTTCATGGAAATATCATGTGCTTTAATGACAAAGTCGAAATGTGAACTCGACTAGGTGATTGAACCAAACTAACTTGCACCAAGAAACGATGTACGTGTGGTCCAGTGTGCCTAATGCACCTCTGATGTTCAAGTTAGTATGAAAGATTGAGAGAACCATTCATTATGAAAGATCTATAGAAACTTACATCAAATTTACCACCATCGACCTTTTATATAGAAATAAGTATTATTTAAATAATAGTATTATCTTTTCCTTCAATCTTGAGATCCCGATTATCAGGAGTGTGAGTCATTCACAAAGGAAAGGATTATCGTCCTTGGATGAGTATATTGTCCTTTCCTTAATGTGGGATATGATTTATGATCAATGGTAACAATTATCATACTTACTCAGGATTGGAGAACACGATCCTCTAAAGGTGGGTATACCATATACTCCTTGCTTGCAGAGTGACTGTGCTAATGGGATTTTATTATCCAAAGCAAGCCCAAGTACTGGAGGGGCGCCAACTGCAGGGGATAAAGGCACCCCTCCAGTTGCGATGACATACACCTACCGGCAAAGGACGTGATTATCACAGCCCATTCCCTAATGTTAGGAGTGTCACGTGTTTACATATATATAGCCAGATATGAAATTTCAGAACTAATAAATCAAACAAAATAAATAATTAAATCCAACTGTTCCATCTAATTCTTGTTTGCCTACTCGTATTGATCATCATCCTTATCTGGGTAGTTAAAAATTATGAAATAGAATTAAAATGAATCGAAAATTCAATAAAAAAAAAATCTTCACAATGTGAACATAATAAATATAAAATTTTCATAAAATTTTTCATACTAAGAACTTAAAATCATGATGTAACGACCTAACCAAATAATTTTAAAGTCAAAATATTGATAATTTTTATTGAGTATAATTTATATTTAATGATTTATATTAGATAAGTTTAGGAGCAATAAGTTATTAAAATTGTCTAAAAATTTTAACTCGACTAAATAATCACATCAAATCTCATTTATTATTTATTAATGGTGTTGAAATCATTTTAGAATTTAAAGATTGGACCCGCCACTTTAAGCCGCTCCCTTTTGTGAGTCTCTGTCCCGTTGGAGTCATCGCTCAGTCATTCCCTCTGGATGAGCCCTCTATGTTAATCTCTCTCTCTTTGCCGAACACCACTGTACTTCTTCTCTGCTGTTCTCTTTTAACATCACATACTTAGTGATGGTTGCTGTCAGTCCCTTGTCAAAAGTGTCGTCTGGCTTCCTTAAAGCAAAAGGAGAATTGGAGCAATGATAGCCATAGTATGGCTGCCATACCATTCATTTATAATTTTTCTACAACTTTTTAATAAAATATATATATTTTTTTTAAATTTTAAACACATTAAATCAAAATCAAAGCTAAATAAATATTTAAGATAATATTATTGTATTAGTGCGTTGTAGAAAATTGTAGAATACTAATAATGCTGTAATTTCTCGGGGAATTTTAATATCAATTACATTCTTGCCCTTTGTTTTCTCTTGGCTCCACATAGTCCAGCTTACTTTTCGAAGGAAATTAGTGTAGGTTCATAAACCATCCACGTTTATTTCTTTTTTTTTTTTTAAAGAACATATCATTGATAAAATTGATCAATTACAAAGTTTTTTTAACAAGATATTACTTGAGATAATCTCAGGACCCTTCTCGTTTATTACAATCTCACTCTCATAACAAATACTTAATTTAGCCAACTGATGTGCCACACAATTTGCTATTCTTGGGATCCATGACAATCTCCAATTTTCCCTCCTTTGAAGCATTTATTTTATATCTTCCACAACTTGTCCCAACAAAAGCCAATTTTCACCCTTTGTATTCACTGCCTTCACAATTACCTATGCATCACCTTCAAAAATAACATTACTGAAGTTAAGCTCATTACAAAGTTCCATGGCTCTACACAAAGCAAAACATTAAGCTAAAATTGGTTTGGAATGGAATGGCTTGTTAACAAACAAAGTTGCCAATATCTCTCCTTCATGATCGCGCACAATCACACCAATTCCCATTTGCCTTTCACCTTCATCCACTGCTGCGTCCCAATTAGCTTTAATAAAGCCTTTAGTTTGTCTCATTCATCTTTGAGCTATAGGCCTTGCGAATCCCCCTTGAGAACCCCCTGCCTTTTGTCCTGTGCTTCATGAAACAACACCAGTAATTGATTAGTACCTTGGATTATATTTCTAGGATCCGCCATCTTGCCTTGAAACAGGAAATTGTTTCTTCTTAACCAAATCCTCCACATAGCAACATCTACCCATTTCAACTTAGCTTCTGTCAAACTGTCTGAAAGTCTCTTCCATAGCTCCATGAACTCACTTTCATTCACACTCCATTTCTGAACTAGACTAGTGTTGTCCACCCAAATATCATTAGCTGCAATACACCTCCACAGCCAATGAGTGACCGTTTCTTCCTCTACCTTACAGATCATACACATGGGGTCCTTAAGAACTTGTTTCTTATAAAGATTCATCGTAGTGGGCAGAACATTTTGACATGCTTTCCACAAAAAATGTTTCATTGTCTCTGGAATCTCTAGGCTCCACATCCTCTTCCAACATTTCTCTAAACCACTCGCTACTGATGATTTACCCTCCCTCATTCTTTGTTGTTTTAGTGCTACGTAATATCCACTTTTCACGGTATAAGTCCCATCATTTGTATACCCCCATTAACATTTATTAGGATTTCCAAAATGGCTCATTGGTAAGTTACAAATGTGCTCAGCTTTCTCATTCTCAAATATTTCTGTTATGAGTTCTTTGTTCTAGCCATGACCATCACTATTAATAAGCATATGAACTGAAGCATCTTGATCTAACACCCTTACTTGAGATTGAACACAGAAAGTAGTTGGAGATTGGAGCCATTTATGCCTCCAAATCCTTATCTGTTGACCATTGCCCAGTCTCCACCTTAGTCCTTCTTTCAACAACCCAATGACTGACCATAAGCTCTTCCAAATCATAGATGGCCCCCTATCTAGTTTAGAGTCCATGATATTCTTCTGTTTGTAGTACTTTTCTTGAAAAATTTGGGCAACCAACTAGGAGGGAAACTGCATCATGCGCCAGCATTGTTTGGCAAGTAAGGCTTTATTAAATCACTCCAAGTCCGTGAACCCCATAACACCCTCATTCTTTGGTTTTCCCATTGTGCTCCAGCTCTTCCAATGTATCTTTCTCTCCTTATCTTTGCTTCCCCACCAGAATCTTGATATTAGGCTTGTGATGTCGTGACATAACTTTTTTGGCAATCTAAACACACTCATAGTATAAGTTGGCATGGCTTGTAAGACAGATTTAATGAGTATCTCCCTTCCAGCTTGAGTTAAAAGAGAGGATTTCCAGCTACTTATTTTCTGCCACACATGCTCCTTTATGACACATTTATTTCTTTGTATATTACTATAATGCCACTTACCCCACCATGTAGTTTCTTTTCCAGAGAGCATCCTAAAGTCTTTTAAATATCAAAAATTTTTAGTTAAGTTATTTTTATTTATTTCTTATACACTCAACTAATGTGATTATCTGTATTTTTTTTAATAGAAAATGAATATTTTGATCAATCATCTCAATAAAGTGTATAAAAAATATACAAAACTAACTATATATAACAAAACTCTTTAAATATTATTACGTAGATGCCATAAACATGTCAACGTCCTTTAAGCTTTGCATTTGGGTTTTATTATTTGGATTTTGTTCTAAAGGGATGAGGTAAATTCACACTAACAAGCAATATTTATGGGATTTAAACTATTAAGTATAATTTTTAAAACCAAATTACTATAATAAATTGTAAGAGTTAAATTTAGTAACGCACAGTATACTGTATAGGTATCATGTTATGAAGTGAGGTTTCGAAAGCAACACTACAAAGTAAGTAGCCTGATCATTAATTAGGATTAGCAACCCCATTAGCTAGTTATATATATTATTATTAAAGTCTGTTCTCGGGAAGTCAATATTTATATACCATGCACGTCCTGGTATTTGCAAGCACGTGATTCATTATATTTCATTCCGCATATTATAGTATGTATTATACATCTTATACATATCACATTGTATAAGACATGTAAGCTTTCTTAAGATCAAGTGCAAGATAAGATCAGATTAGTACAATCAGATGGAAATTCAGATGCATTGTACCAATGTAGTTTTAGGATGTATGTGCAAGTCTCGGACTCAAGCATGGTCCACCATAACCTTGATACTATCAGTGCTCCCTTTGCGGCCGGGGGATATGGGACTAGTGCATAACCTTGCACACAGGGTTAAGTGTGTTGGCCACTCATATCAGTTAAATAAATTAGATCAGTAAATTAATTCAAGTAAATCAATCAAGCATAGCATAAGCATCAATATAATCAGTCATAATTTTAATTCTCAATATGAAATATTTTATGAAGATCTTATGTTAAGTATGTTTAAATTTTGATGAGTTTCTTACTCAGTCACAGACTCATTTTAGTTTATTTTTTAAGTTTTTAAACCATCCTAGGTCAAAATACTTGTGAAAGTAGAGTTGCTGGATAGGACTTAGTCTGACGGTGGCCTAGATCATGTACAGAGATTTTAAGTTATGATTTTTATGGCACAGATTTTGAGAAATTTTAATAAATGCTTCAGTGCAATCTCTTATGATCTTAGTATTTTAATACAAAATGATTTTATTTATAGAATTTCTGTATTTCTCGTTTACCAGTATCATGTATATATAAACTTCAGCTGTACAATAATCACTCATGCTATACATGGAAACAAAATAAAATAAAATAAGTACTGTGATAAATAAATGACAAAGATCTCCGAATTCCATATTTGTCACCTGTCAAGTGATCCACCTCAGCCATATCCAGAGTATTCCTTTGAACTGGCAGTGCAGTGAGCTTAACTTAAGGACTCAGGCTCCACTCTTGCATCCATTGCAGCAGTTTCCAATTCTTCCTTAACAACAAACTATTCTCATTCGAGAAATTGGAATTCACCTATATTTGTTGACTACTAAATATGCCCAGCAACTATGTACACTAATACAAGTGAGTTTTTTTTTTTTTTTAAGCATTTTTTAAACATCCTTAACCATTAAGAAAATAAATAAAAAAATATAAATTCATTAATAGTTAATTTTTAAACATTTTTTTTTAATAAAGCGAAGGATAATTTAATTTTATTAATAACTCTCAATTATTGCAAGGAATGCCTTGTCTAAAAAGGCCTTACCGGTTACAAATCCAAAAACTAAGGCCTCGTAAGTCGTAAGAACTCCTATATCAAAATAAACCTATACAGATTCTAAAGAAAAGCATGGGATATTAACTAGAAAATATAGGAAAGCAAACATGGCATACCGGTTTTTTCAAGTTTGTATAATCCAAGTAGTCTCTTAGGGAGCTGTGTTGAGAATCCCTCAACTCCAAGTTTAGAAAGTCCATCCGCCATCCCATTTCCTTCTCTTTATATATGGCAGATCTCAAATTGCATACAACAGTGAGTGACTAAAATATCTTCTCAAATTTCAAAATACTGCCAGGGAGGTTGTGTATGGTCATTAAGCCAACGTACATATAAAAAAGAGTCAGCTTCCACAATGATATGAAACAGCTGTAACTGAAATGGAAGAATAACACACTACAAGAGATATGATTTTTTGAGACAAAAAATTTTGTCTCAAAAAATGGAAATTTCGTCCCTAAAAGTTTTGGGAGACGAAAAAATTTCATCTCTATTTTGTCTCAAAAAGGCTGTCTCAAAAAGTTTTCGGAGACAAAAAGTATTTTTAGGGACGAAATTGGGCGGAATTGGTCGAAACCATTCGAACGAAAAATTTTTTCTGAGAAAAAAAAATGTCGTCTCAGAATCAAGTTCGAACGAAAATATTTTTGTTCAAACAACATGAAATGTTAATTCGAACTAATAACCATATCTGACCAAGTCCGTTCGAACAAACAAGTTCGTAAGTGACTTTAGTTTGAAGAAAAATATTAACTATTCGAACAAATAATCTATTTACAGAAATCTTCTGTTCGAATGGACTTTTAGAAATGAATTTATTCGAATGAGTATTTAATTGTTTGAATGAACGCATGAATTTATTTCCCGGTAAGTTCGAATGGGTATATTTTTGTTCGAATGGGAATTTTTTGGTTCGAATTGATATGGTTTTGTTCGAATGTATGCATAAATGGTAATTTACCATTCGAACGTTATTGATCAAACAAAATGAAATTGATACTAATACAAATTGTAATCTATATACATCAAATTGTAATCTATATACATCAATTGTTCAAATATTTACAAACATCATAAATATTAAAGGCAATTAAAAAAAACCAAATGAATTATGATTGTGGTGGTAGTGGTGGTATAGGGTTTTGGGACATCATTAATTGAAATTGTTCAAACATTTTATATAAAACTCTATACTATCTATATATAGTTATCTAATATATATTATATATACTAGTGAGAAATTTTTTATTAGTACTAATACTAATAAAACGTATTACTAATATTATTAATATAAAAAACGTATTGTTTTACCTCTTGTACTTATATATATATTTTTATGAAGTATTATATAATTCATTCGAATTTATACCCTTTTAATTCGAACTTATATCCTTTTAGCTTGAGCTGATTATACTTCCATTCGAAGGAAATTACGTTATTTAAGCCGCAAACCAGTTTCTTCTCCATTCATTTCGTGCCTCCTCTCATTTGAACTTACTCTTCGATTCCTCCGCCGTTAGTAGCCACAACGCCGCCACCAACTCCGACCAACTCCTCAAATCTCCTAGAACAAGAGGTATGGGTTAAATGAGTTTTATTTTTATTAGTTTTTTGGTTAGTTTTGGGGGGGTTGGATTTTGAATCAATCTGGCCCCATTTTGTTGTTTTGGGGCCAAATGACACAACGTTGATCGGTAGAAATGATGGAGATTTACTCCTAAATCATTTCTACCGATTAAAATATTAGATTCCTTGTGAAAAATGAATGTGTCAGTTCGGGACTGAGTCAACTCAGCTATGTCTGTTTGGCTCAGGTCCGTTCGAATGAATATAAATTCCATTCGAATGAAAGTCAAGTCTATTCAAATTAAATTTAGGTTCATTCGAATGGAATATAATTTTATTCGAATGGAGTTATCTGAGGTCATTCGAATTAATTTTATGTTCATTCGAATGAATATAATTTAATTCGAATGGAATTAAAGGCCATTCGAATAGCAGTTGTCAAACATGACAGCACAACATCATCATTCCTCGAATTCACTTTAATTAGATCACATATATATTTTATATATCAACAGTATACTAATGGCAAGCAGCAGTGGAAGAAAACGTTCCAGACCCCAAACAGTCGAAAGTACCTCCGTAGCTCCTTCTCAGCCGGCCGTGAGGCCTATACCAGTGACTTTCGTGACCTTACTTGGGAGGGGCGGAGCATACATGACATCATCACCGATCGTGGATGGATCCCGATCTGTCGACAGAGGGGCACAGCATATGCTGAGATGGTCGGTGAGTTTTACCGTGCCATGGGTGAGCAGTCTGGTGATGCTCTATACTATAACTTAGTAGTCCGGAGTGTGAGTATTATATTCTCTCCCCGCGTTATTGCTAAGTTTCTAGATTTGCGGCGAGAGTCTGGTGCCTATCCTGCAGCAGCAGCAGCGAGAGCAGCGACTGCACCATCTGGAGAGGATACAACAGTCGCATCCTCATCGCCAGCGTCGGATATACAGATTGCAGAGCTGGATGCTAGCTCAGATGATAGTGAGAGCGGTGATCAGGTACCTGATGATGGTCTCACAGACGATCAGGTTCGTAACCTAGTGCGAGATCTTGAGGCTCCTCCATATGATGGCAGTAAAGTGATCCGACAGGCAGACTTATAGCATTTTTCAGAATGCTTAATTTGATTGTCGGGTATAACATTGATCCAAAAAAATACAAGACTGATTTTGGGATCGAGCGGGCCAGATTTTTGTTACGGTTAGCACAGGGGGAGCTGATTGATCTGGCATTATATTTCTTCCTCCGCATTCACACAGAGTCACGCTATTCGGGTGGAGGTAGTCTACCATTTGCCCTTTTGATATCTAACCTCTTACTCCATTCAGGGGTTACAGTGACTTTGACTGAGCGGAGGTCGCCACAGATGGGGCCCGTTAACAACATCACATTCAATAAGAGCAAGGGTCACTTGCCGAAGACTCGTGCAGTCCTACAGGATCAGCCTCCACCTACTGATCCAGCTTCTACTACTGCTGCCCCTATTGAGAGACACCCTGCTGCGGCTACTCCGGATGAGGTACGAGCTATATTGGTGGAGCACCGCAACATTTTATTGAGGAACTTCATTCAGCCCATGATGGAGAAGTTTAAGGACCTAGAAGGATGCTTGCAAACTTTACAGGAGGATTTTGATTTATCTAATAAATAAATATTGTTAGTAATTTTTTTACTTTTTTTATGTTGTATAGAACGTCTAACTCATTTTGGAATGTAATTAATGCAGTATAGTTTTTATTTTTAGTGTTTGTTAGCCTCTTTATTATTAATTATATTTTCTTCTCATTATACTTAGTGTTCACAATAATTGAAAAAATGACACTATCTTTAAATTAATATTTAGTTAACTAAAATATTTTTAAATTAATTACATAAAATTAATTTATGCACTTGTAAATATTTTAATTCATTGTAAATCATAATATATAATATATAAAACTTTTTATTTACTTTGGAAATGATAAAAAATTAATAGAAAAAATATATATTCTTACAATTTTAACAATATATCTTTTCAATTAAATAATACCGTTCGAACACGTTAATACTCATTCGAACAAATAATATTGCATTCGAATTAATTAATTTTCTGTTCGAATTAAATTTCATTAGTTCCAACGGTATAGATTTTTGGAGACGACCTAATTCGTCTCAGAATCTCCAGTTTGAACTACTATGTTTTAGTTCGAACGGATTTATAAGGTTTTCTATATTTTGAGACGAAATTAAAAAAATTTCGTCTCAGAAAAGTACTTTTAGGGACGAAATTAATTTCGTCCCTAAGAAATTTTGTCCCTAAAAATTAAATTTCTTGTAGTGACATGAGGGAACATTTTATCGAATTCTTAAACATTAAAAGAAAAAAAAACCATGAAAAAAAAAACAAAATAAAAATGATGGGAACTAAGAATCCTCTTCAACGTCTATGTTTTAATTGAAACCAAAAATAAAAAAATAAAAAAAATTAATTTATACATTCTCATAGTCTGCATGTCTTGCACACTCTACTTGAAAAAATAAACAAATCCGAGACTTAAATAAAAAATCTATTTTTTAATGGTAAGGTCTCACATTTTTTTAAAGATAATGCACTATTCTTTCACATTAAAACTTTATCTAATATTGAGCGAGAAAGTGGTTAGGGGTGAAAATGGGTATTGGCTTCGGTTATGTTTGGTACCCGTTTCCTTTTTTCTCAAAATCATTTAAAATTGATCGGGTTTCAATTTTCCTTTTTATAATACGGAACTCAACCGAAATGGTTCATGTATATATTTATATATATATATATATATATTAATTTTTTATATTATATAAATATTTTTATATTATATATAATTTATATATATAATATATATAATTATATATAAAATATATATAATTATATATAAAATAATTTGGTATTATATGATAAATTACTTATTAATAATATTATATCTTAAAATCCTATATAAATAACTATATATTATCATTATGGTCTATTGTATTGATAGTTATAATAATACTATATCACTATATTATAATATACTATAATATATTACTATGTTATATATTATAATATATCACTATATTCTATAATACAATTATAATATACTACAATATATTATTACTATATAATTATTACTATATAATTATATACTATAATATGTATACTATGTTATATATATCGGAAAAACTGGACCAGACCGATTACAATCCTAAAAGTGATAGAAGAAAAAAAAAAAAAAACACAACTTGAAAAAATAGATTCAAAGGGCAAAATTAAGAACTCTTCAATTTTTTTACTTTGAAAAAAGGAAATTAGAATAGAACTTCTACTTGAGGGAGATGGCGACAATGCTTTCATTCACAGTTCTGAGCTTTTCCACAATTTGCATCTTAACATGCACTCTGAATTGTTGTCCCAATCCAATGCATCTACCGGAGTAGACCAGAGTCACTGTGGGCCTTGGTTTGTGTTATTAAAGGGTTAAGGGATTGGGCTCAGCTCTGTTAGTTATGTGTACGTCCATGCCTATTTCTTTAACTTTTATTCGGCCTTTTGTGGGTTGTGGGTTCACTGGGTTATTTTTAACTGTGTGTTTGCCTTTTGTTTTAATTGTTGTTTTAATTGTGTTGGGCCTTGGCCCACTAGTGAGTAATATTTAATCAGTATATGTAGAAAGACGAAATCCTTGCAAGACATGCAAAATTATAATCAAAACAGTTATTTCATCTCTCTCTCTCTCTCTCTAGAGGATTACTTCCCTCGAAGTAAGTTGGTTACCGAGTGATTTAAGCAAACAACAGGAGTAATGCAAATTGATATCATAGAGATATTGATATCTGTGTTATCAATCCGTAGAAGAATTTATTGAATTACACAAAATTAAGGTTATGGTTGAACAAATACAAAAAATATCTTTAAGTTACCCAACAGAAAGTAAAAGATTATAGAAACAGCTTTAATCAAAATCTATCCTATTTGGAGCAGCAAGTTTGTGGGAGGACATTTGTTTAAAAGGAAGTATATTTACATCAGGTATTGTGCCCGTATAATGAACCTCATTGTAAATGATAGGCTAAAATATTGTAATGATTCAATTACAAGGGTGCGCAATGCAATTAAGTATGTCATATCATCTCCTGCAAAAATGGAGAAATTCAAAAAGTGTATAAAGAATGAGAAAATTGATTGTACAAAATTGGTATACCTTGATGTTTCTACGAGATAGAATTCGACTTATCTAATGCTAGAAGTTGCAGAAACATATAAAAAACAATTTTTGTGATTGGAGAAGGATGATGATTCTTTTGTTCGTTATTGTTGTAGTGTGAACTTGGGCCCCCCTAACTCTAATGACTGGGAGAGAGTTAGAGTATTGATAAGTTTTTGAAGATTTTTTATGATGCTACTGTAAGACTTTTTGGCTCTTTGTATATCACATCTAATGCATATTTTCAGGAGCTTTGTGGCATACAATCATATTTGTCAAAAATGAGTTGAAGTAATGATGTTGTGTTAAAATGTATGGCGGAAAATATGAAGATTAAGTATGACAAATATTGAGGATCAATTAAAAAGACTAACTTGATGATATTTATTGTTGTTGTTCTTAATCCAAGATGCAAATTTAGTCTTTTGCATTTTTGGCTCAAAAAGATATATGGTGGTAATTTTTGGTTCAAAAAGAAATGATTGCAATAGTGAAACACTTGATGATGGACATTTACTGGGAGTATAGTATTGTGTATGGGAGTTCAAGTGGAATTTCATATTCTGAGCCTCCTTCCTCAGTTGATCCTCTTATGATTGATTCTGATTCTCAACAAAGTTTTTGGATTGAGCATGAGCAAGAAATTATTGAGTCTAATTTGATGAACAAATCAGAGATCGATCAGTACTTAGAACATGGTTGTGAGGCACGAGCTCCAAATGTTGATATTTGGATTGGTGAAAGATCAATGAAGTAAAATATCCTATTTTGGCAAGAGTTGCACAGGATATAATGGCCACTCTCGTTTCTACGGTTTCTTTTGAGTCAGCCTTCAGTGTAGGGGGTCATGTGCTTGACCCATTTCATAGTTCATTATCTCCAAGAATAGTCGAGGCACTTTTTGTACACAAAATTGGTTGAAGGATTCAATACACATTGATCTTCATGCCTCCTTGGATAATATTGAAAGTTTTGAAGCGGAATGAGGTAATAAATTTATTTATTATTTACATATTTATTAAACTTTCTCATAATGTTTATTTTTATATCATTTTAATAATCATCATGTGCTTTTTTAGAGTTTGGTCCAAAATCAAGCTTTGCTTATGATGATGAGATTAAGGAACAACTCAAGGCTTATGGTCTGCATGAATGGTATGATTTTCATTTTCACTCCTTTGTACATGATTTGCATGAATTAAAAATTATGATTTGATCTTCCCCAATGTTATGAAATTGCAGATTATGGAATTGAGATTGGGGAATTTTGTTGCTGCCTTCTCAACAAATTATGGAATTGCAGATTATGATGATGAGATTGAGGAATTTTGTTGTTGTCTTCTCAACAAATTATGGAATTGGTTTTAATAGTTTGGTAGAGGTTAAAGCTATGAGGGATGGCTTATTTCTTTGTTTGAACTCACAGGAACTCCCTAACAGCGATTGCACAGAAAAAGATGTTCATTTTGCAATTTTTCTTGATAGCTTTGTACTAGTGTTTTGCTCACTCCTTAGTAATGAAATGATATTGATTTGTATGGAAAAAAGACCAAACAGATTCGGTAATGCTTTTTTTCAGAGTGACATTACATTGTTGCCATTCAAGCCTATGGTTATGGCCATTTATATGGGAGAAGTCCATGCTTCTGTACGTCTCATATGGCATCCTCTATGGCCTAGAGGAATCACTCACTCACTCACGGTCCAACAATTCCAAATCCTAGTTTCTCAATCTAGAAAATACAAGTCCCCACCTCTATTTACTTCACCACCTAACTCAAATTGGTCCTTTCAGTTTAAGAAGCTCAACCAGGCCAAGACAACTCTGCTACTCCGGCCAAGACGGAGGGGCCTGGAATCTTGCTCTGCCTAGAGACCAAAGATGTCGATGTTGCCTACGTGAAGGTCATGAGTGCTGGAGCTGTGAGTGAGAACTGGAAAGATTGGCTTCTAATACGAATGAAGCCAAGAAATGTATAACATAAAGGTGAATAACAGAGAGATGGTAGAGGATGGAAAAATTGAAAATCCTATATTTCATATATCCTACATACAATGTGCTTTGCTATTTATAAACAGAGGCAAAGAATAAAATGAATATATTTATAGCTCATCTTAACAACCATAAAGTAGGAGGAACTATTCTGCTACATTGTAAAAGTTGGAGGAGGATCTTCATTTGGTATTTTCAACATCCCCTCACAAGATGGAGAGTATATATTAATTACACCATCTTGGACATAAGTCTAGTGAAGGCAAAGGAATGTAACGACTTGGTGAGCAAGTCTGTCAATTGGAGATGACAGAAAACATGAGCAGTTGTTACTTGAACTTTTGCGATTTTATCTCGAACTAGATGACAGTCTAGTTCGATGCGTTTTGTTCACTCATGAAATATAATATTTGCAACAATATGCATGGCAGTTATATTATCACAGTATAAAGTAGTAGGCTTTAAAATGGTGATGTGTAAATCATTGAGGAAGTACCGAATCCATGTAAGCTCACACACCACACCTGCCATTGATCTGGACACAGTATTTTGTTTCTTTGATTTCCAAGAGACAAGTGAATTCCCTATGAAAAAGTAAAAACTAGTAGTTGATCATCTCGTGTCGGGGTAGCTAGCCCAGCTTGCATTTGAGTATGCGACTAGCTCTAAGTTGGAGTTAGCAAAGAAAAATATGCCTTGCATCGCTTTCACATATCGGATGACATTAAGAACTGCGTTATAGTGAGGGACACGAGGTGCTTCCATAAATTGACTTAGAAGGTGAACACTGTGACTCAAGTCAAGTCGAGTGTTTGTGAGATAGAGTAATTTCCCAACTAGTTTTTGGTATAGAGCTGGATCACAAAGTAGAGCTCCCTCATTCTTTTGAAGCTTGGTATTGGGTTCCATTGGCAAATTAGATGGCTTTGAAGCTAGTAATCTTGTCTTTCCAGAGAACATCCAATGCATATTTTCGTTGGCATAGTTGTATTCCCCCTTTTCTGCACCCCAACTCCATGCCAAGAAATTATTTGAGACTTTTGAGATCTTTGATCTTTAACTTGATCACCAAAAATATTTTTACAACAGTGGTTGCTTGAACATCTAAGCTCATCAACACTATGTCGTCTATGTAGACAAGAAGGGCTATAAATGATTTTCTATGGACTTAACAAACAAGCTATAATCAGCCTTTGATTGTGGAAATTTGAACTCAATCAATGAAGAAGTGAGATTGGCATTCCACTGCCTTGAGGCTTGCTTTAAGCCATAAAGGCTTCTCTGCAGCTTACATACTTTGCTTGAGGTTGCATATGTATGACCTGGTGGTGGATGCATATAAATTTCTTCTTCAAGCTTGCCATAGAGAAATGCATTATTCACATCTATTTGCTGGAGGTCCCATCCTTTGATTGCTGCTATTGCAAGGAGACATTGAATGGATACTATTTTGGCAACAGGAGAAAACGTGTCATGGAAATCTATCTCTTCACATTGAGTAAAACCCTTTGCAATTAAGTGAGCTTTAGCTCTCTCTATTGTCCCATCCGACTTGAATTTATACTTGTAAGCCCACTTGCAATCAATTGGTCTTTTCTCAGGAGGTAGTTCCACAATGGTCCAAGTCTCATTACATTCAAGTGCATCTAGCTCCTGCTTCATTGCTTTGCACCAAGCTGGGTCTTGAATGGCCTGAGCATAAGAGGTAGGTTCGGTGCGCGGAGAAATTTAGGTAGTAAAAGCTTTAAAATTTTGTGAGAGAAAAACATAAGAAAGAGATGGAGATAGAGGAAAAGAAACCTTTGATTTTTCTAAAGTGGAATGAGAGGACCCTGTAGCTTAAATGTTGATAGTGAGGAGCTGAGTGTAATAGCTTGTTGGTAATGAAATTCCTGCAAATATGTAGGTGCTTTTGGGATTCTACTTGACCTGCATGGAAGCTCCTGAGAAGAAGTATCATTGGAGGGAATGGAAGGCAGGTTTGGAACAATGTCAATGGAGGTTGGATTTACTTACTAACTATAGGTGGGATCAATAAATTGCATAGAATTTTCTATGAAAGGATTAGAGCTTCCTTTAGAAATTTGTTTTGGGAAGTTGTCAGGAAAGTGATTGGGTATTTGTGAAGGAGGTGATTTTGTGAGATGAAGTGATGTATTTGTGGGTGGTTTAAGTGGAAAGACATCTTCATGAAATACTACATCACGGGAAATGAAAATTTGGTAAGTGTTGAGATCAAGTAATTTGCATCCATTAACACCATATGGATTGCCCAAAAACAAACATTTTCAAGCTTGGGGATCAAACTTAGCTCTAGCATGACTTAATGTTGATGCAAAACACAAATATCCAAAAACACACAAATGTGAGTATTCAGGTTGAGTGTGGTATAGAACCTCATCAGGAGGTTTATACTCAAGGTTTGGTGTTGCTGTTTGATTTATCAAATAGACTGCCGTTATTATAAATTCATTCCAATACTTCATGGAAAGACCCGATTGAAATTTTAAAGCTCTCGCCACATTCAAAATGTGTTGATGTTTTCATTTGGCTAAGGCATTTTATTAGGGAGTTGAGACGTAGGTAAGTTGACGGAGGATGCCTTTGATTTGGTAAAAAAATGGCATTTAAAATTCCCCTCTGTTATCTGATAGGATGGTTTTTTATTTTGCTCTCAATTTGAGTTTCAACAAGGGAACAAAAATCTTGAAGAGCACCTCTCGCTTCAGACTTCACTTTCAATAGATAAACCCAAGTGCATTTACTAAATTAATCAATGATAGTTAGAAAATATTTTGAGCCATCATGGGCTTGTGTGGGATTTGGTCCCCATATATCAATAGATATGAAACCAAATATTTTGGAAACTTCACTTGTGGTGTGTGGAAATGGCAACTTGTACTGTTTGGCAAGGAGGCAAATATCACAAGAAAAATTTTGGTTAGCCGAAAGTTTTCCATCAGACTTGAGAATGGTATTTAAAATATGTTGGGTCATGGAGCTGTGTCCAAGCTGATATTACCATAAAGTGAAATCATCAAATCTAGTAATAATAGTAGTATTGACATGTTTTGAAGGAAACATAGATTGAAAATGAAAGTCTTAAGTAGAAGGATGAAATTGCTAGTGTTGGAGATGATATAAGCAATTATGCACTCTCCCCCGTCCAGTTGTCATCCAAGAGGCAAGATCCTAAACATAACAGGCATCTGGAAAAAAAAAATTAAACAACAAACAACAATTGGAACTCTTGGTCAATGATTTTGCTGAGATAAGATTAAAAGAACACATAGGACATTCTTAAGAATTAAGTGAGTAGAGAGTTGCACATCTCCAATATAAGTAGCGGCAATTGTGGTTCCATTAAGCAATTTTATGGCATAATTAACTTTTGTAGTAAGATGTGTGAAAAATTTGGTGCTACAGGTCATGTGATATGTAGCACCGGTATCAATAATCCATGATGCATCATTGAAGTTGGTAGATCTGTGTGTTTGAAGTGATAAACAAAGTGGGATACTAGTCATGTGAAGTATGCTTGGATTAGAGGAGGTGGCCTAGACATGTTTAGCAGCGGGAAGTGAGGTGTTAGTGTTGTGTGTTGAGCAAAGCAAAAAGACGACTAAACTACTATTGAGTAATAGGCAGACCATTGCTGACTTGTTCCTGCTCAAAAGAGACATTGTTAGTAGAGGATTTATTTGGAAAGAGTTTTTATGGCCTGGAGGAAAGCCATGAAGCTTAAGCATTGCTCTTTGGAATGGCCAAGAATACGGTAGTGTGAGCCAACCGAAAGGTTGGGATTAGCCTTGAAGTAGCGTTCTAAGGAATGTCCAGAAGTGTTGCAATGAGAACAATGCAGCTTGTCTTTGTGAGAAGAGAAAGGAGTACATGAGTTGGGACCTCTAGTTACCATGGCAACTAGCATAGGGATGGAATGAAGCTACCTTTGGCGTTCTTCCTGCTAGATTAAGGAGAGAATGCGATTAATGGTGGGAAGTGGATCATATAGTAGAATTTGTGCTCGAATTGAATCGTAGGAATCCTGGAGCCCCATGAGAAACTGCATAACCTTC
The DNA here is from genome assembly GCF_018687715.1 of Carya illinoinensis. NCBI lineage: Eukaryota > Viridiplantae > Streptophyta > Magnoliopsida > Fagales > Juglandaceae > Carya > Carya illinoinensis. The sequence goes on from NC_056765.1 coordinate 15,427,494, forward strand.
TGCGGTGATGGTAATCTGATCATAAGGTCTTGATTGAACAATAAGTGCACAAAGGCATTGGCTCATATATCTCAAGTTCATCCTAGTAGCATTTAAGCTTGTTAAACAAAACGCTCATAGATTCAGCATCTTGAACAAGAGAAGAGATTGCTTTAGTTATTTGAAAAATGCATAGCGCATTTTGGATCGAAAACCTCTCAAAAAGATCATTCCAAACATTAGCAGCATTATTGACATAAATAATAACAGAATGATTCTCAAAGCTAACAAAATGTTGAATTCAAGATATGATCATATCATTGCAGTGCTCCCATGGAGCAAATAATGGATCAGATGGATTACCAGGTTTAGAAATCTTACCATAATAGGAAACTGAGTTTATTTTTTACATTCAGTGCATGGTACATTGTTCTTGGTTAAGAGTTTGTTTAAAGTGTAGAATACTCTCCAATGAGAGTGCTTGACAACTTGATGATAGAACTCAGGTTCAGTATTGGCAGAAATGGACATGACAAAGGATTTATGGGAAGAAGAAAGATTAGGATAAGATAAAAAATTGAGAATATCATATTGAGGAGAAAAAACTGAAGGACAAGAAGAACCTTATGAAGGGAAAAGTGTTGAAGGATCTGATGTGGAGTGTGTAGAAGAGGAGTTCCAGTAAAAATTCTGCAAGTAATTAGGTACCTTTCTAACTCTAGTAGATCGTCTAGGAAGATCAGAAGGTATAGGATTAGAAGAGGTTTGAACAATTGGATCAATTTGAGGAGAAGATGAAGTAGAGTGGAGAGGTAAGGTAGGGGAATCTAAAGTTGAAGGTACAATTAAAAAATCTAAAGTTGAATAATTAACAGGGAACATGGAAGAAAGTTCAGATTTATGTGAACATATAAAAGGAAAAATATGTTCATGAAAAATAACATTTCTTGATATAAAAGTTTGATTAGTTTTTAAATCAAGAAGTTTGTAGCCTTTGATTCCAAAATGATAGCCAAGAAAAACAGAAGTTCTAGCTTTACGATCAAACTTAGTTCGAGATCTTTGTAATGTTGAAGCAAAACAAAGGCAACCAAAAGTTCTAAGATGATCATAAGAAGGAACAGTGTTAAACAAAAGCTTAAAAGAAGATTTTTGGTTTAAAAGAGGAGTAGGAAGCCTATTAATGAGATAAGCTGTTGTTAAAACAGAATTACCCAAAAAATTAATAGGCAGATGAGACTGAATCAGCATCGTTCTAGCCACATTAAGGATATGCTGATGCTTTCTCTCCACAACAGAATTCTATTGAGGGGTTTCAACACAACTATATTGATGCAATATGCCTTTAGAATGCAAAAAAGAATCGAAAGAAAATTCAGTGCCATGATCAATACGAATTGATTTTATTTTGGAAGAAAATTGTGTTTTAAACTATAAAGATATGTGACACTTCAGATTTATGTTTAAAAAGATAAAGCCATGTAGCACGAGTTGAATCATCAACAATAGTCAAAAAATAATTTTAACCTTCAACAGTAGGTACTGAATATGGACCCCAAACATCATAGTGAACTACGTCAAATGGAGCAACTGACAAATGAGCATTGTTAGGAAATGGTAATTGTTTTTGTCTAGCTAAAGGACATATCATGCAAGGATGGCATGGAGCAGTCAATTTAGAAAAAAAATTATTCACAAACAGCATCCTAGAATGAGAAAGATGACCAAATCTATTATGCCAAAGCTCATAATTTGAGCATTTGGAGGTATTTCAACAAATAGATGTATAAAATGTTTCAGGTAAACAAGCAATATGTGAAGTAGAAACAGAATTAGAAAGGTTTGACTGTTGCAGTATGTAAAGACTTCCATGCAATCTACCCACTCCAATCAGCCTCCAACAAATCAGATCCTGTATGAGACAAATGTCAAAGGAAAATAAGAAGGAACAAGTTAGTGATTGGGTTAACTTGCTAATATAAATCAATTTGAAATGAAAAGTTGGAACGCATAGAACATCATGTAGAACAAGATTCTCAGAGATAGAAATAGAGCCAATATGTATAACAACTATATATTGACAATTAGGAAGCTTCATAGAAGCATTAATAGAGCTAGCAGAAGAAGTGAAATAATCAAATAGAGGGAACCATATGATCAGTGGCCCCAGTATCTAAGATCCATGAATGAGAATCAAAAGGAATATATTGAGTAGTAGAAAAAATAGAATAAGCATTATCATAAGTAAAAAAAATAAAAATACCAGAACAACTATTTGAAACAACTATATTGACAGCATAAGTAGCTGGATCGACAGACTTATGAGAAGGTAGCATGGACAAAAGCTGTTGATATTGAGCCTCAGTCAATGAAAAAGGAGAAACAGCCGAGGGTTTACTATCACTAAGGACAATAGTATTAGCCATGAACTGTTGCCTCAGTTTTGGCTTGTAGCCAGGAGGGAAACCATGCAACTGGAAAATATTTTCAATCACGTGGCTAGTAATTCCACAATGTTTACATACCGGTCTATCCTTCCTTGAAAAGGATTTAATAGATCTAGTGTGATCAACATGAGAAGAAAATACATGAGAATCAACAGAAGGCAAAGACACAAAGGAAATCTTTCGTTGTTGTTCCTCTTGTAAAACAAGAGAAAACACTTTATTTAGAGGAGGCAGATGCTCCATTAGTAAAATCTATGCACGAGGAGGTGCAAAAGACTAATTCAATCCAACCAAAAACTGTAAAATACGTTCCTGTTGAACATAAGAGTTCAACGTTCGTATAGCACCACAAGAACAAGTAGGAATAGACTTGTAATTAGAAAGTTCATCCCAAAGGCCCTAAAGACAAGTAAAGTAGTTACTCACCAAAAGAGAACCCTAAGTAAGAGAGAAAATCAATTTCTGTAAATGAAAAATGCGAGGTCCATTTTTTTGAGAAAATCGTTCCTTAAGATCTAACCAAATCTCACAGGCAGTCGCAATATACAAGATACTAGAAGAAATTATAGTAGAAATAGAGTTTAAAAGCCAAGATATCACCATATTATTGCACCGGAGCCACTGATTGAAATGAGAATCTGCCGAATCTGAAGGCTTAGGGACAGAGCCATCAATAAATCCGAGTTTATTCTTCGCAGAAAGAGCCATGGTCATCGATCGAGACCATGAGTGATAATTTTCTCTAAGAAGAGGCTGAGTGTGATGACCCGCTTTCGCGTGTATTTTCACTGAAATGGTTGTTTTTATTTTAATTAATTTATTAGCTTATTTATTTTAATTTATTGCGTTTTAAAATTGGTTTTTATTTATTTGATGATGTGTTTTATTTCTTTTAGTTGTTTACAGTTTTTAATCTCGTTGAGGCGGTTTAGTGTTGTTTTCCCAGAATGAGGATTAGACCTCATCTTCTTTCCCTACACCTCTTTTCCTTTTTCCTTTTTATTTTTCTTTTTTCTCTTTTTTCTTCTTTATTTTTCCTTTATTTTTCTCTTTTTTCTTTCTTTTCTTTTTTTTCTTCCCCATCCCGCGTCGACCCCCGTCCCTCTCTCTCTCCTCCTCTCTCACGCCGGAGCCCTTCAACCCCTCGACCTGCCGCCGTCCGGCCACTGTGCGGCTCACCGCCACCACCGTTCGACTCCCCTCCCTCCAGCGCACCTTCCCACCAATTCCCACCCCCATCCGGCCGGCCGTTTGGCCGGAAAACCCCTTTAAAGCCCGCACGGGTTTTGCTCCGATCCGCCGCCGTCGCTCCACCTCCGGCTACCATTTCTTCACCACTTCATCACCGGTCCCTTGCTGTCCTAACCCACCTATTTTCGGCCTCCAACGACCACCGGAACAGCTCCCACGAGCTAGCTTTCCTTTTTGGGAAATCCGGTCTCTCTCCAGCGTTTTCGCCGCCACGGCCAACCACCACTTCCAATAGCTTCACACTCATCCCTAGACCATTCCCTATCAATCCCAAGCCCTGGTTTGTCCCCGTTCAAAAGTGGGTATTTCACAACCCACGGCTACAGTGAATTTTCACTGTAACGTTGCTTTTTCTCCCCCGTTTGCAAAGCCGGGTGTTTTCTAAAATTACCGTATAGCGCTGTAAGTATTTTTCAAACCCTATTTTCAGATTTAAATATATATCGCTCATTCAATTTATTTATTGTTGTTGGTTGGCTGATTCCGGACTGAGTCCGAGGAGTTCGGGGGTCGGATGGATGGAGGACGGAGTTGCTTGATTTATTGTGTTATGGTTGGTTGTTTGTTTTGTGCATTGATAATTGCATTTGCATGGTGCATGCACGTGTATTTTATTTTATTTGAGAAATCCTGTTTTGCTGGCGTGAATGGTTTTTGGGTGCGTGTGTCTCACGAGCCCAAGCCGGGATGGGTTATTATCTCGGTGGAGCTCTTCTGGTCACTCGGGAGTGGATAAAACTGAGTGACATCCCCTGAGTTGTCGCAGGGCGATGACCGGATCGCACGATACGGTAACGCTGTCGTGTCGACTCCATGGTCCTTAGAGTGGCGAGGACTAGAGGATGGCCTGGTCAGGTACGCGCTGGGCGTGAGTCTGGGCATCACTCGTGTAGGTGTCACATGCGTGGTCGTTACCTGCGGTGTGGCATAGAGCCAGGGTGTGCGGATGATCCCTAGGGGAGATCATGGTGTATGCATAATTGGATCGTTTCTATGGTTTTCGAATGTGGGCCATTTTCTGGGAAAATGGCGAGGTTGGTTTCGAGGCTTTTGATCCATTTTCTGGGAAAATGGTGGTTTGGGCCATTATCTGGGATAATGGCGAGGCTTGGTTTTGAGGATATGTTTTTATGGGCCAAATGGGTTTTTTGGCGTGCGTGGTAAAAATGTGGTTTTGCGGGACTTGTGCATTGGCTTTTCTTGCATCCATGTTGCTTGAGTTCCATGTGTTTTTATCTGGTGGTGTTTGGGTTTTACTTACCTGCAGTACAATTTTTGGTTCCGTAGCTTTTGGTACAGAGTTCGAGGATGAGGAGGAGGAGGCTGAGCCCGAGGATGCGGCTCTGCTGGGTTGCTGATGTTATGCTTCGTATTTGATATTATATTATATTCGTGTTTTGTAATATTTATTTATATATGTTTTGAATAGCTTTGTATTAAACAAGAAAAAATTCTGGTACTTAGTTATGGACTTGCTTTTCGCTGCGTTTTTCTCGTGCACTTTGTTGCTTTTGCACACACTTGGCACACGTCGTTAGGGTGGTGACCCGTGATGTCATCATCCGGACGTCTCGATGATATGGGGGCATCACACTGAGTGACCAAAAGGACACCAGGACTGTCGCTCGGATGAAGGAAATAGGGAGAAATTGTATCCTCAGAAACAAATTTAGTAGCAGGAGCCATGGAAAAAAATGATTTAAGAATATAAAACGTATGATACCATGTAAAGTGTAGAATACACTAAGATAATAGAAACCCTAGCAGAGCAAGAAGATGAAAAGAAGAAGAGGCTTCTGGGAGAAAAATGTGTAAAATGTATTGAATGAATAAAGTCCATGTATAGTAGACTATTTATACAAGCTGAATATTAAAGGAATAAAAATGCTATACGGCTACCACATTACAGAAGTAAAAAATAAAGATGAAATTACAATTATGTCCATTATGTCCTATTAATTTGGGAACCAGTAAAGAAGAAGCTCCTTCACCGGGTTGGATGAAATAGGGGCTAGCTGGGCTGTGAGGATTATTTTCATGGTTGGAAGAATTTGGTATAGGGTTGGCGTTAGTCATTGCTCTGGTACCATAATACAAATGAAGCCAAGAAATGTATAACAGAAAGGTGAATAACAGAGAGATGGCAGAGGATGGAAAAAGTGAAGATTCTATATTTCATATCTCAAACATACATTGTACTTTGCTATTTATAGACAAAGGCAAAGAATAAAATGAATATATTTAGAGCTCATTCTAACAACCATCAAGTAGGAAGAATTATTTTGCTACATCACAGAATTGTCTACAATGTTCTTATTTGGAGGAACCGTAGGAGTTGGTGGAGGATCTTCATCTATTATTTTCAACAGCTTCCGTTGGTTGCCATGCAAGATGATTTTTGGTTGCTTTCTGTAGCTTTCTATCTTGGAGCTCATCTTGACTGTAATGAAAGGAAGCATCTATTTAGCTTGATCAATGATTTGCCCATCTTTTTTGAAGTTATGACAGAGAGGAAGCCTATGAAAGACAAGCCCAGCATGGACAGCAGAAACAAATCTCAGGTTTGCACAAAGAGATCAATTGATGGACAAGTTAAGAACAACCCTAAGCTTGTTAAGGAGATTGATGAGGAAGAAGATGATGAGCATAACAAAACCCTTTGTGGAAGTTGTGGTGGAGATTATAGTGGATAGGATTTTTGGATTGTTTACGGGATTGTCTACCTTATGGCCTTGCTTGATGCCACCAAAGTCACTGTAAAAAGCCTTCTGAATAACAAGGGTCAATCTACAGATGCGGATTTTCTCCTAGGCCAACTGGTTATTGTTTCAAAATTGTTGAAGCTTTTATTAGAGAGTTTTTTAACCAGAACCCACTTAGGCAGCTTGGTCTGGTGAGTGTAAAAGATGGGCTGTTCAATGTAATAGAGCTTGGTGGTAGACTTGAATCCCATGTGGAAGCTTTGATGGGTAAACTAGAGTCTTCTGGTGAGTCTTCCCTTCGGAATGCCTTAGACCTTGTTCTTGGCTATCTAAAACAAATTCTTTCATATGATCATCGAAAAGTTCTCGTCTTATACTCTTTTCTCAATACCTGTGATCCAAGTGATATAAGGGAGACTATCCAAAAGTGCAAGAAGTTAAAAATTAGTTGTTAAGCTATTGGTCTCTCTATGAAACTCTTTATATGCAAACATATGTGCCAAGAAACTAGGGGCTTGTACATTGTTGCATTGGATGAGTTCCACTCGAAAGACTTCAATAACATTGGAAAGAAGACCCACACTGCCTTCTTAGTATTTAATGAAGCAAGCTCAGTGATTCCAAATATTGGTCCTAAAGTATGTAATTCTCTTTTGGTTGCACTCGCTTCTACTAGGTATTTAAATTCTGCAGAAAACGTGTTGGAAAAGATGGGTGTTGAAGGTGTTTTTATTAGCACTCTTGGGTTGATGTTCTTTGTGATATTTTACTACGTGGTGGTTGCTTGTGGGATTATAGCAGAGGAGACAAAGAGAATGAGGCACAATCTCTACGTATTAGGTGCCTCTAGTATTGCAGATAATTTGCAACAAAGGGTGCCAAAAATTGCAATATCAATTGGCTGCTCCTCTAGGGTTTTGACAAGCAAGATGACTCGGATAATAACCAATAGCAGCTCTAAGGAGTCATGTAGAAGTTTAGCATTGTTGTTGGCGATATTGGAGACTTAGCTTTAAAAACGAAGTTTATGGATGATGAGTTTTCATATACTAAGAAAGTTGATGGGGTGAGGACTTTCATTTTGAATCTCTAATTTCGCTTTAGTTTCTCTTGTCTCTTTCTCTCTCGACATTTGACAGCCCTATCTCTCTATCTCTCAACTTCAAAACCCTAGACTGTGATGCTGAATGCCATCCCTTTGCTCTGTCGTTGCTGTTTACCCCATCTCTCTCTCTCTCTCTCTATATATATATATATAGATTTTTGTGCCTATGTCTAAAATTAGATGCTATTTGGCTAAATCTAAGGATATGGGTTTCTTTATTTTGCCAAGATTTGAGTTTACTGATTATCAACCATGGCTAACCAATTTGGGTTTCTTTATTTTGCCAAGATTTGAGTTTACTGATTATCAACCATGGCTAACCAATTTGGGTTTCTTTATTTTAGCTAGATCTATGTTTTTATTGCATCATTTGTGGATTTTTTAGGATTCCAGCTAATGTTTGGGGCTGAATATTCCCTAGTCCTTGGTGGTTAGATAGAATACACTAAATAATGATACTCCTTTTAATTCCTTTTGTAGATACAAGAGTTTGGTTAAGACGATAGAATTTATCATATCAATTCTTCTACGTACAGTCGAGTTGCTCAAGTAGTGAGGTGTCGGCTGATTCTTGTAATGCCACGTCTACCCATATTAAAATAAATAAATAAAGAAAAACACTCTTATGTGTTATCGTTATCAAGAAGATGAAAAGAAGAGATATCTTGCATATCCAAGCCTCAACAATATATGTTTGAGCATGAAGCAAGCATCCTCCTCCTCCTCTTCTTCCACCTTTAAACTCGATGGTAGGGCCATTGACTGCCATAACCTCATCATCAGAGATTGAAGAAGAAGCACCAGAGCACTCTCCGTTCCATGTACTTCTTAGCTGCCACCCATCAATCCCAAACCTTACCATCAGCTCCAAAACCAAAAGATCAAGAAAACTTCTTCTTCAAAGTCAAGAGACCAACGCCCGAAAATCTCTTCCAAGACAAGTGATCAAAAGAAGAAAAATACTATAACCACGCCGAATGATCATCTTATTAACAAGAACTCTAATCTATAGGTAGCTAATATTATACGGAAGATCTAGGGGTAAACAAGATGATTTAATCAGTACTCCTCCTGCTTCATCGAGATATTTATTGAGCGACACTGCATACTTCGATGGGTTATCGGATTACAAATTATTTTCTCGTTGGTTTTGGTTGCACAAAAGAAGAAGACTGGAGCTATAAATGATCAAGATGAATCCTTTGTTTCAAAACCTGTCTCTTTGTCGTCCTGCCCAAAATCTCCTTGATCTGACCAAATTTGTTCACAAGATATCTCTCTTTCCATTTGAACGCATGAATCAAAGAAATGGGAGAATCAATGGCAAGGTTGTTTTCATATGATCCACATATTTATTCATGAAATTTTTGTATGTATCTATCTAGCTATGGGAATGTTCTACAGATACAAGCTTAAATTGGATGGAAGCAATAGCAAGTTGCAATTTTATTTATTTATTTATTTACTTTTTTTTCTTTTTTCTTAAATCTAAAGTTGGTCCCTTTATGATCTATTCAAAAGAGAGAAGCAAAATTTCAAAATCTTGCAACTTTTGCTTGTGGGGTTGTTCTTGTCACGTATTATGATGGAGGGAGGCTTCAATGGAGGGAGTACTCAAGGGAGGCTTTAGTGGGAAGAAACGCTGAGAGGTAGGGAATGAGAGCTTGAATGGAGGAGGGGGAGGGGGGGGGGGGGGGGGGGGGGGGGAGAGAGAGAGAGAGAGAGAGAGAGAGAGAGAGAAATTTCAAACGGTGCATTTCCACTTTTTCCACTAAACGATGCATTTTCATTTTACACATCAGCCACATTTCCCCTGCACTTACACTAGGCGACTTAGTTTAGCTTTTTTCTTATCTTATATTTGATTTTGTAATTTAGATGAATGTAAAATATTTTTAATTTATCTATAAATATTTTGAGTTTATTAAAAAGTTAATAGCAAGTGTTTTAGATTAGTCAAGAATGTGAAAATCAAGTTCTAAGGATTTTGTAATTATCCAGAGAATAGTTTGAATGGAAAACTACTACTACTGAGAATATTTAGTATCAAGTGTCAGCATCCGTCAGAAGAGTCCCTCTTAACACCATAAACAATTTATTATTACAATTTTTCCAAATTCCCACACCATCAACAAATTTAAACAGCTTTAAGATTTTTTATTTAAAAGATCCTACTAGTTTGGATCTATCGAGATTCAGTTTTGGATATTTTTCTGCAACACTTTCAGTACATATTTTGGTGAGAAGATTCCTTGGAGAATTTTCATATTGTCTCTCAAAGAGTGTGATCGTTAATCCAGGATTTAGATAGTGTTTTTTTTTCTTCATTTCCGCATGCTGTCTGTTCCTATCTTCCACGCACTATGTCTAACCACTCTCCTATGGTTATTGAATTTAAGATGGATCATTTTTCTTATGGCCCCTCACCTTTTTGTTTTCAACAAATGTGGGTGGACCATCCATAATTCCTAGAGTGTGTTCAGCAGGCTTGGTCTAGGTCGGTTGTTGTCCTGGGACTTACTAAGTTGGCGGCAAAGTTGAAGAAAACTAAATTTTCTTTGTGTGAATGGAACAAATAGGTTTTCGGTCATACCACTACGCATATTAATCTTCTTGAGAGTCACATTGAGGAGATTGAAAATAAACTGCATCACAGCTGGGATGAAGCGACGAAGAGGGATCTTCTTTTCTCATTTGTAGAACTGGAAAATTGGATCCACCGTGAAGATACCAGATTGGCCCAAATGTCTAAGTTAAAGTGGCAAATGGAAGGTGATCGTAACATAAATTTTTTCCATCCCTGCCTGGCCAATAAAAGGCGTAAACGAGTGGTGGAAATGAGGTCTTTGAATGGGGTTACCTTTAATTCATTAGAGAGTATTCATCAAGAGGCTATGGATTTTTTTTCTAGTTTTCTGCAAGTGCTGCAGACTAGATCAACTCCTTATTTGTCGACTCTTATTTCTCCAGTAATTTTGGATATTGATAATTCAGGACTATGGTCTGTTCCTTCTATGATTGAAGTTTTCTAGGCTCTTCCTCTATACCGTCTAATAGTACTCTAGGACCGGATGGGTTAGGTTCAAGTTTCTTCAAAAGTTGTTTGGAGGTGGTGAAAGATGATGTTTTGGAAGCCATATCTGAATTTTTTGTTTCTAAACAGCTTCTAAGATTTTTTATAGCTTCTTTTCTTGTCTTAATTCCAAAGGTTGATATACCTTCTGGTTTTGATAAATTTAGGCCTATTAGTCTATACTCGGTTTTCTATAAAATATGCTCCAAAATCATTGTTAATCGCTTGATATTTCTACTCTCCCAAATGATCTCGTGGGAACAAGGAGCTTTCATACTGGGGAGAAGTATCTTTGAAAATATTAGTCTCACGTAGCAAATGGTTCATTCCATAAATAAAAAGGCCCATGGTGGTAATATAATGATTAAACTGGATATGGCTAAGGCTTATGATTGAGTGGATTGGTCTTTTCTTCTGGAGATTCTTTGCTATTTTGGTTTCTATCCTCATTTTTGTGCACTTATCACAGCTTGTATCTCGTCTCCTTGGTACTCTATTATGATGAATGGCACTATCGAAGTTTTTTTCAAGGAGGTTGTGGCTTGGGTCGGGGAGATCCCCTCTCTCCCTATTTGTTTATTATTTTACAAGAAATTCTATCTAGACTAATCAAGCAAAGTGTGGAGGCTAAAAAATTTGGTCAATTTTTTCAGGCCCAAGGTACGCTTATAATTTCTCATCTTATCTATGCTGATGATGTGGTGCTTTTTTCTAATGGAAGCTCGAAAGCCATCAAGGAACTCTTAGCTGTACTTCATAAATATGAAAGTTGGTCGGGGCAATGCATAAATCATTCTAAATCTGCCATTTTCTACTCTAAAAAAATTTCTTTAGCTTGTAAAAGCTCGTTATTACGGAAGACGGGATTTTCATAAGGATCTTTAACCTTTAAATATCTTGGCGTGCCTATTATCTTGGGTTGTCTCAAACACGAGCATTTGGAAAATTTGGTGTCCAAAGTCCAGAAGATAATATATGGGTGGAAAATGAAACTTCTTTCGGCAGGTGCCAGACTTATTTTATTACGGCATGTTCTCTCTAGTATGGCCCTTCATCTCTTTGCTATTTTACAGGTCGAGCAATCCAATATAAAAACCATCCATCGCATTATGAGCACATTCTTCTAAGGAGAGGCGAATGGTAAAGGTAAGAAAAAATGGGTGGCCTGGAATTCTATTTGCTGTTCTGTTGAGGATGGTGGCTTAGGTCTAAGACATCTTGGCGATATGTAACAAGCCTTGCACACTAGACTTGCTTGGAATCTCATTCAAGGTAATTCTTTATGGGCGAATTTTTTTTAAGAGTATATATGTGGGTGCTAAGCCTTGGTCCTTGATTGATCCAAATAGGGGTACAAGGTTTTGGAAAATGATTGCTAAAACCCTTCTCGTGGTTTTGAATAATTCTAAGTGGTGCCTTAAGAATGGAAATGTTTTCTTCTGGAATGACAAATGGCGAGATATCGGTCGTTTATTTAATGATATGCAAACTATGGGTAGTCCTTTTCTTAAATTTAAGGATTGCAAATTATCAAACAATTGGGATGTGGATCTTCTTCTCTAGCTAGTGGGCCCAGACAATCTTGACGGCATCTTAGAGGATATCTGTAAAAATAAATCGACTCAAGATGTGTTGATTTGGACCAAAAATGATAACGGCCTATTTTCCACCAAATCGGCTTGGGATTGTGTTCGTATCAGGGGAGGCATTCTTGGATGTGGCATAAGACTCTCCCTCTCAAAACATCTATCAATATGTGGAAAGCTTGGAATATGGCCTTGAGTGTGGATCTTCATCTTCACTGTATCAACATTCCTATTATTTCTCTTTGTGATTATTGTGCTAATGGTCACTATAAAGATCATAATCATGTTTTGTTTGCAGTTGATATTGCCAATACGGTGTGGCGTTATTTTGGGGCTATCTTTGGTATTCCGATTGGCCACAATTGGAAAACCAAAGTGCTGATTTGGTTTCATTGTGCAAAATCATCATCTCAAGTTGGCATAATTGTGGGGATTATTCCGATTATACTTACTTGCAGACTATGGGAGAGGCTTTTTTTGGCACGCATGGAGGGACGATTTGAATTTACAAATGATATTATTCATTCTATTCGTCAATGGATTCGTCTTATATGTCGTGATAAGCAGAATAGTTCTCACATTTCTTGTTTTGATTTGCAAGTACTAGAGAACTGAATGTCCAGCCTACGCTACCTCCTGTACGGCGATGCAAAGCTATTACTTGGCAACGCCCATGTATGCTGTGTTTGTCCATTAAAATTACTGGACATAATTTTAATGTTGAACTAGAACATACTTAGACTTTGAATTAGGTTTTAAATCTTATAAATTTTGATATTATTAACTTTAGTCACTGTTCTATATCAATAATTTTTTATTATTGATTATTTGCGTAGAATTTCTACTTGGTTTCTTGGTCTAATGGTTGTATTTTGACAGGCCTATATTACATTCATCAAAACTTGATTTTGTCACCTATCCACCAAGTGAGAGATTGTAGATGCAAGAGTACTTTGGCGAAGACTGGGTGACTAAGATGATAGAGTTTATCTTATCTTTGGTTTTGTAATTTGGATGAATGTAATATACATTAACTCTATCTATAACTATTTTGAGTTTATCTATAAGTTATTAGGAATTTCTTTAGATAAATCAGGAGTGTGAAAATTGAGTTATAAGGATTATGTAATTATATATCAAAGAGTTTGAATGGAAAACTGCTATTGCTAATAAGATTTAGTGCCAAATGTCAGGATTCCATCAGAAGAGTCTCTCACGACAAAGTTGCTCCATCGGTAGAATCCTACTACAATTTTTTTTTATAGTGAAACATTGTTTCATTCATTCATTAAACTAACAATTACAACTTTTGACTTGAAAAATACAAGCCAAATTCTAACATTTTCTCACTATCCAATCCACAAATTTCTTTGTGGCTGACAGGGTCTTGTCCAACACTTCCAGACTAACCGTCTGAGGGATAGGCTTCTAGACTAACCATCTGGAAGACAAAACTCTGTCTTAGACCACCATCTAAGATAGTCCACACTGCTCCCCCTCTCATGGAGTGGATTACAAACTCGACGGACCCTAAATCCTAAAGACAATGTTTCCTAATACTACCTAAAACAAGCTAAATAAATATAATTACATGAAAACCACTCAAAAAACACAATACACAAAAAAAACTAAAGCCTCATGAACTGAAGAAAACACCTTTGGCCAGCCCAAACAAAAAAAAGTCCATCCTATTTGCAAGTGGGAAGGTCCCTTAGGGTTTCATCTCTATTTTCGCCACCCCCTTCCTTTTTTTTCTTTTTTCTTTCTTTTCTTGTTGCTCCATCTCAGTACGGCGCCCTCCCTCCAAGCAAGTGCAGAGAATGCACTTCTCCTTCACAACTCACGCCAAAATTCTAGCACCGCCCTGAGCATTACAACTGGACTTTCACTTTCTGCCCAACAACTTGCATTTCCTGCACTTTCTCTAGCACAATATCTGCAAGTCATGCTGTCCTTGGGCCTCTTTTTTCTCCAGTACAAGATCTGCATTTCCTACACATTCTTCGGCATAAGGTTAGCAAGCTTTCCTGCACATTTCCTCGCTAGACACCGCCTTGTCCCTACTGTAACCAAACAAATTGCTCTATTTTTCTTAGCCAAAATAGAGAATCATTCACCTCTACAAGAGCTTAGCCCTCCATGTGGCACTGCAACGCCACTCAACCTAATAGCAAAGGCCATTGTTGCTTCACTAACTGCAAGAGGCTACCTCACTACCGCCATTTACTACGCCTTACTTGTGCATGGGCCTTATCCCAACAGCACCTTCCTCCTCCATTTAAGTCAGTTTGATGGTAGTTCAAACTTCTTCGACGAGTAGGTATAGAATCAGAGAGGTGGTGAGAGGAAGACAGCAAAATGGAGAGCAACGATTGGAGAAAGGAAGAGAGAGATGAAACATTGTGGGTTACCTCAGCCACAATGCTCGAGACACAGTGTTACAGCCATGCAAACAAACTCCATCATAGATTGCCTTATTTTCAAAACATCAAACAAAACAAACCAAAGTAAAAGACTTAGAAAGGAAAGAGAAGGGAGGGAGGGAGGGAGGTGGGAGCCTCCGCCTCTCTCTTGGGAGATTTTTCTATTTTAGGACTATGGAGAGAGGTGAGAGATTCTCTCTCTTAAACCCAAAGTTAAACGAGCACTCCACTCAAGTACAATTTAAATTGATTTTAGATCATTTATTTAAGTGATTCTACTGGTTAGAATTTGTAGAGATTCAGTTCTAGATTTTTTTTTGGAGCATTATCAGTGTATATTTTGGTGAGAAAATTTCTTGAAGAATTTTAATATTTTTTCTCTCAAAGTGTGCGATCGTGATTTAGCTACTGGAGTTCTAGTGAAGAAGTCAATGTTTGAAGATTGTCAAAAAGTTTTGGCTGCTACTGCGATAGAGACAAATGGGTCGTTTGTCGTGTCATGTAAGAGAGTCAATTGACAGAGGTTTTGTAGTTAAGAATTTACTTGTAATTGATTTTCAAATGATAAAATTGACTTTTCCGATATTGGTTGCCCCGTAGGGTTTTACCTTTAAAGAGTTATTTAAAGGATTTCCCTTCATTACCAATCTTGTTGTTATGCAATTTATTTACTTTACGTTACTAGTTACTTATTAAATAATTGCATGATTGAAGACTAACCAATTTGTTGAGTGAATTGGTAGATATTTTCATTTATATAAGGGGTACTTGGGTAATTTCACTTTTCAATCCCCTTAATCTGAACAAAAGCTTTTAGATCCTTTGTTTTTTCTTTTTTTGGTAACGTTTTGGAAGACTGTTATAGGAATGGCAAGACTGTTTTGTATACATCGGTAGAACTTCAGAAACATAAATCAATGAAATTGTGAAAAGCATTTCTTTGTAGGCATATATGTCAAACACTTCTTTCTTAGGATACTCCAAGAATGGTGATACCAAGGACTATTCTGTGAATGGCTCTGCAAAAAATTATGTTTTTGGGGTAGTTAATGTTGTCTCAATCATTGCTACCACATATGGCTGTGAAATTATCCCTAAAATACAGGTATTGTTGACCCACTGCTTTCATTCTTGTCCATATTTTAGTGAAATAGCAATATGTTTCACATCTAACTACAAAATATTCACTGAATTTCTTTCATGTGCAGGCAACTGTAGCTCCTACAGTGTAGGGCAAGATGTTCAAAGGTTTTTGTGTTTGTTATGCTACTATAGCCTCAATTTTTTTTAGTGTTGCAATTTCTGGTGTTCCCCTACCATGTCTGCTTGAATGTTGTCCCCTTCACAAGTAAATCTTCATTCGTCAACAATTTCCTATACTTGATCTTCATAATCCTCTTCTTTCAATTTTTCTAATAAAATGTTCTGTTGCATTTGCAGGATTAATTGAAAGCTTAGTGCATGCACATCAAGTTCATAAGGTTTCAGAGAATAATTCTGTGGTATTAACAAAGCCTATTACCCAAAGCTAGTTCAAAATTAACTAAATTATAGTTAGATATACTTCACATTGAGTTATACATGCGTGTGCTCTACAAGTGTTGTTTAGCATTCATACGCAAGACTAAAATTAATATGTTAATCCAGAATCTTTAAACTTTTGTAGGATAATTCTAATATCCTGCTCATTCTCTCTCTTATAATCATGAGTCTCATTCTGCATGTCAAACCTTAATGGCGTGTTTTTAAAAATATCAAGTGATTTCTAAAGTGAGCCCAGTGTTTTAAAGCCCTCAAATATTTTAATGGTGCTAAAAGTATTTATATGGGATATTTCTAGTATTATTAGACCAAGCCTGATTTTAAGTAAGATAATTATAATATTTTTGAAGAGCTCAAAAAATATTATAGTTGTGAAAACTAATTTTATTTAAATGATTTTAGTCGTTTAAAAATATTATGAGATTTAAATTATGTTGAAAACTTTAAATTAATTAAATGGTTTTATTCTCTTAAAGATAATTAGCAAAACAAAACTTCATCATTTAATTAATGCTGAAGATTATATTTTATAAAATAAAGTTTAATAAAAAAAATTCTATCTTAATTCCTCTCAGTATTTTAAGTTAAATAATTGTTTACTCATTTTCAAATCATCATTTTAATTTCTCACTGTTAGATCTTTTTAGGAACCCTTGGATGAAGGCCTAGATTAAATACCCAAGCCCTCGCCCTTTTTCCTCAGCTGCCGCCCCACTCCCTTCTCTCTTTCTCTCTCCTCGAATGCCACCCCCCACCGTAACCTCCCCTTTCCATGCCCCACGCCGCCACGCAACAACCCAGCCCAACACCATCGCCCATCGAAGCCGAGGGACTTACCAGCTCAACCCCCCACCAGTTCCCTTCCCCCAACAGCCTCTTCCTCCCTCGTAGTTATGCCTCTCCATCACATGAAATCCATACGAGTTCCTCCACCCAATGCCACCGTGCCTCAGTTCCATACCACCAGCAGCTCTTCCCTCCACTAGACATCATCCGGCTACCTAACCCAGCGTCTCCCACACACACAACCCAGAAATGAGTTTCATGCATGGTTTCTTCCTCTCGCACAACCGTAGTGCCACCGTAAGCTACCCTATGCCAGCGCACAGTGCTCCTCTCTTTGGCCACCTCACCTTCCACCAAACCCACCACCGGTAGCCACTATGTGCAGCTCCCTCCCTCTAACCCAAAACGGGTCTCCCACAGCTTCACCACCATCAACAGCCTTAGCGTCCCTGTACACTGGTTCTGACTGCACCAAGCACCTCTCTTGACCACCATGACTCCTCCCCGAGCTTCTTCGTGCCAACCAAGCCCTCCACTTTCCTCATGCCCTCCCACTCTCTCATGGGTTTCTCCACCTATTTGGTCTAGATCTGCCACCCTCCAGTCACAGTGCCACCTCCTCCTCACCACCACTGCTCCACTGCACCCCTCTTAAGCCCTCCATGGCCAGCCAACAACCAACAAAGCTCCCCTCTCCAAATCCCCTTGTGTAAAACCCACAGATTCTATTTGAAACCAACGGCTCTGCCAGGCTCTGTAGTCCTCCACCACACCAACCAACATGAGGCCACCATGAACCTTCCAAGACCATCCCTAGCCCTTCCCTAAGCCAAAAACCATCACCTTAGTGGTGACAGACACCATGCAATGTGGAACGCCACCATACGAGGTTTAGCTGCCACGTACGACTCTTTCAATGAAGACGTCTTTGATCGTGACGGGTAGTGAGCAATGCATGGGTTAAGCCCGACGATGGTATAACCCTCTCTCCCTCATTATTTTTTTTAGATGTTAGTTGGTTGATTGTGAAGTTCACTGTGTGGTGACGTGTTGGGCGTAGTTGTGTAGTTTGCTATGAAGTGTTGTGGACTGTGCTGTGAAGTGTGTGTTGTAGTAGTGATGTGGCGAAGTGTTGTGAAGGAAGCACACATGACATGTACCCCATGTTGTGTAGCGATGCACTGTGTGGTGTGTGTCGTAGTAATGTGTGGCATAGTGTAGATGGAAGGGAGTTCACGTGGAGTGTACTTTGTGTAGTGAGTTGTGATGTACTAGATGGCGTGTCGCAAAGGTTAGATTGCATAGTTGAGGAGCGTAGAACGTGTGGTGTAGTGTCTGGACTATAGAGCAGTGTCCCGAAATACTTGTGATGTAACCATGTCGTAGTAACGGGTGTCAGGGTGTAGCTTGTGATTAGCCTCCAGCTACATGACACTACAGAGGTGTCATGTGAATAGGGTCTTGTCGTGTTAAGTATTGAGATTAACTTGTAAAGGACTGGGAAGTAGAAAAGTCCTGTCGATCGGGTTTGAATAGAAGTTAGTATCGGAGTATGGAGCTTGTTTATACAAGCGAGCGTTCAACAGATTATATGTTGATCTTAGGTGATAAGGGGGTAAGGTACATGTGCATCGGGTGAGACGCGTGTACCAGATGGATTTACCATATATAATGGGTAATTTGTCCTAAGTATGGGTACACAATGTTTAAGTCCCAGAGTTGGCTTAAAACCATGTGGCATGTATGGATGAGAATGAGGATTTAGTATGGGCTAGAGGATGCGTAAAGGAAGTGACGGGTGTACCATCTATAATTGGAATGCGTGACTTAGTCGGTTTGAGTCATGCATTGAAATGTGGTTAATAGGAGAATAAGATGAAGGTCTTAGTATCTTAACCCTAAGGTAAGTCATGGAGGTTCACTTTACTGGAGGAGATAGTGACTGTAGATGGATTCCGAAGGTTTTAGCATAGTAAGTGGCATGTAAGAGCACATGATAGAATGAGTGTTCCCAAGTGAAGTATAGTTCTATTTCTAGTTAGTTGCTTATGTACTAGATAAAGAATGACGCTAAGGTTATGGGTATGTATGTAGGTTGCCATCTGACGCACACATGAATGAATTGCATGAAATAAGTGTGCCATGTAGTCCAAGTAAGTATTATGTTCATACTCTTCTAGAGTTTTCTAAAAGATATGAAAATGAAAATGAAATGGTTTTCCTTTATGAAACGACATGAACAACGTTTTAAGAAAGTATGCAAAGTTTAAGTCTTTAAGTATATGTATGTAATGGGCCTTCTTGGCATCCCCTTTTTATGCACCCAAAGTATTAAGTGTATGCATGTGAATGGATGGTATACGTGGTAAGTATTGTACGTATTTTCATGAAAGGAAATGTGAGGCTTGTGCCTCATACTCTAAGCAATGCTTTAAATAACACAAATAAAGTGTTTTAAAATGCCCCTATGAACTAATGTTTTAAATGATGCCATGAAAGATGATGTTAAATGATGCTTTAATAATGCCACAGACTGATGTTTTAAACAAATGATAATTCCTATCATCTTTCTTAAAATCATTTTCTAAGTCTCACCACAAGGATGGACGTTACAATAGTGGTGCCTATGGCTTTTGTTGTAAGCACAGACCCAAAGTAGTAATATTGGTGACTATCATTATGATGTAAATAATGTTTTGCATTGTGATGTAAATAAATTAATATGTAATATGTTGTGTATTATGTGTGTGTTGATGTATATTAATATTTATTTTGTTTTATAAAATTTTGAATGGGCAATAAAAAGTTAAAAAAATAGCTATAAAAAAAGCTTATAAAAAATAGTATACATAAAGGCCTACTATAGAAAAACTTTTTAAAAAGTGTTAAAAAGATCTTTTTTTTTTATTAGAACAAAAGAAGCTATTAAAAAGTGTTACAAAAAAAAAAGTAATATAAAAATGTTTTTAAAAAATTTTAAAGTCTTTTTAAAAGAAACACAAGAAAACAAAGGATAATAAACCAACCCGGATATTCAGAATTACATCCGGTTATAGTCCATGCTTTTTCAATTTTTTAAATCCAAATACAGATCTAGTTCTGGCTAGGTATCCAGTTCTGCACCTTTATGAGTTTGTATACAAATGGAATCAGATCCAATTACCTTTCGATTATGCTCTCTTTCCGAAACATTGGTAATTTATTTTCTGCAGAATAAACAAGTTTTAAAAAGTAGTTTTGAAAAAATGAAAGACTTCTAGAAAAGAGAGATGTTTTGAATTCCCATGTGTAAAATGAATTTTCATTAAAAAAAAAAGCCTTATTTATAGATAACTAAAGGATGATTACGAAAGGTTATAATTTTTCATTTTTTTAAAATTGTTATTGAATGGTATATAGTAGCACCTGTTACCAAAGACACTAGTGTTGGACTTGGCCAACTAGTGGAATATTGGTTGGAGTCCCATTAGGCGGATCACTTGTTGTTTAACCATCCTATGCTCCTTTCGGAATCACTGATGGCCTGTTGGATTGTTCACATGATGATTGTGCACCTAAGCTTGTGAGACCGTACGAGATGATTCGACCCCTTCCTGTGGGATCGAATAGGGTTACTTCCCAGTTTTTCTTTTCTTTGAAAAATTTGTAAAAGAGGGGTAGACAATCTGGGAGGTACAGGCCCGAGCCTGCACCCAAAGCAGGAGGAAATCGAAACCCACGAGGCTGGCAAAGGGGCATCACTACTACTAAACCAATGAAAGCTTGGCGCTTTAAACATACATCCACTTTTCTCTTTTAATTATTATTTTTCAAAAGAAAATGGTAACATCTTCATTTAAAATCAACCAATACCATATTTGTCTTTTACAATTACAGATAAAATCTCCTTGGGTCCCTCCCCTAACCAGATAGATTTAGCATCAGATTTCATAGCCAATTTAGCGAGAGTATGCGCTACCACATTGCTATCTCGATAAGAAAAAATAGTTGTCGATGAATCATGCGCAGGTAATAGAGACTTCATATATTCAATCACTTGACCCATCCATGAATTGTCCTCAGTCCTAGAATTAATAGCATGCACAACAGACTTTGCATCCCCTTTGAAGAGAACTTGTTCCATCCCCAGCTCCTCACATAACCTCAAAGCTCTACTCAGTGCATAACATTTAGCATGGAAAACTGAACCAACCTTGTCTTTTGATGTTGTTAAAGTAGCCAACACATCCCCATTACGATCAATAATAACAATGCCAATACCCATCTTTTCACTACCCTTATCAAAAGCAGCATCAAAGTTAGCTTTGTAAAAGGAACAATCTAGCATCTTCCAACACTGCCTTCCCTCTATAGCAACTTCCCTCCCAACACTATTTGGTTTCTTCAACTGTATTGTTTTGAACTCATCAAGCTCAACAATTGCCATTTTCATAACTACATCTGGACTTTTAAATTTATCATAAAAAATAAAACCATTTCTTCTAATCCAAACCTTATGAAAAATAGAAGCAACCAACTCTAGCTTGTTTGTTGGTAACCAAGAGGACAGATCAAGCCATAACTGCATAAAATCCCTTGCACCACTCTTCCACTTTTTAACAAGACTCACTTCCTCAGCCCAAACATCTAACGCAGCAAGGCAACTCCTTGGAGCATGAACGACAGACTCTTCCACTGTGCAATAGATTGGATAGTTGTTGTTATTATGGGTGCAGAACCGAACTCGAGTTTTTTTTCCATTCTAGTTCGAAACTTGGAAACTGAGTGAATCCGAGTGGTTATCTGCCCGAATTACACCTGGGTGGATACAAAATACTTCTAACTGCCCAGACCCAGTTACGGATTCAGGTATTTAACTGGATATCTATAACCGATTTAAATTTTAAAAAAAATTTGCTAATGCACAAAATGTCATTTTGTCATGTAAACAACATTGTTTTGTCATCAACATAAGAATTCAGCTAGCGCCTTCAGCCTTCACAGTTCAAACTTCACACCCTTGAACCCTTCCACTTGAGTCCTTTCCCCTTCCCCCCAAAGACCTTCACTCTTGCTTAGCGCTAGATTTGTCATCATCGGTGGCTAGGATGTCTTCCATTAACCCTAAAATCACTCAGAGTCAGACTTCACTTCGACTTCCCCCTTTCGTTAGCCAATTCTCTTTCACATATGGTATATTCCTCTCTCTCTCTCTCTCTCTCTCTCTGATTTGTGAATGTGAATATCATTTTGTGCTCTTTTTGCTCTTTTTTTTATAGGAAGTGCCATCACTCCTGGCACTCATATAAGTAGAGGTATTGAAAGTGCTATTTGACTAAACACTTTAATAGAAATATGTTATAATCAAGTCTATTAAGAACTTATTAACCACCCTTCTCATTTTCATTATAGTACACACGTCAACCTTTGGATGGTAAAATAGTCTTAGAACTAATTTTATATGAAAATGCTTGCAATCACTAATAAATAACATACTTTGCTCATTGAACTCAACGACTTGATATTTTCAAGAGTCTAGTTGAGTTCTCATTGTTGGTGATTTTAAATTATAGGCTTTAAACCATCACTTTTGATATTTTCCGCATCAACTCCCTTGCAAGTCCTTTAATTATTGGATTTGCAAAATTCTGGCAAGATCTTACCAAATCTATTGTAATTCCTCCATTTGTGAGTAATTGCTTTACACAACTATGTCTCAGCCCAATATGCCATGACATTTTGTATATGGTTATGGGCTTGTGACAGTGTAACTTGATTGTCAGTACAATGCAAAGAAATTGGTGACATAATGGGTTTCAACCAAATAAAAATCTTTAACAAATAAATTTCCTAGCCACTCTGCGCTTTTGTTAGGAAAATTGAATGCAATAAACTCAACCAGTTATGCAGATTTGCTTATTTGATCCCTAAGGGATTGCTCATCCCCAAAAGGGTCAATATAGATCCACTGGTTAAGTTGCAATCATCATGGTTAGTTATTTAATTGGCATCTATGTATCCTTCTAGGACCGAAGGAAACCTAAAGTACTCAATATCATAATTCATGGAATATTTTAAATATTTTAACTTAATTTTACGTTTATCCAATGAATATGATTAGGGTTATTTGTGTATCTACTTAATTAGTTTGCTTAATACAAATGCAATATTCTATCTAGTGTATGTCATAGCATATATTGAACAACCAACAACTCAAGCGTATTCAAGAAGTTTATCCACTAATTTCGTAGTCTTAGGATATGATCTTAAATTTAAATAAAAAAGGTGCATTTAGTTGTGAATTTGCAATCAAAGTGAATGTACAAAAGGTGTCTGTTAACAAGGTGCATGTAGTTGTGAATTCGAATAAAAAAGGTGCATGCAGTTGTGCATTTTGCTAAAATCATTTCAGAACCAATATATAGTCGCATCTGTAAACAAGAGGCACAATTCGCCCATTTCAACTAGTTGGCACTAGTTTGAGACAAAGCATTAAAAATGTTTTTGTGACTTTCGGGATGATTCGAATCTCTCCCTTTAGGAGTCATACTTAGGTATAGTTTGGATAGTGAAATGAAATTAGATGTTTTAGATAAAAGTTAAAATTTGAATAAAATATTATTAGGATATTATTTTTTAATATTATTATTGGTTTGAGATTGGAAAAAATTAAATTGTTTGTTATATTTTTTGTGAGAATTTAAAAAAGTTGTAATAATGAGATGAGATGAAATCGTTTCTGTATCCAAATGAGGCCTTATTTTCATCTTGATGCTTGTCATCCTTAATCACACATAATAATGTGGTAGATTTAAATCAAGTGACAATTAAATGGTTTATAGAAAACTGAAAAGCCAGTCACGACAATAGAAAAGGGTTTTTGCAAGGAAAAAATTTCATTGCTAAAAGTATTTTTTCGTTGCAACCTATCTTTCAACAATGAAAATTTTTGTCACCCCACTTTCACAATTGCCTTGTTGGCATTGCAGCCTTAGCAATGAGTTTCATTTTCATTGCTAAAAGCTACTTTTTATGCAACAAGAATCTTTTGTTGCAAATGTCTATATTCTTGTTGTTAAATTCCATTGAGGGAATCTTGGAAACGGTTGAAAATATATATTAGCAATGATTTATATTCGTTGCTAAATAGAAGTAGCAACAAATTTGATTCGTTACAAATGCAATCCTGAGATGAGTAACTTGGTTGCAAACAAATTTGCAATGATTTTTATGCATTGCAATATATATTTGTGATGAATGAATTTCATTGCAAATATATATTTGTGATGAATGAATTTCATTGCAAATATATAACTTGCAACCATTACTTTCCTTGCAATTAATCTGTGGTAATGTATTCAATTCATTGCAATATGCTCATTTGCAAAGAAACTATAGCATTGGTCAATGTGATTTGAAATGAATTCATTAGTTACAAAAACACATTACCAAGGAATGAATATCGTTACAAATGTTCATTTTCCAATGGTATGCATTAGTTGCTATACCACATTTGCAATGGTAATAATTTGTTGTTAATGTATTTCTACAATGACTAAGTTCATTGGAGAATGATGTTTTCCAAAGATTTACATTCAATCCAATTGTTCTACTGTAATGACAAATATTCGTTGCAAATCAACATCTCGAACAATTTACATTCTTTGCAAATATTTTTCAGCAATAAAACACTTTCATTACAAATTTACTGAACATTATTGCAATGAATTTGCCCCCTTACAATTTATGAATATGAAATGAATTAAAGTTGTTGTTAAAGTATATTGTGACTAGATAATTGTTTT
Organism: Carya illinoinensis; assembly: GCF_018687715.1. Taxonomy (NCBI): domain Eukaryota; kingdom Viridiplantae; phylum Streptophyta; class Magnoliopsida; order Fagales; family Juglandaceae; genus Carya; species Carya illinoinensis. The sequence continues at coordinate 15,452,172 of NC_056765.1, forward strand.
TTGCAACGAAAGCATGCCATTGCAAATCGACCAAATTTGTTACATTTGTCATTGCAATTTTTTGTTTGGTTTTGATAATTTAATTGGTGCTGGGTTCTGAATTGGATTGCAAGTTAAAGGAGTGGCAAAATTTTCACAATGCAAATAAATTCACTGGACAACAAGGTACCACATATAAAGTCATGGACTAATAAAAAAAATCATGAATGATGTGCGACCTAAAATGCACAATTGGATTGACCAGATCTATTACAATCTCGTCTCATATGATCTGTTATATTATTAATGAATCCAAACATTGCTAATTGAAACATATAGTGCACGAGAATATTCTTAATTACTTCTCACAATAATATTGTCGTTCCACACACAGATGCTTACAAGCACAGGCCAACTTCATTATTTTAATAGCACAATAGCCTTCATACAAGCACTCCACATACACCTTTTCATTGATGTCCATTACAATATCAAGAAAATTATTCATGCTTGGCCACACGGAAACATTAATATGCAACTGTCCTATATATATAGTCTAAAAAGTAGTTGCATACACTTGTAGTTCTTGCTTTAACCTAACTTCCAATACTAATTTTAACATTTATCACCTAACTAACACCTACTTCAACTATATATACTAATGTAAGGCTTTTACAAAATATTCTTCATTGGGCATTGTCAACCACATATCCATTATCATTTTTCAATCTTAACAAAATAACTTCATCCCCTCTTTTTCCTCATGCATCTATCCACTACAAACATGTAGCCAAACATGGGACAATGACAAAAAACTTGTACTAGTGTCCAAACTATCTCATGAACTATGTGCAAAAAACTTATATGTTCCCAAAAGTTGTATATATTTTACCTTTGGCCAAAATTCACTGCATGTATTTTCCAAACGGTGTAAAAAGTTGCTTACTCATCACTTCTGGGTTCTCTCTAAGACTCCAAAATCACAACCAACCTCAGGCTTTTGCATTATTCATAGAGCCTCTATCTCTCCATAACTGATTCCAAGGCCCTTGTCAGTTCCTCACATTTGTCTTTATAGCTCAAACCTTTTTCTACTAGATTGGTGAGCAAATAAGAGGTTAGTTTAGGTTCAAGTACAACTGAACCGCCCAAACCTCAGACACGCCTAGATCTGTCCCCTAGTACCTCTTTGAAGACATCTTTTGCTACATCTTGATCCGTGCAATTTGCATCTCTCTTTTTGAATAGGCAAACCATTTGATTCTATTGTAACTAAATATTCTTTTAAAGACTGCATAACTGAATCCATTAGACTATTATTGTTGTTGCTTACATAGTTCTCTTCAATATGCTCTGTAACAAATCTCCCTTTCTTCTCAGACCATCAAGATAACTTGTCAAAATCTACTAAGTTGTGACTTTGTCATGCTGCAAAGTCATTATAGTTAGATCATTACGGTTATTGACTTACGAGCCAAACAAAATTTTCTTACATTCTCAACAATCAACCTAACAAATGACTTACCTAGCTACATGACTTGTTCATGCCTTCTCCATATTCATCTTATTTTGGCTCGATAATTTGTAGGTCATCCAAACCATGGAAATGAATTACTATACTAAATCAAAATGTACATTATTTTCCATCATATGATGTTCTTCCTTAACATGTATTCCTTATCACGTCCTAACCCTGAACATGATATAAATAATGTTTTACTTGAAAAGCGAGAGATATTTATCGTTCGCACAAATTTTCCCATACTGCTACATCCACCGTTGTTGACCTTCTTGCCAAGGCCTCTGCATGTGCAATGCTTCTCTTATATTTCATGTACAATAGATGATGAAAGGCATTGTAATTATTTGTAGTTGTAATTCAACACATTCTCTATGATTTGGGTTCTCCCAATCTAGGATGAAGCCCCCATAATAATGTAATGTAAGCAATTATTGTGGGGGAGTAAGCAACAGTAGTATGCTTACAATCACAAATTATGTTGGAAATAGGTGTGACTGTACTCACCTTGACACACTAAATTAGTTCCTCTTCCTCCTCATCTAGAACATACATCCACCTAGCATGCATCATGTTTGCATAGTGCTTCACAATCCATGTCACTTAACGGCTATAAATCTTCGCGTTATTACATGAGGGTGAGGAATGTCCCTCAAGAATCACTAGCGGAAGGGGCCCCATAGAACGAAGCTTCATAAACAACCTCCCACTCGCTACCCCATTACGTGCTTGCTTTTTTGTTGGTTGCACTACATATAAGAGCATAATACAACAAGTACTTCACATAAAACTCAATGTCAATATCTACATGTAGTTGTTCAGTAATATGTACATCATGCTCTGTTTGAAAGAATTTTTCATTTATGACAACCTAAATTTGCTTACCAGACCCACCAAGGAGGTTTGTGGTTGGAGCTTCCTGCACAGGAGCATCATTTTAGTTACTCTAAAAAAATATATTGGGTGGCTCTGTTGAGTCATCATCTGATGTTGCATTTGCTAACTCATCACTTGCAATGCCTATACTTACTAGACCTGGCCTCCTACAAGTAGCATAATGTCTTCATTGTGGCTTTCATCATACCTGAAGTTGTTCTTGTTGAAACATACTTCTTCCTCTATGGGCATTCTCCCCCACCATACCTTCTATATGCTTAAATCAGTTTTATTGTTTCAAAAAACTATCCTACAAGAGCAGACACATTAGCTCACAAATCTCATACATCCATAGAAATTTATACACAATGTGAATTATTATTACTTTAGCCCTTTCATTTAAAATTAACACAACACCACTAACAAATGACTTCTTAGGACTTGTGGGATTATTAGTCTTCTGTTAACTTGATTTGAACTCTTGGAATATTAATGATTGTAGCTTTATGTTGCATGATACTAATATATTAATAATGGACTGTGATTGTGAACTATTTGAAATAGAATCTACAGACAACCTTTCAACATGACATAGTATTTGGCTATGTTAGTAATCAATGTAAACTTCAAACTAAATCCATGAAATAGTCATATATTGCTAAAAGTCTTCCAACCCTAAAGAACGTAACCATAAACTAAACATCCCCTCTAGCTCCATATGTCATGGGCAGTCTGAGAAATTCGAGCTTCATGGAGATCATGTCTCAGATTATTGAAAAGAGCAAAAAAGAGGAATTTGAGATGTTTGTGATGATGGTTTGGAGTTTTTGGCATAGAAGAAACCAGATGGTCCATGAGGGCAAAGCTCTAGTTGCAACAGAGGCATTAGAGTATGCCATATCTCTACTCAAGATGTATCAAAATATGTAGACCATTCCTGAAAAAATCATTCTCCTCAGTTGGGATGGAAAAAACCTCCTCCAAATGTGTTGAAGCCTAATGTCGATGAGGCTACTTTCCAAGACCAACATAGGACTAGGGTGGGAATCATTCTGAGAGACGTAGAAGGAGTTTGTGGTTAATGACCTTGCAAAAATAGAGCTGCTAGCCATGTTGAGAGGTTTATAGCTATGTCTTCCTTTGGGTCTTGAGGCACTCATTCTTGAAAGTGATTCTCTAGTCATAGTAACTCAGATGCAACGAAAGGAAGGATCCTAGTCTGTACAAGGAAATATTGTCACTGAAACTAAAAGGCTTATGGCTCAATTCAAATGCTGTACAATCCAACATGTTGGAAGGCTGGGGGATGAAGTAGCACACAAGTTGGGTAGATACGCATGGCATATAGATGATACATCTCTCTAGTGGAATTCCTATCCAAATTTCTTACAACAAACTGCATGGGTGGAGAAACTTGTAATGGTTTGATTTATCTTAATGAAGCCTCTCTATTATAAAAAAAAAAAAAAAAAAAGTATGCTCCCTAGTAATGCAATATGCTCCATTTATGAAATGATACAAGAATAGTAACTGAAATTTTTTAGACAAATGAACTGATACTATATGTAGAGATCAGAGCATCATTTCCACAAAAAAGCCACTACCTTTAATTGATTTGGATCATACTGTACCCTCAGATTAGGGCAAGTGTTGAATTTCTCTAGCCAAAAGCCCCCAACAATCTCACTAAAATAACATGTATGCCCAAAGTCCTCCCCCCGTGTTCAATAAACCATGACACGAGTAATAGATAAATAATCTCAAACCCTAACTATTTGCTAATGGCATACAAAGAAGCCCTTGTCCACAAACGTACACAAAACCCCCCAAATTATCTAGATATCTCTCCACTGTAGATGAAATCAAATAGAACTGGTGCCAAATGTTTAGAATGACTTAGAATCTAAGGCCCTTTAAGAGATTTCTAGTGACCCTTTGTTCTTCACTGCAAATGCAAATCCATTTTTCACGCTTAGAAGCTTGCTCATTTAGAGGAAAGACTATTTGCCTACTGAGGGTTAAGTCTTCTCGCCTTTGGGAGAGATAAATCTCCTCGACTTTCTTCAGATCTCATCACCTCTCGTCGATTTGGATCCATAGGCTCTTCTTTTGTATGAAAATGCTCTCCTTTTGTACTAAATCTTCTCATTTCTTCAAATCCAAGAAAATAAAGGAAAACATAAAATAGAATTAAAGAAAAATTGACACTTTTTATAAATAAAAGTGTAATAAAAATTACATAAAAATCACACTTATCATGTCTATTTGATGATTAATGTGTGAAGTATTTGATGGCTTCACTTAAGTAAATCATCCGTTCAATCTGTTGTTATAACTACTTTGCATGTTATTTACATAGCAACCAGAACTCGTAGAACGGAGCCTATCGAACGATTATCATTCGATCACCTTGCAAATGAAGAAATAACATTGTGATCTCAGAGTCTATCAAAAGGACTACCAAATGCTATTCATTCAAACACTACAACTCCAAATCAATCATTATATCTATACAGATATTCTTGAACAAATTGAAGATATATTATCGTCCAAATGGTGCTAAAGGCAGTGATGGTTGAACGGTGCCATACTTATTTCTCATTTGAACAACCCACATCCCTTTAAATACTTCCAAACCCAGATTGTCTGAACATCATTAAATGAAAGTCCCCCTATACTTTGTTCATGATGCTTGGACAAATTTCAACAGAGGAAAAACCTTTCCCACCAAGCACAAAGGTAACAATTTTTTTTTTCAATGATTAAATGAAAACCTTTTCATCATGCATTTCTCTGGTTATTCTTCTCAAATCTGGGCTCTATTCAAACCTTATTACATATTAATGCTTCAATTTCACCCAAACCCCTATCTGATGGTGCTTATTCTTCTTTGGATTATTTGTTTCTCAATATTGCATAGGTTCTAGTGTGATATTTGAATTTCAATGTATTTTTTCAATCATTATTTGTATTTGAGGAAGCCCTTTGTTTTGCCCAATATACTGTAATGTCCATTTCTCAACTCTTGCACACCAATTACTTGGAAAAAACTCACTCATCACGGCCACTCCATTTGTTCTAGGCTTTAGACCTTTTTTTCTCTTTAAATGCTTTGTTTCATTCATGGGACCTAACGACACTTGAGATACATCATGGAAACTGCCATTATTTCACAACCATTTTACCTTATATTTTTCAATGACAACTATGTATATAAAAACATACTTGACACTAACACCTTACCTTTGCTCGTGATTATTGTTGAAAGCCCTCTTGTATAGGTTTGTTTGGACAAGGGTATAGTGCATCATTTTTGTCCAATGTAATTTTTCTGTAATACTTATCAAATCTTGCACACCAAGTGTTGCATCATGTTAGATGTAACACAGCTGTCACAAGCATGTACTGAACATTCAACTGTTAGTTAGGATTTATCTTCCTGATTGAACAAAATTAAGACGTTGTTCACATACATATTTCTATGTAGTGATGGCTGGGATCAAAAGGTAAACACTACAAGAGGTCTACTGGTATGGTGAAAAGGCAGAAAACTCAGGCCGAGACCTCTTCGACCACATGTAGTGATGTTGGTACGGAGTTCAAGACTCTAGAGTCTGAGAAGGTGTACTTTGACAGGTTCCAGAACTTGCCATTCTAGGTGAACAAGCTATTAAGCTATATGATCTAACGGATGAGGCAATCAACTTAATAACACAAATATTCCAATCCCGACATTGGGATTACTTGACTTTCGAACCAAAATCAATCTGTGTTGAACTTTTTCGTGAGTTTTACGCCAACTTCACAACATTAATTGAGGATCCCCTTACATTTATTACATTTGTTAGAGGCACTCAAGTTGAGGTAACCCTTGAACTTATCTCCCATGTCACCAGCATTCTTATAATAGATAATCCTACATATCCCTATCTTATGGAGAATACTCCCTCAAAACTTACAATGTCAAAGACGTTTGTCCATGTAGATAAGCCTCGCTATTGCATAACTCAAGATTGTTCATTCAGCTTGGCTGATATGTCAAATCTAGTGCATTTACTTGCACGAATATTTTTTCAAAACATATATCCTATTAACCACCGATCTGACATTAACATGCAAAGAGTAATGCTCCTCTATGCATTGCTCAATGGTAACAATATTTGTTTTCCATCTTTTGTTAATGGTATCATGGAAGGGGTCTGTAATGAGAAATTTGGAGCTAGCTTGCCTTATGGGGTATTGATCACTTGACTTTTGTGCTATCATCTATGAGCATTCTCCCTTCCAAACCCACCCAAAAACTGCAAATGTCTTTCTTTAGATTGACCGTTCGAAAACCCATGGCCCAAATATCAAAGATGGAGACAAGATTCATTGCTCGCACTACCATACCAGGTGGGTCAAGCAACCCAAAAGCTGCAGGCAAGAGAGTTGTTGAGACCTCATCCCTAGAGACAAACGACTCAAAAATTATGAGCCAATTGTCTTCCATACAAGACCAACTATCTGAACTTCACTCCATTATGTTCCAGCTACAAGAAGGTCATTCATTTATGGACGCACGTGATAATTCAAGACCAAATTCAATGTGATCATGAGCTTCTTGTGCAAACACATAATGATGTCCAAGCTCTTTTGCAGCGTAGGACTGACGATGATAAAAATGAATATGATTGAGAATGATGTATTTTGGTTCATTTTGGTTTGTACATGTATTGACCAAATTTTATGTAACAAGTTATATTATTGGTGTGGGATCAATTTTTATGAACATGCAGGATTTTGATCTTGTTTCTTAATATTGTTCTATAAGTTGATATTTAGATAGATGGAATTTCAACATGACATAGATGCATGTGTTAAAGCTATTATTTCAAATCATAAAGAATTTAAATGCTGGTATTTAACAGGTATCTATGGCCATCTAGAGACAAGATTTAGACATATGAATTTAAATGCTGGTATTTAACAGGTATCTATGGCCATCTAGAGACAAGATTTAGACATATGACTTGGGCATCTTCTAAATTTGTTATGTAGAAGAAAGGGTCATTGGGTAGTATTTGGGGATAGATGGCATTTCAAGGTGTGTCTCCATCAAATGAGTAAGTGGTTTACTCAATACTACATTAAAATAAAGAGTAGCTTGAAAATAAATAGTCATACAATGTATATGTAATGTTTTACAATAATACCTTATAAAATCTCAGGTCGATATACAGTCACCAAGCCTGTGCTTGTCTCAAAACTGAATACTATCATTATTATCATTATTGCTGTCGGTGTCATCCTCAGTGATGAAATCCTCTTCCTTATCCCCCATATCTTCATCACTTTCTTGATCACGTACTTAATCATTGGGGCCTACGTGAACATCACCTTCTAGGATGACAGATGCATCACTATAGACATCTGCAACATCTTCCCTACATAATGGAACGTAGTTAGGACTTATGGCAGCAGGGGCTAGATACACAGATGAAGACTCACTTTCTTGAGATGCCTAGGCTTGTTCTTCTTGTTCGATGTTAGATGTTTCTTTAGGAAACACATCATAGACATTCCTCGAGACAATTTTCTACACTACTTTCCAATTACCTTCCAATCTAACATCATCAAGATAGAAGACTTGTTGCACTTGAGATTCCAACATGAATGGGTCTTCCTTATACCACGTATGAGATACATTGATACTAGTATAATGTGGATTTATACGTACTCTCCTATGGTCACTGATGTCCCACCAATCACATTTAAATAAATATACAAGATGATGCAGTGCAGTTGCAATATATCTGTGAGCACCCGATAGTAATCCTTTATATCCCCATCATGTATCCCACTAACCATGACACCAAAACATTGGGTACGACACGTCCCTTCACAATCTCTTGTGTGGAATCTTGTACCATTGTTTATACAAACCAAATATGATACAACCTAAGAGTCTAGACCACAAGCCAATGAGTACAATTGATCAGAAACATTGGTGGGAGCCAACATACATTTTTTTTGTTACCTATTTGGAAATAAGAGATGGACTCGGTTAATATGGCTAATGTTTATTTATAGCATGTTAGTAAGTAAATGCTATATGCAGGTTTTTCCAATGTTGGAAGGAGGTACGAAAAAAATGGTTCGTACACAATGTTTGAACCACTTGGGGAATTATGCTTCTTGTTGGATGCCAACATTGGGAGTGGATTCAGCAATGATCTTCGCATGGTGCTCGCTACAACATATATGAAACACTTGTAAATACATGTCAACTTCCATCAAAAAATTATTGAAAGAATTTAGAAACAAACCAACACAAAACAAGTTGGAGGAAAATCTCACTTGATGTAGTCTCCGATATCTAGGCAATTATTGAGCACATACCAATGGGCTTTTTGAAGAAGCTTAGAGCATAAGCGGTATGCCATATGTTGTCCTAACGGACACACACGTTGAGAGAAGATAGAAAATGTTGGGCGGAATTTTGTTGAACAACATTCATATTCTATTCTTGTCAATTAAATCTAGTCTCAACATCATTTAGGTACTGGGTGCAAAATGTCAAGGACTCCACATGAATGTATGCCTCAGCAATGGATCCTTCTAGATGGGCTCTATTCCTCACATAATGCTTAAAACGTCCAAGATATCTTTCGATTGGGTATATCCAACAACACTAAACTGGACCTGCTACCAAAGCCTTGCACGATAGACGAGTTGCTAAATGTACCATTATATAAAAGAAAGTAGATGAAAATATTATTTCCAATTTACAAAGAATAATTGGGATGTCACATTCAAGCTTCTTCAAGATGTCCACATTTTAAGTTTGTGCACAAAGTTTCCAAAAAATGTACTCAATTCTATCATTTCCAACCTTATATCTTCGTGCAAAAACTTGCCGATGGCAACTGGCAACAAACTTTGTAAAATGGCAAGTGAATCATGGCTCTTAAGTCCAAAAATCTTGCAATTTTCTTCATCCACACATCTTGATATATTTCAGGCAAACCTGTTTGGAAATTTAATCGATTTCAACCATGAACAAAAACTCATTTGACCTTCCCCCACCAATGTGAAATAAGCAGGCGTCATTAAGAAGCCATCACCATGTTCCTCCAAGTGTAAGTCTTTCTTTATGTTAAGCCTCATCAAATCCTTCCGAACCTTGATGGCGTCCTTTGTTTAACCCTCAATATTCATAACGGTTCCTAGGAGATTGTCACAAATATTTTTCTCAGTGTGCATAACGTCCAAGTTGTGTCTCAACATTAAGGTTTCCCAATATGGTAATTGGGAAAAGATACTCTTCTTTGCCCGATTCAACTCTAGGGCTAAACACTTCCTTTTCTGGATATTACACCTAGGCCATGCCAATTTTCCTTTGTATTCCATCCAGATAAGTTTGCATATGCAGGGAAGTCGTTAATAGTCCACAATAAAGTTGCATGTAAACAAAAGGACTGATCGCGCGAGGCAACGTAGGTGAGAACACGTACTTCCCATAAATGTTAAAACTCATCAACCAATGGTCTTAGATATAAATAAATGTCATTTCCAGGAGCTTTCAGACCAAGGATAAGAAATGTTAACATGAGGTACGGTTCTTTCATACACAACCAGGGAGCTGGTAGATTATAAGGTACCAATAAAACTGGCCAAATGCTGTAAAGCTTGCTAACATTATCAAATGGGCTGAATCACTTGCCAGACCAAGTCAGATATTGCAAGGTTCGTTTGCAAACCAAGTATGCTGGTTGTCAAAATATTTCCATGCTAAAGAGTCACTAGGATGCCTAAGAGTACTAGAATCGTCCACTCGATTCTTTGAATGCCAAGTGATCGTATAGGATGCTGTCCAGGATGTCATGAATAGCCTTTGAAGCCTCGGTGTTACTAGGAAGTAGTGCAAAGAATTTTCTACTTCTTAATTGCATCAAGGTTCCACCTCGATAGACCACATGTCGGGCAAGTTTGCCAATTGGCATGCTCTTTCCAATATAATATGCAATCATTTTGGTAAGCATGTATCTTTGTATAACTAAATCCAAGACAATGTGCACGTTACCTTGATGCATGGTATGAACTCGGCAATAAAGTATGAGGAAATGCATCCATCAACAACTGAAGCATTATATCAAATGACTACATAGTCCAACCACCAATACATTTGATATGGAGCATTTTAAGAGTAAATGATAACTTTGAAATTTTGCACAACCTAGATATAGTGGATGTCTTGCGTCTTTAAGCAATTGATCAAAGACAACTTGCTCGAATGGAGTACTTGTGAATCCTTCATGTCCATCGGCATCAACTTCACTGGTGTTCATAAATCTCCCAAAACGGACGTCATCTAACATGTCTTCTATGTCATCAACATAATCTCCATGCTCATTAGGATACTCATTATCGTCGTGGGTACTAAAGGTGACAAAATCATAAGCCTCTTCATGGAATATTCATCGTATGTAGTTATGATTAAAACCTCATATAAAAAGATGTTCTTCAACGATATGGATGAGATGATAATAGTTATTAAGACATCTTCTACAAGGACATCTAATAACATTGCTTCCAAATGCATGATCTCGTGCCATTGAGAGAAAGTTTTGAACTCCCACAGGATAACTTTGATCTCTAAACCTATCTGTTATATTGATCTAACTCTTATCCATATTCGGGTCCCTACGCAGGCAAAATAACAAAACATTATAAGCATAACAGTGGCACGATTGGTATAAAATGATACTACAAGATACGAAAAAAGAAGAAGAAGCAAGAACATCATTGATTTAAGTAAAACAGGTATGTATAAATATTCTTTTAGTAATAGTTGTGATATTATGCTGCTGGTGATAATAATTGTTACCCAATATACAACAAGTTCTATAAGTTGTCCTTAATCAAGGAAAGAAATAAATAGTTAATTAGAGTATAGGAGTAAATATAATAAGAACATTTTATATGTGATTTTCCATATAATTGTTATACTTTTATATTAGACACGATATCAAATAGTTAGAGGGCTGAATTTTGCATATGGCAGGTGAAAGGTAACATGGTTAGTCCGAATACTTTTTGTCAAACACTTGGAAGGCATCCATGGCTGTATGTAGTTATTGATCAAAACTATTAATCTTCCGTTTAGGTTCACAACTTGAGATGAGAAAAATCTCCACTTTCAATAGACGAACATGAATGGAAACGTAGCTAACTAGTAATGGATTGAGTCAAAGTCACACTATTATTTGCAAATATAAATGTATTGTAAAATAGGAGTAGTAGGTAAATATCAGCTATTGTATTCATTATTAATGATGCAAAATAGTTGTCGTACACCACAAATTGTCCATAGGAATTAAAGAAGTCATGGGGGTTGTCCACTAGTGGAGGCTTACCTTAAAGATATGTGATGCAGGCCTGCCCTAGATGCAAGAGAGTATTTTATATAAAGAGTAGGTTTTGGTAATGAGTCAGATCCAAGAATGGGAAATAATTCAAAGAAAAAGACCAAATTGCAAGCAACAACTTAGCCTTTTGATTAAGCATTCAGGCTATTATTTCTCTTGGGTTTTATATATGTTTAGGTTAATACCTTAAGGGAGGGTAGAATGAAATAGGTAAGAATGAAATTATAGTATTGGGGGAAACAGAGCATTATATTTGCCTTTTTGCAATGAAATACATTCGTTGCAAATCACTCATTAGTAACAAAATTTTGGTAGTTTGCAAGGAAATGATAACCGTTGGTAATTAATTTTTCCAAGGATAGATATTGATGGTAAAGTATTGTTGTAAAGAAATACTTTCGTTGCTAATTATGATAATGCAAGGAAATAAAATCGTTGGTAATTTATTTTTGCAAGGGGCATTATATCATTGCTAAAATCTTTTTGCAAGGAAAGAAATACTTTTTGCAAGGGAAGAATATCGTTGGTAATTAATTTTTTATTCTCCACCCTCCTGTTATTAATTTGTAAGGAAATAAAATTGTTGCTAAAATGTATTAGCAAGGAACTTACCTCGTTACTAAGATAGGATTTGTAATGAAATCATATCGTTGCTAACTTTGAATTAAAAAAATATCCTTCTCTTGCAACGAAGTTGAAAATGGTTGGTAAATATATTATTTTAGCAATAAAATAATATCGTTGCAAATCATGATAGCAATGAAATTATTCGCTGCTATGTTGATAGTTGCAATGATTGTAATTCTTTGGTAAATGTTACCATTTTCCAACAAAATTATTACAATAGGTACGAATTTGTTTCATTGGAAATGAATTAGCAACAGATTTATTTCATTGTTAATTAGGCGTACTAAATTGCAACGAAAAATTTCATTGCTAATGCACATTTTACTTGTTGCAATGAAACTAGATGGTTGTAATGGATAGAAACTTTTTGCAACGAATCAATGTAGTTGGTATTATCTCAAAATCGTTGCTAAATAAAGTGGCATTCCAGATCCTCCATGCTTTGCAATGATTATTTTGTAAGGAAATATTCTCATTGCAATTGCTTCTATTTGCAAGGAGAAATCGAATTTCATTGATAACAGGGTATATTTTAGTAACGGAAAAAAATTTCATTGCAAATTTTTATTGCAAAAAGCCTTTCTTGTTGTAGCGAGTTGAAATAATACATAACTATGCGATCTCCTTTTTGTTTTTTTTCCCTCCAAACTTTTTAGAAAAAAAAAAAAAAATACTACGCGATTAGAGATCATGACATGATTTAGAATAAATAGTTGCATTCCTCCTTTCTTTAGGGTCAAACGCGATACCACTACCGCTAAAGCAACGAATTCTTGTGCTTTAAGCATAGACCTTTTTTTTAAAAAAAAAAAAAAGAAAAGAAAAAAAAAGGTTTCATAGCCATAACCAAAAGCTCATTAACTTTTTCTAACTTCTCTCTTTCCACAATAAAGCTCAAAATAATATTAATAATAAATATAATATATAATTACTTTAAAACTATTTCTAAACAAGCCAATGAAAGGATCTTATTATTGAATGTCTACCTCATTTATGCACTATAAACCGTGCATATTGCATAAAAAAAGAAATCAATAGTATTATTATTTTCTCTTAAAAAAAATATTATTATTATTATTATTATCATCATATATTATTATATATAATGTATTTTTCAAATGAGTCCAAATGAGCAGGTAAAGAATCCTACCCACCAATGCACTATCCATAGTGCACGTCGGTGCATGAAAAGAAAAAGCCATTATTATTATATATTGTTATCACGATATAATATATATAATATTGCAATTCTGCCAAATGGGCAGGTTAAAAGATTGTATTGGAAGTCTTGGAAGTCTGCCTAGCTAGTGTGTTCAATCTAAAGAAAAAGAAAAGAATCTGTGTTCAATATTTATTGAGTAATGCAATTCAACTTCTAGCCTCCACACACTATTTTTATAATTTTTTTAATTTTTTAACATTTTTTTTTTTTTAAATTTGAGTTTATTAAACAAAGTCTGGTGTGTAAAGATTTGTATGAATGGTACGAGATTGTGTAACCTTTTTCATATTTATTTCCTCTCCCTCTTTCTGACGCCAAAAAATTCTTCAAATTAATTGTCAAAAGAAAAGTCTACAGAACTGATTTTTTTGGTCGGAGGACGACCTCCTCCTCCTCCCTCTCATTCTCATTTTTTCTTTTTTGTTTTATAAAATTGAAAACGTCAAATTTATAATTTTTTAACGACACTAAGAAACACTTGTAATACAAGAAGACTCTCAAGTTACAAATCATTTTAATGATAGTGACGGTTTTAATGCACGTACAGTCACATTACAAATCTAATTGAATTGATTGTACAGGCTAAATTGCTTGTGTGAGATTTGTGAGGAAAATCAAAATTCTTTAAAATTTAACGAATTCTCATGCAATATTGGTGAGTTGAGTGCTTTTGAAACAATAATTGAAATTTTTTATTGGGTCACTTTGCATTAGATGGATCCATCTAGTGCTGTCTGCATACATGTCTCTTTGTCAGTTTGTGACAAAAAAAAAATGAATGAAAATGTGCATTACCTAACTTTTAGGAGGAGTTTTATAACTACAAGAAGGAATTAATTAATTGATAAAACTGAGGGGAGCATGGATATTAATTGATTTTTGTTAGTACTGAATCCTGATAACTGCTACATTGATTTTGTTAATTATTTGGCCTAATTCTATTCTTTTACCTGTTAGTTTTCTAAAGTTGATATACGTGTGTTGTTAGTAGTTGGTTTCAAAACAACATGAATATATTTTTGAAGACTTTCTCAGTGGATCTATACATCTAATTGTGTACGTAGTTCTATTTTGGTGTTTTCTTGAAATTGACCTATGTAGTGATCTTGTTTGATGATCAGTACTAGCTTTAAGCACTTTGACCAATTTTTACGGACGAGCGATCTAAGCATAAAATCAACTTTCCATGTCAATTTATCTACATAACGCAATGTTTAATCTTTGTATTTCCAGACCTTTAGGTTCTGGGAAACCCCATTTATCCAAACCATCCAAGCTGTCAGATGTCGAGGAACAGAAACGTCTGGCCAACGCTGGTGGACCCTCAATATGTGCTCAGACACCATGGACTCTAGTTTCTGAAGCTGAGTCAAGGGAGAAGATTGATCATTATTTGCACTGATTCGTCTAATGGATAAGAAGCTAGGAAAGATGGACGACAGCCTCAAAACTCTCCAATAGAAGATTGGTTCGCCCTCATTGAGTGATCATCAGACACTGGAGACTCCATGTTTGGAAGCTGAACTCATGTTAAAGGAGGCGATCGAGTCATTCGTAACTAACTCGATTAAACATATATTAAAGAAAATGGTGGAAGTCCTGAAGGCTCGCCACAAAACTCATGCGTAGGCTCAATCCAAAAGCTTTTCCATTAAGGACATGTTTGAAACTCTCTTAAGATTTAAAAAAGTGTTTATATAATTTTAAAAGTTTTTAATAATAAAATTTTTTTATTTGGATAATATATATTAAAATACTTCTTAATTTCAAATAAGCTAAAAGTACGTATATTATTTTTCTCTCAAATATGTTTTTTTTAGATAATATAGATGGTATTTTTAATTTTAAAAAAAATTTTCAAATGGTGAAAAGATTTTAAATACACTAGCCGTACCCGCTAGGCCGCCCGCTAGCGGCACCCTAACTTCCACTTCCCTCCCCGTGTCTTTCACTCCCAGTGACAACCACACCACTGGATTGTGCTCAGAGAGGCTCCTGCACAAGGGTCAATTCCAAACCAGAAATTATTGCTACTACGTTTAGACTTTAGAAAGAGTATTGGGCAGGTTGGTGGGTACGTTTAATTTTTATTTTCAAATTAAAATGTTTGCTTTTTTATCTGAATTCTTCTTCGGTTATAGTTTTGAGCGTTGAGAGGGATACTCAGATGTGCGTATATCATGCTCATTTTGATACCCACAGCTGTGAACTTGGCCAATCCTAAAGAAATAATGGCCGCACAGCTGACGTGTGGTTACTATAACAACAGTATCAATATATCTATATTAACTTATATCAATAACCGATGTATATTATATATATATATATATATATCCTTAACTGCCCTTGTTTTGGATCGTGTCCTCCTCGCCAGCTGTAATATGCACTAGCAATAGTTGGTATCTTGATATTCACGCGCGGGCAATAATCTGGCGCCTTACTGGATTATGTCCTTCTCATTCTAATGTAGTGGTCATGAATGAGTTCAGGACAATGTCATTCAAATGATGTCCTCTTCGCGAATTGCCTTTTCAGAAGAAAAAAAACATTATGAATTAATATAATTTAATAAAAATATTATCATCTTATAATATATATTATCATCATATATATAATGAAATTTTAAATGAGCAAAGTGAAAGAATCTTATACTTAAAGTTTGTTTGGAAACATAATTGTTCTCAAATAGTCTCAAACTATTTTATTACTATTTATAACTTTTTCATCACTATCATTTACAAATCATCTGAGATACGTGTGATATCTAAACGGAGCCTTAAATGCCTACCTCACCAAGTGAAATGATCTTATAACTGGATGCCTACTTAACTAACGTACCATGCACAAAAAAAAAAAAAAAATCGTTAATGCTATTACTATCATTATTATTATACATAATTAATATAATTCTAGATTGAGCCTAAATTAACAGGTGAAATGATATTAATAGATGTCTACCTCACTAATCTACTATGCATAACAAGCATACTTCATACAAAAAGAAAAAATCTTTAATGCTATTACTCTTATTATCATTGTAGATAATTATATAATTTCTGAATAAACTCAAATCAGCAGGGGAAAAAATTCCAATAAACGTTAATCTAACTAATGCACCATGCATAAAACATATTACGTAATTTTTATTTGAATGAAGTCAAGCAGGTGAAAGGATATGATTTAATATCTTTCACGCCAACTGTAACATGCGTCTTCATCTAGTAGTAGTTGTGAAAGTAAGACAGAAAATGACTCATGAGTTCTTTTCTTTTTGGTCCCAAAAAAAAAAAAAATTCTTAATAATTCTCAACAGTAATATATATATGGTAGTCCGGCCCTTACACCATGCATAAAACCTTGGGCACTACAAGGTTTTAGACACGCTGCAGTTTTGGACAACATGGGTGACAGGTACTGCCAATGAGTTATTACTTCGACCTGATCTTTTCGGAGCGAATGTATTCTGCTTTTTTTCTTTTTTTAATTTAGCAAATGTGTTCCGTTTATAGTGTGGTGAAGTAATAGCATTAAAGCTTTTGTGCATCGAATTAATGATTTTTCGTGCGTCATGCTAGCTAAAGAAGAATGTGTTATAACTTGTATTTAAAAGCTGCACCTCATGTTTCATCATAAAACAGTTAATTTTCGTAAATAATTTTTCCCATTTTTTGGCGTTTGAATGTGTATGAAAAAGTCAGCAAATGAAAAGCACTAGTTTCAATCAATAAAAAATCAAACTTTCTTTTCCAAAAACTTTCTTTTCCCATTTTTTAGCTCAATCAATAAAAGCACTATTTCTTGTCATGTGCCAATAGATCTTGGTCTCAAGGAATTCAACCAATTTTTAGCTTTTTCTTTCAAAGAGAATGGAAACAACTTTAATCTAACATCATCATTGGTAGTTTGGGTTTGTATAGTTGCACAAACTTCTTCAAATTATTTCAGATGCAAATAAGGACTTTCTAAGTCTAAGTCATGAAACTTGGTAAGTAATTGAATTACTCCTGGTTTTAAATCAAAATTCCCCATATTCGTAGGAAAAATCATGCAAGATGGATTACTTGTCCTTGTTGGCTGCAAATACTCGCGCAAAGTTCTCATTTGTGGATTATTTTGTGCCTCCTCATTTTCTTGTTCGTCATGAACACTATGATTGTCAGCCATGGTATCAGAATGAGAATTTTTGGAATCACCAGACAAGTTATCAACCAATTCACTTAAAACAATTTCCTCTCTCCTCAATCTACCAGTTTGATCACGTTGCGACGAGATCATTCATTATAGAGGATCGAGCACATTCAAAAAGTAACAACAAAATGCAAAACAAGCAAAAAAGTAAAATAAAAAAGTTTTGGAACGAGATTACCAAATTATATGAATATGGAAGCAATGTTATTTGATCCACTTCCCGTCAAAATAACAAAAATCATACCTGCAAAAAGAATATGAGAAAATTCGCAAAAGATTACTAAAATAATTTTTTTTCTTTTTTTTTTTTTCTAAAAAAAATATTATCACACTTTGCAATCCCCGGCAATGGTGCCAAAAACTTGTTACGCCTAAACTTTGACTCAAATTAATGAACCAATAATTTAGTGCCGTTTTACCTACAAGTATACAGGTGTTATAGTACCTTACAGGGTCGAATCCACAGGGATTGACTTTGGTAATAAAGAAAATAAATTCAAACAATGAAAAGAAATTACTAAAAAAAACATGCAATCAAATATAAAATAAAATTACTAAGATGAAGATTTGTAAAATAACCTAATCAAACTAAAATGATAAAATGAATTGATTTGGAGAAAGACTAAGGTTTCGACGTTTCGTCTAATAATTTATAATATTATTTTCGATCGATTTACTTCAATTAAACTAAAATAATAATTCTATTTAATTGGAAGATTTAGCATTTAAGATCAAGAAAAAAAAGTCGCTAATGATTGAGTGTGAACGATTGATGATCAAAACATTCACAAATCTATTTGAATATCACATGGATTCTTCAAGCATTCACTGTATTCAAAAATCACAATGAATCAAGATAAATATATAGATAATCAAAATATCTAATAATAAAATCCTCCAATCGATTAAGCTCACAAAATAAATTTTATTTTGCGGTTCTGGAAGCGCAATACTGGTGCCGTCGTCAACCTGTTCTTTAATTCTTGGAAGCTTCTCTCACACTTATCTGACCAAACAAATTCTGCATTCTTCCGAGTCAAAGCTGCGAGAGGTCCGGATAGCCGAGCAAATCCCTCCACAAATCTTCGGTAATAACCAGCAAGCCCCAAGAAACTCTGGATCTCGCGCACTGTAGTCGGACGCGGCCATGACAAAATGGCTTCCACCTTACTAGGATCAACAGCCACTCCGTCTCGGGAAATCACATGCCCAAGAAATCTGACTTCCTCTAGCCAGAATTCACACTTGCTGAGCTTGGCATATAACTGGTGTTCTCTCAATTTTCCAAGTACCAGACGAAGATGATACACATGTTCTTCAACATCTCGGGAATAAATCAGAATATCATCAATAAACACTACCACAAAGGAATCCAGATAAGGTCGAAATACTCGATTCATTAAATCCATGAAAGCAGCAGGGGCATTAGCTAACCCAAACGGCATCACCTTAAATTCATAATGCCCATAACTCGACCTGAAAGCAGTTTTAGGCATATCCTTGTCTCTGATCCTCAGCTGGTAGTATCCCGACCTCAAATCAATCTTCGAGAACACAGCTGCTCCTTGAAGCTGATCAAATAAATCGTCGATCCGTGGGAGAGGATATTTATTTTTGATGGTCACCTTGTTTAATTCCCGATAATCGATGCACATACAGAGGGTTCCATCTTTCTTTTTAACAAACAAAACTGGCGCACCCCACGGTGACGTACTAGGTTGAATAAATCCCTTATCTACCAGCTCTTGCAACTGAGTCTTCAACTCTTTTAATTCAGCCGGTGCCATGCGATAAGAAGCTTTATGTACAGGAGCTGCTCCAGGTTCCAAGTCTATAACAAACTCCATTTCCCGAACAGGGGGTAGTCCGGGCAAGTCATCCACAAACACATCGGAGAATTCTTCCACAACTGGAATGTCTACCAAAGACTTCTTCTCGGACGGCGTAGACACCATCTGAACTAAGAATGCATCCGCTCCCCATGCAATCTCTCTTCTTGCTTGAATTGCCGATATAATTACTGGCTTTTCCTTTAACTTACTCCCCGCAAATTCCAGACAATCACCATCTGGAAGCTGAAAGGTAATTACCCGACTTTTGCAATTAATACTCGCAGAATATCGGTATAGCCAATCCTTCCCGAGGATGATATCAAAACCCAACAGCTTAAACACAACCAAATCAGCATCCAAGAACCTTCCATCAAAATTTAATGGGCATCCCAACGCAACCTTGGAGCACCATACCATTTCACCATCGGGTAAAGCCACTACCAATGACTTTGGCAAAGGTTCCGTGACCAAATTACACATTCGCGCAAACGTGGAAGATACAAATGACTGTGAAGCACCGGAATCAAACAAAGTGCAAGCATAAAACTCATACAAACGGACTCTCCCTGAACCAAACACATAACCCATGAAATCCAAAATAACAAAGGAGAAACCAAATACACCAAAATTAAATCCAGCATAAAATTAAATTAAATTAATCCATACCTGTAATTACTCCAGCATCATGGGTCGCTGGTGCCTCATCATCCACATCTCCGGGTGTGACAACATAAACCCGTGCTTGCACTGCTTGCCTTGGATTTGTTCTTCCACCACGCCTCCACGGCTTCCTTGAGTTGTTCTTGGACATTCTCAGGCAAAGTGACCCTGCTGGCCACAATTATAACATCGAGCCCCACCAGAAGGGCACTCACCCACATGGGCTCTATTACAAACTCCGCAAACAGGCACATGTCCTCCCATGCAAACACCTGAGGATGCTTGCGGTCGAGTTCCGGTCCGCTGAATAAATTTCTGAGGCGAACCCGAGCTGCTTCCTTCACCAGAAAAGCTTCGCCTCTTATGACTAGGAGGGGGGCCCATACTCAGATTATTCTCTCGCTCCACAAGGGTGGCTACATCCACTAAGTCCTGAAAAGTGGATATCCGATGGCTGACCACCATACGGCGTATATCAGGGCGTAGTCCCTCCTGAAAACGCTCATCTCGCATCTCCTCTGTGACGATAAGGTGGGGAGCAAATCGCCCAAGTTCTATAAACCTTCGGGCGTACTGTTCCACTGTCATGCCTCCTTGGACCAAATTTGAGAACTCTCTTGCCTTTTGCTTCCTTACTAATGCGGGAAAGAAGCGGTCGTTAAATTCTTTCTTGAAGCGCTGCCAGGTTACAGCAGCGAATGATCCCAACTCTGCTTCTAGCATCACTCGCTTGGTATCCCACCAATCAAAAGCGGTGCCTTGCAACAGATAGCTGGCGTAGAGTACCTGTTGCGCCTCGGTGCAACCACACAACTCAAAAGTTCTTTCCAGGTCTTTGATCCACTTTCCAGCTTGAAGCGGATCCTCTTCTCCAATGAAGTGTGGGGTCCTATGCACCAGAAAGCGCTCATAGGTGCATCCGCCCTGCACCATGCTGCTAGATCCTCCCAGGTAAAGCCAAGGCCCTCCCTGATATGGCCAAGGACCTCCTGGTTGCGGCCAAAGTCCTTCTTGTTGCGGACAAGGCCCTCCTTGTGGCGGCCAAGGACCCCCTTGTTGTGGCTAAGGTCCCCCTGGTTGTGGCCAAGGCCCTGTCTGCTGTGGCCTAAAATTTTACTGCATAAACTCCGTCATCTACCGTATGGCTTGGGCTATGGAGTCATCTCTTGACGTATTGTCCCGTGGCTCCTGAGTAGATTTCTTTGGCCTCCCCATTTCCTGCCACCACAACCTTTGACCCCCTTTAAGAAAACAAAAACAAATAAAACCAACAACAAACAAAAATAGAACCAAAGACCAACACCACATCACACAAAACAAAAGAAACCAGCTTACAAAAACATAACTAAATAAATAAAAACAAACAAACAAGTTCAAACAAATAAAACAAATAAAAAAAAAACAAAACAAATAACAACTTTACTTAACATAATTTTTTTTTTTTTTTAAAACACAACCTTAAAACATTCTGGTACTACCTACGGGACATGTGGTTTTTACCCAGAGCCAAACCGCTCTGATACCACCTGTGACGCCCCCAAATCCCCACGCACGAACATGGGAAAATTGAGACGTCTGGATGATGACATCACGGGTCATCATCCTATGGACGTGTGCCAAGTGTGTGAAAAAGCGACGAATGTGCACGAGAAAAATGCAGCGAAAAGCAAGTCAGTAACTAAGTACCAGAATTTTTCTTGTTTAATACAAAACTATTCAAAACATACATAAATAAATATTACAAAACACAAATATAATTTTTTTTTTAATACAAAACATAACATCAGCATCCCGGCGGAGCCGCATCCTCTGGCTCAGCCTCCTCCTCCTCATCCTCGATCTCTGCACCAAAATCTACGGTACCAAAAATGGTGCCGCAGGTAAGTAAACTCCAAACACCACTAGATAAAAACATATAAAACTCAAACAATATACATGAAATAAAAACCAATGCACATGTGCCATAAAACATAACTTTTTCACGCACGCCAAGAACCCATTTGGCCCACAAAAACATATCCTTAAAACCAAGCATCGCCATTATCCCAGATAATGGCCCAAACCACCATTTTCCCAGAAAATGGATCAAAAACCTTAGAAACCAAACATCGCCATTTTCCCAGAAAATGGCCCACATCCGAAAACCATAAAAACAATCCGGTTATGCATGCACCATGATCTCCCCTAGGGATCACCCGCATACCCTGGCTCTGTGCCACACCGCAGGTAACGACTACGCATGTGACACCTAAACGGGCGATGCCTAGACTCGCGCCTCGCGCGTACCTGGCCAGGCCATCCTCTAGTCCCCGCCACTCTAGGGACCACGGAGTCGACGCGATAGCGTTACCGTATCGTGCGATCCGGTCGTCGCCCTGCGACAACCCAGGGGATATCACTCAGTTTTATCCACTCCTGAGTGACCAGAGGAGCTTCACCGAGATAATAACCCATCCCGGCTTGGGCTCGTGAGACACACGCACCCAAAAAACTATTTACACCAATAAAATGGGATTTTCCCAATTAAAACAATATGCACATAAACACAATATGCGACTCACGCCTCATAGCACAAATAATCAAGCAAACACAAACAAGCAAAACCAAGCACTCCGTCCTCAATCCATCCGACCCCCGAACTTCTCGGATTCAGTCCAGAATCAGCCAACCAACAACAATTAATTATTGAAAGAGCAAAATATATTTAAATCTAAAAGTAGGGTTTGGAAAATACTTACAGTGCTATATGGTATTTTTAGAAAACACGCGGCGTTGCAAACGACGGAGGAAAAGCAACGTAACAGTGTAATTTACACTGTGGCCGTGGGTTGTAAAATACCCACTTTTGAACGGGGACAAACCAAGGCTCGAGATAGATAGGGAATGGCCTTGAGATATTTATGAAGCTAAGAGAAATGAGTTTTGGCCGTGGGTGGTGGTGGAAATGGCGGTCGAAGGCCAAAAAGGGGCTGAACGGAGTTGAGCTCGTGGAAGTTGCTCCGGCAACGGATCGAGGCCAGAAATGGGTGGTTTAGGTTGGCAAGAGGTAGGGGAAGAAGCTGTGAAGAGATGGTGGCCGGAGGTGGTGCGACGGCGCCGGAAACGGTGAAAAATCGTATGGCTTGGAGGAGCTTGTGGCGGCTAACGGTGCCTCAGATAGAGGTGAAACTTGGTGGGGATGTTCACCGGTGAGAGGGGAAGAAAACTGGGTGGGTGGTGTAGGCCATGCCACCGGCGAGCGGCAGTTCTGGGCTGCGAAAGCAACCGGCAACAGGGGCAAAAATAGAGCAGGTGCAGCGACTTCCGGCAGCTCGCGGAGGCTAACGGCTGGTCCGATGGCTCTAAAAATTGGTGGGGATGATCTCTAGTGGAAGGGGAAGAGAATGGTGGTGGTGGTGCACTAAACGGTGGCCGGACGGCGGAGAACTGGGTGGTCAAAGTGGCGGCGATGGGAAGGAGAAAAGAGAGAAGAGCTGCGGGGAGAGAGAAACCGGGAAGGAAAGAGGAAGAAAAAGGAAGAAAAGAAGAAAAAGAAAAAGGAAAAGGGAAAAAAAAAGAGAAAAGAAAAGAAATGATGTCCAATCCTCACTCCGGAAACTAAAAACAGATCCGCCAAAAACGATATTAAAAACCGTAAAACGACTAAAATAAATTAAACACCACCTCAAATAAATTAAAAATCAATTAAAACACATTAATTTAAAATAAATAAACTAATATATTAATTAAATTAAAAACAACCCTTTAGTGAAAATACACGTAAAAGCGGGTCATCACACCATTTGTCATTCCAGAAGAAAACATTTCCATTCTTAAGGCACCACTTTAGAATTATTCAAAACCACAAGAAGGGTTTTAACAATTATTTTCCAAAACCTTGTACCCCTATTTGGATCAATCAAGGACTAAGGCTTAGCACCCACATACATACTCTTAAAAAAAAAAAAATTCACCCATAAAGAATTACCTTGAATGAGATTCCAAGCAAGTCTAGTGTGCAGGGCTTGTTACATATCGTCAAGATGTCTTAGACCCACGCCACCATCCTCAACAGAACAACAAATAGAATTCCAGGCCACCCATTTTTTCTTACCTTTACCATTCACCTCCCCTTAGAAGAATGTGCTCATAACGTGATAGATGGTTTTTATATTGGATTGTGGGACCTGTAAAATAGCAAAGAAATGAAGGGCCATACTAGAGAGAACATGCCGTAATAAAATAAGTCTGGCACCTGCCTAAAGAAGTTTCTTCTGGACTTTGGACACCATATTTTCCAAATGCTCCTGTTTGAGACAACCCAAGATAATAGGCACGCCAAGATATTTAAAGGGAAAAGATCCTTATGAAAATCCTATCTTCCATGATAAAGAGATTTTACAAGCTAAAGAGATTTTTTGAGAGCAGAAAATGGCAGATTTAGAATGATTTATGCATTTCCCCAACCAACTTTCATATTTATGAAGCACAACTAAGAGTTCCTTGATGGCTTTCAAGCTTCTATTAGAAAAAGGCACCACATCATCAACATAGATAAGATGAGAAATTGTAAGCGTACCTTGGGCCTGAGAAAATTGACCAAATTTTTTAGCCTCCACACTTTGCTTGATTAGTCTAGATAGAATTTCTTGTAAAATAATAAACAGATAGGGAGAGCGGGGATCTCCCCGACTCAAGCCATGACCTCTTTGAAAAAACCCTTTGATAGTGCCATTCATCATAATAGAGTACCAAGGAGACGAGATACAATCTGTGATAAGTGCACGAAAATGAGGAGAGAAACCAAAATAGCAAAGAATCTCCAGAAGAAAAGACCAATCCACTCAATCATAAGCCTTAGCCATATGCAATATAATCATTATATTACCACCATGGGCCTTTTTATTTATGGAATGAACCATTTGCTGCATGAGACTAATATTTTTAAAGATACTTCTCTTCAGTATGAAAGCTCCTTATTCCCACGAGATCATTTGGGAGAGTAGACCTATAAAGCGATTAACAATGATTTTGGAGCATATTTTATAGAAAACCGAGTATAGACTAATAGGCCTAAATTTATCAAAACCAAAAGGTATATCAAGCTTTGGAATTAAGACAAGAAAGGAAGCTGCAAAAAATCTTAGAAGCTGTTTAGAAACAAAAAATTCAGATATGGCTTCCAAAACATCATCTTTCACCACCTCCAAACAACTTTTGAAGAAACCTGAACCGAACCCATCAGGTCCTAGAGTACTATTAGATGGTATAGAGGAAAGAGCCTAGAAAACTTCAGTCATAGAAGGAACAGAGCATAGTCCTAAATTATCAGTATCCAAAATTACTGGAGAAATAAGAGTCGACAAATAAGGAGTTGATCTAGTCTGTAGCACTTGCAGAAAATTAGAAAAAGAATCCATAGCCCCTTGATGAATACTCTCCTATGAATTAAAGGTAACCCCATTCAAAGACCTCATTTCCACCACTCGTTTACGCCTTTTATGGGCTAGGTAGGCATGGAAAAAAATTATGTTACGATCACCTTCCATTTGCCACTTTAACTTAGACATTTGGGTCAATCTGGTATCTTCACAGTGGATCCAATTTTCTAGTTCTACAAATGAGAAAAGAAGATCCCTCTTCATCGCTTCATCCCAGCTGTGATGCAGTTTATTTTCAATCTCCTCAATGTAACTCTCAAGAAGTTTAATATGCGTAGTGGTATGACCGAAAACCTATTTTTTCCATTCACGCAAAGAAAATTTAGTTTTCTTCAACTTTGCTGCCAACTTAGTAAGTCCCAGGACAACAACCGACCTAGACCAAGCCTGCTGAACACACTCTAGGAATTATGGATGGTCCACCCACATTTGTTGAAAACAAAAAGGTGAGGGGCCATAAGAAAAAGGATCCATCTTGAATTCAATAACCATAGGAGAGTGATTAGACATAGTGCGTGGAAGATAGGAACAGATGGCATGCGAAAATGAAGAAAAAAAAGAAACACTATCTAAATCCTGGATTAACGATCACACTCTTTGAGAGACAATATGAAAATTTTCCAAGGAATCTTCTCACCAAAATATGTACTGAAAGTGCTCCAAAAAAATATCCAAAACTGAATCTCGATAGATCCAAACTAGTAGGATCTTTTAAATAAAAAATATTAAAGCAATTTAAATTTGTTGATGGTGTGGGAATTTGAAAAAATTGTAATAATAAATTGTTTATGGTGTTTACTTTATGTGGGCATTGTAGTAGCATTTTGTTAGCAGAGCAACTCCGTCAAGAGGGACTCTTCTGACGGATGCTAACACTTGACACTAAATATTCTCAGTACTAGTAGTTTTCCATTCAAACTATTCTCTAGATAATTACAGAATCCTTAGAACTTGATTTTCACATTCTTGACTAATCTAAAACACTTCCTACTACCTTTTTAATAAACTCAAAAAAATTATAGATAAAGTAAAAATATTTTACATTCATCTAAATTACAAAATCAAATATAAGATAAGAAAAAAGATAAACTCAGTCGCCTCGTGTAAGTGTAGGGTAAACGTGGCTGATGTGTAAAATGAAAATGCATCGTTTAGTGGAAAAAGTGGAAAACCGTTTGACATCTCTCTCTCTCTCTCTCTCTCTCTCTCTCTCTCTCTCTCTCTCTCTCTCTCTCTCTCTCTCTCTCTCTCTCTCTCTCCCCCCCCCCCCCCCTCAACATTTCTTCCCAGTGAAGCCTCCTTGAGTACTCCCTCCATTGAAGCCTCCCTCCATCATAATACGTGACAAGAACAACCCCACAAGCAAAAGTTGCAAGATTTTGAAATTTTGCTTCTCTCTTTTGAACAGATCATAAAGGGAGCAACTTTAGATTTAAGAAAAAGAACAAAAATTAAATAAATAAATAAAAAAATTGCAACTTGCTATTGCTTCCATCCAATTTAAGCTTGTATCTGTAGAACATTCCCATAACTAGATAGATACATACAAAAATTTCATGAATATCAATGTGGATCATATGAAAACAACCTTGCCATTGATTCTCCCATTTCTTTGATTCCTGCGTTCAAATGGAAAGAGGGCTATATTGTGAACAAATTTGGTTAGATCAAGGAAATTTTGGATAGGACGACAAAGAGACAGGTTTTGAAACAAAGGATTCATCTTGATCAAATATAGCTCCAGTCTTCTTCGTTTGTGCAACCAAAATCAACGAGAAAATCAGATTGTAATCCGATAACCCATCGGAGTATGTAGTGTCGCTCAATAAATATCTCGATGAAGTAGGAGGAGTACTGATTAAATCATCTTGTTTACCCCTAGATCTTCCGTATAATATTAGCTACCTATAAATTAGAGTTCTTGTGAATAAGATGATCATTCGGCATGGTTATAGTATTTTTCTTCTTTTGATCACTTGTCTTGGAAGAGATTTTTGGGCATTGGTCTCTTGACTTTGAAGAAAAAGTTTTATTGATCTTTTGGTTTTGGAGCTGATGGTAAGGTTTGGGATTGATGGGCGGCAGCTAAGAAGTACATGGAACAGAGAGTGCTCTGGTGGTTCTTCTTGAATCTCTGATGATGGGGTTATGGCAGTCAATGGCCCTACCATCGAGTTTAAAGGTGGAGGAAGAGGACGAGGAGGATGCTTGCTCCATGCTCAAACATATATTGTTGAGGCTTGGATACGCAAGATATCTCTTATTTTCATCTTCTTGATAACGATAACACATAAGAGTGTTTTTCTTTATTTATTTATTTTAATATGGGTAGATGTGGCATTACAAGAATCAGCCGACACCTCACTACTTGAGCAACTCGACTGTACGTAGAAGAATTGATATGATAAATTCTATCATCTTAGTCACCTAATCTTAGCCAAACTCTTGTATCTACAAAAGGAATTAAAAGGAGTATCATTATTTAGTGTATTCTATCTAACCACCAAGGACTAGGGAATATTCAGCCCCAAACATTAGTTGGAATCCTAAAAAATCCACAAATGATGCAATAAAAACATAGATCTAGCTAAAATAAAGAAACCCATATCCTTAGATTTAGCCAAATGGCATCTAATTTTAGACATAGGCACAAAAATCTATATATACATATATATATATATATATATATAGAGAGAGAGAGAGAGAGAGAGAGAGAGAGAGAGAGAGAGAGAGATGGGGTGAATAGCAGCGACGGAGCAAAGGGATGGCATGCAGCATCACAGTCTAGGGTTTTGAAGTTGAGAGATAGAGAGATGGGGCTGTCAAATGTCGAGAGAGAAAGAGACAAGAGAAACTGAAGTGAAATTAGAGATTCAAAATGAAAGTCCTTACCCCATCAACTTTCTTAGTATATGAAAACTCATCATCCATAAACTTTGTTTTTAAAGCTAAAAGTCTCCAATATCACTAGAAACAATGCTAAACTTCTACATGACTCCTTATAGCTGCTATTGGTTATTATCTGAGTCATCTTGCTTGTCAAAACCCTAGAGGAGCAGCCAATTGATATTGCAATTTTTGGCACCCTTTGTTGCAAATTATCTGCAATACTAGAGGCACCTAATACGTAGAGATTGTGCCTTATTCTCTTTGTCTCCTCTGCTATAATCCCACAAGCAACCACCATGTAGTAAAATATCACAAAGAACATCAACCCAAGAGTGCTAATAAAAATACCTTTAACACCCATCTTTTCCAACACATTTTCTACAGAATTTAAATACCTAGTAGAAGTGAGCACAACCATAAGAGAATTACATACTTTAGGACCAATATTTGGAATCACTGAGCTTGCTTCATTAAATAATAAGAAGGCAGTGTGGGTCTTCTTTCCAATGTTATTGAAGTCTTTCAAGTGGAACTCATCCAATGCAACAAAGTACGAGCCCCTAGTTTCTTGGTGCATATGTTTGCATATACAGAGTTTCACAAAGAGACCAATAGCTTAACAATTAATTTTTAACTTCTTGCACTTTTGGATAGTCTCCCTTATATCACCTGGATCACAAGTATTGAGAAACGAGTATAAGACGAGAACTTTTCGATGATCATATGAAAGAATTTGTTTTAGATAGCCAAGAACAAGGTCTAAGGCATTTTGAAGGGAAGACTCAACAGAGCACTCTAGTTTACCCATCAAAGCTTCCACATGGGATTCGAGTCTACCACTAAGCTCTATTACATTGAGCAACCCATCTTTTACACTCACCAGAACAAGCTGCCTAAGTGGGTTATGGTTAAAAAACTTTCTAATAAAAGCTTCAACAAGTTTTGAAACAATAACCAGTTGGCCTAGGAGAAAATCCGCATCTGTAGATTGACCTAGTTATTCTGAAGGCTTTTTACAGCGACTTTGGTGGCATCAAGCAAAGCCATAAGGTAGACAATCCCATAACCAATCCAAAAATCCTATCCACTATAATCCCCACACAACTTCCACAAAGGGTTTTGTTATGCTCATCATCTTCTTCCTCATCAATCTCCTTAACAAGCTTAGGGTTGTTCTTAACTTGTCCATCAATTGATCTCTTTGTGCAACCCTGAGATTTGTTTCCGCTGTCCACGCTGGGCTTGTCTTTCATAGGCTTCCTCTCTGTCATAACTTCAAAAAAGATGGGCAAATCATTGATCAAGCTAAATAGATGCTTCCTTTCATTATAGTCAAGATGAGCTCCAAGATAAAAGCTACAGAAAGCAACAAAAAATCATCTTGCATGGCAACCAACAGAAGCTGTTGAAAATAACAGATGAAGATCCTCCACCAACTCCTATGGTTCCTCCAAATAAGAACACTATAGACAATTCTATGATGTAGCAAAATAATTCTTCCTACTTTATGGTTGTTAGAATGAGCTCTAAATATATTCATTTTATTCTTTGCCTTTGTCTATAAATAGCAAAGTACAATGTACGTTTGAGATATGAAATATAGAATCTTCACTTTTTCCATCCTCTGCCATCTCTCTGTTATTCACCTTTCTGTTATACATTTCTTGGCTTCATTCGTATTATGGTACCAGAGCAATGACTAACGCCAACCCTATACCAAATTCTTCCAACCATGAAAATAATCCTCACAGCCCAGCCAGCCCCTATTTCATCCAACCCGGTGAAGGAGCTTCTTCTTTACTGGTTCCCAAACTATCAGGACATAATGGACATAATTGTAATTTCATCTTTATTTTTTACTTCTATAATGTGGTAGCTGTATAGCATTTTTATTCCTTTAATATTCAGCTTGTATAAATAGTCTACTATACATGGACTTTATTCATTCAATACATTTTACACGTTTTTCTATCCAGAAGCCTCTTCTTCTTTTCATCTTCTTGCTCTGTTAGGGTTTCTATTCTCTTAGTGTATTCTACACTTTACGTGGTATCATATGTTTTATCTTCTTAAATCATTTTTTTCCATGGCTCCCGCTACTAAATCTGTTTATAAGGATACAATTTCTCCCTATTTCCTTCATCCGAGCGATAGTCCTAGCGTCCTTTTGGTCACTCAACCTCTTCTTGGAGAAAATTATCATGCATGGTCTCGATCGATGACCATGGCTCTTTCTGCAAAGAATAAACTCAGATTTATTGATGGCTCTGTCCCTAAGCCTTCAGATCTGGCAAATTCTCATTTCAATCTGTGGCTCCGGTGCAATAATATGGTAATATCTTGGCTTTTAAACTCTATTTCTACTATAATTTCTTCTAGTATCTTGTATATTGCGACTGCCTATGAGATTTGGTTAGATCTAAAGGAACGATTTTCTCAAAAAAATGGACTTCACATTTTTCATTTTCAGAAATTGATTTCCTCTCTTACTCAGGGTTCTCTTTCGGTGAGTAACTACTTTACTTGTCTTTAGGACCTTTGGGATGAACTTTCTAATTACAAGCCTATTCCTAGATTGGATTTATCTTGTGGTGCTATACGAATGTTGAACTCTTATGTTCAACAGGAACGTATGTTACAGTTTTTGGTTGGATTGAATGAGTCTTTTGCACCTCCTCGTGCATAGATTTTACTAATGGAGCGTCTGCCTCCTCTGAATAAAGTGTTTTCTCTTGTTTTGCAAGAGGAACAACAATGAAATATTTCCTCTGTCTCTTTGCCTTCTGTTGATTCTCATGTATTTTCTTCTCATGTTGAACTAGACCTTTTTTTTTTTTTTTTTTTTTTTTTTTGCTTTCTGTTTTTTCCTGTTTTTAGCGTCCGGCTTCCTGTTGTTGCACGGTCTTTGCTGATGGTGTTTGTGTAGCCGGTGGTGTGGCCTGTTTATGGAGTTTGGTTTTGGTGTCTTGCCCGGTTCTTTTTGTGTAGTTGTTGGTGGTTTGCACGGCTCTGCTGCCGTGTTTTTTGGGTTTTTGTTGTTCTGTCATTTTCAGGTGGAGTCCACGGTGAGGTGAGGTGCTGTTGAGCGGCCTCAATCTGAGGCAAAGAGCTTAGAGCGGCGGTCGATGCTACGGCCGGTGGTCGTACGGCCGGCCTTCGTTGAGAAGGTTTCTGTGGTCCGTACGCAAGCTGGGTGCTCGTGCCGTTGGGCTCGTGATGCCGATTGCCTGTGGAGGGTGTGCCGCCGGAGCCCATGCCGTGCTCGTGGTTGTTTTTTTTGTTTTTGTTTTTGTTTTGTTGGTTTTTTGGGTTATCTGGCTGTTATTCAGTTTTAGGATAGGTATATGCTATTGAACTAGTTTGTTCATAGTATTTGTCTCCACATTCTGCCTCCCTAGAGGTTGGAGGAGCAATCCAGTCTCTGTTCATACAGAGCGTTTACTCTCTCTTTTGAGAGTTCTAGAAGTTTTAAGACAATGTCCGTCACTTTATGTGCGGGGAAGCTCCTGAGCAGTTGCGTTAGTTGATCTTATAGTCTGGTTCTCTTGACTTATAAGTCACAGTTGTAACTTCGTTTAATGAATGAATGCAGTGAAGCATATTTCTATCAAAAAAAAAGTAAGGATATATAGAAACACCCATTTCTCCCCTTAAAAGGCCTAATAAGAGGAGTAGGGTAACTCCTTATAAAGTCCAGGATGAGTTTGTTCCCAAGCCATGTGGGACTACTCAATACACCCCGTCACGTGTGGGCCGGTATTTCCAGTACCATCATTGTGGGTAGGTCACAGGAGCCCATCATTGATCATAGGTTAGCCTGACTCTGATACCATGTAGAAACACCCATTTCTGGCCTAATAAGGGGAGTAGGGTAATTCCTTATAAAGTCCAGGATGAGTTTGTTCCTAAATCATGTGGGACTACTCAATAGGATAGACTGGTATGTAAACATTGTGGAATTACTAGCCACGTGATTGAAAATATTTTCCAGTTGCATGGATTCGCTCCTGGCTACAAGCCAAAACCGAGGCAACAGTCCATGGCTAATACTATTGTCCTTAGTGATACTAAACCCTCGGCTGTTTCTCCTTCTTCATTGACTGAGGCTCAGTATCAGTAGCTTTTGTCCATGCTACCTTCTCCTAAGTCTGTTGATCCAGCTACTTCTGCTGTCAATACAGTTGTTTCAAATAGTTGTTCTGGTATTTCTTTTTTTACTTATGATAATGCTCATTCTTTTTTTTCTACTACTTAGTATATTCCTTTTGATTCTCATTCATGGATCTTAGATACTGGGGCCACTAATCATATGGTTCCGCTTCTGTGAAGCTTCCTAATTGTCAATATGTAGTTGTTATACATATTGGCTCTGTTTCTATCTCTGAGTATCTTGTTCTACATGATGTTCTATGTGTTCCAACTTTTCATTTCAAATTGATTTCTATTAGCAAGTTAACCCAATCAATAACTTGTTCCTTCTTATTTTCCTTTGACATTTGTCTTATACAGGACCTGATTCGTTGGAGGCTAATTGGAGTGGGTAGATTGCATGGAAGTCTTTACATATTGCAACAGTCAGACCTTTCTAATTCTATTTCTACTTCACATATTGCTTGTTTACCTGAAACATTTTATACATCTATTTATTGAAATACCTCCAAATGCTCAAATTATGAGCTTTGGCATAATAGACTTGGTCATCTTTCTCATTCTAGGATGTTGTTTGTGAATAATTTTTTTTTTCTAAATTGACTGCTCCATGCCATCCTTGCATGATATGTCCTTTAGCTAAACAAAAACAATTACCATTTCCTAACAATGCTCATTTGTTTGTTGCTCCATTTGACCTAGTTCACTATGATGTTTGGGGTCCATATTCAGTACCTACTGTTGAAGGTTACAAATATTTTTTGACTATTGTTGATGATTCAACTCGTGCTACATGGTCATCAAAAAGCTGAGGATCTTATTTTGCAATTGGGTCGGGTTAATAATGGGAAGGATGTTCTGATTTGGCTCCCTAATGCTGATGGGCTTTTCACTACCAAAAGTGCTTGGAATTGTATTCGAACGAGGGGCCCAGATTTCCCTTGGGCAAAATGGGTCTGGCATCCTGCCCTTCCCAAGAAGATGTCTATTACTATGTGGAAAGCCATTCATGACTGTCTCCAGGTGGATGACAGAATCCGCAGAAGAGGTATTCCTATTGCCTCTCATTGCGATTGTTGTTCAGAATCTGAGTATGAAGATCTTAATCATAGTCTTGCCAGAGGTGATTTTGCTGAAAAAATTTGGCGTATTTGTTCAGTGGTTCTTGGTATTCCTTGGAGGGAAGATTTGAGTTGGAGACAGCGGGTGGAGTGTTGGTATAGGCGAGCAAAAAATGCTACTCGATCTGGTCAATTGTTGGGTCTTCTTCCAGCCATCATAACTTGGCGTTTATGGGGTCGGCGTTGTAAGGCCAGGATGGAAGGTTTGATGGAATCGGTTCAACAAGTGTGGTGTTCTATTAAATATTGGGTATCCTGGATTGCATTAAAGATTAAGGATGTTAATTTTCTCACAAAGCAAGATGAAGGAGTTCTACATTGTTTCAATATGTCTATTAATATGATGAGACATGAGATAGTTATTCCGGTTAAATGGAAATCTCCTAAGCAGGGTTGGGTTAAATTGAATGTGGATGGATGTTCTCTTGGTAATCCAGGTCCTTCAGGTGCAGGTGGCATTATTCGGGATGATAAAGGTAACATGCTTTGTGGGTTTGCAGTTGATACAGGGCATAACTCTAATAATCATGTAGAGTTGATGGGTTTACTTCATGGACTTCGTCACATTGGTTTAATGGGTTTTGTATCAGTGGAAATTGAACTTGATTCCATGTTAGTCCTTAACTGGTTGAGGAACAAACGTTGTGGCCTTTGGTATATGGAAGATTATTGGGATGAAATTCAAAGTCGTCTAGCTGGGCTTCATGTCTCTCTTGGTCACTGCTTTAGAGAATGTAATTCGGTCGCAGATGGCTTTGCCAAACTGGGTGCCAATGGTCAAATTGTGTTCTGGTCTTCCTTATTAGAGCTGCCTGCTCACATTAGAGGTAATATCCGGCTGGATAAAGGAGGTTTCCCTTATCTTCGAAAAATTCGAAGATGTTGCTAGATGTTACTGGCTTTGTCTTTATCTCTAGGTATGTCCCTCTTTGCACTTCGTTATTTTCTTTCTTAATCTTTGTTTGTGCAGGTTTGTTTTTTTTGCAGGTTCTGTTTTGAGGTTTTTGTTTTATTTTCCTAGAGCCTATGTTTTGTATTTGAGTATTTTATTGGTTTTTAGGTCTGGGTTTTGGTGCTTTTTGTAGCCCCCAGGTCTTGGGTTGTAACCACGGTTTTCCTCCGCCATAAGTGAGGATTTTTTAATAAATTTGGGACGGGGCTACTATGTGTGTGGCTTCCGGCTCTTCTCAAAAAAAAAAAAAAAAACTCGTGCTACATGGCTTTATCTTTTTAAACATAAATCTTAAGTGTCACATATCTTTACAGTTTTTTACAAAATGATTAAAACGGAATTTTCTTCAAAAATAAAATCAATTCGTACTGATCATGGCACTGAATTTTCTTTCGATTCCTTTTTGCAATCTAAAGGCATATTGCATCAATATAGTTGTGTTGAAACCCCTCAACAGAATTCTGTTGTGGAGAGAAAGCATCAACATATCCTTAAAGTGGCTAGAACGATGATGATTTAGTCTCATCTGCCTATTAATTTTTTGGGTAATGCTATTTTAACAACAACTTATCCCATTAATAGGCTTCCTACTCCTCTTTTAAACCAAAAATCTCCTTTGGAGCTTTTGTTTAACACTGTTCCTTCTTATGATCATCTTAGAACTTTTGGTTGCCTTTGTTTTGCTTCAAGATTACAAAGATCTCAAACTAAGTTTGATCCTAAACCTAGAACTTCTATTTTTCTTGGCTATCCTTTTGGAATCAAAGGCTACAAACTTCTTGATTTAAAAACTAATCAAACTTTTATATCAAGAAATGTTGTTTTTCATGAACATATTTTTCCTTTTATATCTTCACATAAATATGAATTTTCTTCCATGTTCCCTGTTGATTATTCAACTTTAGATTTTTTAATTGTACCTTCAACTTTAGATTCCCCTACCTTACCTCTCCACTCCACTTCATCTTCTCCTCAAATTGGTCCAATTGTTCAAACCCCTTCTAATCCTATACCTTCCGATCTTCCTAGACGATCCTCTAGAGTTAGAAAGGTACTTGATTACTTGTAGAATTTTTACTGTAACTCCTCTTCTACACAGTCCACATCAAATCCTTCAACACTTTTTCCCTTCATTAGGTTCTTCTTGTCCTTCAGTTTTTTCCCCTCAATATGATATTCTCAATTTTTTATCTTATCCTAATCTTTCTTCTTCCCATGAATCCTTTTACATGGCCATCTCTGCCAATACAAAACATGAGTTCTATCATCAAGCTATCAAGCACTCTCATTGGAGAGCATTCTACACTTTAAACAAACTCTTAACCAAGAACAATGCACTGTGCACTGAATGTAAAAAATAAACTTGGTTTCCTTGATGGTAAGATTTCTAAACCTCGTAATGCATCTGATCCATTATTTGCTCCATGGGAGTACTGCAATGATATGATCATATCTTGAATTCAACATTCTTTTAGCTTTGAGTATAATTCTATTATTGTTTATGTCAATACTGCTGCTAACGTTTGGAATGATCTTCGTGAGAGGTTTTCAATCCAAAATGCGCTATGCATTTTTCAAATAACTAAAGCAATCTCTTCTCTTGTTCAAGATGCTGAATCTATGAGCGTTTTGTTTAACAAGCTCAAATGCTACTAGGATGAACTTGAGATATATGAGCCAATGCCTTTGTGCAGTTATTGTTCAATCAAGACCTTATGATTAGATTACCTTCACCACAGAAGGTTATGCAGTTTCTCATGGGGCTCCAGGATTCCTATGATTCAATTCAAGCACAAATTCAACTATATGATCCACTTCCCACCATTAATCGCGTTCTCTCCTTAATCTAGCAGGAAGAATGCCAAAGGTAGCTTCATTCCATACCTGTGCTAGTTGCCATGGTAATTAGAGGTCCCAACTCATGTACTCCTCTCTCTTCTCACAAAGACAAGCTGCATTGTTCTCATTGCAACACTTCTGGTCATTCCTTAGAATGCTACTTCAAGGCTAATCCCAACCTTTCGGCTTGCTCACACTGTCATATTCCTGGCCATTCCAAGGAGCAATGCTATAAGCTTCATGGCTTTCCTCCAGGATATAAAAACTCTGTCCAAAATAAATCCTCTGCTAACAATGTCTCCTTTGAGTAGGAACAAGTCAGCAATGGTCTGCCTATTACTCAACAGCAGTTTAGTCATCTTTTTTCTTTGCTCAACACAAAACACTAACACCTCACTTCCCGCTCCTAATCATGTCTAGGCCACCTCCTCTAATCTAAGCGTACTTCACATGACTAGTATCCCACTTTGTTTATCACTTCAAACACACATCTACCCACTTCAATGATGCATCATGGATTATTGATACCGGTGCTACAAATCACATGATCTGTAGCACCAAATTTTTCACACATCTTACTACAAAAGTTAATTATGCCATAAAATTGCTTAATAGAACCACAGTTGCCACTACTTATATTGGAGATGTGCATCTCTCTACTCACTTAATTCTTAAGAATGTTCTATGTGTTCTTTTAATCTTATCCCAGCAAAATCAATTACCAAGAGTTCCAATTGTTGTTTGTTGTTTAATTTTTTTTTTCAGACTCCTGTTATGTCTAGGATCTTGCCTCTTGGATGACAACTGGACGGGGGAGAGTGCATAATTACTTATATCATCTCCAATACTAGCAATTTCATCCTACTACTTAAGACTTTCATTTTCAATCTATGTTTCCTTCAAAACATGTCCATACTACTATTATTACTAGATTTGATGATTTCACTTTATGGTAATATCGGCTTGGACACAGCTCCATGACCCAACATATTTTAAACACCATTCTCAAGTTTGATGGAAAATTTTCGGCTAACCAAAATTTTTCTTGTGATATTTACCTCCTTGCCAAACAATACAAGTTACCATTTCCACACAACACAAGCGAAGTTTCCAAAATATTTGATTTCATATATGTTGATATATGGGGACCAAATCCCACACAAGCCCATGATGGCTCAAAATATTATCTAACTATCATTGATCAATTCAGTAAATGCACTTAGGTTTATCTATTGAAGTGAAGTCTGAAGCGATAGGTGCTCTTCAAGATTTTTTGTTCCCTTGTTGATACCCAAATTGAGAGCAAAATAAAAACCATCCGATCAGATAACAGAGGGGAATTTTAAATGCCATTTTTTTACCAAATCAAAGGCATCCTCAATCAACTTACCTGCGTCTCAACTCCCCAACAAAATGCCTTAACCGAATGAAAACATTAGCACATTTTGAATGTGGCGAGAGCTTTAAAATTTCAATCAGGCCTTTCCATGAAGTATTGGAATGAATTTATAACAACAACAATCTATTTGATAAATCAAACAACAACACCAAACCTTGAGTATAAACCTCCTGATGAGGTTCTATACCACACTTAACCTGAATACTCACATTTGTGTGTTTTTCGAAATTTGTGTTTTGCATCAACATTAAGTCATGCTAGAGCTAAGGTTGATCCCCAAGCTTGAAAATGTTTGTTTTTGGGCTATCCATATGGTGTTAATGGATACAAATTACTTGATCTCAACGCTTACCAAATTTTCATTTCCCATGATGTAGTATTTCATGAAGATGTCTTTTCGCTTAAACCACCCACAAATACATCACTTCATCTCACAAAATCACCTCCTTCACAAATACCCGATCACTTTCCTGACAACTTCCCAACACAAATTTCTAAAGGAAGCTCTAATCCTTTCATAGAAAATTCTATGCAATTTCTTGATCCCACCTATAGTTAGTAAGTAAATCCAACCTCCACTAACATTGTTCCAAACCTGCCTTCCATCCCTCCAATGATACTTCTTCTCAGGAGCTTCCATGCAGGTCAAGTAGAATCCCAAAAGCACCTACATATTTGCAGGAATTTCATTGCCAACAAGCTATTACACTTAGCTCCTCACAATCAACATTCAAGCTACAAGGGTCCTCTCATTCCACTTTAGAAAAATCGAATGTTTCTTTTCCTCTATCTCCATCTCTTTCTTATGTTTTTCTCTCACAAAATTTTAAAGCTTTTACTACCTAAATTTCTCCGCACACCAAACCTACCTCTTATGCTCAGGCCATTCAAGACCCAGCTTGGTGCAAAGCAATGAAGCAGGAGCTAGATGCACTTGAATGTAATGGAACTTGGACCATTGTGGAACTACCTCCTAAGAAAAGACCAATTGATTGTAAGTGGGTTTACAAGTATAAATTCAAGTCGGATGGGACAATAGAGAGAGCTAAAGCTCACTTAATTGCAAAGGGTTTTACTCAATGTGAAGAGATAGATTTCCATGACACATTTTCTCCTATTGCCAAAATAGTATCCATTCAATGTCTCCTTGCAATAGCAGCAATCAAAGGATGGGACCTCTAGCAAATAGATGTGAATAATGCATTTCTCTATGGCAATCTTGAAGAAAAAATTTATATGCATCCACCACCAGGTCATACATATGCAACCTCAAGCAAAGTATGTAAGCTGCAGAAAAGCCTTTATGGCTTAAAGCAAGCCTCAAGGCAGTGGAATGCCAAGCTCACTTCTTCATTGATTGAGTTCAAATTTCCATAATCAAAGGCTGATTATAGCTTGTTTGTTATGTCCACAGAAAATCATTTATAGCCCTTCTTGTCTACATAGACGACATAGTGTTGATGAGCTTAGATGTTCAAGCAACTGCTGTTGTAAAAATATTTTTGGAGATCAAGTTAAAGATCAAAGATCTCAGAAGTCTCAAATAATTTCTTGGCATGGAGTTGGGGTGCACAAAAGGGGGAATACAACTATGTCAACGAAAATATGCATTGGATGTTCTTTGGAAAGACAAGATTGCCAGCTTCAAAGCCATCTAATTTGCCAATGGAACCCAATACCAAGCTTCAAAAGAATGAGGGAGCTCTACTCTGTGATCCAGCTCTATACCAAAAAATAGTTGGGAAATTACTCTATCTCATAAACACTCGACTTGACATGAGTCACAGTGTTCACCTTCTAAGTCAATTTATGGAAGCACCTCGTGTCCCTCACTATAACGCAGTTCTTAATGCCATCCGATATGTGAAAGGGATGCAAGGCATATTTTTCTCTGCTAACTCCAACTTAGAGCTAGTCGCATACTCAGATGCAAGCTGGGCTACCTACCCCGACACGAGATGATCAACTACTAGTTTTTGCTTTTTCATAGGGAATTCACTTGTCTCTTGGAAATCAAAGAAACAAACTACTGTGTCCAGATCATCAGTAGAATTTGAGTATAGAGCAATGGCAGGTGTGGTGTGTGAGCTTACATGGATTCAGTACTTCCTCAATGATTTACACATCACCATTTACACAAAATTTTTCGTGTGTGGCGGCGAAAACAGCAGTGGAATGCCAAAAAACCCAAAACGGAAAGTGAGATCTTGGGGGCTACTCCGGCGAGGGATCGGAGCTGGAAATGGGTGGTTTAGGTAAACAAGAGATCAGTGATGAAGTGGTGGCCAGAGGTGGAATGACGGCGGTGCTGGAGCAAGATGATGTCGCGGCTTCGAGGAGCTCGTGGTGGTTAACGGCGGCTCAGATGGGGCTGAAATTTAGTGGGGATGATCACTGAACGGAGGGGAAGAAAAGGGGGTGGGTGGTGTAGCACATAGCGGCGATGAACGGTGGTCCTGGGCGGAAGAAGAAACGACGGGGAGAGAGAGGAGAGGCTTTGCACGGGAGGAGAGAGAACCGGAGGAGAAAATGGGGAAAAAGAAAGAAAAAGAGAAAAGAAAGAGGAAGGAGAAAAATAAAAGATGGAGAAAAGAAATGAGGTCCAATCCCCACCTCTAGAGTCCAAAAACTGATCCAACCAAAACAACTTTAAAAGCTACAAATTGAATAAAATAATCTAAACACAATATCTAGCTAAAATATAATAAATAACTAGTAAAAACAAACGACAAGATTTTAAATCCAAAAATAAACTAAAATAAATTAAACAACAATTTAAACACAAAACAACAATTATTAATAAGAAAGCATCACAAAATAAATTTCACAACTAAATAAATCCAATTAAAATTTGATAATTTAAAATAAAATAACCAACATTTTAATTAAATTAAAAAATTCATTCAATAAAAATACACGTAAAAAATGGGGTATCACATCCTCCCCTCCTTAAAATAAAATTCCGTCCTCAAAATTTGTGAGATCAAACATTAGCTCCAAGCAGGATACAAGATACGACCCAGAACACTTGAAAAAACATTCCATCAACTATTCCCATACAAGCATGAATAATGTCCTCCCAAATACTCCTATGGGCAATTCCATCATACTTGCATTAGTCTCCCAGTGACTAGCACATCTGGTACTCTTAGGGCGACCGTGTAATCCGAAACCTCTACTTCCACAAAAACCTTAATACAACACTCAATAAATTCCAGTAATTATTACTTTCTTAGAATAAATTGTATTAACCTGGATCAACTTCTATATTATATCATCGAAACCTTCATTGTATAATATACCTTGGTAACCTAATAGTCAGTTCCAAAGTAAACCATCAATAAGCATAATTTGTACAACCAAATGATTAATTTCTTACTAAAACTTCAAGTCACTAATTCCTCAAAATTAGTACAAAATTTGAATAACTAATTATCTCCAAAAATCATGCTTCCATGCGCACTCTAATAACTCTCCAAAGTGCAAAAAGACTATGTCCTCATAAATTAACACCTATCAAACCACTTCTTCCAAGCCAAAGTAAAACAAGGAGTTGTATTCTCCAAGTCCATACACTCACAACTATTACGCTTCCTTAGACAAAGCCAATACTTCTCCAACTTACAAGTGATTCATTCCTATCATATTCATCATCTAGATCTATATCCTCGAAATTAACAAGAATCAACTCCTAAATTCACACCAACTAATATCCCCAAACTTGGTATGGATCAATCCTAAAACCAGTCACTATAACCTCGAGCTATAACAAATATATATAAATATATATATATATATTCTTTTTTTCAAAATAGATCAATATTTTCAATCCTTAGAAAAACACACGAACTAGATCATCATCTTCAATCCTAAACATACACAAACTAGTTCATTACCTTTAATCCTCATAGAAATATTCTTCTTGAAAATTCCTATATCCATCATTCAACTATGTTCAACCCCATTTTAATGGTTACAGCCTAATCAGACTCCAAAATAATTCAAACTAATATACCAAGCTTGCGAAACTAAAAACTCCAATCTCATTATAAATCAGTCCTTCAAATCTGCAATATCATAACCTTAAATTATGCAATATTCATTTCCTAAAATCCGTTAGCTCGATGAACTTATATCCAATAACAAAACAATCGACTCTCGAAACTTTCAAAATATAAAACCTTAAATAATAACTAGTCATTTCCTAAAATCTGCAAAACCTTAAAACTTTGCTGAAATTTCCATAAAATCATCCTTGAAATTTGTTGAACTTACAACCTACTACATTATAGACCATTTCGTAAACTCCACGGAACCAAAGAACTCAACTATCCTACTTCCCTAAGATATCACCCAAATCATGCCATTCCCTTCAAGCGTCGATATTATAAAAACAAACCACACAAGGCGTTCATCATGAAAGATTAGGTTAGACCCATACCTGCCATGACTCTAGCATCCTGAGCCTCCGGAACCTCACCTCCAACGGTACCAGGAGTCACTATGTATATCCGAGCCCTAACTAATTGCCTCTGGTTAGTTCTACCACTGCGACGAGCTCTATGGCTTCCTTGAACTCGACTAGGGCACTCACAAGCAAAGTGCCCCGTCTGACCGCATTCAAAACATTGGTTCCTACCCATACGACACTCGCCTCTGTGAGCTCTATTACATCTGCCACAAACTGGAACTCGGCCTCCCATACGCACACTGGAGGCTGCCAACGATCGGATTCATGTCCTCTGTATAAACTTATGTGGTGACCCAGAACTGCTTCCTTCACCATCAACATTCAGCCTCTTCTGACTTGGAGGAGAGCCTACTCTCAAACTATTCTCTCGCTCTGCAAGGGTGACCAAATCAACTAACCTCTGAAAATTTGTAATCTAATGACAAACTACCATTCTGAGTATATCAGGTCGCAGACCCTCCTGGAAACGCTCAACCTGCATCTCTTCTGTGGCAATGCGGTGAGTAGCAAATCACCCGAGCTCCATAAATCTCCGAGCATACTGTTCTAGGTCATGCTTCCTTGGACCAAGCTACTAAATTCTCTTGCCTTTTGCTGCCTCACAGAAGCAGGAAAGAAAGATTCATTAAATTCCTTCTTGAAGCCCTACCAGGACACAGCGGCAAAGGACCCCAACTCCATCACTAACATTTCCCTTTTGGTCTCCCACCATTTAGCAGCATTACCTTGCAACAAATAACTTGCATACCGCACTTGTTGCGCCTCAGTGCAACCACAAACTTGAAATGTCCTTTCCAAATCTCTAATCCAGTTTCCAGCCCGAAGTGGATCCTCTTCTCATATGAATGCCGGGGTTCTATGCGCTAAAAAGCGCTCATAGGTGCATCCAGCTTACACTGCTCTACTTTGCTCTCCTTGCTGCAGCCAAAAGTTTTACTGCAGGAATTAAGTCATTCGATTTAGAGCTCGAGCTATGGCGTAGTTTCCATCACCACACGGCAAATCATCCTGAGGCTCGTTGGTAGGCCTTTTTGGTCTTACCATTTTCCTACCATAACATAACCTTCGACCCCATTTAAACTTCGGACAAAATAAACAATATAA
This sequence comes from Carya illinoinensis, assembly GCF_018687715.1. Lineage (NCBI taxonomy): Eukaryota > Viridiplantae > Streptophyta > Magnoliopsida > Fagales > Juglandaceae > Carya > Carya illinoinensis. Next base: position 15,495,829 of record NC_056765.1, read on the forward strand.
AACCAAAACCAAATAACAATAAAATAAAATAGCATACAATAAAATAAACAAGTAATTTCAAATCAAGCTAACTCAAATAAATTCAAATTTAATGAAATAATTTCAAATCAATTAAAAATCTAGTCAAATTAAATAAAACAATTCAAATAGTAAACTTCAAGTAAAATATTTTAAATCCCAACTTTAAAACTCAAAAAATTTAAAATATAACAAATTAGCATAGAATAAAATAAAATAAAACCTACAAAATAAATTGACACAATAAAATAAACAACAAATTAAAATCGAAGTAAGTAAAACAAATTCAATTTTAATAAAATAATTTCAAATCGAATAAAATCGAATTAAATTAAATAAAAACAATTCAAACTAAATAAATAAATAATTTCAATGTAAACCTTTAAAATATTCTGGTACTGCACCTATGGGACATGTGGTTTTACCCAGAACCGAACTACTCTGATACGGCCACCTGTGACGCTCCCAACTCCCACGTACGGACACATGGAAATCGAGGTGTTGGGATGTGTGACCTGTGTTATCATCATCCCGATGCCTCGATTTCCATGTGTCCGTACGTGAGAGTTGGGGGCATCACAATAATGTTGCAAGCTAACCTGCTAATTTCATTTTGGGATACTCTTTTAGTTGTTACCTATATTTTGAACCATTTGCATTCTTAGTATGTTTTCCTAACCCCATATGAATTATGGAATGGAGCAAATCAAACTTGGAACATCATTTTCGGCCTTGGGATTTCATAGGTGATGTTCACACCACTTCCAATAAATAGGGGAAACTTTGGCCTAGAAAAAATGAGCATATCTTTATTAGATATTCAGAGAGGTCAAAGTGCTACATAATTTATGGTGAATATCCTAACAAAGGAATGACATTCTCCTTGACTGTCACCCTACTTTCATGTCCATGAAGAAGGAGGTTTCCATGTGGCTCTTGGTGGGGAGACGGAAAAGAGATCAGGAGTAGAGGGAGGAGGAGAGCAAAAGGTCAAGGGGGAGAGGAATGAGAGGGTATAAATTGGAAATACATGAAGACGTTAAAGAACATGTACAAATGCCTCATAATCTCTATTCATTTGCATGTACTGAACCCTCAAATGAATTACGAGTACAATTCAGAAACAGTTCTTAGTGGTTCGTCCGCGCACAAGATGTTAAAATGCACTTCCTCCTAGATTGGTAATCAAATTAATTAATGAATCCTACTTATAAGTCGGTTTAATTCTCTTGTAAATCAAATCCTATCATATCAAAAGCATGTATTCTAGACCTATTTTTTTTATTCATTTAAAAAATCCTTTCGTTTTCCTAATGCCAGGTCAATATGTTGATGTGAACATGTAAACGAGCCCATATTTAAGGCTGGGAGAATGTACACAAAACTCTTTCAAACTATCATCCAATTCATCTCAAGTAAACTTAATTTGGAAGTAATATCTACCCATTTGTAACTAAAACCTGGAATTATTTCTAAGTTTGATTCAGAAACAATGCTCTGTCCTTGTACAGGAGGCTAGAATGCATGCGCAGTTCCTCTTAGATTGGTAAGCAAATGAACAAGATATTTAATTTCCATAATATTTATCTTATCTCTATGTAATTAAATTATCTATAAGTAGGAAGCAATCTTTGTTATTGAACCAAAATTGAGAATAGCAAAGATGTAGCCCTCAAAGTTTCTCTCCCTTATTTTCTCTAGATATTCTTCATTTCAATTTCTTTTATAGTTCATAATTTCTTTCATTACTTGTAAATGAGAAAAAGAAATAAGGATTATCGTGCTTTGTTCATATAGAAGCTTTGGACCATATAACGAAATCTTTGTAATGTATGGCAAAAGGAAATAATATAGAAGATCATGCCAAGCATGGCCTTGCAATGGGATGCAAACAAGAGTGTCAACCGTCAGTTAATGAAATGTAAAGTGGATAGGAGAGTGGTTTAGCACAAGAAGAAGGCGTGAGTGAAGCTAAAATTTATAATGGAAAGTATTCCTAAAAGGTCCAAACCTCATAAATTCATAGAACACTACAGATCAGAGGCATTCAAAGAGAAGAATGGCAAGGTTATTTCTCACGCTTCTCCCAGACTCCAATTTTTCATTCGGATCTTCCTTTCATTGTTGAAGTTGCAAAGACTAAATCAGTAATAATATTAAAAACTTAGAGTCATTAATTTGGTTATGCACTAGTGAAGACGAATAGCAAGAAATTGATATACTAACTAAACAATGGAGTTAAAAAGAGTAGTAGTGATAACAAAAAACGCTAAAACCTAAAATCTTAATACATCCAAGTCTTACAAACACACTAAACTCGTGAGGCAATGAAGGAAGTTATGAATCTCTCTATTCTTTTATGTTTGAGGAGGGAAATTGTGAAAGGACGGTCTTTTCATTGCTACTTATGTTCAGCGAATATCTTGTAGGTGTACCCGAGGTTTTGTCGGTTAGGCCCAACCTGGATTATAGTTTTGTTAAAAATATATATAGCTCTTCAAGTACTCAATCAAGTACTGCATGTATCAAGCGCACAAACTGGAAGTACTCGGTTGTTTCTTGTGGGGAATGCCAAACACTGGCTTGTTCGGATGTCCAAACCGGGAGTTAGAGGCCAAGGCTCAATTGATTAATTATTATGCTCAAGCATGACCAATTAGGTGTTGAGGAAGGGAGTAAACAAGATTTGAGTTTTTTTTTTCATTTTATTTTACCTTTTCCTTTCACCCAGTAATAAAGGGGGCACCCATAGTGGCACCCTTCCCCTTCTTTTGGGGTTTATGAACTAGCTATTACTTCATGAGTAATGCTACTTACAGAGTCCTAAGATACGCAAGCTCCACATACTCATTTTGAAAAAAAAAACAGAACCTATCATAAAAAAGTGATTTACCCATATGGGTCCCATGTTTATTTACTTTTTTCGAATGAACTACGCGAGATTTGCTTACTCTAAGACTGCAAATATCATTTTTTTACTTCATAAGCCTTGATGGCTTGCCTTTAATGACCAGTCAGGAGTTCCACTAAAAGAGGCCATTTACATAGCCCCTCCCCCCTTTGGATCAGTGATTTGCACCATAAACATGATCTCTCTCTCAATGTGTCGGTTCTCTCTAGTTCTGGCACTTAGACTGTGAAATATGTGAGTGTTGCTTTGGTATTACCATGTAGCACACTCTACCATTGATATGGGAGGATTTTGGATGAACAACGACAATGGAGAATCTGTGAAACAACTGCACTAGATCTACAATTTGCCAACGAGATAAGATCGTTTCCATTGTGTATTCTGATCTAGTATTTCTAGCATACCCTGAAAATGAAATAGCAATTTTGTAGAGAGAAGGATGCTTAGATGTGCATATATCACGTTTCCTGGCAGTCAAACTTTGGTTTTTGTTGTGAGCTTGATGATGAAAGTGCAAGGGAACTAGCTAGTTAGCATTTTCATTTAATTTATTTTTTCCCACAATTGTCATGTCGATGCATTTGTAGGTTGAGGACAAATGCTTCCAAATTTGCAGGTGTACCGACTATATTATTGTTCTGCCATATAAAAATTTTGGATCAGAGAATAAGGATTATGGAGGTTGTCCCTTTGTTTAATGTTGGAGTATAGCATCACATATAGAAACATGGAATTAAAGTCTAAAGAAGAAAAGGTCAAGGCAAAAGTAGACAATATACCTTAGTTATTTTCTGTTATCTTGATTTTCAGTATAAATAGATCTAAATACAATGATCAGTTTACTTAATTCATTCAGTACAATTCCTTTCAGATAGATTACATTCACCATCTTCTCTATTTTCATTTTTTTTTCATTTCCAGTTAATGAAACTCTCAACATGGTATTAGAGAGAGGCTTTGCAATAGTTTTGGGCAATTCCCTAATTTTGTAGAAGTCCAAAAAGCAGGCCACAATTAGTTGATCCTCTACTGAAGCAGAGTATCGAGCTCTTGCAACTACAACATGTGAGGTGCAATGGTTAGTCTATGCCTTGCAGGACTTGCAGATTAATCTCAAGTTGTTTTACATTTCCTCTCAGCTACAGTTGGCAGATATACTCACCAAGCCACTGGGTTCATTGCCTTTTCATCACACTCTCCACAAGATGAACATTCTCAATATTCATGTTCATCTTGAGGGGGGTGTTGGAGTATAGCATCGCATATAGAAAACATGGAATTAAATTCTAAAGAAGAAAAGGCCAAGGCAAAAGTAGACAATATACCTTAGTTATTTTATGTTATCTTGATTTTTAGTATAATAGATGTAAATACAATGATCAGTTTACTTAATTCATTGAGTACAATTCCTTTCAGATAGATTACGTTCATCATCTTTTCTGTTTTCATTTTTTTAATTTCCAATTTATGAAAGTCTTGACATGGTATTAGAGACAGGCTTGGCAATATTTTTGGGCAATTTGCTAATTTCATGGAAGTCCAAATAACTAGCCACAATTAGTCGATCCTCTGCTGAAGTAGAGTATCAAGCTCTTGCAGCTACAACATGTGAGGTGCAATGGCTAGTCTAGCATTGCAAGACTTGCAGATTAATCATCAACAACCCACAACTCTATACACAGATAGCAAATCAACAATGTCTATTGCCACCAAATCAGTTTAGTATGAAAGAACTAAGCACATACAAATTGACTGTCACTTGGTTCGAGAGAAATTGCAAGAGAAGCTTACCGAGCTGTTTTACATTCCTTCTCGGCTACAGTTGGCAGATATGCTCACCAAGCCACTGGGTTCATTGCTTTTTCATCACACTCTTCACATGATGAACATTCTCAATATTCATGTTCATCTTGAGAGGGGTGTTGGAGTATAGCATCGCATATAGAAAACATGGAATTAAAGTCCAAAGAAGAAACGGCCAAGGCTAAAGTAGACAATGTACCTTAGTTATTTTTTGTTATCTTGATTTTCAGTATAAATAGATATAAATACAATGATCAGTTTACTTAATTCATTCAGTACAATTCCTTTAAGATAGATTAAGTTCATCATCTTCTTTGTTTTCACTTTTTTCATTTCCAGGTTATGAAACTCTTGACATTTAATAAAAATTCTTCCACATCCTTATAATATCTATTTCTAACTATAATTTAAATGCAGGTGTATTATGTCCTGTGTCTTTACTAGCTTAGAACTTCACTTATCTGTTTGAGCATATATAATTGGATACAGCGATATCTTGATCTTTTTATATTAAATATAAACTAAATTATTTTGCTCTCTCTCTCTCTCTCTCTCTCTCTCTCTCTCTCTCTCTCTCTGTCTCTCTCCTTGTCAAAAAATTAAATACGGCATCACCGAGTAAGCTTAGCATGTGACCTATGTGATGATACTATCTAAGTAAATTAGTTATACAAATATAAAAATAAACTTTAAAAGTGTTGTTATTTTGAGTTGGATTTTTCCCCGAGGGTTATATTCAATGTTGTTGCAGCATGGGGCATTTTATAACAATTTTTTAGAATGGTTATGGAGCTTCGTTGCTAAGAGGAGCCTTAAAATTGCACTTTATAATGAACAGAAAAGTTTATTTGTGTGGTGGATCCAGTTCTTTGAGCCAGAGATGATTAGCAAAAGTGAATGTTTAGCAGTTGTGGTTCTTGAGTTTGCGGCAGAGAATGGCATTGCAATGAAATCACAAAATGAATTATGGACATATAAAAGTGGATTGCGGTTGATACATACATGAAGGCTATGAAATGATCTTTACCTAAGGAAAAGTCATGGAGCAAGATAGTGAGTTGTCCCTGCTCTGGAGGAAGTTGACTATAATCACAAGGAACCATTTCTTTTTTTTTTTTCTTTTTTTTTTAATTTTATTTTTAATTTTTAATTTTATTTTTATAACAACATGTCAATACAACTTAATTCAAGTATATCTAACGAAATCAAAACTCAAACTTACTACATTTCCACTTCCTCTGACCCAACAAAAAGAAAAACAAATACCCAGTCCCACCCATAAAAAGCCTTTGTAACAATTGACATGCATTAATAAAGATCTTAAAGACTTGGCAACTGTAATTTAAAGTAACGCAAACAACTGGGTACAATGAGTGGGGACTCCACTCTCCAGGCATGCATTCAATGGATAAAACCCCAAACATATCTAATCTCAATCCCAATCCCAATCCCATTCCCCCCTGATCGGTGCAAAACTGCAAGTGCACAGTATCGTAGTTTTATAATAAAGTGATAAGAAGAGTATCGTCCTCAGGGATTGGTACCTCACGTTTGCCAAATACCAAAATTATACTAATCTCGATTTTATCTAGAGGAATTACTAAGATTTTTGTAGTTGCAAATTAAACTAAAATCGACTCAAAGAGAAATACGCAAAGGAAATAAAACTGACGTTTGAAGATCAAATTAATGGGAAAGAAAACTTTTAGGAAATCGATTTCACCTAATTTTTCACTATGCTTTACTCATCCAACTAATTTAACTTAATTCTTTTTGTTCATTAGCAAATCTCTAATTCATCCAACAGCCTCTTTCGATAGTTAATTGAAAATTATTCTTGTTCATCAATTCACACAAGAATATGCAAATTAAATAATCAAGAAAGCAATAAGACCAATGATTTAATTAGTACATAGGTTCATACAAGTCTTTCGATCTCTATACTTACCTATGCTGAAATATTCAAGATCTACTCTATGATTCCCTCTTTCGATAGCAAATCACAAGATTAAAAATCATCTAATCAATGGCCAGTTAATTAGAAGTAATAAACTCAAAATAAATCAGATAAACAAAGAGAGAATTGCCTTAAATTAGCATAGACAATCAAGCATAGTTCGGAACTAGGTTACATCATTTTCCTAGAGTAAATAAAATTTAGCTCATGCTAGAAATGGAATTCAACATAAACGAATTCACCATAATTGTTCTGAGAATATTGGAAGAAAATAAATGCTGAAAAATACTCCTTACAGCTGCAACTCGTCTTAAAAAACTCAAGGAAATGATTCAATGCTTTTCTCCCGTCTGTGCTCGTATATGATTCCAACGTACGTGCAATATATGGAATTCCCTCTCCAAAATAGATGAATTGAATCCTTCTAGCTGTGTTTTTTTTTCCCAAAAAGTGTTCTCCAGTCAACAGGTACGGCCATAGAGTGAAAAATCACTTTTATATGGTGTGACGGCGGAAAACCCTTGATCTGTCAAAATACAATGTTCGCTCGAGCGGGTTGTCGAGCGCACGTCGAGCGTTCGACTCTGCCTGATTTCGCTCAAGCGGCCAATGTCTCCGCTCGAGCGATCTTTGTTTTCCCGCAACCCGCTCGAGCTCACTGTCGAGCGGCAGTCAAGCGATTGAATCTGCCTGAATTCGCTCGAGCTACCAAAAGCCTCCGCTCGAGCGATCTTGTAAAATCTGCAATACGAAATTTTGCAAGTCATCACCCCCCAATCCCAATAAAGAACTTGATGTTGTCAAGTGAAAGAAAAATGTGATCCTGAGCATGATAGAAACTTACTGCTAAGATGTTGGCAATCTCATTCTGTACCTGGCCTCCATTTTAAACAGTCCACCAACTTCCACACAAATTAGGAGTGAGATTGGGATCGCAAAGATCTACGGCATCCTTCAACTTGTGGAAACCGTGACATAAAGGGCATTATCATGTCAGGTATGAGGTGGACAGTTAGAAGAGTAGCTGGCAAACTGAACATTCAATTGGTAGTCATGAACCATGAGCTCTATATAATGGAAAGTAATTCAGCATTGTTTAATGAAATTCTCCAAATACTCCTGTAAAATTACAAAATTGTCTATTAATTTTCTTGAATAAATTGGTTAGATCCCAATATTATTATTATTATTAAACGAATCAGATATTTAAAGAAAATAAACAAACTTATATAACACAACGATTAGTTACAAAGGGAAACCGTTTAAAGAACTCTTTAAAGGTAAAACCCTACGGGGCAGCCAAACTCAAAAAAGTCAATCTTATTGTTTGAAAATCAATTATAATTAATTATCAATTACAAGACCTTTGTAACTTGACTCTCTTACTAGTCCAGACAAATGAACCATTTGTCTTCTACTGTAGTAGTAGCCAGAACTTCTGGCTATCTTCAAACTATTGACTTCCCTCCTGAAACTCTAGTGGTTGAAATTCAATCAACGATCTTTCACACTTGAAGCACGATCACACTCAAAGAAAGATTACAAATATGAAAATTCACTAAATAATTTTTTCACCAAAATATGCACTAGAAAGTGCTCTAGAAAATATATAGATCTGAATCTCTATAGATCCTAACCAATAGGATCTCTTAAATAAACAATCTGGAAAGAGTTCCAGTTGAAGTAGGATTTTGCTGAGCGAAGATATCTCCTGACGAATTGCTGACATTCCGTGATAACTATCTTCCACAGTGACTGATTTTGTTCGGCTTCTGTTATAGATAAATACAAATCCCCATGGACTCAATTTTTACCTAAATGACTTATCTAAACAACTTCTAAGATTTCTAGATAAACTCAATGTTGTTTAGAGATAAAGTTGATAATTATTTTACATTCATCCAAAAATTACAAATATAATGATAAGATAAACCTTATCATTTAGTCATCTAATCCTAGCCAATTTTTACCTTTACAATCTCCCCCTTTAGCAAATTGGTGACAAAATCAGCTTGATAAATGTAATATAAAACCTGTCAAAAACACAAACAACGAACCAAGAAACCAAGTAAAAATTACAAACAAATAGTCAAGAATAAAAGCTTATGTCCAGCAAAAATAAACTCTCTCCCCTTCAATATTATTCAACTCCCCCTTAACGAATTCATTTAAGCAAGTTCATTAAAATCCCCCTCAATAATACACTTACTGAAACTCCCCCTAAATTTCACAATACTAAAATATTTCAACATATTTCAATTTGTTCTTCCAATACTCCCCCTTTTTGTCACGAATCTAACAATACTCATAAGAGAATAAATATTATTTATGTGTGTCGAGATGAAAGACATGATGAACAACTCTCATGTGTCTCAACTTTTCATGCATTAAATGCACCTAATGTATAAGTATGAATGTATGTCAAACAATGAGCAAATGATTGAGACAAAAAAGCAAACACTTGGTATGCACTGGGATAAAACTGAACTGTATAATCACATAACGCACCAAAAATCGTCATCAATACATGCATAAAATCGAACCATATGAGCATATATTTCAGATTTTAAGATATTCTAGTCCCAACATCTAAACAAAAATCAAAATCCTAATCTCCATATATGTAGGTACCGAAACTTAGAACTGGAAGGAGATAATGATTTGAATAAATTCAAAATCTTACCGTGATGGAGAATCTTTAGTCAACAAACTTCGGACCGAGTATTTCTCCCAAGAAAATTGAATGAGATGTGGATGAGATAAGGAGAGCTAGGGCTTGTGTATAAAGAGTGCCATGTGTTTAGATGAGTTCCCGTGCAAGTGAAGGGGTAATTATGTTGGGGGGCTGGGCGCATCTTTGTGATTGAAATCACTTAAACCGTGCATGTGCTTTGTGCCTTAGAGTCCCACTAGAACTTATGCCAATAGACCAGAAATCAAGTCCCAGACTTCTACTTTAGAATCACAAATACTCAATACTGACCCAATCACAAAATATATTTTATATTTTTATCACTTTATTTATTTTATTATAAATAAAATAATAAATTAAAAAATTAAAAAAAACTAAAAAATGAATATTTTTCTTATATATATAAACAATGAGGAAAATAACATGTTTTGATGCATCTCAATTCAAACGTGGTGTCACTCACAAAACAAATTAATTAGAGTACACTCTTATTTGCAATTACAATTATCATGGATGTTCACTCGTCATAAGATCATTAATGTCAAAGCTCATGTGAGTGTGTGATGGAGTAAACTTATACCATAGCATTTATTATTATTAATATATATACTTTTTATTCTTCAATATATTTATGGTACTATTATTGAGAGTATTTTCTTCTTATGGATGCTCACAAGAGTTCGTTGCTCACCTTAAAAATCAAACTTTATGCTAGGGCCTAGATACATGAGCATCTCCTCCAAACACTAGTTTTCATAACCTTCTCCATTTTTATATCCATTTTTGTTGCTTATCTTTTTCCATAATGATAAGAGCAACGATTCTTTCTATAAGAACTTAATGAAATAGATCCATATAGGGTGTTAATCTTTTTCTGAATAATTTAACACCGACTTTTTCTCTATAGATCAACTCTTTGTGTTTGGCAATGGGAGAACTATTTATTAATGTACTATGTTCAATTAGTATTAGCCAATTCAAGGCATGAACTCCCTCTATGATGAGCATCAAGATAAACTTCGATTATAATATGCATATATATAAGTACCTCACAGTAATTTGTAAATAAACTTTGTCAGGATAATTCATAGTGTTAGTATGCACAATGTAGATAGATGTATAGGTTCAAGAATTTATTAAGTGAGAACACAAGTTCTCAAATTTTGACATATTAAGCATGCACTTTCCTTAAAGAAAAACTTTGAACTAAACGAGAAAAAATAATATATTTTTCTTATTTAAAACAGAAAAACAAAAACATAAAAGCAAAACAAAAAAAAAATGCAATAATAAAAAGAAGCAGAAACATGCAAGGAGTCCTATCAATTAATGTGACATGACATCTTCTCTGACCACCCACTTTGATTTAAATTTTGGTCTATTCTTTTCATCAACATAACTTTGTATGATCTTTTCTTTATTCTGAAAGTAAAAATCTGCTAGTTCATCAAGTTTGAGACTTAACAAGTTGATTTGTTGACTCATATCACAAACTTAATTCTCTAGATTCTTCCCTTTAGTTTTTGGGTTTCTTTCACTTCAATTTTATGCACTTTATTCAAGCTAAAGCAATATGGCTTTATATGACCAACAACACCACAATGATGACAGTATGAATAAACTTACCTCGAATCAGCCTTTTTGAGGTTGATTTTCCACGAGGTTTTCCAAAAATATTTGACTTTGAAGCGACTTCTTTTGGATCATCCACAACTTGGCTTCTTTTGACAAAGACAATACCCTTAGAGGTAGTGGCAGCGGATGATGACATTGTAAGCTCTTTGTCTTGGGAAGTTGTGTATCCTAGGTCAAATCTTTCACAACTCAACTTCTAAAAACTCAACATCTTATCTAATTTATGTGTTGCTATTTTTTGCTTGTATGACGCCCCCAACTCCCAAGTACGGACACGTGAAAATTGAGGCGTCTGGATGATGACAACATGGGTCATGCATCACATCGCCAAGTGTCAAGTATATGTACATGCAAGATGTGTACAACAAAACAACGCAACGGATAATTAAAATCAGTCAACTAAGTACCAGAATTGTTAAAATACAAACTCACTTAAATACAAGCGTAATAAAAATGTTACAAATATCCAGTAACAACATCATAAAAATCCAAAATACATAATTAAAAAGCAGGGAACTAATTCCCAATAAAATCAAGCAAAAACCACCAATTTACTCATCCGGCGAAGCTGCCTCCTTGGGCTCAGCCTCTTCGTCATCTGCATCAAAATCTATGGTACCAAGAAATGGTATCACAGGTAAGTAATAATCCAAATAAACCACGAGATAAAAATACATTTATGCAATAACAAAATGCATGAACATGATACCATATGCATGAGACCCAAAATTATCATTTCCCAAAAATAAGTAATTTTCCACGCAGGCCAAAAATTCCATTTGGCCCAAAAATCCAATCCATTAAAACATATTCGCCATTTTTCCAGAAAATGACCCACATATCCAATTTGAATCCGTATGCACCATAATCTCCCCTAAAGACCATCCGCACACCCTGGCTCCTTTCACCACACCATAGATAACAACCATACATGTGACTTCGTAACGAGCGATGCCTAGTTCCACGCTCAGCGTGTTCGTAGCCAAGTATCCTCTAGCCTCTGCCAGCAGAGGGGCCATGGAGTCGGCATAAGAGCGTTACCATCCTGTCCGATCTCGTTGTCACCTAGCGACAACCCATAGACGTTACTCAATATATTCCACTCCCAAGTGACTAGACGAGCTTCACCGAGATAATGCTCCATCTCGCCTTGGGGTCGTGATACATACGCACCTAAAAATCTATTTTACATATAAAAATCCAGTTTTCATTCTTGCTCATAAACATGCATACAATTATGCAATATAATGACATGACACAAGAATGACCAACAGCCAATAAATCCCAACATCAAGCAATCACACAAACTCTGTTCACCATTCCAACCAACCCTCGACTCCTCGAACTCAGCCCGACACAACCAACCAATTTTACAAAATATTTGTTAAAGCAAAAATATATTTAAAGGCAATAAAATCTGTAAGTAGAAGCGCACGAACACCTAATTTAACGTCAAAAGCTAGCTCGAAAATAAATCTCCAAAATTTACAATTTTTGGGACGGAAATAGGTTTCGAAAACAAGTAAATTTTAAAGGGATATTTTCATCATAAAATGTTGATTTACTGAAATAAAAATCTAGAAGATGATGGCTAGGAAAATGAGGTTCACGGCAAGAGCAAAATAATCAAGAAAACCCAAAGTGAAGCTCACGGCGTGGGGTCAAAATAGGGGAACGGGTTTGGCTACAATAGAGCACAAAAAGGGGCCACACAACTGGAAATGAAAAGGAATAAACCACAAGCTTGAATCATGAAAATGCTAGAGGAAACCGAGCATGAAAGTGGGGCCAAAAACAGAGCATGACCCACGGATTCACCTGCAAAAACCAGCAAAAACAGAGGAAAAAATATAAATGCAAGAGAGAATAGGCAATGCATGGTTTAACAGCAAAGAGAAAAAGAAAGTTTGGAGATGAAAATGCAAGCTAATACCCAAATGAAATGGAGAAGGACTTCGGCACAATGGTTGAAGATGAAGCAGAAAATTTTCCAATGTAGGAGAAGAACAGCCGGCGCAACAGGAGAAGAAGAAAATTAGAGAAAACAAAAGAAATGAAGAGAAGAAGAAGCAACAACAACAGCCAAAATAGAAGAGAAAAAGAACGAAAATGAAGGGGAAAAGAAGGGGAAGAAGTGGATAGCGCTAGAGGAGAAAGAAAGAAGTCAAGCCCTAAGGGCTTAAAGCCAAAATGACGTCGTATTGCGAAGGAGAGAGGGCTGGGTTTCAAGGCTCACGGGCTGAGTCAAAAATGAAAGGGAATTTTGGCCCAAAAACAAAAGAGAAATCCACTAAACTAAGCCCAAACCGAAATCAAAGATTTAAGAAAGGAAAAATGCACAATAAAATAAATAAAAGTCAAATAAAAATAGTACAACTCACAATTAATAAAATAAAATTTTTAAAGCCCAAAAATAAAATAAAATAAATTAAAGCAAAGAGCAATTTAAATGAAAAACAATAATTAATATCAATAAAGCATTTTAAAATACTTTGCATAACTTAAAAATCATAAAATAAATCCAACGAATAACATATTAAATTTAAAACAAGAGAACTATTATTGATAATAAATTAAATAATTATTCATTAAAAATGCACCTAAAAATGGGGTATAGCTTACACATATGAAACTTTTCCAATTTTTTTTTTTTTTTTCTAGTATAGCCTTTTGATCCTTTAATCTAGATACTTCAACACCAGAAATTTTTAATGCCTCAAAAAGATTGTTTTCACATTCTCTACAGCAGTAAATCTGTTGTACAGTTTCTTGTTGAGTTTTTTTAATTTATTCACTTCTTCACACACATCATCGTATGCTTCCTGTAAACTTAATTATTGGTCAGTATCAATAAGTGATACATCTGAATTACTGTAATCACAACCACTTTTAGATTTTGCTAAAGCAATCTCGGGAAAATCATTCACAATAGTAGAAAAAGTTATAAAAGATTTTTCATCATTAGATGATGAGTTTGAACTTTCAAAATCTAAACTGCCATTAAGTATGACATTCAACGCTTTTCCTTTACTTTTTTTGAAATTTGGAAATTCAATTTTTATGTTACCATAACCAAAACATTCATAACATTTTACTTTATCATCATTATCAGATTTTTCTTTATTCCATTTTTCAGAATAATTTTTCTTTGCAAAAAATTCTTTAACTTTTTGTTTCTTTTCATTAGACTTTTTATTAAATGTGAATTTTCTGAACTTTCTTGCTATGAGATATATATTTTCATTGTTAAAATTTACTTCATTAGAAAAATCATCTTGATCCTTTTTAACTATTTTGAAAGCAATGGAGTTACATTTTCTTATTTGAGGAAGTGATGATTCATACATTTGTAAGGAACCAACCAGTTCTTCAACCTTTATTGTATCTAAATCCTTACTTTCCTCAATGGCAGTAACCTTAGGCTGAAATCTTTCAGGTAGTGACATCAAAATCTTCCTCACGACCCTTGAATCCTCCATCTTCTTGCCGAGATTAAATCTGGAATTCACAATATCATTCAATTTAGCGTAAAAATCATTAAAACTCTCATTTTTCAACATTTTAATCTCTTCAAATTTTGAGGTTCGCATCTGTAATTTTAAATTTTTTATTATTCTTGTGCCTTCATGTATAACCTTCAAAATATCCCAAAATTCTTTAGCAATCTCACACATAGAGATTCTTTTTTTATAAGCAATGCAAGAATTAAAAGATAGAATCAGACCTAATTGGAAACCTTGCTCTGAATACCAAATTATATGAACCCGCAGAATTGGAATCCCTTGAACCACAATCAATTTGAAAACTCACCCAAGAAAGCTAAATCAAGTAAATGGATGGAGAATTTAGATCCGTTGAGAATACGTTTCAAGAACTTAGATTATATTAAAATCTAGACCCGTTGAAGAACCCGTCTCAAGAACCCAGATTACAAGAAGGAACGCTACAAAAGTTGTGACGCCCCCAAATCCGCATGCACGGACACGGGAAAATCGAGACGTCCGGATGATGACATCACGGGTCACCACCCTAACGACATGTGCCAAGTGTGTGCAAAAGCAACAAAGTGCACGAGAAAAGCGCAGCGAAAAGCAAGTCCATAACTAAGTACCAGAATTTTTTTTTCTTGTTTAATACAAAGCTATTCAAAACATATATAAATAAATATTACAAAACACGAATATAATATAATATCAAAAACAAAGCATAACATCAGCAACCCGGCGGAGCCGCATCCTCGAGCTCAGCCTCCTCCTCCTCATCCTCGAACTCTGCACCAAAAGCTACGGAACCAAAAATGGTACCGCAGGTAAGTAAAACCCAAATACCACCAGATAAAAACACATAGAACTCAAACAACATGGATGCAAGAAAATCCAATGCACAAGTCCCGCAGAACCACATTTTTACCACGCACGCCAAAAAAACCCATTTGGCCCATAAAAACATATCCTCATAACCAAGCCTCGCCATTATCCCAGATAATGGCCCAAACCACCATTTTCCCAGAAAATGGATCAAAAGCCTCGAAACCAACCTCGCCATTTTTCCAGAAAATGGCCCACATCCGAAAACCATAAAAACGATCCAATTATGCATGCACCATGATCTCCCCTAGGGATCATCCGCACACCCTGGCTCTGTGCCACACCGCAGGTAACGACCACGCATGTGACACCTACACCAGTGATGCCCAGACTCGCGCCCAGCGCGTACCTGACCAGGCCATCCTCTAGTCCCCGCCACTCTAAGGACCACGGAGTCGACACAACAGCGTTACCGTATCGTGCGATCCGATCGTCGCCCTGCGACAACCCAGGAGATGTCACTCAGTTTTATCCACTCCCGAGTGACCAGAGGAGCTCCACCGAGATAATAACTCATCCCGGCTTGGGCTCGTGAGACACACGCACTCAAAAACCATTCACGCCAGTAAAACTGGATTTCTAAAATAAAATAAAATACACGTGCATGCACCATGCAAATGCAATTATCAATGCACAAAACAAACAACCAACCATAACACAATAAATCAAGCAACTCCGTCCTCCATCCATCCGACCCTCGAACTCTTCGGACTCAGTCCGGAATCAACCAACCAGCAGCAATAAATAAATTGAATGAGCGATATATATTTAAATCTGAAAATAGGGTTTGGAAAATACTTACAGCGCTATACGGTAATTTTAGAAAACACCCGGCGTTGCAAACGGGGGAGAAAAAGCAATGTTACAGTGAAAAATCACTGTGGCCGTTGGTTGTGAAATACCCACTTTTGAACGGGGACAAACCAGGGCTTGGGATTGATAGGGAATGGTCTAGGGATGATTGTGAAGCTATTGGAAGTGGTGGTTGGCCGTGGGTGGCGGCGAAAATGCCGGAGAGAGGCCGGATTTCCCAAAAAGGAAAGCTAGCTCGTGGGAGCTGTTTCGGTGGTTGTTGGAGGCCAAAAATAGGTGGGTTAGGACGGCAAGGGACCGGTGATGAAGTGGTGAAGAAATGGTGGCCGGAGGTGGAGCGACGGCGGGGGATCGGAGCAAAACCCGTGCGGGCTTTGAAGGGGTTTTCCGGCCAAACGGCCTGCCGGATGGGGGTGGGTTTCGGTGGGAAGGTGCGCCGGAGGGAGGGGAGTCGACCGGTGTGGGCGGTGAGCCGCACGGTGGCCGGACGGCGGCGGGTCGAGGCTGAAAGGGGCTCCGGCGTGAGAGAGAGAGAGGAGAGAGAGAGAGAGGCGGGGGGGTCGACGCGGGAAGGGAAAGAAAAAAAAAAGAAAAGAAAGAAAAAAAGAGGAAAAGAAAGGAAAAAGAAAGAAGAAAAAAGAGAAAAAGGAAAAAGAAAAAGGAAAAAAAGAAAAGAGGTGTAGGGAAAGAAGATGAGGTCTAATCCTCATTCCGGGAAAATAACACTAAACCGCCGCAAAGATATTAAAAATTATAAACAACTAAAAGAAATAAAACACAACATCAATTAAATTAAAAACTAATTTTCGCAATAATTTAAAATAAATAAGCTAATATGTTAATTAAAATAAAAACAACCATTTCAGCGAAAATACAAGCGAAAGCGGGTCATCACAAAAGTAATTTACCTTTGATAAGTTCAAGAATTCAATCAAGAACAAGAGTAGTAAACTTAACTCACAATGAAAATTCAATATTGTCTAACTTGAAGTGGGCAGTCACAAGATGTTTAAATACTCCCCAATAAAAATAACCCAAGGCGAAAAACAAGGGCCCTTCCCAAAAATACCCCTAAGTGAACAGTGTGGCGCTACAATACCATAAATAGTGCCGCGCTACAATAACTCCTTGAAACCCTAGTTCAACAAAATCATAACTTTCTCAACATATCCTTAATTCATTCTCATAATAAACCCAATTATTCTAAGCTAAAATAAGTCTTTTAAATAAATTAAATAAGTTGAAAGCCTTCAAGTGCCCAAAGCCGTTAAGTCATGTTGCTCTCTTCCATAGCTTGTATCAAATGAATCAAAACTGGTTCTCATTCTTTCAAGCCCATCTTGAATGTTGGGCTCTTGCTAGCTTCATCCCAAGTAGATTGCACCAATCTTTGCATTGTCTCTTTAATCTTCTTGGCTCTTGATCTTGTAATTAGCCCATCTGGAACTTGCAAAGGATCTTTAGGACTAGGCCTACCTTGGTTCCCATCATTATTGCTCTCCCTTTATACCACTAACCAAAGTTTTTGCTATTTTGGTTTATGGTAAAAACAATTCCATTGCTAATGTTGTATATTATAACACATTTTGGCATACTAATGGAAAAAAATCATGGAGACGCTTTATAAGTGTCAATGTTTTAGAATTGACGAAGATGATCATGCATGCAGACTTCATTTACATGATCATTATAATACAAAACACCCTAAAAATCTTTGTTTACTAAAAAACCATTCGACTGACAAACGAAGAAGAAAAGGAAATGCCAAAGTAAGATTTTATTCATAGGCCAATAATTGCGCAAATCTAGATACAGGTGAGTGTACCTATAAGCCTCTTTGCAGACAAGCAAAATGGCATTATTTGGAAACCATCATTACATTGTCTATAGTACTACAAGAAGTGAGAAGCATCAAAACCTCACAGTTATTGTGCATAAAAATGCTTTATACAAGGTATTAGTATGGAAAGCAATAGAGTATACTTCTCGCATTGTACTATTCTGTGTAAAGCTCAGACTTGGATAACCTTGGAGTTGGAATTGCAATGGTTGGATTCTTCTTCTTCATAACAACAGCGAAAATGTCAGAAAATTCTATCTCTGAACCTTGTGGCAATTTCCACTCATAGGAATGCAAAAATGAAGCCAATATGTATTTGAGTGTCCTATCCCCTAGTGCAAGCCCTGCGCATATTCTTCTCCCAGACCCAAATGGAAGATACTTAAAATTGTTGCCTGAATAATCAAACCTACCATAAGCATTGTTTAGAAACCTCTCAGGTTTAAATTCCAATGGATTGTCCCAATAGTTTGGATCCCTGTGTATAGCCCAAGCATGCAAGAAAATACTAGAACCTTTGGGTACACGGTACCCTCCAATGATGCTAGACTCACTTGGAGTACGCAGTAATAGGAATGGACTAGGTGGGTGCAAACGAAAGGTCTCTTTAATAACTGCTTCTAAATAATGTAATTTGGGCAAATGAGATTCTTCAACCAAGTTGTCCAACCCCACAATTTCTGTTAATTCTTCAGTGACCTTTCTCATTATCTCTGGATGCTTCAACAACCTTGCCATCACCCACTCCGACATGGTCGTTGTGGTGTCTGTTGCTCCTATCATTGTGTCCTGTTTAAACAAGAGTAAGGTGATCAGCTCAATTGAAAATTGAAAAACAAACAAAACAAATCAAAATAAAGTTTGGATGTCTATGAATTAGTTAAAGTTATTAATGGCAAAATCAACCCCCCTGTTCGGCTCGCAAGTACTAATGAAACACAAAAGTAAAAAATCACACACACACACACACACTCTTACAAGAAGCATGGCCTTGACTTGGGTCATGCTCATTGATGGTGCACCGTTGTCTTGCTCCCTTAGTTCCAAGAGAACTTGCAAAAAGTCCTTTTTTCCTGTCTTTGACGTTCCCTCTTCTTTAGCTTTGGCCAAACTCTTGATCTGTTTGTCAATAGCATAATCAAGTACTCCATCAATGGTTTCGGAAATTCTCTTTGCTTTCCTTCCGATCCCTTGTAAATCAAACCCTGCTAAAGTAGGGAAAAGGTCTGAAACATTTGGTTTTCCAAGAATCATCATTAATTCATCAAAGATGTGCTTAAACTCTGCTCCAAACATAGCCCCTTCCACTCCACGTAGCGTGCCACCCCACAACATGTTCATGATGGCATTCATCACCGTAACAAACGCCATGTCCCCTAAATCTATAGGGGTGCCTTTTTTGTTGTACACATTTCTAATGGTGTTCCTTACCTCTTCTCTCCTTAAAGGGAAAGTACTATCAAGATTTGCTGGACTTAACATTTCTCTCACAAATATCTTCCGCAACATCTTCCAGTCAGGACTATTCAAGGAAAGAGCAATATCGGCTCCCCCATATGTGACAGTATGTCCAACTATGTTAATATCACAGTTGGAAAATATTGCATCTTGGTCACGAACAACTTCTTTAACTAGCAAGGGTGAGCTAATTACAATGGACAATTTATTTCCAAGCCAAACCTTATAGATGGGGCCATAGATCCCACATAGTTCATGAAATTTTGTATGTAATTCTGTACCTACAAATGGAAGGTACCCAACTATTGGCAAGCCACGAGGACCTGGTGGCAATGGAGGTATTGCAGCCTTTCTTTGATTCTTGACGGCCAACCATAACACCACAAATATACTGATCAAAATAGTGAGAGTTGAGCTAGAAAATCTCTCGTCACCAGCATAGGACCTCCACCATCCCATTGCTTAAGCTACATTCAAGTGTAGGGCAAAGTGAGAAAAGGGGTCAAAATTAGGAATATGTATGTTATGTGTGTTTGGTTGAAGCATGGCCTGGAAGGCAAGGGATAGAATGCGACTTAACGGTGGGATTTGAGCATGTATAGATATTTCATTACAGAGAATTGAAGTGTTAGATTTATAAAAGGTTCTCATAAAATAATGCTCACATATTACTCTGTGGTTACGCCTTACCTTTACCATTGATTATTGGGAAGGAAATCACATGGGCAGTTACAGTTTGAGTCACCTGGGCTTAAGAAGTCTTAGGGCTTAAGAAGTCTTATCAACATGTGGATGTTTTACATTTTATTTAGGTAGTTAGGTGGTTTGTGGAGGTTTGGGCTCTCTCTTTTCCTTCCAATTTTTTTTTATTTTTTTTAATTTTCTTGCAGCTTTTTATAAATTTTAATAATATTTTATTCAACTTTCATCTAAAACCATACCATCTCATCTCATCTCATCTCACTATCTAAACCATAAATGAAGAGACTTACAAGTTGGAACTTTGGACGAAAGTCACCGCTTGATCTTTGAGAACAAGAGTTTTACAAATATATAAGGAGAAGTTTTTAGAATTCTGTACAACTCCTGTACTTTGAGCCCACCTTTATATAGAGCTAGCCTGAAGTCTTGAATATTTGCTTCGGATTAGTCTACTTTCTCCTGAACTAATCCGTAGAAAATTCAAACTCAAAGTTTCAGTGCCGAAAATTCGGCCCCAAAGGTCCTAATCCTGACTTTGTTCGTTCGTATGTGGTTTGAATATTCATCATCATGTGCTGATGTGCTAAGGCGAGATGCGTGCACCAACGGCCGTGGCCACGTGATAATTTCTCTAACAATATTATAATTCCTCGTGAAATAATTCAATTCTCTGCCATCTTTTTATTACAAATAACTTTAAAATAAAGTAATATTTTAATAAAAGATTGTGTAGAACTTTAATGGCACTGGAGAAATCAATCCACGAGAATGGAAAAATCACAGATTCGTAGCATGTGCGAGACCGATTGATTATTAATTGTGTACTGCAAAGTAGAGCCGTTGAAATTTCTTCCGGTCGTACGTACGTAAACTTCCAAATTCTTTTCTAGCCACATAACTTATTTCTCTAAATTACGTTGGAAGAAATTTCCTCCAACCTATTTAGAAAATAATATATTATTTTGATATAAAAATAAAAATATATAAATTTTAAATAGTAAAAAAATTATATATTATTTAGTTGACATATTATTTTTTACAACAAATTAGCGATTACATGTTACCTAAGCAAAAAGTTGCTCTCTCTCTTTTTTTTTTTTTTTTTAATATATTTATAATTATATATATTATTAATTAACTAAGTTGTGTTTTAACAATCCTTGTAAATCACATGCATGGGGAGCCTGGCAATAATAATATTTAAATTTAAAATAGTTACTAAAATTAATGATGTATTAAAATTACACCATTTAATTAATTTTCAGATTATTTCACGGCACTTAAGGGCAGGTTTGGTAAATGAGAATTCTCATCTCAAACTCAAAATCACAAAATATAATAAACAATTCAACTTTTTCAAATCTCAATTCAACCTTTTCAAATCTAAAAACAGTAATAATATTAAAAAATAATATTTTAAACTTTCATCTCAAATTTAAAATTCTCATCTTTACCCTCAAAAGTCATGATGCTTTAACAGTGATGGCACAAAACCTATTCTTGGGGAACCAGATTCACTATAATATTTTAGTTTTGATAATTTGGAGATTGAGGATGAAAACCTAATTTCAAGAAAAGGAAAAAATGTTCGAGAATATCATTTAATTTTTTCATTTAATAAGATTTGGTCAATAATTATCAAAATTGTGTCAAGTCATCTATCTCTATAATTAGATAGTAAATAATAAAAATATTATTATTGTTTTTAATTGAAGTCAAAATGTTTCAGTAGATAATTTGGTCTCTGCCTGGAGTTGTTGCATAAATTCTTTGTTTGTGTTTTCATGTTCATTTGTTTTTTTCCTGCTGATCATGTGGTGAGGCACGTAAAAGTCATGATGCTTTAACAGTGATGGCACAAGACCTATTCTCGGAGAACCAGATTCGGCCCCTCCCCTATATAAACAAAAAATAAAAAAGTCTGCATGGCCTACCATTAAGACAATTATGCTCTGGTGGTTCAAGACTACTAACAAGAATAAAATTGATAGGAGAGGGGGCAAGGCAAATGGTCTATCTTACTGGGTCAAGACTACTAACAGGAATAAATTTTTTATATTCATACAGGGACAACAACTGTAAATGAGAATAATTGATAGAATTTAACGTTTTAAAAAAATTCAAATTAAATAAATTGAGAACAAAAAAATGTGAGAACTTAAATTTTAAATGAATTGAGAAAATTTCTTCATAATATAAGGGTTATTGGTAAAATATATAAATAAAATTATCATTCCTTCACTACAACGACAGAATAATTATTGATGGGATCCGATCACTATCTCTATAATTAGATAGTATATAATAAAAATATTATTATCATTTTTAATTGAAGTCAAAATGTTTCAATACTTTTAACTGTCAGATGAAGAAATTAAGATGAAAACCACACTTTTTCGAAAGGAAAAAAAAAATGTTAAGAGACCGTCATGTTTTGAATCATGTTGTAGTTAATAACTTGGTTTGTGCCTGGAGTTGTTGCATAAATTCTTTGTTTGTGTTTCCATCATGTTCATTTGTTTTTTTCCTGCTGATCATGTGGTGAGGTGAGATGCATCATCACCAGCCCCCACGTGATTATTTCTCTAACTAGATTAATAGAAAGAAAATAATAGTATGATTATCAAATATATTCACTTATATATTTTTATTCTTTTAGTGGTTAAAGAAACGACTATTAGTGAGTTTTTAATGGGAATTCATACAAAGCTAGAATTCTCTCGATATCAACACAAAGACATTCTTTGAAATCCACATTTTCGTTGATAAAACTTTTGAAAGTCTCTGCTATCAACAAAACTCAACAATTGTTAAAAATAAATGAGGGATAATGAATCCAATATATATATATATATATATATATATATTTTAAAGCATTACTAGCATGCTTTTTACCTTGAGGTACATCATATCCATGTTGCCTCAACAGCTGTGGCATATAAACTTTGCTTCTTGCAAACATCACCACTATGATGAATATTGTAATTGTTTTCCAATATCCTCCTTATTTCATCCTCAAAGTGATAAGATACTCCAAGTCTTTGCAAGATATCAAAAGCTTGAGGGGCTCCATGGCTTTATGAAACATCATTGCTACTTCTCCCTTAAGCTTACCTATCTTTTGTGTGAATGACGCCTCCTACAAATTAAACCAATTTTGGGATAATCCAACAATAATTACAAAAACAACCGAGACAAACAACAAGAAAATAGAATCGCACACTTTACCATATATTTGCTTCTTAATGATTGAATGTAATCATAATGCCAAATGGTAGGATGGTAATTTGCAGATCGTCGAACAATATTGGTTGAGTCAACATTTGAGTTTGCAACGAGAGCCATGCTATGGAAAGGATGAGGTGCATCGCCACCTTTCCCTCTTGTTTGTTTGGATGGGAACAATGTCGCGGGTCTGCAATTTTGGATTGAATCAAGAATAGTAAGACACATCGTGGAAGCCATTAGGGAAGCTTTGCTTTCCTGATTAAATGGATTGTCGTGGAACATATGCTTAAGCCTTCAAGCATATGACCTTTTATAGCGATCCTTGGGTGGCTATCATAGTGACGATATTAAGGCCACACTCTGTACAAGTTAGCTGTTTCAATGAATCTCATGGTGAAGCAGACAAAGGTGGCGGCAAAAGAGGGTTGGAAGCTACTTATATGTATTGGCATCTAATATATAGTTAGTAAAAATGATAATTCATTAAGAATTTTTAAAAGCCTGTACTGGCTATGATATGACTAGTATACCAAATAAATTGTGTAATTAGAAATGACGTATTAAATTTATTGTGGAGAAGGTGTTATAGTTCCATGGAAAATTCAATCAAACTTGTAGATTTTTCAAATGCAATTTGATCTGTATTTACAAAAGAAGAACTGCATGTTCTTTTTATCAAGATTCTTGATTAGATAGTCACATATAAAAAATCCTTTCCAAATTGATTACTGATCATCAGAGGGGCGAGCATCAGTCACTACAAGAAAATGCACTTTTTGCAGCGATTTTTATTTTGTTGGAAATAAAATCATTGCAATAGCTTATCAACAGCAGCGATTTTAATACGCTGCGCACTTTTGAAACAGTAATTTTCATTTAGTTGTATTTGCAGCGACTTTTAAGTTATTGTAACGAAAAAAATCGTTGCAAAAAAAAAATCCTGTTCATTACTTAAATTTGCAGCGACTTTTTATGTTATTAAGGCGATTTTAATTGTTGCATGTAACATTCTTGTTTTGCAGCATGTGATTTTCGCTGCCGCGCCAAACACCTAATTTCACTTATCAAATTTCCCCTCAACCATTTTTTCCCCGTGTCTGCCCACTTCGACCTAATCCCACAACAAACTCCAGTTTCCATTCTCAATCCTTGCTTTCGAAAACCCTTCCCAGCGTGCAACGATATGCTTCAGCTCCTCGCCTGGGTTACCGATTCTCCCATTCCCATTTCCCCGCGATTACCTTCTCTAGAGCCGTTTCTGGTTCACCAATTGGGAAGAAGATTTTAATCTCCCAATCGTAAACCCTAGTGTGCGCACAGCCTTCTCTCAACTTGAATATTGTCTCCGTTTGGGAAGCTAGTTCCTATGTCTCCACCTTCGATTACCCTAGACGCTTCCGTGCCTCCATTTCTAATCTGAAGATATCAATCATCTGTTTTCAAAGATGATCAATCGAGGCTACAGGTATCTCCCATTTCTTGTAGGTTTCATTACAAAAGGTGTTGTTTTTAGATGTACACGAATTTTTATGTATTCCTCTGTGAAACTGATTTGCATGTGCCTCTGTTTGCATTATACTGGTTGTGTATTTGCCTCTTATGTTTGGAATGCTCAATCAGTTGTGGGTATTAGATAATTTGATTATTCACCAATGATGACTTGAGGACTCTAATTAGGACAATCTCTCATTGACTGGGCTTCAGAGCAAGACTTCATTCTAGAAACACTCTCAATTGTCTTCCTTTCAAGTGCACTTAGGAATTCATCAAGTTAATTAACAATTACAATCTGTTATCAAGTCCTAATAACATACTTTTAGGAGGAAATTAAATGAAAATCCATATTGATGTCATGTGATTTTCGAAGATGATAATTAATGACATGTAGAAAGGCTTTCTAGTGTCTAGAGAAAAAAACGATTTTTGAGGTACACAGTTCTGTAATTAGGGGAAAGATTTTTCATTTTAGTAGCAAATTGGAAAATAAAATGGTTGAAACTTACAAGGTAAATTAAAAAAAAAAAAATAGAATGTATTTTAAGTAATTATGGGCATTGTTGAGCTTCTCAAACCACAACCTAAATGGTCAAGCCATTATGCATCGATTTTCCATCTGTCAAACCTACTTATTGCTAGAATAAAGGTGTTGGTATTAACTAAAGGATGAATACTACTAGGATCTTTTTCCATCACATCGGTATGGGATGAAAAAAGATACAAGTAGTTATTTACAAGCACCAAATTTAAAAGTGATAACTTAGTGATTAAGAGTGAATTCATTAAATGACTGTAAATCCCTTTCTAGATTTTTAGCTTGACCTTATGTTTGCCATTTTACTTCAATTGGTGATGATGAATGGACATTATTCATACAGGCTCAAATATGTATTATTTCCTTGTTCATTATTCAATATTTTCCTATATTAAAATAATGGGTTTACACAATGTAAATCTTTCAGGTCATTGACAGAATGGATCCCCCCTACTTGATGAATTTTTGTTGAAGTTGTTCTACCCAATGCCCAGGTGCACATTGTTATGAATGACATGAACTAATTCTAACTATAGAAGAGCAGGACAGTTCAGTAATTGTTGATGAATGTGGAGATCTTCAGTTAATGTTTAGGTAAAAGAAATGGGATCTATATATTTAGTAGTTTGTAAGTACTGTAGGTGTTGCAAGTAGAAATTGGTCCACCTGAATGTATATAGCCCATAACTACATTAATGTGAATTTCCCACTGGGTTTAGATGAATGAATGTGTTTGATTTATCATATTCAATGAAAAAGGTTTTTTTCCTATAATGACAGTAACCTGCAGAATTTTCCTCTATGCTTACATGTATTTCTAAATTTGAAGCTTTGTTAATAGGTTTATGTGTGAATGGTTTATGTGTTAATTTAAGCTCGTTATTGCTGTTACTTAACAACAATTAATTACTTAACTTCATTGGCAGCACTACAAGTTTAAGGTATTTGTTGAAAAAATTAATTGATTATTTTAGGTTAAGTAATAAATTGCTTAAATATGTGATTCTTACTAAATAGTTTATTATATTTCTTACTAAGTTTGAAAAATATGGATATATATATAACCAACGTAACAGGCGAAATAACGAGCCGAAAAAAAAAAAAAAACACCACAAAGCTAATAGCAACGCTTTTCAGAGATTATGCAGCGATTTCAAATGCTGCAATTACACATTAACAACGATTTTTTAGACATGGAAGTCTCAAATTTGCAACAATTTCTCATAATTGCAGCGCTTTAACGTATATTTCCAGCATTTTGGTTCCGCTGTATATCCTTATTTGCAACATATTCATGAAAATCGCTGCAATTAGACAATCAATTGCAGCGCTTTTGGTTGATTTTTCAGTATTTATATTATACTGGAAACGAACATTTGCAACAATTAACAAAAAAGCGCTGCTATAGGACTAGCAATTGCAGCGCTTTTGGTTGATTTTTCAGTATTTATATTACACTGGAAACGAACATTTGCAACAATTAAAAAAAAAGCGCTGCTATAGGACTAGCAATTGCAGCGCTTTTGATTGAATTTTCAGTATTTATATTACACTGGATAAGACAATTTGCAACAATTAGGGCGAAATTGCTGCTAATGATTATCTTAATTGCAGCGCTTTTTAGAAGGAAAGCATTACTTTTAAAGGCTGAAAATCTACGTTAACAACGATTTTTCGTATATATATTCAATGAAATTATTAATTGCAGCGATTTTAGGGCCATTTTCAGCATATATATTACGCTAAAAATTAGTATTTCCAAGGATTTAAGAAGAAAGCGCTGGTATAATAGCATTAATTGCAGTGCTTTTGACAGTAATTGCAGTGATTTATAATGCTGCAATTACTCTTGTGCAACGATTTTTCGCACATTATTGGGGTTTGCAATTAGCAGTTTTCAACTAATTACAGCATTTTTCGTGTCATTTTCAGCATCAACGTAATGCTGGAAAGAGACATTTGAAACAATTTTTAAGAAAATCGCTGTATATATTGGTTCAATTGCAGCGATTTTCAGAGTATTTACAAGGATTTGGATTGCTGGAAATTAGATTTATCAGCGATATATCTTTATGGGCTCGCGGTTAGTTACAGCGATGTTTGCAGAGTTAGCAAGGAAAAAAAGTCGCTGCTAAAAGTAATTAAAATAGCGATATTTTTTTTTCGCTGCTTTGGGCAAAAAAGACGCTATAATAGCGGCGAATGTGCAAGGAATTTATAAGCGCTAAAAATGAGTAGATGCAGCAATTTATATACCTTTTAGCAACGATTTTAAGCACTGCAAAAGACCTGATTTCTTGTAGTGAGTGCTGGCACATGGGTTTCACACACCTATGGAGAAGGGAGGGGTAGTGAAACTGAGATCCAATGGATCCAGGTGTGAGGAGTCTAATTTTTAAAAGTGTAAGTCTTGCATATTTATTTAAAAATAAATAAATAAAATCTATTATGTCTTATCTCATACCCCAAACCTGTCAGAACTCTCAAGCCGTGCTTCCCAACATGAGTCTTCGAAAATTGCTGAAGCCTCGGTCCCCACATGACATCTACCTTGTATTTTTCTAGCCACATAACTTATTTCTCTAAATTAGGTTGGAAGAAATTTCCTCCAACCTATCTAGAAAATAATATATTATTTTGATATTAAAATAAAAATATATAAATTTTAAATAGTAAAAAAATTATATATTATTTAGTTGACATATTATTTTTTACAACAAATTAACGATTACATGTTACCTAAGCAAACAATTGCTCTCTCTCTCATTTTTTTTTATCATTATATATATTATTAATTAACTAAGTTGTGTTTTAACAATGCATGTAAATCACATGCATGGGGAGCCTGGCAATAATAATATTTAAATTTAAAATAGTTACTAAAATTAATGATGTATTAAAATTACACTATTTAATTAATTTTCTGATTATTTCACGGCACGTAAAAGTCATGATGCTTTAACAGTGATGGCACAAAACCTATTCTCAGGGAACCAGATTCACTATAATATTTTAGTTTTGATAATTTGGAGATTGAGGATGCAAACCTAATCTCAAGAAAAGGAAAAAATGTTTGAGAATATCATTTATTTTTTTCATTCAATAAGATTTGGTCAATGATTATCAAAATTGCATGTGTCAAGTCAATATCTATCTCTATAATTAGATAGTATATAATAAAAATATTATTATCGTTTTTAATTGAAGTCAAAATGTTTCAGTAGTACTTTTAACTGTCGGATGAAGAAATTAGGATGAAAACCGCACTTTCAAAAGGAAAAAAAAAACGTTAAGAGACCATCATGGTTTGAATCATGTGGCAGTTAATAATTTGGTCGGTGTCGGGAGTTGCTGCATAAATTCTTTGTTTGTGTTTCCATATTCATTTGTTTTTTCCTGCTAATCATGTGGTGAGGCGAGATGCATCATCACCAGCCCCCACGTGATTATTTCTCTAACTAGATTAATAGAAAGAAAATGATAGTATGATTATTAAATGTGCTCACTAATATATTTTAATTCTTTTAATGGTTAAAGAAATGACTATTAATAAGTTTTAATTTTTTATTTATTATTTATTTATCAAATGTGCTTGGATTTTTTTTCTTTTTATTTTTTCTAGTTAAATTATGCGGTCATTTAATCTCCTTTTGATATGTTATAAAAGTTTATCTACTTCATATGGAACAACATTAATTTAATTAGAAATATTATTATCATTTATAATAGATGTCAAAAGGTTTCAATATTATTAATTGTTGGGTGAAGAAATTAAAAATAAAACCACATTTTCGAAAGTAAAAAAATGTCAAGAGACCGGTTTGAATCATGTGGTAGGTTTTGTCTGCGCTGGGAGTTGCTGCATAAATTCTTTGTTCGTTCATATGTCGTTTGAATATTCATCATCATGTGCTGATGTGCTAAGGCGAGATGCATATATGCACCAACGGCCGTGGCCACGTGATAATTTCTCTAACATCATACTTGCTCGTGAAATAATTCAATTCTGTGCCATCTTTTTATTTCGAATAAGTTTAAAATAAAGTAATATTTTAATAATAGATTGTGTAGAAATTGAATATGGACCGTATAATTTTAGTGGCACTGGAGAAATCAATCCACAAGAATTGAAAAATCACAGATTCGTAGCGTGTACGTGCGAGACCGATTGAAATGTTGGGATACGTAATTAATTGTAAAATTCCTTAAACAAAATTATTAATTGTGTACTGGAAAGTAGCTAGCTAGAGTGTGGATCAGGAACGTCCACATGCAGGAGGAACGGGTCGTGGAAATTGAGGTTAAGTTTGATCATGACGTGATCAAGTTTGACATCACTGCATACGATGCAGATTAAGCCGATTTCATTTCTGAAACGTGCACGGTTCGTGCATCTAACTATATATTTGTTTTCATGTTCATTTGTTTTTTTCCTGCTGATCATGTAGTGAGGCGAGATGCATCATCACCAGCTCCCACCTAATTATTTCTCTAACTAGATTAATAGAAAGAAAATGGTAGTATGATTATCAAATGTGCTTACTCATATATTTTTAATTTTTAATATAAAAATATTTATATTAATCTCCCCATCATTGTTATAGTTATTCTTCTCGTTATTAGATTCAAGTACGTAGTCGGGTCTCATTTTAATTCCACAAAAATCAGCCCCCGTGGGGAAGAACGAAGTCAGGATTTCGACCTTGGAGGCTGAATTTTCGGGACTGAAATTTTCTAAGGGTACTTTTCAAATTTATTATTAGTATAATTACATTATTTTATTAAATATTTTTAAAATATCTCTAAAAATAAGAAAATACACTATTTTATTAATAATTAATTTTTTAATTACAAAACAAAATAAAATAAAATAAAGTAAAGTACCCAAACAGTAATTTTTAGTAGGCAAACTCGAGGGTCCAAGTATTATTTTCCTTAGTAATAATATTTGAAAAATAAAAAGATATTGGGTAGCATTAATTAAAGCTCTTTATAAAGATATTGGGTCCTTAGTCTCGCGGTCTCCAATGCCATGACCATCTCCATACTGGTACATTATTTGGGCTACCCTTCCCATGTTAGTTACGATAATTTGGAGATTCACTACAACAAAAATTAGATTTAGTGACAGACGAAACTATCACAAGAAATGGGAAAAATGTCAAAAAAGACATTAGGTGACGGTTATAAATCGTTACCCCCACCGTCACGAAATGTGCGTCACAAAATACATATGGTGACAGTTTACTGTACAAGCATCACTAAAAATATTTTTAGTGACGGTTTGTGATGTGCCGTTTTATATAACGTTCGAACATTTAATTTTCTGTGACGGTTAGAATCTGTCACAAAATATTACGTTCGAACGAAAAAAATAACGTTCGAACGTAAAGTAGACAAATTGACGTCCGAATGAGAGCAGGTAACGTTTGTTGATTATCGTTCGAATGTATCATATTTATGTTCGAACGTTTATATGTTCGAACGTTTATATGTTCGAACATTACGTTCGAATTTAGATTCCAACGTAAAGGAAACAATGTCTGAAGGTTCGAATCATAACGTTCGGACATTCTTTCCAATGTTAAGAAACTAGAGTTCGAACACAAGAAGTAAGTTTGGAGGTTTGGAACATTAAAAGTTTAAACATTCGAGCGTAAGTTTCATTTGTTGCTGTAAACGTTCGAACGTTATGTTACAATTTTGTGTGATTATGTTCGAACGTGTGTTCGAATGTGGAATACTGTTCAAACGTTTTTATTTACATTCGAACGTACATATCAGAAATACTAAACTCATCCCATTAATAAACATAACAATTGTATCATATTACATAACATATTTCACAACCAACAATATTTGTAATTGTTTTCCAAGTAGATATTAAAAATTTAATACACTAATAAAATTCATTTCTTTTTATTTTCTCATCCACTACGTGTCTGTTGCAATGACATAACACGCTCCATTTGCAGCATCATCTCCCACTGCACTTGCTCTTGGACTTCACTACATATTCTTTCCTCCTGGTCTCTTTGTTGATCCTGCAAACATGTCTCTAAATGAGACTGTCGCTCTAAAAGGGACTCAAACTCTTGCTGTCTGGACCTCATATACTCATTCTCGCGTCGTGCAGCTTCTAACTCTTTGATAAGATTATTAATTTGTAAAGTCGATGAGATTAAGGAGGATGAACCGGAATGCTTGAAAGATCGTCCCAAACCTCTTGCCATACTAGAGTTGGGCCCAAGCACTTGTGTGAAAATGTCTATGTCACTAGTAGAGGATTCCCAGAAGCTGACTGCAACTCCATAATTTTTTCCTGCAGTTTGAAAGATCAAAACACACAATAGGTAACGTATTAAAAGAAATACAAATAAAAAAGAATTTAACCATATGTTGCATAATTTATTTAACAAAAGGAACACCGTTTACATAATTAATTGCAGCGGCAGGATCCTTCCACGCACTATGCTCATTAGTGTGAGCAGCAGCATAAACATTAACGAGGGAAAAGTTTTTAGGATTATCATGTTTCTAACAAAACGACATTAGCAAATTTAAAAAGATAGTGTTAGTACTTATATAAAAGAATAACAGGAAAATAAATGAATTTTATAGTTTATTAATTACCATTTTTTCAGCAAGACGATAGAATGATCTTGAACCAGCACGATGGTGAATAGTCAGAGCGGATCTATTATGTCCATTTGTAGAACTTAAGTGTTACAAATGCACATTAAGAATGTTAACTGTAATATATATATACATATAAGATAAACAACAAATATTAATGTAAATAATTAATGGAAATAAATCTAGAATACCTGATATTCTGGAGATGCAAAAAGATTACAACACTTTATCCAGTTGTCTAACTTCATTTGTTGGAAAGGTAACTGTGCAGCCTCTTCAAACGACTCAAACTTCTTGAAGTGGTCGTGGCATCGTCCCTTGTGATGTCGGAATAGTGTAGCCATTAACTCATTCACAGTTCTCAAATCCTCGCTACGACCAAAGTCGAGGTCAAATTCATCCTAATTATAAATTAATTAGGTCAAAAATGTGATATACTAATGTAGTTGAAAGAAATGAACTGTCAAAGTAAACTCACCAGCACACGACTCCGAATGTGTTCCTTAATCTCATTCGGCATATCTCGCCAGGAGCGCACATAAAATGGAGCATAAGCTTGGACTACTGTACCAATATAGGAGGAAAGCGTTGCTGCACTATCATCTACTCCTCTAGTGGAATTATCAGGAATTGTGACTTTCAGTTTGCCATGCCTTCGGTTTTTCTCAAGTAAGATGCCGTGTGTATAGCCACGACCGCGAAGAGCGAATGCATCAACTAATATAGATAATGTGTATAATTTTTATACTAATATAGTTATTGAGACAAAAATATTAAATATATAAATAATTTTCAACGTCATTTCCTTACTAGTAGGTGTCAACTAGGCATCGTTCTCTATAGTGTTAACTTCATCTTCAGGAACGGACTTTCAGGTGGGGAATCCTCAACGGGTTCAGGACTAGGACTTGGTGGATGAGGCACATTTCTTCTTTATCTTTTTGGCGGCATACTTGAAATTAATTATATATACCAAAAAAATTTAATTAGATAAAATTAATTATTATTATAAAATTCTATACTCATATATGAATAAAGTTTTTAGTACTTTTAGTCTTCATCTTTGGATGTATTTTCCATACTTATTTCAGAATCTCACTCTATAACATCTTCATCATCATCATCAACCTCTTCTTCGTCCTCCTTATCCACTTCCCCTCCGAATTCTTCTTCGTCTTCTTCTTCTTCTACTTCTATATAAGGGGAGCAACTCGAGTGCACCAAGGTCAACAAATAAGTTAATACCCCCTCCATCTTCCTGGTAGGCCTCTACATTCAGAGTGTCATATTCATCTCCACTAGTATCATAATCTGCATTCGTTCTTATTTCATATATATTTCGAGGGACAAATTTTTGTACGACTTGCCAAGTTATCTCTCCACTATCTTCATCAGCACTTTTCATTGGATCAATCAAGTAATAGATTTGAGTAGCTTGACAAGCCAATACGAATGGATCATCTTCGTACCATTTATATACAATATTTATACTCGAAAATGATTATCCCTATATATCGAAACCCAACCACCGCCTAGATCCCACAAATCACATTTAAAGACATATGTTATAGACCCACTCAGATATTTCAATCCGATAATATCACGAATGACACCATAATAATCAATATCATCTGTTCCATGACTCCCCTCGACCAACACACCATAGTTTTGAGTCTTTCTCTTACGTTCCCGGTCCATAGTATGGAATCTATAACTGACCGGTGCAAAACTGCAAGTGCACAGTATCGTAGTTTTATAGTAAAGTAATAAGAAGAGTATCGTCCTCAGGGATTGGTACCTTACGTTTGCCAAATACCAAAATTATACTAAACTTGATTTTATCTAGAGGAATCACTTAGATTTCTGTAGTTGCAAATTAAACTAGATCAACTCAAAGAAAAATATGCAGAGGAAATAACACTGACGTTCGAAGATCAAATTAATGGGAAGAAAACTTCTAGAAAATCGATTTCACCTAATTCTTCACTATGTTTTTCTCATCCAGCTAACTTAATTTAATTCTCTTTTATCTATTAGCAAATCTCTAAATCATCCAAAAGCCTCTTTCGATAGTCAATTGGAAATGACTCTTGTTTATCAATTCACACAAGAATATGCAAATTTAATAAAGCAAGACAACAATAAAACCAATGATTTAATTACTACATAGGTTCATACAAGTATTTCGATCTCTATACTTACCTATGTTGAAATATTCAGGATCTACCCTATGATTCCCTCTTTCGATAGCAAATCACAAGATTAAAAATCATCTAATCAATGGCCAGTTAATTAGAAGCAATAAACTTAGAATAAATCAGATAAACAAAGAGAGAATTGCATTAAATTAGCGTAGACAATCAAGCATAGTTCGGAAATAGGTTACATCGTTTTCCTAGAATAAAGAAAATTTAGCTCATGCTAGAAATGGAATTCAACATAAACGAGTTCACCATAATCGTTCTGAGAAAATTGGAAGAAAATAAACACTGAAAAATCCTCCTTGCAACTGCAACTCGTCTTCAAAAGCTCAAGGTAACGATTCAACGCTTTTCTCCCGTCCGCGCTCGTGTATGATTCCAACGTACGTGCAATAATTGGAATTCCCTCTCCAAAACAGATGATTTGAATCCCTCTAGCTATGTTTTTCTGTCCCAAGAAGTGTTCTCCAGTCAAAAGTCGCGGCCCTAGAGTGAAAAATTGCTTTTATATGGTGCGACGGTGGAAAACCTTAAATCTGTGAAAATATGATGTTCGCTCGAGCGGGGTGTCAAGCGCGCATTGAGCGTTCGACTCTGCCTGATTTCGCTCGAGCGTCCTATCGAGCGCACGTCGAGCGTTCGACTCTGCTTGATTTCGCTCGAGCGGCCAAAAGCCTCCGCTCGAGCGATCTTTGTTTTTCAGCAACCCGCTCGAGCTCCCTGTCGAGTAGCAGTCGAGCGTTTGAATCTGCCTGAATTTGCTCGAGCGGCCAAAAGCCTCCGCTCGAGCGAACTTGTAAAATCTGCAATATGAAATTTTTTTGCAAGTCATCAATAACCTCGAACCATGCATGCAGTGTATCGAAGTGCTCTATTTGAAGGACCACAGGCCAATGCATACAAGTCAAAAGAGACAGATTCGGGATCACGAGCACGTTGTTCCAAAATCTAACAATTGAAATAATGTTATTGATTAAATATTACCTAGAGTTAAAACTTTTATAATCTAACATATCAAGTAGAGTTTAGTTCATACATGTTGTTCAAACCATCCAGAAAATTCTTCCTCATGTCTTGCCACTATATTCTCTACGTCTTCTGTCTTAAGTTTGTCCATGTGCTCACTGTATATATATGCAAAATCATATTATTTTATGTCACAAAAGTTATAGTTAACCTTATTGAATCTAGAAATATTTAAACCTTTTACAAGGACATACCTAAGATAGTGATCAATCTCCCGACAATTATTTAGCACGTACCACCGAACTTTACCCAACTCTGTATCAAGTAAATCTTAACCCGTTTGTGCACCCAAGGGTCGTACATTCTGAGAAAACACTAATAGCTCACGAGGAGGCAGAGCAATAAGATCAGCATTTCGCTCTTGACGATTAAATTGTATCTCAACACCACGAAGATATAAAGAGCAAAATCTTAACCATTCATCGTGTATATAGGCCCCTGCTATTGAACCCTCAACTCTGGCTTTATTCCCAACAGTGCTCTTTAGTCGACCGAAATATCTTTCAACTAGATATATCCAACAGAATTGCACCAGTCCACCCAACATTATCTCCTGGGGTAAATGTATTGCTAAATGGACCATGACATCAAAAAATGATGGTGGAAAGATTTGCTCGAATTTACATAATATAGTAGCAATGTCTTCTTCCAGTTTCTGCAGCATATCTCGCTTTACTACCCGAGCACACAAATCCTTAAAAAACATAAATAGTTCGGTTATGGCAACACGTACGGCAGATGTTAGCTTCCCACAAATTCCCACTGGTAATAACTTCTGCAAAAATACGTGACAGTCATGACTTTTCAATTCACCAATTTTCCAATCATTAGGGCTTACACATCTACTGATATTTGAAGCATAACCATCTGGCAGCTTCACACCTTGCAACCACTTACAGAAGTCCATCCTCTCCTCCCTTGTCATCGTAAAACATGCATGCGGCATGACCACCCTATCATCTTCCACTCGTAAATGCATATTATGTTTAATTCTCATTCTCTCAAGATCTTTTCTCGTCTTAATCGTATCTTTCGTCTTTTTACTAATGCTCATTAATGTACCTAGTATATTATCACAAATATTCTTCTCTATGTGCATTACATCCAAACTATGTCGCAACATGCAGGATGACCAATAAGGCAAGTCAAAAAAAATACTACGCTTTGTCCAATTCAATTCTGCTGCACCTCGTTTTCTCTTGTTCTTTCCCCGACCTTTGCCAAAATTGTTCGCTGCCACATGTACCAATTGTTTCAGTATCTCGTCCTCAGACAACTCATTTGGTGCAATTCTATCCTCTACTCGCCCATCAAACTTAGCGGATTTTGTTCTCCATGCATGATTTGTTGGTAGATAACGTCGATAACCCATGAAACACAACTTTTGAGAATATTTTAACCATTCACTAGTAGTTTCTTTATTACACGTCGGATACGCTAACTTCTCTTTAGTACTCCAGCTGGAAAGATTCCCATATGCCGGAAAGTCATTTATTGTCCACATTACTGCAGCATATGCCGGAAAGTCGTGTTCTTAATCTAATAAATTTTAATTGTTATAGTATAATTATATTATACTATATAGTACTTATTTATATTATATTTACTAATACTACTATATATTAGATTATAATTTGTATTAGGGATTCTTAATCTAAAAAATCTTAACGTTATTATATAATTTCAAATATAATAAATATTTTGCATATATTGCACAACAAATAATCACACTACATAAATACTATAATATATATATATATATATATAAATTCTTTAATCACACATATTACACAAATAATCCACAATAAACAATCCTTTAGGGGTGTGCATCCAGATCCGG
The DNA here is from genome assembly GCF_018687715.1 of Carya illinoinensis. Lineage (NCBI taxonomy): Eukaryota > Viridiplantae > Streptophyta > Magnoliopsida > Fagales > Juglandaceae > Carya > Carya illinoinensis. Next base: position 15,532,988 of record NC_056765.1, read on the forward strand.
ATCTGGGTATCCGGCCATAACCGGATCCGGATTTCAAAATCCGGGCGGTTACCCGCCCGGATTGAACCCGAACTCAATCCGGGAGGATAACCGGATTCAATCCGGATATCTGGATTATTTTTTTTTTAGCTTTTAATCCCAGATATCAGGTTATACCCGGGTTCAATCCAGGTTTTGGAAAAAAAAAAATTCTAAAAAAATCTTTATAACTTTAAAAAGAAATTATATCACTTTTTTTTTTTAAAAAAAATTTGATCTCATATTTAAATTGCCCAGATTTTTTAAAAAAATAATCAAAACACTTTAAAAGAATTTTCTAAAAAAATTAATCGATGAAAAAATAAATAAAAATGCAAACTAGATAATATTGTTGTTACATCACAACGCACAATATAAATTTACAAAGAATAAAATAAATAATAATACATCACAACAGCTAATTAAACTAATACAATATCATAAATCTTCACATCTTGAATCTTGAATTTGGGGGAAAGTTTGATTTCTTTCACCTTGATCTGATAAATGGATGGCCTGTAATCAACAAATTAAAAAGCAAAGGGCTTAAGCACAGAATTAGGCTTATAATCAACAAATCAACAAATTGGATGGCCTGTAATCTGACCTAATTCTATGTGCCAACTGAGCATTCAGCTAGCCTTCTCAGAAAAACTCCATCAATTGTTGCGATACATGACTTTGTCAAGGGCTTAAGCACAGAATTATATGTCATTTCTTTGTTTGAAACTCTAAATGTACCAGCTGAACTACATTCCCCGCTTGCAGAGGATCAACTCCTATAAATTGCACATGAAATCATGACTTTTGTGATGGGTAGTATTAATTCTACTACTAAAAATGTTAAGGTGTTTGGCGCATATAATTAAAACATAACACTTCAGTTACCAATTGCGTCACCTCTCATTGTAATAAATGAAATTCCAACTAAGCTTCAAATGCAAGGATGTGGCATGCTTCTTAAACACTAGATGAAGCAACAAGATAGATGAAATAGTATCACCTTTGAACTGACATAAGTCTTCTTTAGCATTGTGATATTTTGGTTGAGACTGGCCAACAGCATCCATGGTTGTCCTAGCTGAACATAACAAAACATGGGTGACCACGTAACTTTTCCAAATAGGTAATGAAGTTCTTAAGGCCTACAAGCTTCAAAGGGTTGTAAATTAAGGCAGAATTAAATAGCAAAGAAGAACATATTTGCTTGGAATAATGTACTGCCAATGATTGTTGAAAAAGACCTGCATGATCAATGAAGTAATTGAATCCTCTATGAAGCCAAACTCGGGTAGTTTCTCAGACTGAAACCTTCTAAACATGGCATACACTTCTTGAAAAGCTTTAGTAGTTTCACTTTTAAGGTCTACAACAGTTGCATTCAAGGGCAAGACCACTAGCTCTGGAGGTAGTGCTAGCTCATCTTTAGGCCGATTAGAGAGCTCAACATGACACCAGAGCTGTATGGCAGAAGGGTTCTCGGCTGCAATTCTATCAGGCTCATAGTCCTTCATAAATTGCTTGCAGTCAAGAAGCTTAGTTGCAGAGTCAAAGAGACGTTCCCACATTGCTTGGGGTTTAAAGTTCACCATGGTATCTGGGTATAGAATTGATTCATATAAAAATTTCAGATCACAAACAATTTGCTCCTCTGATGGATGGTTCGAATTCAAATCAAATCCATTGTGCACAAGACTAGAAGGCTCAAGCCTATTTGTCAAATTCAGGTCAGAACACAATTTTTGCATGCATGGAAATATTGAAGCAACTCAAACCAAAGAATCTTTGCCCTCTTTACCTAAACTCCACCGCACTGGAAATGGGATTGTACCGAGACAAAACCACCATGCCATTGGTTGCCAGCTTCCCTCCCAAGTGCTTAAGGCAATAATCAAGAAGCCCCGAAGATGCTGACTTGCACATTGCACCCTTAAGAGCACGTCTTGTCACCCAGTTGGCCTCACCAGCTGCTGCAAGTAGCACCTTAATAATAGCTTCTTGCACATGTACAACATCATTACTTGTCCATCCACCCAACACATTTGAATTAAAATCCCGTAAGAAAAAAAAGTATACAAAGTAAAGTCTCATACCATGATCGAATATGCAGTGTATGCAAAGAAGCTCCAAAGTTCACACCATCAATAACAAAAAATTAAGTTGCTGAAGTTGAAGGAAGAGGGTTACCTTAAGAAGAAAAAAATGTAGAGGTTAAGTTAAATGGATAAACTAGCAATAAAAAATCAAAATTAACAAATAAAAGCATTTACCTCGATGGCAACGTCTTCTACATGCTCCTCCACCTCCCAAGAACTAAGTGGTTCACAACTCAACTAATTTTGCGTGCAAATTAGTGCTTGGACAGTTTCCGGTGCTAATGAGCTTTGGTATGGGTCTATTATGCGTCCACCGGTGCTAAATGCGGACTCAGATGCGACAGTTGAAATAGGGATGACTAATATATCACGTGCAATCTCCACAAGGATGGGATATCTAAATGAGTTCCTCTTCCACCAATCCAAAATATCAAACTCAAGTACTTTTGGTTCAATCACATCCGATAAATACCTCTCTAACTCTGAGCTAAATACCGAATTGTTTTGCCCCTCAAGATATTGATCTAGAGATGTATCAAAATCTTCATATTCCAAGTCGTCACCGATAATACTTGAGGAACTTGAAAATTGTGCCATATTTGATCTTCCACTATCTAGCCCATAAAACTTGTGGTATTGCTCAATCAAACTTTCATGAGCAATCTTATAAAACTGCTCGGGTGTAATCCCGGCGAAAAATCATCCGGATTCACTCGGATCCAGATTTTCGGACCGGAAAAAAATCCGGTCCGGATGCACACCCCTACAATCGTTCACACATATTACACAAATAATCCACAATAAACTATATATCAAAAATTTCACAACAACAAATCCTTCAACAAAATTGACAACAAAATTTAACAATAGAGTTTAGTATAATATACCTTGTGCTCACAATATCCTCCTCTCTCTCTCTCTAAAATATAGCAGTAGTCTCTCTCAATTCAAGCACAGGATGAAGCATAATGGATCTGCTTTCTCGTGTGTGAAAGTTTTATATTCTGCTTCTAATACAATGAACGTCCGAACGTTTAACTCTCTTGCTAACGTAATATATTTTATGTTCGAACGCTAAGTTATCTGCCCAGATTCTAAACAATATGTTTGAACGTTTGTCAAATCTCGCCCACGACGTCAATTTAACGTTCGAACGTTTTAGAGTTCCACCTTAAAGCGGGAAAAATCCTGCCCATTTTTCTAATACGTTCGAACGTATTGAGACAAAAATATATATTATTATATATAATAATATATAATTTCATGTAAACTCAATTTTCATTGGTTAAATGAAAAAATAATCTTCATTAGTTGTATATTATATATCATTTATATATATATAATTGATATATATTATATAATATATATATATTCATAATATAGTAGTATATTATACTAATATAGTATATATAGTATATATACTACATATGCTATAGTACATATAGTAGTATAGCTAACCCGATGGTTAAAGTGAAGGACTTATGGATTGGCAATGCGTGGGATGAAAATGCTCTTAGAGACTTGGTTGGTAAAAACAGAGCATGGGAGATCATGCGATCGGTAATGGCTGGGAAGGAAGGGTCTGATGTATATATATGGGAACTGAATAAAAATGGTATTTTTACAACAGCATCTGCTTGGGATATTATAAGAGTAAGAAGAGATGAGCTCCCTTGGAAGGGGTGGTTTTGGCACAATCTGCTCCCTAGACGTGTGGTGGTCTGTGTTTGGAAGGCTTGGTTTCGAAGCTTACTGGTTGACATGCGAATAACGGATGTGGGAGTAGCTCTTGCGTCCAAATGCGACTGCTGTGCTAGTGGCAGTTTGGAAACGCTTGATCATGTTTTAAGTTCAGGGGAGGTTTGCTAGGGCAGTCTGGGAGAAAGCAGTGGTGATGCTGGGCATTCGGTGCATGGGTTTCAGAAGCTGGCGTGCTCGGAGTTCTGCATGGTTCAGCTATGCGAAGAGGTCCTCACAACGTGGGATCCTGGTAGATTCCAAGCCTTATTACTTGGCGTATGTGGCTTCGTAGGTGCAAAGGCTGTATGGAGTCTACGTATGAATCACCTGAGACTGTTTGGATCTCGATAAAATTCTGGTTGTCCCAAATTTCGGATAACATCACCAAGTGTAGCAGGTTATCAAAAATGGATAAAGAGTTATTAGCATCAATTAATGTGCCTATAAAGCAAGTTATTAACCAAAATATAAGGGTGGTCAAATGGTTGAAATCGAAGCCGGGATGGGTAAAACTTAATGTGGACGGGAGTTGTAGGGGTAACCCGGGGACTTGTGGTGGTGGTGGAGTGATTAGAGACCATCAAGGTATAGTCAAAGCGGCTTTCTCGGAATTTTTTGGGTTTGGTACAAATAATGCTGTGGAAATGAGAGCTCTGTCACGAGGTCTTAGAATGTGTAAAGAGCATGGTTTTTATCGGGTGGAAGTTGAATGTGATTTTGCCTTGTTAGTGCACTGGGTAGTTACAAAGGCTTGTAATGTGTGGTACTTATGGGATTTTTGGGAGCAGTTAATGGAAGGCCTAGAAGATATGATAGTTACTATCGATCATATTTTTTGGGAAGGTAATAAAGTTGCGGATTTTTTGGCAAGGGATGGAGAAGAGGGAAATATTAAAAGCTATGACGAGAATGAGAGGTTGCCACGGGTTGCACAAGGAATGGTTTGTCTGGATAGAAATGGTTTCCCTTCTTTTAGGTTTTAAGGCTCTATAGTGATAGGATGGTTGTGGTTTATGTTTATATGTTTTTGTTTCTTTGTTGGGTATCTTGTCTTTTGGTTTTTGGTAGTCCTTATGTTTATTTGTTCTATTATAGTATTCCTCCGCCACAAGTGAGGGTTTTCTTTAATAAAATTGGGAAGGGGCCACTATCGGACATGTGACCCCGTCTCTTTCCAAAACATATATATAGTAGTATATAGTTATTATACTATATTAAATATTATATATATATATTATATTATATGTTATTATATATTAATACTATTATACAAACAAATATGATATATATATATTAATAGTATCATATATACTATATTATATAATATATATTTCATAGATTATAGTAGTCTTATATAATATACTATTATAATCTATGTATAGTATATATACTATATACTACTATAGTAAATGTAGTATATATATAGTAGTATATATATTATATATTATATGTCCATATTATATAAATATCGACATATTATATTATACTACAATATATTAATACTATTATACAAACAAATATGATATATATATTAATAATATAATATATACTATATTATATAATATATAATACATACTATAGTAGTCTTATATAATATACTACTATAGTCTATATATAGTATATATAGTATATATTGTGATACCCCGTTTTTATGTGTATTTTCACTGGAGGAATATTTTAATTTAATTAATATAATAGTTCTTTTATTTTAAATTATCGGATTTTAATTGGATTTTAATTGCTGTTTAATTTATTTTAGCTTGTCTTTAGATTTAAAATTAAATAGTTTGTTTTTACTAGTTAATTATTATATTTTAGCTTTACGTTGTGTTTAAAATATTTTCATATTTTTATTGCTTTTAAACTTATTTTTGTTGGATCAGTTGTTGGACTCCAGAGGTGAGGATTGGACCTCATTTCTTTTCTTTTCTTTTTCTTTTTCCCTTTTTCCTTTTCTTTTCTTCTTTTCTTTCTTTTCTTCTTTTTTTTCTTCTTCTTTTTCTTCCCGTTTTCCCCCTCTCCCCGTGCGCAGCTCCTCTTTTTTCTCATTCCCGTCGCCGCCACTTTGACCGCCCAGTTCTCTGCCGTCCGGCCACCGTTTAGTGCACCGCCACCACCATTCTCTTCCTCTTCCACCAGAGATCATTTTCACCAATTTTTAGAGCCATCGGACTAGCCGTTAGCCTTCGAGAACCGCCGGAAGTTGCTGCACCTGCTCTGTTTTTACCCTTGTCGCCAGTTGCTTTCGCAGCCTAGAACAGCCGCTCACCGGCGGTGTGGCCTACACCACCCACCCATTTTTCTTCCCCTCTCACTGGTGAACATCCCCACCAAGTTTCACCTCCATTCGAGCCACCGTTAGCCACCACGAGCTCCTCCAAGCCATACGGTTTTTCACCGTTTCCGGCACCGTCGCACTACCTCCGGCCACCATCTCTTCACAGCTTCTTCCCCTACCTCTTGCTAACCTAAACCACCCATTTTCGGCCTCAATCCGTTGCCAGAGCAGCTCCCACGAGCTCAACTCCGTTCAGCCCCTTTTTGGCCTTCGACCGCCATTTCCACCACCACCCACGGCCAAAACTCATTCCCTTAACTTCATGAATATCTCAAGGCCATTCCCTATCAATCCCAAGCCTTGGTTTGTCCCCGTTCAAAAGTGGATATTTTATAACGCCGCGAGCTTTCAAAAAATACCATATAGCGCTGTAAGTATTTTCCAAACCCTACTTTTAGATTTAAATATATTTTACTCTTACAATAAATTATTGTTGTTGGTTGGCTGATTCCGGACTGAGTCTGAGGAGTTCGGGGGTCGGATGGATTGAGAACGGAGTGCTTGGTTTTGCTTGATTGTGTTTGCTTGTTTATTTGAGCCATGAGGCGTGAGTTGCATATTGTGTTTATGTGCATATTGTTTTAATCGAGAAAATCTCGTTTTGTTGGCGTAAATGGTTTTTAGGTGCATGTGTCTCACGAGCCCAAGTCGGGATGTGTTATTCTCTCGGTGGAGCTCCTCTTGTCACTCGGGAGTGGATAATACTGAGTGACATCCCCTAGGTTGTCACAGGGTGACAATCGGATCGCACAATACGGTAACGCTGTCGTGACGACTCCGTGGTCCCTAGAGTGGCGGGGACTAGAGGATGGCCTGGCCAGGTAAGCGCGGGGCGTGAGTCTGTGCATCGCTCGTTTAGGTGTCACATGCGTAGTCGTTACCTACGTTGTGGCACAGGGCCAGGGTGTGCGGGTGATCCCTAGGGGAGATCATGGTGCATGCATAACTGGATTGTTTTTATGGTTTTCGGATGTGGGCCATTTTCTGGGAAAATGGCGATGTTGGTTTTCGAGGCTTTTGATCCATTTTCTGGGAAAATGGTGGTTTGGGCCATTATCTGGGATAATGACAAGACTTTGTTTTAAGGATATGTTTTTGTGGGCTAAATGAGTTTTTGGCTTGTGTGGAAAAATATGATTTTATGGGTTTTGCGCATTGGTACATGAGATCCATTTATAGTGGTGGTGAGGGTGTATGGATTTCGGAGAGTACAAATCCTAGTCTCTTTTTGGCTTGAGAGAAGTGGCTTTGGTGAGTACTGAAGTGAATTAGATGTGATAGTATTAAATTCAATAGATTTTAACTTCGAGTTCTTAGTGAGTTGATCGGAGTGTACAGTTGAAGTGGGTTACCAATTGGAGTGATGGTTGGCATTTATTGTTGAGACTATCTTCAAGAATTAATTATGACTTGAGGTCACACAAGAATTTAAATTTTGAGGCTATACTTTCCTTTGGAGTTTGAGTGTCCAGTTGGGAGAATTATATACATTTTATTTAACTTGAAGAGAGATTGTTGAGTCGCCATGTGTAGTGGATAATAAAATCTTGAAAGTGGAAGTTTGAGAATCAACGGTGATTAGCCTAAACAGGTACGTAAGGTAATAAGCAGTAGAAGTCAGGAGGGTAGTGCCATAGTTTTGATGGATTGGAGATTTGAATAGCATGGCCTATCTTGAGATTTAATTTTGTATGCAATTGAAGGAAATAGTCGTGCTAATATTAGGGTTATGAGAATAGAAGTAGGTAAGTGAGTTTATAAGAAGGGTTTATTAAGGTTATCGTGAATTTAATCGTGGTTCGTAGTGAATTTAGTTATCTCTAAATTAGACGATATTCAGAATTTAGGTGATGATCTTGAAAGTGTAAGTTGTTAGGTAGGAGTTATAGGTGCTTTATTAGTTGGTCGGGACGGATTCGAGCCCTATGTTCTTTATCTTAGATGAGATTGGCGTATTTTGTGATAATGATGCTTGTTTTTAATTTGGAAGGTTGCAATTGATTGATATTGTCTTCTTTGTTGATGATCATGGGTGTCGTTGCGGAATTTTGATTTAGTTAAGGTAGCTAGAGATAATTGAGGAAATAGGAGTGATAGTTCATGATTAGGTGTGCTGATTTTGAGTAATTAGTGATGACTTAAAATTTCGAGAAGGTGCTTGTAATTGGAGAGTAATATTTTGTTTGGGCGAATTATGTTTATTGATGGTTTATTTTGGAAGTGACTATTAGGTTACCAAGATATAGTATACAATGAAAGTTTCGATGATATAGCATGAAGGTTGATTGAGGTTAATACAATTCATTCTAAGAAGTAATAATTTTTAGAATTTTCTTGGGTGTGGTTTTGAAGTTCTTGACGATATGGTGATTCCGGTTTACGTGGCTGCTTTAGGAGTTCTAGACGTGATGCGTTGCTAGGAGACTAGTACGAATATGATGGGATTGCTTTAGGAGTATAATTGGAGAGATCTTTAATCATACTTGTGTGGAAATGGCTGATGGTATGATTTTCTCAAGTATACTCTGAGTTGCGTAGTGTATCCTACTTGGCGCTGATATTGATCTCACAAATTTCGAGGACAACATTTATTTTAAGGGGAGGAGGATGTGACACCCCGTTTTTATGTGTATTTTCACTGAAGGAATATTTTAATTTAATTAATATAATACTTCTTTTATTTTAAATTATCGGATTTTAATTGGATTTCAATTGCTGTTGAATTTAAATTGCTGTTTAATTTAGTTTAGCTTGTCTTTGGATTTAAAATTAAATAGTTTGTTTTTACTAGTTAATTATTATAGTTTAACTTTACGTTGTGTTTAAAATATTTTCTTAGTTTTATTGCTTTTAAACTTATTTTCGTTGGATCAGTTGTTGGACTCCAGAGGTGAGGATTGGATCTCATTTCTTTTCTTTTCTTTTTCTTTTTCCCTTTTTCCTTTTCTTTTCTTTCTTTTCTTCTTTTTTTCTTCTTCTTTTTCTTCCCGTTTTCCCCCTCTCCCCGTGCGCAGCTCCTCTCTTTTCTCATTCCCGTTGCTGCCACTTTGACCGCCCAGTTCTCCGCCGTCCGGCCACCGTTTAGTATACCGCCACCACCATTCTCTTCCCCTTCCAACAGAGATCATCTCCACCAATTTTTAGAGCCATTGGACCACCCGTTAGCCTTCGAGAGCCGTCGGAAGTCGCTGCACCTGCTCTATTTTTGCCCCTGCCGCCGGTTGCTTTCGCAGCCCAGAACTGCCGCTCGCCGGTGGCGTGGCCTACACCACCCACCCAGTTTTCTTCCCCTCTCACCGATGAACATCCCCACCAAGTTTCACCTCCATCCGAGCCACCGTTAGCCACCATGAGCTCCTCCAAGCCATACGGTTTTTCACCGTTTCCAGCGCCGTCGCACCACCTCCAGCCACCATCTCTTCACAGCTTCTTCCCCTACCTCTTGCTGACCTAAACCACCCATTTCCGGCCTCGATCCGTTGCCGGAGCAGCTCCCACGAGCTCAACTCCGTTCAGCCCCTTTTTGGCCTTCGACCGCCATTTCCACCACCACCCACGGCCAAAACTCATTTCCCTTAGCTTCATAAATATCTCAAGGCCATTCCATATCAATCCCGAGCCTTGGCTTGTCCCCGTTCAAAAGTGAGTATTTTAGAACCCACGGCCAGAGTGTAAATTACACTGTTACGTTGCTTTTCCTCCGCCGTTTGCAACGCCGCGAGCTTTCAAAAAATACCATATAGTGCTGTAAGTATTTTACAAACCCTAATTTTAGATTTAAATATATTTTACTCTTACAATAAATTATTGTTGTTGGTTGGCTGATTCCGAACTGAGTCCGAGGAGTTCGGGGGTCGGATAGATTGAGGATGGAGTGCTTGGTTTTGCTTGATTGTGTTTGCTTGTTTATTTGAGCCATGAGGCGTGAGTTGCATATTGTGTTTATGTGCATATTGTTTTAATCGAGAAAATTCCGTTTTGTTGGCGTAAATGGTTTTTGGGTGTGTGTCTCACGAGCCCAAGCCGGGATGGAGTATTATCTCGGTGGAGCTCCTCTGGTCACTCGGGAGTGGATAATACTGAGTGACATCCCCTGGGTTGTCGCAGGGTGACAACCGGATTGCAAGATACGGTAACGCTGTCGTGACGACTCCGTGGTCCCTAGAGTGGCGGGGACTAGAGGATGGCTTGGCCAGTTACGCGCTGGGCGCGAGTCTGGGCATCGCTCGTTTAGGTGTCACATGCGTAGTCGTTATCTACGGTGTGGCACAGAGCCAGGGTGTGCGGGTGATCCCTAGGGGAGATCATGGTGCATGCATAACCGGATTGTTTTTATGGTTTTCGGATGTGGGCCATTTTCTGGGAAAATGGCGATGTTGGTTTTCGAGGCTTTTGATCTATTTTCTGGGAAAATGGTGGTTTGAGCCATTATCTGGGATAATCATGAGACTTGGTTTTAAGGATATGTTTTTGTGGGCCAAATGGATTTTTGGTGTGTGTGGAAAAATATGATTTTATGGGTTTTGCGCATTGGCACCACTTCACGCATATTGTCTGAGTTTTATATGTTTTTATCTGGTGGTGTTTGGATTTTACTTACCTGCGGCACCATTTGGTTCCGTAGATTTTGGTGCAGAGATCGAGGATGAGGAGGAGGAGGCTGAGCCCGAGGACGCGGCTCCGCCAGGGTGCTGAAGTTTATGTTTTGTATTTAGTTTAAAATTATGTTTGTGTCCTGTAATATTTTAATATGTATGTTTTGAACAGCTTTGTATTAAATTAAGAAAAATTATAGTACTTAGTTATATGACTTTGCTATCCGCTGCGTGTCCCTTTGTGCACATTTGTTGCTTTTGCACACTTTTGGCACACATCGTTAGGGTGGTGACCCATGATGTCATCATCCGGACGTCTCGATTTCCCCGTGTCCGTGCGTGGGGAATTGGGGGCGTCACATTTATACTACTATAGTATATATATATCTTATATAATATAGTAGTATATATACTATATTATATAATATATAATATATACTATAGTAGTCTTATATAATATACTACTATAGTCTATATATAGTATATATAGTGTATATACTATTATATATACTATATGATATAGATAGTATCTATACTATATATATAGATAGTATATATATTAATATAATATACTATTATATATACACTAGATTATATATTAGTAACTATACTATATATATACTATATTATATAATATATATTATATATTATAGTACTCTAATATATTATACTACTATAGCATATTATATTAGTAATAATATAGTTATAATATATATACTATAATATATCTCACTTAATATATAGTATATAATATATACTATATAATATATACTATATATTATAATATTTAATAAATTATATATTATAATATATAATTTATTAAAAATATATAATATATAATATTTGCCAACTTATATACTATTAAATATAATATTTTGTTTAATAAATATTATATAAACTATACTATACTATAGTTATATATTACATAGTTATTATCTATATAATATATAATATATAATATTATATATATTATAATATATCATCTACTGATATTTAATAAATTATATATATACTATACTATCCGCTGTTATATATTAGTACTATTATATATAATATATATTACTATATACGTATTATATATAATATATATTTTATAGTTATTATAATACATAACATATTATATATTATAATATATATAACTATATAAAAAAATATAATTTACTGGCTACGTTCGAATGTCCTTTGTTATATGTGCGGACGTTAATGTCAAACGTCCGAACGTTAAACACAATACGTTCGAATGTTTAATAAATGTTCGAATGTATGTATATATACGTTCGAACGTTAATTGTATATAAAGTCTTCCCCGACAGCAGCGGGAGACTCATTTCGTCCAAAAACAATCCGAACGTCCTTCTCTCTGCCACGCACGCCGCCGCATCCGCCATCGTACGCCACCATAGCCGTCTCTAAAAGGTAATGTGCCCTCCCTGTCTCATATAGAGCCTTTCAGTTTTATCGGTGTGTTTCAAAAATTTGAAAGCCACCAAGGCCGGATTTTCTTCTTGATTTTCCGGCCATCATTGGTTGTTAAACGGTAAAAAACCACCGTAGAAACATTCCCCTTAGCCTATAGAGTAGTTTTATGGTTTCTTTTTGCTTCGAAACGCACGTTTCGAAGCTTTTGAAAATGGCTAAGTTAACTCAGCCATTCTGTCTCGTAACGTTCGGACGTTAAAAATCAACGTCAGAACGTGTGACGTTATAATTTATTTACGTCTGAACGTTACGTTATAACGTGCGAACGTAAATGTTAACATTCAAATGTTTTTATCCAATGTTTTTAGAGGACGTTGGATTAAATGGTCGAATGTAAACCGTTCATATTCTTCCGTTAGCAAATACGTCTGAATGTGTGACGTTTGAAATTCATTACGTCCGAACGTTAAATCTTAACGTTCAAATGTAATCAAGGGAATTTAATATCTGTACTATCGAACGTTTAAAGATGACGTTGGATAATACGTTAATAAAACATTCCAACGTATGTATAAGACATTCAGATCAGATTTACGTTAGAATTTTATCTTAATACATTCGAACGTTTGTTCAAAGTTGCATTCGAACATAAATTTACATTCGGACATAAATTTGTAACATTAGCTTGAGTATCATCGTTCAAATGTTAATGGTTTACGTTTGACTATCTTAATGTACGTTCGAACGTGAAATATTGTACATTCGGATGTAATTTGCTCCTAATTATCATAATTTTATAGTTCGAATGTCAATTGGGTAACGTTCGAATGTATCTCCATTTAATTTGATTTCTATTTTCTCCTCTTATTATTATTATTTTGGGTATTTAAATAGTGGAATTTTTTAATATATTTACTGTCGAAATTATGTAAATTTATAATGATGATATTTTAATTGTGTATAATCCATGATATATATCGTAATATGTATATATATGTAAATTTAGGGATTTTTTTTATATATTTTAACTTGTATTTTTTTTTTTCTCAGGATATGGCTCCCTTTATGACAACTAGGAAACGAGGGAGGGATGGAGGCAATCCGGACATTGCTCGACTGGGTGCTCGAACTGTTATAGGTGAACGAGAAATTCTTATTAATCAGTTCGATGAGCTCAGCTGGGAGTGGAAGACACTGAGAGACGTCTTCGTCACGAGAGGATGGGGCCCAATTTGCACATTGAGGGGAAAGATTTACCCCTTAATGGTTTGGGAGTTTTACATAAGGATGGCGGCCATGTCTAACGATGCATCATCCCATACCCTCGCTGTACGCGGTGTACAGTTTGAGTTCTCGGCGGATGTTATCGCCGACTTACTCCAGATTCCTCGGATACTACCTGAGGCAATAGCTACTCAAGCTGGCGACACAGCAGCTGCATTTGCTCCTGGCACCTTTGAGGCAGATCCAGTCACTTCTGCTTCATCTACGGGCCCTATTCACACTATGCCCAGTGAATAGGGAGATCGGCCCGAGGGCGATGATATTGCTCTTGAGGTTGGTGATGACAAGCGGGATCAGGATTTCTACATCCTCACTGGCACAGATCGCACGAAGCTGGCTAGGTCAAACTCCTTCAGCCAGAATCAGTTGCTGCCTTTCTTTCGCATGTTGCAAATTTTTGTTGCAACAAATGTAGACCTTGTGCCACATAAGACCACATTTAGTCAGGCTCGCGCACAGTTCCTTATTCGCTTGGCACGTTGAGATCCCATTGACTTGCCACTCGTTATATTTGAGCAGATCTGTTACGAGGCCAGCATTGTTACAACAGATAATCTCCCGTACGGAGTCATCATCAGCCGCTTATTACTAGCCCGGGGAGTGCCACTCGAGGTGGAGGAGATGATACTAAACTAGATGAGCCCCAACGACATGACCACACATCGTCGGAGCATTGCATAGAGGAGAGGCTCAGCTCAGCGTCATGCTGCTCCTATATCAGATCTTGTTCCTCTGACCGAGGCTGGGGCCAGTATTGCTCCCCCGTCTGCGAGTACTAATCAGCAGCCGGCGACTGCATCTGCAGGGAATGTGTGACCTGCTTGGGTTGATGCAGTGATGACAGATATGAAGGCGCATATGGATTGACAGATCGATAGACAGATTGCGCATATAGATCAAGCTGTCGCACATCTTGTACATCATGTAGATTGCTAAATAATAAGGTTGAGACATTGACTGAGGAATTTCGATCTTTTGTAAACCAACAGTTCTAAATGTCGTTTGTAAAAATTAATCATATTTTGTTTCTATTTTCGACATATGTAATGGACAATATTATTTAATGTATGTATTGTAGTTTAATTTATACTCTCAATTTTCTTTAATATTATGCAACCTTAATATTAAACAAATATATATTATGATGAATTTTTTGCAAATTAACATATAACGTTCGAACTTTACAACTATACGTTCGAACGTTGGCGCTAATAATTGTTACGTTCGCACGTAATTACATATAACATTCGAACATTGGCACTAAAAAATTTTACGTTTGCATGTAAATATACATAAAGTTTGAACGTTAAGTTGACGTGTGAACAAATTAACTAAAATGTTCGAACGTTAAAAATTTCTTCCCCAACATTTAGTGACAGTTCCCACAAACTGTCACAGAAAAAGACTTTTTGTGACAGTTTGGAGACTGTCACTATCTTTAATCCATCACTAAAAACTATATTTGTTGTAGTGATTGAAAATAATACAAGGGAAAAACTTTCTCCCCAAAGCTACTCTTTGCCTTGCTGTCTCTCTTTTCTCCTAGCAACATAGTGTTTGATATCTTGCATTTTATTTTTTCTGTTAAAGTGGCCTGGCGCCGTAAAATAAATTAATTCAAGCCTTCGATTGCAAGATACCTTGCATCGCCACCTTTCCCTCTTGTTTGTTTGGATGGGAACAATGTCGCGGGTCTGCAATTTTTGATTGAATCAAGAATAGTAAGACACATTGTGTAAGCCATTAGGGAAGCTTTGCTTTCCTGATTAAATGGATTGTCGTGGAACATATGCTTAAGCATTCAAGCATATGACCTTTTATAGCGATCCGTGGGTGGCTATCTTAGTGACGATATTAAGGCCACGCTCTGTACAAGTTAGCTGTTTCAATGAATCTCATGGTGAAGCAGTCGAAGGTGGCGGCAAAAGAGGGTTGGAAGCTACTTATATATATTGGCATCTAATATATAGTTAGTAAAAATGATAATTCATTAAGAATTTTTCAAAGCCTGTACTGGCTATGATAAGACTAGTATACGAAATAAATTGTGTAATTAGAAATGACGTATTAAATTTATTTTGGAGAAGGTGTTATAGTTCCATGGAAAATTCAATCAAACTTGTAGATTTGTCAAATGCAATTTGATCTGTATTTACAAAAGAAGAACTGCAATCATCTGATCAAAAGTCATTGATGAAGATCTTCATGTTCTTTTTATCAAGATTCTTGATTAGATAGTCACATATCAAAAAACCTTTCCAAATTGATTACTGATCATCAGAGGGGCGAGCATCAGTGCCGGCGCATGGGTTTCACACACCTATGGAGAAGGGAGGGGTAGTGAAACTGAGATCCAATGGATCCAGGGGTGAGGTGTCTAATTTTTAAAAGTGTAAGTCTTGCATATTTATTTAAAAATAAATAAATAAAATCTATTATGTCTTATCTCATACCCCAAACCTGTCATAACTCTCAAGCTGTGCTTCCCAACATGAGTCTTCGAAAATTGCTGAAGCCTCGGTCCCCACATGACATCTACCTTGTATTTTTCTAGCCACATAACTAATTTCTCTAAATTAGGTTGGAAGAAATTTCCTCCAACCTATCTAGAAAATAATATATTATTTTGATATAAAAATAAAAATATATAAATTTTAAATAGTAAAAAAATTATATATTATTTAGTTGACATATTATTTTTTTAAAAAAATTAACGATTACATGTTACCTAAGTAAACAATTGCTATCTCTTATTTATTTATTTATAATTATATATATTATTAATTAACTAAGTTGTGTTTTAACAATGCTTGTAAATCACATCCATGGGGAGCCCGGCAATAATAATATTTAAATTTAAAATAGTTACTAAAATTAATGATGTATTAAAATTACACTATTTAATTAATTTTCAGATTATTTCGCGGCACTTAAGGGTAGGTTTGGTAGATGAGAATTCTCATCTCAAACTCAAAATCACAAAAGATATTAAACAATTCAACTTTTTCAAATCTCAATTCAACCTTTTCAAATCTTAAAACAATAATAATACTAAAAAAATAATATTTTAAACTTTCATCTCAAACTCAAAATTCTCATATCTACTCCCAAAAGTCATGATGCTTTAACAGTGATGGCAGAAAACCTATTCTCAAGGAACCAGATTCACTATAATATTTTAGTTTTGATAATTTGGAGATTGAGGATGCAAACCTAATTTCAAGAAAAGGAAAAAATGTTCGAGAATATCATTTAATTTTTTCATTTAATAAGATTTGGTCAATGATTATCAAAATTGTGTCAAGTCATCTATCTCTATAATTAGATAGTATATAATAAAAATATTATTATCATTTTTAATTGAAGTCAAAATGTTTCAATAGTACTTTTAACTGTCGGATGAAAAAATTAAGATGAAAACCACATTTTCGAAAGGAAAAGAAATGTTAAGAGACCGTCATGGTTTGAATCGTGTGGTAGTTAATAATTTGGTCTGTGCCGGGTGTTGTTGCATAAATTCTTTGTTTGTGTTTCCATGTTCATTTGTTTTTTTCATGCTGATCATGTGGTGAGGCGAGATGCATCATCACCAGCCCCCACGTGATTATTTCTCTAACTAGATTAATAGAAAGAAAATGATAGTATGATTATCAAATGTGCTCACTCATATATATATATATATTTAATGGTTAAAGAAATGCCTATTAGTGAGTTTTTATTTTTTTATTTATTATTTATTAATGGTTAAGGGTGTTTAAAAAATATAAAAAATTTATATATACTAATACGCACATTTAATATAGATATTTATTAATCACCCCATCATTGTTATAATTATTCTTCTCATTATTAGATTCATGTAGTCGGCTCTCATTTTAATTCCACGAAAATCAGCCCACGTGGGGAAGAACGAAGTCAGGATTTTGACGTGGAGGCTGAATTTTCGGGACTGAAATTTTCGAAGGGTACTAATTTTCAAATTTATTAGTAGTGTAATTACATTTTTTTAATTACATATTTTAAAAATATCTTTAAAAATAAGAAAATACACTATTTTATGAACAATTAATTCTTTAAGCATATCTTTGGGAATTATTGATGATTCTCAGAAAACCAAATGCTTTGGATAAGATCCCGGCTTTAGCAAGTTTTGATTTACAAGGGATTGGAAGGAAAGTAAAGAGAATATTTGAAAACATTGATGGAGTACTTGATTATGCTATTGACAAACTGATGAAGAGTTTGTCCAAAGCCGAAGAAGAGGGAATTATGACAAAGATTGGAAAAAATGACTTTTTGCAAGTTCTCTTGGAACTAAGGGAGCAGGACGACGGTGCACCATCAATGAGCATGACCCAACTCAAGGCCGTGGTTTTTGTATGTATATATATATATATATATATGTTTGTGTCTGCTTTTTTACTTTCGTGTTTCATTAGCACTTTAGTGACTTTGCCATTAATAACTTTAACTAATTCATAGACATCCAAACTTTATTTTGGTTTGTTTTTTTTTCTTCAATCTTCAGTTGAGCTAATCACCCTACTCTTGTTTAAATAGGACATAGTGGTGGCTGGATCCGACACCAGAACAACTATGTGTGAATGGGTGATGGCAAGGTTGTTGAAGCATCCAGAGATAATGAGAAAGGTTACTGAAGAATTAACAGGAGTTGTAGGGTTGGACAACTTAGTTGAAGAATCTCATTTGCCCAAATTACATTATTTAGAAGTTGTTATTAAAGAGACATGCCGTTTGCAGCTAGTTGGTCCTTTCCTATTAGTTTGTACTCCAAGTGAATCTAGCATCATTGGAGGGTACCATGTACCCGAAGGTTCTAGTATTTTCCTAAATGCTTGGGCTATACAAAGGGATCCAAAGTATTGGGACAATCCATTGAAATTTAAACCTGAGAGGTTTCTAAATAATGCTTTTGGTAGGTTTGATTATTTAGGCAACAACTTTAAATATCTTCCATTTGGGTCAGGGAGAAGAATATGCGCAAGGCTTACACTAGGGGAGAGGACACTCAAATACATCTTGGCTTCTTTTTTGCATTCCTATGAGTGGAAATTGCCACAAGATTCAGAGATAGAATTTTCTGACATGTTCGGTGTTGTTACCAAGACGAAGAATCCAACCATTACAATTCCAACTCCAAGGTTATCCAATTCTGAGCTCTACACAGAATAGTAGAATGCGAGAAATATACTCTATTGCTTTCCATATCAGTACCTTGTATAAAGCATTTTTATGCACAATAACTAGGAGGTTTTGATGCTTTTCACTTCTTGTAGTATAGACAATGTAGTGATGGTTTCCAAATAATGCCATTTTGCTTGTTTGCAAAGAGGCTTATACATACACTCACCTATATGTAAAGTTGCGCAATTATTGTCCTATGAATAAAATCTTACTTTGGTGTTTCCTTTTCTTCTTCTTTTGCCCTTATGACATGCATGGTTTTATAGTAAACAATTTTTTTTTTCGGTGTTTTGTATTGTAATGATCATGTAAATGAAGTTTGCATGCATGATCATCTTCGTCGATTCTGAAACATTGACATAGATAAAGCATCTCCATTATTATTATTATTATTTTTTTCCATGAGTATGCTAAAATGCACATTGCTGCCCACCAATCGTGTGTTATGATATACACCATTAGCAATGGAATTGTTTTTACCATTAAGCAAAGCAACCAAAACTTTGATTAGTGGTATAAAGAGAGAGAAATAAGAGTGTATGATGGCTACTATGAAGCCTTTACTATTAGAACCTCAATTCAAAGTCTGTAGGCCGCGCTCTCTTTTCATTGATTAATTATATTTATTTTGCAATTGGTAAAAAGGGATTTGTTTCTTTCATTAGTTGCCAACAACTTCTTTTACGACATTCCAAATATTCAGCTAATCAATGTTGGGGATTGTTGAGAAAATATCAACCACACATAATAACGTGTGGCATGTGTTATTAATATAGGAAGTTTATTTCCATAAAAAAAAAAAAATATATATATATATATAGGAAGTTTATGGAGTTCTATTAAGAGTTTGTTACAATGGAAACACTAGTGGAAAAAATAATAAAGTCTAATTGAGCATATCTTCTTAACTTGGATGACTTGTCACGATTGGATTCTTTATCCTTAACATCTCACCCCCGGGGGGAGGGGGGGTTATGTTTAGATGTCTGCTAAGAGACAGAAACTTGGTCTCAATGAGTTTCTTGGCAACCATGTCCTTGACAAAGAAAAAATCAATTTATACATGCTTTTTATGAGCCTGGAAAACTAGATTTGCTAACAAATACGTTGCATACTCTTATGTTGTCACACCATAAGATAGGGGATTGTGAGAGTTTAATACCAAGTTCCTAGAGTAAGGATTGAAGCCAATGAATTTCAGCTATTATATTGGCCAACGCCTTATACCCAACCTTGGTGCTCAGCCAAGCCACTGTAGCTTGCCTTTTGAAGTTACCTAAAATTGAATTCTATCCTAATAACATACAAAATCCTCTAGTTGATCATCTATCATCATGGGAGTTTGCCCAGTCGACATCCAAAAATGCTTGTAGAATAGTATTTATGGATTTCAAATCTAGAGACCATAGCTAACTGTCTATTTTAAACATCAAAGAAGATGCTTTGTCGTCTACCAATGTGACAATTTTGGTTTGTGCATGAATTGAGATAATTTTTTGAATGTGAAAGCAATATATGAGATAGTTACTAATACACATTGTAAGGCCCCAATTGTAATATGAAATAGAGTAGTGTCACTTAAACCCTCACCATCAAAGGCACTTAGACTGATGGAACTAGCCATTGGAGTAACAATTAGCTTGGCCTCATGCATTTTGGTATTTTTTAGAATATCCATGATATACTAGCATTGATGGAATAATAGGATTTGGCCGTTGGAGTTGAGTGCCTCAAGACCCAAGAAAAAAAATTCAAACTATCCAAGTCCTTGATTTCAAAATCATAATACAGAGTATTCAATAAGTCATCAACGACATGCTTGTATGAGCAGGTAATCAGTATATCTTCGAGATAGATTAGTAAATACATACTGAACTTGGTAGAGTTGTGAATAAATCTGGAAGTATTTGGATGTAAGCCATGAAAGCCCAACTCCAATAAAGGAATGCTTATATGGGAAAATCAGGCTTGGGGACTGTTTTGGTCCATACAATACTTTATGTAGCTTGCAAGTGTGATTTGGAAAGTGTGGATGAAGATAACCAGAAGGTTGAGTCATGAAAACCTCCTCTAATAGTGTACCATGCAAAAAGGCATTACACACATCAATTTGTCTAATTGACCAACCTGAAGACACAATAGTGGAGATAATTGTTATCTCCATTGTTGGTTTGATAATCGAACTGTAGGTTTTGGAGTAATCAATACCAAATTGATGGAGATATCCCTTGGAAACAAAACTTTCCTTATAGAGTTCAACCTCACTATTAGCTTTCCTTTTTATCCTATGTACCCATTTTGATCAACCAATGACATTTCAAGTTGTAGGGGCGGTGTAATAACCCCGCCTTGGGTAGGGTGGAATCGCTACGTACATACCTGTCCTTCTTTCTTCTTCTTCTTCTTCTTTTGTTGTTGTTGTTGTTCTAGTAATATGCAATTAGCATGAACATGACACGCGTATACTCTAAATTTTTAATTTAATAAAGGGAACACCTGATAGACATTCTATTTAACATTCCTCCATAAACAGATTTTCAGGTAGTTAAAAATTTTCATTACCTTTTCTTAGTCCGATGCATATGCATTTATTTTTTAAAAAGAACATTTCATGTTGTTCTATGTATAAATAAGATGTTAATACATTGAGAGAGCATGTATGAAAATCTTATGACTTAGCATCTACGTGCATACATTACCTTATACACATACAAACAATCATAATCGATAGGGTGCTTAATAGGGGCTACCAAGAAAGGCTTGTACATAGTATATACATTTACAATTTCTTTACAAAAACATTTGAAGAGAGAGAGAGAGAGACATTCTTTCATAAGAGAGCTTTGTGTAAGAAGCATGGTGATAGCTATTTACCTCTATGCTTCTCAATACTTCCAATTGTCAATATTAGTCCTATTCCAATAAATAATAAGCCTGTTAATACTAATCCAATATCCTTTAGGCCTCCCTTTAAACAAGAAAGCTATAATATTACAATCTAACGCCCTTTCTACCCTTAAAGTTATCTTAATTAACTAATCTCTCGTTTAACCTTTATAATAATAACATAAGAAAATACTTAACCTAGTTAACACATATTATTTAGTTAAACATAACATAGAAATAACTAGAATAGCCCATTAAGTAGTTCAAATCCTTAACCCCAAAATTTATAATTAAATCATTTAACACCCCTTTTAAAGTAAGTTTATAAGATTACCTATAGCCAAAATAATCTAATATTTCTAGCCTCCTAAGGAAGAAAACACAACACCACTTTCAAAATAAACTCTCTACACAAATACTCATATCAAATTTATTCCAATAATCATTTAAGACTTTAAATAAGTTCATTTATTAAAAACCCTCTTTTATTACCCAAAACAGTCCATAAATATATATATATATATATATATATGAAAGTCACTACAAAATACAGCCCATATATAATTTGTCACTCAAAATAGGGCATATATATATATATAACAAAACACCAAAACAGCCTCATATATGCATTTAATCACTTAAAACAGAGCATATATATATATACAAAACACAACATCAAAACAGCCCCATATATGTATTTAATTACTTAAAACAGAGTATATATATGTATATACAAAACACAACATCAAAACAGCCTCATATATGTATTTAATCACTTAAAACAGAGTATATATATATGTATATACAAAACACAACATCAAAACAGTCCCATATATGTATATACATGAAACACAACATCAAAACAGCCTTACATATGTATATACATGAAACACAACCTCAAAATAGCCTTATAGACACTCCGCTAAGCAAAACAGAACACATACACATATATATACCAAATCACAACATAAAGAGATGAAAGAAAACAAAACTGAACACAAATACCACACATGGTTTGGTTGGCCTTAATAATACCTCAAAACCAAATACATATATACCAGATAATTCTTGTATTTCAAAACCCCTATATTACCCATACTAAGAAATGAGTTAAGAACCTCTTACCCCCAACTTCTTCACTTTTGGGAAGATGAAAGCAACTTGGAAATCCCAACTATGAGCAAAACTCAAAATGGTATGGAAAAGAGATATATGGTATAGTTTGGAGAAAATAAATTTCTTTCTTCCTTTTGGGAATCACACGGTTTGAATAATGGAAAGAAATCTTAATTTTCTCTTGAATTTGAAGATGAATGAAGAAGGAGAGGAAATGAGAGTAGGTGTCGGCTCGAGGAAGTGAGAAAAAAAAAATTTCCTTGGCTTAAAGAAACCGACGGATTGAAGCGAGGATAAAGACTTAGTCAAACTTCTTTTGGAGTGAGAGGGAAGGGACGGATTGGATAAGTACAATGGAATTGATTACTTCACCTACCCTTGACTCAAGACCAACGGTTGAAGAGGAGATAAGGACTTAATTAATTCAAGTAAGCTTATCCCATAAGCCATCAAGGCAGCCAACGGAAAGGAGAAAGAATTACTTTAGACTAATCAAAGCTTACCCAAAAAGCATGGTTTGGATGGCTAGGATTAAGTTTAGAAAGATATTCATTCCAACTACTACATCCAACCGTGTAAAATCAATAGGCCAAATTCATAAATAATTTAAAGTTAAGGACTTAAGAGAAAATATATTAAGTGTATTAAAATCATGCTCTCAACTTATTTTAATAATTCACATAAAATAAAAACCCACCCATCTTAAAATAGAATAAAATGAATTAATAAAATAATAAAAATCTTTACATGAAAATATTTAAATTAAGCTATAAAATAAAATGACATAAAGACTCACGTAGTAAGATTCGGGTATTAGAAGTGAAACTAGACTCTAGGTGCCATTTTTTAGTAGGGCATCAAACTTTTAATTAATGATAGCTCTCCATTTAGAGTGCTTGACTGCAATAGAATAGCACGTTGGTTCAACCATCATTGAATTAGTTTTAGCAAGGAGGGCTTTGGAAAGGGGATGCTGAAGGGTACCATCAGTGTAGTGTTTGAGTTTAGAGATATCGTTTTTGACCAAGTAAACATAGTGTGTAGGGAAGGTGGAGGATCTATAGGTGGTTGAGTGGAAGGCTCAGGTGATGACGAATAGGTTTTAAGAGGATTTGAGATTAAAGGAGGAGACGTTTGAGTTGAGGATGTGGATTCTAGTGAAGTTGAGAGTCAGGAAGGAGATGATTGGGTTTGTTGGATGTGCAAGCCATTGCTTGACTATTCTAATTGGACCGACAAGGGCTCAGCTTCTAGCCTACTACACGATTGAGCAAGAAGGAATGGACCTAAGTGTAGAAAGGAAAAACTATGAAGGATGTTCACCTTGGACCAATAGGGACTGGTTTTGGGTCAACTAAGAGAAGGATGACCCAGGTTAGAATGGAAAAACTATTTCCTATATGGTCATAGGTTGGTAAACAAGCGCAATCAAAGACACAAAGGAAAGAATAATCAGGGTAGGAGTGGTACCCAACCCCTAAGGGGTGGGGTAGCCCCCTCCCTGTCCCCCAACCCCGCATGTGCATGGGTTGGGATTTTCCACCTCGGCACCCACCCCCGGTTTGTGGGGGCAGGGTACCCTGTCTGAGTGCCAGGGTGTAGGGAAGGGACTACAAGGAGAGAAAACTAAGATAAGACTTGACGAACAATTTTTAAAGCTAGATGACCCATCATGGAGTGCCATTAGGGAAGCAAGGTTCGTTTTCAACAAGTGTAGAGGAATGAGAATCCTTATTGGAAGCAAGAAAGGAGTAAAGCCCATTCTTACTTGGCCCATGTAGTAGAATGGTCCATGTTGCTCGATCTTTCACAAAAAAACAAGAGGGATGAAATTAAAAAAAAAAAAAGTATTAGTAGCTATGGTAAATTCATTAACAAAAAGTAAATTTTTGGTGATTTGAGGGACACGAAGAATATATGTATTAGAAAAGAATATTCGGGGTAGAAGGTTTAGATGTGCCATGGTGAGTGATGGTTAAACTAGCATTGTTACCAATATGAATTTGATTGGAACCACTATACTCATCAGTTAAACCACTTGCCAAAAGTCACATTTCCATTTAGACAACAATTGTTTAATTATGGTGTGCACCATGGTCTCCCCTAGGGACCATCTACACACTCTGGCTCCCTCTGTCACACCATGGGTAACGACCGTGTGTATAACTTTGTAACGAGTGATGTCCAGCTCCGCACCCGGGATGTACATAACCAGACATCCTCTAACCTCCACCAACGGAGGAGCCATGCAGTCGTAACAAGAGCTTTACCATCTTGGATGAACCTATTGTAACCCAATGACAGTCCAAGGGACGTCACTCAATTTTATACACTCCTGAGTGACCAGAGGAGCTCCAGCGAGACAATACGCCATCTCGATTTGGGGCCATGATACACAACACCCAGAAAATAATTTCTTAATCCTTTTTACACCAAAACATAGTTTCACAGCACAACCAATATAGACCATAATTTTAATATCATGCCAAACAAATATCGATTACAAGAAATGCAGATGCATGACAGGTAGATATTGGATGGCATGGTTTATTACAACCAATAGCATACAACTCATTATACAAACATCACAGTTGTCACAAATCTAATAAATTCACAATTTCCAACTACACTCAATTCCTAATGCTTCATTCAGCCCTTGACCCACAAATCCATCACCAGCTACAATAATAATTCCCAACACTTCAAGGGGCCCTCGGCCCATAAATCCAACACAACCAAACTACAATAAAA
The DNA here is from genome assembly GCF_018687715.1 of Carya illinoinensis. NCBI lineage: Eukaryota > Viridiplantae > Streptophyta > Magnoliopsida > Fagales > Juglandaceae > Carya > Carya illinoinensis. The sequence continues at coordinate 15,558,436 of NC_056765.1, forward strand.
CACAATTTCCTAACATTAGAAATCCAAGGTCAGTCTAGAGTTTTACTTGTGACAACGAAAATGCAGTTTGTCAATGATCAAGTGCACTGACTTAATGTATCCATCTCGAATCGAGAGAAATCTACGAGTGTGCATGCACATGGGTCACTGCCTAGACGGGGAAAAATGTTAGTCAAAACTATATGTGGCCTAAAAATAATATACAAGGTAAGTGGCAAATGGGCTTATTATTGTGGCATCTAGAGGGGCGGAGCACGGTGACAAGGGCTGATCTTGATAGATTGATGGTGATCTATGACTAGGAGAATATTAACAGGTGGCGGATCTAACATGGTAGAGGGCGGAGGATGTAATTCATGCAGTGGAGGGTAGCGGAGCTTGACGGGGCAGTGGCCAAACAAGGGCCTTAGTTCACAGGTTGGGTTGTTTTGAGGGAAAAAGATGACGGTAGTGGGAAGGAGAAGGCCAGGGATGGTTATATGACCACTGGAATGCAGATGATGGTGGTGGTTCACAATGACGCATGGCAACGTTGGGTTGAAAGGCTTCCTAAGGCTATAGGAAGGGAGATTTAAGGGTGAGGAATAGGATGGAACAATGATTGAGAGGAGAAGAGGTAATTTTTGAGTTGATTTCGAAGGGGAGAGGCTCGGCCTATTTATAGGACGAGAGATCCAACTGCAACAAAGCTTGCCTACGGCAGCCATTGGGCACGTCAAATGCTCGGACACGTGAGTGTGTGCGATTGGGGTGGCTAATGATGGCCACAAGGCCATGAAGAGGCTCTGCGATGGTGCAGTGGAAGAGAGATGGGAAGGGGAGGGCTTGTGTGGCACATCAGAGGGAGGAGAGAATGAGAGAGGATGTGTGGAGTTTAAAGGAAGACTTTGGAAGTTACATTTACTCTGATTCAGATTTATCTTAATTACTCATGAATTAAGTATGAGAGTATGATATAGACTACCTTTCTATTTTAACTCTCTTTGTTTGGGAAAATAATTGTTATTAGACTTTTTCAGACTATTTCACTACTATTTATATACTATTCACTATTATTTCACAATTATTTATGAACTATATATTTCATTACTATTCACAAATGATCTAAGATACTCTTAGTATACAAATGGAGCATTCATATTTTGCCCCTAGTCACTACAACAAAAAGTACTTTTTGTAGTGATTTTTAAATCATTGTAAATAAAATCGCTGCAAATGACCACTTTTTGCAACGATTTTCAATTCACCATATTTATTTAACATCAAACATCAAATTCCATAAAGGGCTACACTTAAGAATTTTTTGCAGTGATTTATTTAGTATCAGCAACAATTCCTTGCGTCACAATATGAAATAACTTGTTGTGACATTGTAACTATCGTTGGGATGCAGTCTGGGGTGCTAAAGTGCAAACTTTTATTTCCCCCCAACATATTTCCACCCCAATAGTACCCTTCTCCACTTTGACAAAACCCATCAGATCAGACTCCATTTTCTTCCACCTGCAAATCGTTGGTCACCCCTGTTTGCGACGGCTTGATCTCCATTTGAAGGCTTCATTGCGTCAACTCCTCCATCGTTCTTACTTGCCCATTTTCGAAGTCCCATTTCCCCACACCCTTCTCCCCTTCGTTTGTGTTTCTTCATTTTTACCTACCTGCAAATCCACCCATTAGTTACCCCAATTTGCATGCAGGTTTCTCACTTGATTGTCTTCCTGCGGAAGCTAGCCATACATTTCCTTCCCCTGCAAAATCCTTGCACAGTGCCTCCATTTTCATTCTGGAGTTCATTTTTTAGGCTTCAAGTATTGTCGACTGAGGCTGATTTTTAGGGAATATATTCCATACAAGTATATCTTTTCTATTTTTTCTATCACTCCCCCTTCATGCATAGCTTGCTTTCCAAAAATTTTGGGTTTTTGTTTGTATAATAATTTTTTTACTCTCTGAATCTGAAAGCATGTTCTTCCTTTCGGTTTAATTTTTGTATATCTACCAAATACTATTGCCCAGATGACTGACACAAGAGGGGGGTAAATTGGATTGTATTTAAAAATTATAAATCAAATATACAATATAAAATATAAATAAAATACACAGGAGTAATAAATATAAAGAGTAAGGGTAAAAGAGAAGCAAACTTAGTATGTTAACGAGATTTGGCTCCACTGCCTACGTCCTCGCCTCAAGCTACTCCTTGAGGATCTCCAAATTCACTATTCAACTTCCTTCAGTTGAAGATAGAAACCTATTACGCCTCTGAACAATACCGCTACAAAGGATCCTTGTAGAACACCCTTTACACTTGCAATCACCTTACACTTGGTAATTCAACTATTCCCTGTGTAAAACACTTTCTACATGCACAAGGCTTATACACACCCTTTTACTGATACAAGAGCTGATAGTGGGTAGGTTATCAGAGAACACTCCTCAATGAGTGAAATAAAAACAATACAATTCAAACTATATCTCTATCAAAATGAACAAGGGTTAAGGCTCAATGCTTAGAGAAGAGAGAATGAAAGCTTTGAATGAATGTTGTATGCTCTTGGTATTGTAAATTTGAAGCTCTCAAATGATCTATTTATAGGCATATGAGACTTCATATTCAAATAAAGCATTAATAACTTTTGAAAATAATCAAATAAAGCATGCACATGTGAAAGATGACAATCAATCATCTTCAATATTTTTAAAATTCAAAACTTTAATCATGTCACGCATATTTAAAAGATGACAATCAATCATCTTTCAAAATTTTCAAAATATTTATGCACATGTGGAAAATGTATTTTAATGCTTTATGATAAAATATTAATTTTGAGCCTTAATCCTAATTTTGAAATTTTAAGACATTTACAACATTACTCTATGAGCTTTAATGTGAACTTGTTCCCTTCTTGCCCATGCTTAGTTCCTTGATGTGCTTGACTCCATTGTGTAGACAACTTGAGCTTGAGACTCCTTTATTCTTTGAATTTATTTGTTATCATCAAAATCAATGTGTAGATATATAATTACATGAAGTTTGAAATCTTGGATTCAACAAATATATTACAACAGATCTGTCATTTTCCCAGAAAATGACCCAAATATCCAACTTACACTGTAGGCGGGAATCACAGGCGGAACTCTACCACCATCCCTGCTTACCACTATCCCTACAGTTCATTTTATCTCTCTTTCAATCTATCAGAGCATTGTAGGCGGGAATCACAGGCAGGAATCTACCACCATCCCTACCATGTGCACCTTAGGCAGGACTATACCACCATCCCTGCCGTGTGCACCGTAGGCGGGAATCATAGGTAGGACTCTACCACCATCCCTGCTCACCACCAACCCTATAGCAACTCTCTCTCAAACCTTTCAATCTGTTTATTTCAAACATACCCAAAATCATTTATCACATGAAAACCCAGTTGTCAAATATACACATGAACATGCATGCAATTATGTGAAAACCCAGTTTTCAATTTATAAACATGAACATGCGTGCACTATACAATGTATGACACGAAACAAATATCCAACAACCAACAAATCACAACATCAACCAATCACACAAACAAATTTGTTCTCCATTCCAACTGACCCCCGACTCCTCGGACTTAGTCCGGCACAACCAACCAATTTCATAGAATATTTGTTAATGTAGAATATATTTAAATCTCAAAGCCAGTTATTCAGAAAATACTTACACCGCTATAATATAATTTTTAGAGAATCAATAAGCTGCAAAAGGCTACGGCAAAGTAAGGTCACAATTCAAAATGCATTATGGCTATGGTTCAACAAATATATTAAAACAGATCTGCCATTTTCCCAAAAAATGACCCAAATATCCATCTTACACTGTAGGCAGGAATCACAAGCAAGACTCTACCACCATCCCTACTGCGTGCATGTAGGCAGGAATCACAGACATGACTCTACCACCTTCCCTGCTTACCACCATCCCTACAGTTCATTTTACCTCTCTTTCAATCTATCATAGCACTGTAGGTGAGAATCATAGGTAGGACGCTACGACCATCCCTACCATATGCACCATAGGTAGGACTATACCACCATCCCTACCGCGTGCACTGTAGGCGGGAACCACAAGTAGGACTCCACCACCATCCCTACTTACTACCAACCCTATAGCAACATTCTCTCAAACCGTTCAATCTGTTTATTTCAAACATACCCAAAATCATTTATCACATGAAAACCCAGTTGTCAAATATACACATGAACATGCATGCAATTATGTGAAAACCCAGTTTTCATTTTATAAACATGAACATTCGTGCACTATGCAATTTATGACAAGAAACAAATATCCAACAACCAACAAATCACAACATCAACCAATCACACAAACAACTTTGTTCTACATTCCAACTGACCCCTGACTTCTCGGACTTAGTCTGGCACAACCAACCAATTTCATAGAATATTTGTTAATGCAAAATATATTTAAATCTCAAAGTTGGTTATTCAGAAAATACTTACATTGCTATAATATAATTTTTGGAGAATCAATAAGCTGCAAAAGGCGATGACAAAGCAATGTCATAGTTCAAAATGCATTATGGCTATGGGTCTCAGAATACCCAAATTTGAACGGAGACAAACGAAGACTAGGGAAGGCTAGGGTAGGGCTTAGGGGTGTTAGTGAAGCTAAAGGTAGTGGTGGTTGGCCGTGGGTGGCTGCGTAAAGGGTGGTCTAAAGCCTAAAAGGTCAAATCGGAAAGTGAGATGTCTGGGCTTCACCGGTGGCGGATCAGGGCTGGGGAAGGGCAGTTTGGGTTGCTAAAGGTGATGAAGTGGTGTAGAGCTGGTGGCTGATGGTGGAGCGACGGTGGCGTTGGAGCTCATAGATGCCACGGCTTGAAATGGGGCGTGGGGGCTAACGGCGGCATAGTTGGGGCTGAAAATAGAGAGGGGTGGTCGCCGGAAGGTGGGGAAGAAGATGGGCTGGGTGGTGTGGCTCACGGACAGCACACGACAACGCTGGGCGAAGGAGAAGAAACTGATGGGGGAGAAGGGAGGGGGTGTCGCGTTCACGTGGGAAAGGAAGAGAAGAAAAAGAGAAGGAAGGGAAAAAAGAAAATGAGAAAAGAAATAGAGGAGAAAAAGAAAAGGAAAAAATAAAAAGGAAGGAAAAGAAATGAGATCCAGCATTTTCCAACTTAGGGTCTCAAAACTGATCCAATGAAAATAAATTTTAAAACGGTGAGTTAAATAAAATAATTTAAACACAGTGACTTATTAAAATAAAATAATAAAATCCAACAATAAACTAATTTAAAATATAGAGCATTTTAAATGATGAACAATATTAATAATAATAAAATACTTTGAATTAAATTCCACAATTAGAAATAATAAAATAATACCACTAAAATAATATAAAACTTGAAACAAGTATGTCCATAATTATAATAAATAAAAATAATTTACTTAGTTAAAATACACGTAAATATGAGGTATTACAACTTCCACATTCTCTCCAGAGTAAATAAGGAGATAATGGCAAATAACAACCCCTACCTCAAGGTCAGAGTGAATAATGCTTTTGAACAAATGTTGTTTGGTTTATAATGCCTATCCTCTCAAAGGACATCTAGGAATAAGCCTAAACCAATTGGTCATGATGCCGAGATTACTTCCTGAAAATGAGAAAAAAATATGAAAAATGAACTTAGACATAGTACGAAAGTAAGCATTGAGTTGAGCTCACTAAAGAAAAAAGAGAAACAGATTATCACATGGTAATAGAATGTTTGGATCACTTTCGATTATTGTATTGCAGACTTCATCCTCCAAGAAAATGTGTATGTAGTTAAATATTAAGTTTATTAAATTAAATTTACTGCATAGGTCTGCTCATAAGGTTCTTATTAGAATCTTTCTCTTCATCAATGCCTCCATAAATTCTTCTCTTCTTCCTTAAAGCAGAAAATCATGAAGATGGTATTTTAGAATAATTCTCAATTATAGGTGAGAGTGAGAGTTCTCTTTATTTGTCACAAGTGCGTACAAATGCTTGTATATTAAAGTCCCTGTTGTTTTGGACATTAAAGAGTCAAAATCAACCTGTTCATGATGCCTATCAATGAATGGTTTTTGCAAACACTTGACCTTCCTTGGGAGTTTTCATTGTTTTGAAGAGGAAGGAAAATAGTTACGATGATGTTCAATAGAAGGGTAGCTAAGTGATTACTTTACCCTTAGTTCCCTAGATTTGTGGTGAACATGTTGAGGCTTAGTGCAGTTAGAAATGCCCTAGGACATTTGCCAAGCTGCCATTTTTTGTGTCCATGCCTGTTTTCATCATTGCCTTAAATTCATCATAGCTGATTCTACCATAATATTTGTGACTATAAACACATTGAATGACATAATAATTAGTTCAATAAATGGAGATATTTGGCTCAATTAATTTGTTGTCAAGTATCTTGTTTGTTTTGATTATCTTATCCCACTTCTCATCCAACATGAGATGCATTAGATAACCATAGCATTGTTAATGGATGAAAGTCGTCCTCTACCATACTCTCTCTTAATTCATGAAACTCAATGATAAACCCATTCTTATTCTTGTCAATAAATGTAAGAGCTTGGAATAGGATCTCATCACTTGAAAACGATTATTCCTATTCAATTGAATGTTAAGATTTGTAGTAAGCCATTATCTATTGCTTAAACACCTTTTGTTAAGATTTCTGTGTGACATGAGCTTTATTACAATATAGCTGTAGATATTCAACCCTTTTCCTGCGAGTTCAAGAGAATGGCAGATGATATTATTCTTAAATAGAGGAGCAGGTATGAATGTGTGAATGGCATCTGCCCATGATGATGTGTACTACAATAGAGGAGCTAGTACAGTATATTTGCTTTCCATTAATGCACTAGTGTATTTATAACTACATTAATGCTCCAGTGGGGCCATTGTCTTGGCAAGTGGAGTGTAGATAATTTTTACTGTACTTTTGAGCATTCTAGATTTGCTCAAATATGTTCATGTACTTCTTAATAACCATCATGGCCTTCTCCAGATGTGGTTTTTCAAATTCTCACTTTATTAAAGAATTGTAGAGATAAATGAATTATTGTTTGAGAATTTCTTGCTCGCTTTAAAGAATTCTAGGACAGAGTCCAAAACTACATTTGTTTTTTATTGTGTTTGCGAGATTGTTTCAGCTAGCTCAACTGGTAATAGTTTTTGGTGTTGTGATTAAGAAGTAGATTTTGGGTTTAAATCTTATGGTACAAAACCTGATGGCTGATTGCTACTCTGTTGCTTAAAAATCAATCCACTTCATGTAGATAATTATGATTTAACCTATCTGTTGTGACTGGGATAAATACTTAGAGATTAAAGTACAACTTTAAAACTAGGTAGGTTATTAAGAGTATAATTAGCCTCTACATTGTTGCCAATTGACCCTTCTATGCTTTTAGGTGCATATTGATCCATTTACCAATTGACGACTTGTCTTTACACAATTGTTGTTTATTTTATCAAATGTAACATTTTAAGTAATTCCCAAATTTTTAGTTTCTTTGTTGTCTTTCCTCTCTTATATGTCCATATCAGTGTATTGAAATGTTGATTAGTTAATAAACAATATACTTTACTGTTTAATCTTTTATGTTAATTTGTCCACAAAGCTCCTATCTTGCAAAATTTCTAGAACACAGGTTAATCCTTGCTGTAAATTACATTTGTGTGTAACTAATTTAATCACAAGCATCTATAAATTGCTGAGTTTACATAAATTTAAATTGACTTTTGTGATGTATTTGACATTGCTCTAATTGTTTAATTATTCAATTTTTTTTTTTTTTTTGAAATGGAAACTTTCATTGATTAAATCATGCTATTACAAACATCTAAGATAATAGCACGTCTAATACAAGGTGGTATTTCCTCTAACTCATAGAGATCACAATCATTCAGGAGGGCATTCTTGGCTAGCAAGTGGGCTGCCATATTTGAATCCCTCTTTGTGTGACAGAACTTCCATTTAACAAAGTCTTGTAACATGTGCTTAGTGTCTTCAATGATTAAACCTCCTTGGCTCCAATCCTTAGCTTTTTTCTGCATCCCTTCAACCACTTTGAGTGAATCACCTTCAAAGAGGACCGACCTGAAACCAGCTTCTTTACAGAATATGACTGCCATCATCATTGCATAAGCTTCAACAGTGAAAGGGGATAGGTTCAACCCTCTTCTGGCTCGCATTGTCCAGAGTACCTGGCCACTGCAATCTCTAATAATAGCCCCAATCCCTACTTGGTTCAGTGGTTGATTGATGGCAGCATCCCAGTTCAGTTTGTATTCTCCCTCAGGTGGTGTAGTCCATTTCTGAGGACTCTTAGATGTCTTTGCAGCCCTGCAACTCACACGATCCTGAATTGCCAATTTGTAACAATAGAGGTCATCCTGGGCCTTAACTAATATTGAGTTGGGATGCCTGAAAGCCTTCCCATGCACCACTTCATTTCTTCTTGTCCATATAAGTCTCATAATCGAGCCTACTTCCTCAATCCTTGCTTTTGGTAACTTATCTGTTATTTGCTGCCAGACTTCCTTGAAGGATCCTGCTTCTAGAAAGAGTTTTTGGATTGGCTTGCTTGCTTGACACCAGACATCTTGAGCTGCACTGCAACTCCAGAGGGCATGGTCTGCTGTTTCCTCTACAAGACCACAGATTGGACAGGTACTCTCAGCAACAATCTTCCTTCTTTGCAAGTTGGCTAGAGTAGGTAGGCCTTCATTACAAGCCCTCCAAAGGAACTCCTTAACCCCAATTTGGGACCTGCAGCTTCCAAATTCCCTTCCATAACTCTGGTTGATCCTTTGGTTTAGAAGGGCCAACCTCATGATTAGCATGGATTTCTCGGTGAAGATGGTAGCCACTCTTCACTGAGAATAGACCATTCTGAGTGCAACCCCAAATCAACCTATCACCCCTACTGCCCAGAGTGATTGGGACAGTTTTTATCACCTCTATGTCTTGCTGAGTGAATATTTCATGAAGGCTGTGATCATTCCATATCCTTAGAGAAGGGTTGATTAAATCTGCAACAACATTCCTTTGGGTTGGGGCATCAGCCTCTAACCTTGGGGCAAGGAAGTGGGGTCGAGGGAGCCACCTATCTTCCCAGATTCTTACCTATTTTCCATCTCCTATTCTCCATAACAAGCCTTCCTTTAGCAGTGAGAGTCCAGCATGTAAGCTTCTCCAAGTCAGTGAGGGTCGAGCCCCAACTTTTGCCTTTAAAATGGAGCCATGTGGGAAGTACTTTTGTCTGAGAATGGTGGCAGGGAGAGATGTAGGGCTTTGCAACAGATTCCACCCATTCTTTGCTAAAAGAGCCATGTTGAAACTATTGAAATTTCTGAAACCCAAGCCCCCTTGATCTTTTGCTTTGTTGATTTGACTCCACTTTATCCACTGCATTTTAGTTTGATCCCCGCTAAAGCCCCACCAAAACTTCCTTAGCATCTGGTCAAGCCTCTTGGTGATGGACTTTGGTAGAAGGAAAATTCCCATTGTGTATGTGGGAATTGCCTGTAGTACTAACTTGAGCAGCACCTCTTTTCCAGCTGCTGACAACTTGCCTATCTTCCAGTTATTGATCTTTGACCACATTCTATCAATTAGGCCATGGAAACATGCTACTTTTGTTCTTCCTACCATGGCTGGTAAGCCTAAGTATTTTCCAAAGGATGCTATAGGAGTTACACCTGCAATTCAAGTTATGTTGGCTCTGCATTCACTTGGAGTGTTTCTGCTGAAGTATATTGTAGATTTCTCCTTGTTCAAAAGCTGTCCTGAGGCCTGCTCATATGTAGTCAGCATGCCTAGCATTCTTCTCCACTCCAGTGTACTTGCTTTACAGAATATCATACTGTCATCAGCAAAGAACAAATGGTTTACCTTGGTTGGTCCTCTTCCCATTGGAATACTTGATATTCTGCCCTTTGATTCAGCCTGAGTCAAGAGGTTTGATAGAGCCTCAGCACATATGATAAACAGGTAAGGGGATATGGGATCCCCTTGCCTTAGGCCTCTAGTTGGCTTGAATTTAAGCTGAGCCTCTCCATTAAGCAGCACTGAGTATGAAACAGACCTGATGCAGTTCATTACCAGTGCGACCCATCTTCTGTCAAAACCCATTTTGCACATTACTGCTTCTAGAAAATCCCACTCCACCCTATCATAGGCTTTACTCATGTCGAGTTTGAGAGCCATATAAGCTGTCTTTCCTTGTATTCTTGTGGACATGGAGTGGAGGGTCTCGTAAGCCACCATGATGTTATCTGTTATGGCCCTACCTGGAACAAAAGCACTTTGGTTCACAGAAATTATGTCAGGCAAGATAAGTTTAAGCCTATTTGATAACACTTTAGCTACCACTTTGTAAATGACATTACATAGGCTAACTGGCCTATAATCAGGGACTTTGGTGGGGTTCTTGGTCTTTGGGATTAGGGTAATATAGGTGTCATTTACCCCTTCCAAAGAGCCTGCAGTATTGAGGATGTTGAGCACAAATCTTGAGACTTCCTTCCCTATGGTGTTCCAATTTGTTTGAAAGAAACAGGCTGGGAAACCATCAGGGCTTGGTGATCCCATGCCTTTCATTTGGAAGACAGCATTCTTGACTTCCTCTTCTGTGAACTCCTGGAGAAGCATTTCATTCATTGCTGTAGAGACTCTGTTGGGCATATCCTTGATGCAATCCTCAATGCCTGATGGGGAGGAAGATGTGAAGAGGTCTGAGAAATAGCTTGTAATAACCCTTCCAACTTGGTCTTTGTCTGCAACCAGGCGGTTCCTGTGGTCCATGATCTGTGAGATCTTATTGATTTTCCTCCTATGGGATGCATGCAGGGGATAGAAGGTAGTATTTCTATCTCCATTTTTTGTAGCCAATGTTGTTTGGCTTTTTGTTTCCATTTCAGGTCCTCTACTGCTAGATCTTGATCAATGTCACCTTTTAATTCTCTGATAGAGTATGATTGGTCCCCTTTGTTTAGCTCTTGAAGTTCTTCCAGGGTTTTCAGTTTCTGTCTAATTTCTTTGGGGCTCTCCTATTAACTTTTGCATTCCATTTTCTCAACACAGTAGCACACATATTCAGCCTACTTCTCATGGTCTCAGTAGCTGTTCTTTCATGAATTGGCTTAGCCCAGGCTCTTTAATGGTAGCTTCACATTCCTTTCTTAGTGACCAGGCTGCTTCGTATCTAAACCACTTAACATGAGGCCTTGGTTGATCTTGTTGGTAATTCACATCAATGAATAGAGGGCAATGGTCTGAAGTCATGGTTGGTAGGACACAACAGGATGATTCTTTGTACTTTTCTAACCACATTGGGTTTGCAAGGGCTCTATCCAATCTTTCCTTTGTGAAAGAGTCTTGCTCTCGGTTGTTTGGCCAAGTAAAGATGGGACCCTTTGTCACTAGTGAATTCAATGAGCACCATTCAAGAGTATTCCTGAATATTTCCATCTGTTTATATGGCCTAGGACCCCCTCCCATCTTCTCATCTTGACATACTATTTCATTAAAATACCCATAACACACATCCGGTGTGTACTGTCATCAGGTTTGAGAGACTTGAGAAAATCCCAACTCAGGTGCCTTTTTGAGGTTTCTGGGTTCCCATAGAAACCTGTAAAAAGCCATGGTTGTTCCATTCCCATTCCTACCATTGCACCGATATGCCATCTCGAATAATTATAGATTGAAACATTGTCCCTTGTCCTCCATAAAAAAGCTAAACCCCCACTGCTTCCTCTACTATCCACTACCAAACAGCCATCATAATTCAGCATGTTACACACATCTTCAATCCTCACTTTCATACACTTAGTCTCCATGAGAAATATCATGGTTGGGCTCTTTTCCTTAACAAGGAGGTTAAGGTATCTAACTGTCCGAGGGTTCCCAAGCCCTCGGCAGTTCCATGCTAAGATTTTCATTGAGTTTGGCAAGGCTGGGACCCAGCCTCTGCCTTAGGTGTTGAGCTTTCACATGTACCCTCCTGCTTCCTAAATTTCTTTCGTTCATGACTTTCTATTTTTATGTTTTCCAATCTCCCTCTCTTGGTCCCGGTTCTTAAAAAGTAATTAGATATGTCTCCCATGGCACCTCTCTCATTTCCTGCACTTTTTTGATTCTGTGTTCTAGTTTGCCTCTTCCATTTCCTAGCATGTTGAACTTTTGTTTCAGCCTCAAAGCACACATTTTCTTTTTCTGTGTCAGGTCCTATGCCTCGATTCTTTTTACTACTCAGTAGACCCCTCTCTCCACTTATCACTCCATCTAGGTACTCTTGAGTTTTTTCCATGTGATTAAAGGATTCATTTAGAGCCAGCTGGTTTTGGTCAGAGTCCAGTTCCATATCAGTAAACGTACCTGTCATGCTCTTTAGTTCAGGCTCTAAACCAACCGAGATTGACTTAGTTTGAGGATTTGTCCCACTGGCACCCTCCTGTTGACTTTCTTCTTGGTTTCTTTTGTGGTCCTCGATGATACAGCCTGGTTTTGTACTAACACCTAAGCCTTCCTCTGTTCCCCGCCTACCATGCGAGACACGATTTGATGTTACCGGGATTTCCTCTTCACCTTTCTGCTCCTGGTCTACTGTCACCTTCTGCAGGCTAGCTTCACTGTTTATCTTAGTCTCTGCCCTGTCACCTCCCTCCTTCTCTCCTTGCAGACCACCGTGAGGATGGTGTTTCCCTGGTGAGCCACCGTATTTTCGCCCCTCAAAGATGTTAGAATGTATGGGTTGAGCTCGTAGCCAAACCCCAAACTGCATTAGTTTTGGATCATCACTTTGTTGTTCATCCCGTGACCTCACACAGTTTCTTCCTTTGTGCGACAAGGCTCCACACTGGAAACAGAAATTTTGTAGACGTTCATACTTGAAGGAGATCCAGTGTTACTTCCCATCAACCCCAAGCCACTTGCCACGCATCAAGGGTTTGTGTAAATCCACTGCCACCCTAACTCTCAGGCATCTACCCCATGCTCTTCCATCTGAGCCTGCATCGACTCTTATCACAGGCCCTATTGATGCTGCGAACTCCTCACCAAACGTCTCTGTCATGGTAACTAGTGGAAGATTGTGGAGTTGAACCCAAAAGGGTTCATAACAGAACTGCAGTGCATTGATGGACTGGCTTTCGTCAACTTCTTGTATGGCTAGCAAGCATCTATCGAAAAACCAGGGACGCCCCCCCAGGACCTTCTCCTTATCCTTCACTTTTTGGAATTCTATCAAGAAGCTCTGGTCTCCGAGTTCTTTGAAACTGACCCAGCCTTCCAACCTCCATAATTGTGACATGGTGATACGGAAAGCTTCACTGTTAACAAGCTTTTCAGCCATTGCCTTAGCTACAAGGCATTGTTTGCCCAGACCTTCAGAATCTTGGTGGACTCCCTGCGTTACGTGAAAGCATGAGCTTTCTTCCGTTGACAGTTGCAGTTTCTCCCATCTTTTTGTCAAGTCCTCTGTTGCGTCCATTGTAGCCCAGTAGGACGATGAACAAAATTCACTACAAACACTCAGCTCACACTAGTGAGACCCAAGCCTTTGAGGATCAAAGGCACTCTGGAGCCTTACCATTTCTCGTGAGAGAAAGGAAGGCAACCCCTACGTTGGTATCTCGTCAATTATTCAGTTTCTTGTCTGTTCTTTACCAGTTAAAGTTGATATTATTAAGATGTTGGCTCAGTATATCTATAGATTTACCTCTTTGGACATTGAAATTATATATCTACATTCTAAATGCAATAGAGAAAAATAGTTGGCAGTATTAATTGATTCTGAATGGTTTTTTTCCCTTTTTCTTTGGACATTGAAATTATATATCTACTGACTTTTGTGTGCAACCTTTCACCAACTAATTTTCAGTTTGTATGTATGTATGTATATTGTTTCATTGATCTATATCGACTTCTACATGCCTTAACAATTAAGCGATGTTTCTCACACACATACAAATATTTTTTTTAATATTCAAAGCTTGACCATGATATGGGAGAAAGAGTACTAGGGGTTTTATAGGAGAAGTGTGAAACATGTGATTTGTAGGTTAAAAAGAGTACTAATGGATCTCCTAACTTGAATCATCCTTCTCTCACTCTCTCAAGCTCTCCTTTTTATTCTTCTTTTTTGTTTTTGTTTTTGAAGCTACAAGATTTTACATATATACTACGTTTTTTTATTTGTGGTAGGGACAAAGGGTCTGTGCTAATAGTCGGCCTCATATACATCATCGGCCTAGGATTAAGTCCATCGAATGATTTAAAGGCAAGCAAAACAAAACCAGTATATATTAAATATTGACTTTTATGATGATCGCTTAAAACTCCCATGTAGTGAGAAGCCGCCACATTCATTCGAGATTAATAATATTACTAAATATTGTTAAAGTTAGTGCTTCCCATTAGAATATTAGATGAGCTTCCACCCATCAATATTTATTAATATTTTTAGTGCATTTCTCTATTTTTTTTAACTATAAGGTTCATGCCTTCAGATCCTCTACATGTGTTTGACAACTATTTTATATTTCAAATTACTAAAACTTATATAAAAAATATAAAAGAAAGAGAAGTGGCCTTTAGCTTGTGTTTTATGCATTCTACTAGCCTTTGTGATATCTTGCACTACAAACTTAATCTGCTATGTGGTTTTGTTTTAGTGCAGTGGGATTTTAGTGCACATGACAGCTGTGGTTCTATTTTGTGCATCTGAGTTGTGGTTCCTTTCTATTCATCTGTGTTGTATGATTATCGGCTTTTCTTTTAATTTACTTCCCGCAAATTCCAGACAATCACCATCTGGAAGCTGAAAGCTAATTATCCGACTTCTGCAATTAATACTCGCAGAATATCGGTATAACCAATCCATCCCGAGGATGATATCAAAACCCAACAGCTTAAACACCACCAAATCAGCATCCAAGAACCTTCCCTCAAAATTTAACGGGCATCCTAAAGCAACCTTGGAACACCACACCATTTCACCATCGGGTAGAGCCACCACCATAGACTTCGGCAATGGTTCCGTGACCAAATTACACACCCGCGCAAACGTGGAAGATACAAACGACTGTGAAGCACCGGAATCAAACAAAGTGCAAGCATAAAACTCATACAAACGGACTCTTCCTGAACCAAAGACATTAACCCATGAAATCCAAAAAGCAAAGGAGAAACCAAATATAGCCAAAAATTAAATCCAACTTAAAATTAAATTAATCCATACCTGTAATTACTCCAGCATCATGGGTCGCTGGTGCCTCATCATCCACCTCTCCGGGTGTGACAGCATAAACCCGGGCTTGCACTGCTTGTCTCAGATTGGTTCTTCCACCGAGTCTACCTCCACGACTTCCTTGAACTCTGACGGGGCATTCCCAAGCAATATGTCCCACTTGGCCGCACCGGTAACACTGGGGTCCACTACTCAGCCGACACTCGCCCTCATGAGTTCTATTACATGCTCCACAAATTGGCACCTGTCCTCCCATACGAACACCTGAGGACGCTTGAGGTTGAGTTCCAGTTCGCTGAATAAATTTCTGAGGCGAACCCGAGCTGCTTCCTTCACCAGAAAAACTTCGCCTCTTATGCCCTGGAGGGGAGCCCATACTCAGATTATTTTCTTGCTCCACAAGGGTGGCCACATCCACTAATTTCTGAAAAGTGGATATCCGATGGCTGACCACCATACGGCATACATCAGGGCGTAGTCCCTCCTGAAAATCATCAGCTCGCATCTCCTCTGTGGCAATAAGGTGGGGAGCAAATCGCCCAAGTTCTATGAATCTCCGGGCGTACTGTTCCACTGTCGTGCCCCCTTAGACCAAATTTGAGAACTCTCTTGCCTTTTGCTTCCTTACCGATGCGGGAAAGAAGCGGTCATTAAATTCTTTCTTGAAGCGCTGCCAGGTCCCAGCAGCGAAAGATCCCAATTCTAATTCCAGCATCACCCTCTATCCCACAATCAGACACGGTACCTTGCAATAGATAGCTGGCGTAGAGTACTTGTTGCGCCTCGGTGCAACCACACACCTCAAATGTTCTTTCCAAGTCTTTGATCCATTTTCCAGCTTGAAGTGGATCCTTTTCTCCAGTGAAGTGTGGAGTTCTATGCGCCAGGAAGCGCTCATAGGTGCATTCGGCTTGCACCATGCTACTGGACCCTCCTGGGTACGTCCAAGGCCCTCCCTGATGTGGCCAAGGACCTCCTGGTTGTGGCCAAAACCCTCCTTGCTGTGGACAAGGCCCTCCTTGTTGTGGCCAGGGACCCCCTTGTTGTGGCCAAGGTCCTCCTTGTTGTGGCCAGGGACCCCCTTGTGGTGGCCAAGGTCCTCCTTGTTGTGGCCAAGGCCCTGTTTGTTGTGGCCTAATATTCTGCTACATGAACTTCGTCATCTGCCGTATTGCTTCGGCTATGGAGTCATCTCTTGAGGTATTGTCCCGTGGCTCCTGAGTAGATTTCCTTGGTCTCCCCTTTTTTTCCTGCCACAATACAACCTTTGACCCCCTTTCGAAAAATAAAAAAAAAAACAAATAAAACCAACAACAAACAAAAACAGAACCAAAGACCAACACCACATCACAGAAAACAAAAGAAACCAACTTGCAAAAACATAAATAAATAAATAAAACAAACAAACAAGCTCAAACAAATAAAGCAAATAAAACAATTAAAACAATTTAAATAACTTTACTTAACATAATTTTAAAACACAACTTTAAAATCATTATGGTACTACCTACGGGACATGTGGTTTTACCCAGAGCCAAACTGCTCTGATACCACCTATGACGCCCCCAAATCCCCATGCACAGACACGGGAAAATCGAGACGTTCGGATAATGACAACCCGGGTCACCACCCTATCGACGAGTGCCAAGTGTGTGCAAAAGCAACAAATGTGTACGAAGAAACACGCAGCGGATAACTAAAGTCATATAACTAAATACCAGAATTTTTCTTAATATAATACAAGTTGTTTAAAACATACATAAGTAAAACATCACATGACACAAATATAGTTTTAAACCAAACTATAAAACATAACTTCAACTCAAAACTCCGGCGGAGCCGCATCCTCGGGCTCAGCCTCCTCCTCCTCCTCGAATCCTGCACCAAAATCTACGGAACCAAAAATGGTGCCGCAGGTAAGTATAATCCAAACACCACCAAATAAAAACATATAGAACTCAAACAAAATGCATGAAGTGATGCCAATGCCCAAAGCCCATAAAAACATATTTTTCCACACACGCCAAAAATTCCATTTGGCCCAAAAACAATTCCTTTCCAAATATCATGCCAAAAGTCACATTTGGCCCATATCCATCTCAAAACATTATCCAATTAATTCCGTATGCACCATGACCTCCCCTAGGGGTCATCCGCACACCCTGGCTCCAGTGCCACACCGCAGGTTACGACCACGCATGTGACACCTAACGAGCGATGCCCAGTTCCGCGCCCTGCGCGTTCGTAGCCAAGCATCCTCTAGCCCTCACCAGCGAAGGGCCAAAGAGTCGGTGCGTAGAGCGATGCCCGGTTCCGCGCCCGGCGCATTTGTAGCTAAGCATCCCTTAGCCCCCGCTCCCGTCGTCGCCCAGCGACAACCCAGGGGACGTCATTCAGTTTATTCCGCTCCCGAGTGACCAGAGGAGCTCCACCGAGATAATACCCCATCCCGGCTTGGCGTCGTGATACACACGCACCCGAAAGTCAACTTACGCCAATAAAACAGGCTTTTCTCAATTAAATAAAAACGCACGTGCATGCACCATGTAAATGCAATATCAATGCACAAAAATAATCAACCAACATATATCAGTAAAACAAGCAACTCTGTCCTCCATCCATCCGACCCCCAAACTCCTCGGACTCAGTCCGGAATCAGCCAACCAACAGATAAATAATTATTGAATGAGCAAAATATATTTAAATCTGAAAGTAGGGTTTGGAAAATACTTACCGCGCTATACGGTATTTTTAGAAAGCTTGCGGCGTTGCAAACGGCGGAAGAGAAGCAACGTAACAGTGAAAATTCACTGTGGCCGTGGGTTGTAAAATACCCACTTTTGAATGGGGACAAACTAGGGCTTGGGATTGATAGGGAATGATCTAAGGATGATTATGAAGCTATTGGAAGTGAAGTTTGGCCGTGGGTGGCGGCGAAAACGGTGGAGGGAGGCCAGATTTCTCAAAATGGAAAGCTAGCTCGTGGGAGCTGTTCCGGTGGCTATTAGGGGCCGAAAATGGGTGGGTTAGGACGACAAGGAACCGGTGATGAAGTGGTGAAGAGGTGGTGGCCGGAGGTGGAGTGACGGCGGCGGATCGAGGCAAAAACCATGGGACTTCTTGGGCATTTTCCGGCCAAACGGCTGGCCAGATGGGGCTGAGGTTCGGTGGGGTGGTGTGCCGGAGGTAGGGGAAGGTTTTGGTGGGGGTGGTGTGCCTCACGGTGGCCGGCGACGGTGGTTCTAGGCCGAAGACAGCTCCGGCGTGGGAGAGGAGAGAGAGAGAGACGAACGGGACGCGGGAAGAAAGAAGAAAAGAAAAAGAAAGAAAAAAAGAAAAAGAAAGAAGAAAAAGAAAAGAGATGTAGGAGGAAATGAGGTCCAATCCTCACTCCGGACAACAAAACAAATCCGCCGAGAATGAGATTAAAAACCGTAAAACAATTAAATAAATGAAACACAACATCCAACAAATAAAAACCAAATTTTAAAACACAATAAATTAAAATAAATAAAGCAATATATTAATTAAATTAAAAACAACTCTTCAGTGAAAATACACGCAAAAGCGGGTCATCAGCTCTGGTTTTCATGGGAAGGGAGCTAACTCATTGGGTTTCATGGGTTCTGGGTTTCATGCATTACTGACTGCCTTCTATCGGGAAAGTCCTGCATTAGGAAACACTAGAATTTCCTGCATTATGGGTTTCATGGGAAAGTCCTGCATTATGACTTCAATATGGGTTTCATGCGTTATTTCCATCCTTTTAATCTCCTGCATATTAGTTTTCTTTTTAAATCGAAGTTACTCATTGGTGACTGCTTTTCGTTGATTGATTATTACGTCTTCGTGTTTTCTGTTATGACCCAAAATAAACTGTGTTTCATTTCTCATCATTTCCTTTCTATATGTGACTCTGTTTTCCTATTTGACCTTTCCTATTTTCCTTTTCATGTTTTGTAACCCTTAGTTATTGGCTTTTCAATATATGTTGGTCGCTGTTACGTTGTGTTGAGTTACATGGGATGGAAGGCACTTCGTATTATTCAATGCCTCAGTGTGTTTCTTCCCTTGAAGAACGCTATCAGTGAGCTCGACTGCGATGGATATTGAAAACTGATGTAAAGAGTTGGGTGGCTGTTACACTGGTGACATTAAGTTATTAAATTGACATTACCTTGTTTCTCTGAATTTTATGCTCATCTATATGTGTTCTTTATCATTTGAAAAATACTAGAGTGTGTTAAGAAATATTGAAAGTGTACAATTATATCTTCAATCTGTGTCAAGTGCAGTGGCTCAAATCTTAACAAAACTTACTGCTACTCGTATCCAAAGGGCATGAAAACCTTTGGATTTAGAATGGTTCTGTGAAGTTTAAGGGAACTGATATTTCAGCATTTTCTTTTAAAAATGTTTTCATACTGCTTTTACATGATGGGAACTCTAGATTACGGACTAGAGTTTTGAATGATGTGCTATTTTTTCATTTCTAGCTAGTTCGGTTTGGTTCATGAATGCTTGGGTGATTTCTATGTTGCTAGGTTGCTTTGACTAATTATGAGTTGTTGGGTTGCTTTGATTTCTGATTTGGGATTGTTTTTAATTATGAGTTGCAATAATTTGGTTGAAGACAAAAACACTAGAAAGTCCTATAAATACCAGCCTGGCATGACCTTTGAGACAATATATGAAAAATACTTTAGCTTTTCATTAATGAGTGTGAAAGAGAATCCAAACAGAAGTTAAAGGCATGACTCTTGGTAATTATCAAAAACAGTAGCAGAACATCTTAAAAAAGTCCTGCATTATGACTTCAATCTGGGTTCATGATCACAAGCCTGTAGATAATAATACCAACTGTATGAACAAATTGTAATAACCTGCTTCTAAATAACTCTATCAACTCTGAGAAGAAAAGAAATAGGCTTCCTTTCATTTTCACCCTTCTGAATGTTTTCATTGGCAGATTCATTTTGGTAGTCATATCTTATTTTTCTGGTCAAAATAATCAAATAAAGAAAGGCTTCAGGTTCATTTAGCTTGGATTGTGTCCATGAATTACAATAATAGATTATGGTCGTTCCAATGATTATCTAGAACAATGCCAATTTGAACTTTCTGAGCAAAAGATTATATATCTAGGTTTGTCCTACTATTTATATATATATTTATATTTGATTGCAGTCAAAAGGTGCTCAAATTAAAAAAAAAAAAAAAAAAGACAGGTCGGAACTAATTCCGAATTTCCTGTCGGGTCAGTATCGGGTATCGGCTAATCTGTATGCTCTTGTTATCGGGTCGGGTCGGCAAACAATCCTACTTGTGATATTTTATTATGTATGTTTTAATCGGGTTTGTATTAAACAAAAATTCTGGTATTTAGTTATAAGACTTTTATTATCCGCTGCGTGTTTTTATTGTACACTTGGCACTTGGCGATAGGGTGGTGATCCGTGTTGTCATCATCCCGATGTCTCGATTTCCACATGTCCGTATGTGGGATTTAGGAGCGTCACAACATCATATTATTTCGGTTCTATTTTTCTAATAATTGTCCGTGGGCATCATTTGATGAATGGCATGCCCGTTTGGGCCATGTTTCTCATAACATTATTTCTCTTTTGAATAAAAATTGTCACCTATGTGTTACTTCTTTACTCCCAAATCCTACTATGTGCTCTAGTTGTCAACTTGATAAAAGTAAAAGACTTCCTTTTTCTCTGAATACAAACCATGCTTCGCATGTTTTGGATCTTGTTCATTGTGATTTGTGGGGACCGTCACCTATCCCTTCAAACCTTGGATTTCGATATTATGTTATATTTATTGACGATTATTCCCGGTTTACTTGGCTCTATCCTCTGAAACATAAATCTAACTTCTTTTGTATTTTTCTACAATTTCAAAATTTTGTTTAAAATCAATTTTCTACTAAAATCAAGATTTTTCAAAGTGATGGAGGAACTGAATTCACTAATCATCAATTTCAAAATCACTTAATTTCCTCGGGTATCCGTCTCAAAATGTCTTGTCCATACACTCCATCTCAAAATGCCCGTGTTGAGCGTAAACATAGACATATAACCAAAACAGGTCTTGCTATGCTTTTGCACTCTCATGTCCCTCTTAAATTCTGGGTTGACGCATTTAGCACTGCCACTTTCAGTATTAACCGCTTGCCAATGCCTCTTCTTTATAGTTGCTGTGACGCCCCCAAATCCCCACGCCCGAACACGGAGAAATCGAGACGTCCGGATGGTGACAACCCGGGTCACCATCCTATCGACGGGTGCCAAGTGTGTGTAAGGCAACATAAGTGTACAAAGAAACACGCAGCGGATAACGAAAGTCATAACTAAGTACCAGAATTTTTCTTAACGTAATACAAGCTGTTTAAAACATACATAGATAAAATATTACAAAAACACAAATACAGTTTTAAACCAAATATAAAGCATAGCATCAGCAACCCGGCGGAGCCGCATCCTCGGGCTCAGCCTCCTCCTCTTCGTCGTCCAACTCTGCACCAAAAGCTACGGAACCAAAATGGTACCGCAGGTAAGTAAAACCCAAACACTACCAGATAAAAACACATAAAACTCAAACAAAATGCATGAAGCATGCCCGATGCACAAAACCCAAAAACATAATTTTCCACACACGCCAAAAACCCATTTGGCCCAAAAACACATCCTTTTCGAAAAACACGCCAAAAGTCACATTTGGCCTTTATCCGTCTCAAACCATTATCCATATTAACCGTATGCACCATGACCTCCCCTAGGGGTCATCCGCACACCCTGGCTCCAGTGCCACACCGCAGAGCACCACCACGCATGTGACACCTAACGAGCGATGCCCAGTTCCGTTCCCCGCACGTTCGTAGCCAAGCATCCTCTATCCCTCACCAGCGAAGGGCCACGGAGTCGGTGCGTATAGCGATGCCCGGTTTCGCGCCCGGCGCGTTCGTAGCCAAGCAACCCCTAGCCCCTGCTCCCGTCGTCTAGCGACAACTCAGGGGACATCACTCAGTTTATTCCGCTCCCGAGTGACCAGAGGAGCTCCACCGGGATAATACCCCATCCCGGCTTGGGGTCGTGATACACACGCACCCGTAAGACCACTTACGCCAATACACAGGCTTTTCACACATAAACAAAAACACACGTGCATGCACCATGTAATGCCATATCAATGCATAATAAAATAATCCAACAATATAAAACAATAAAACAAGCAACTCCGTCCTCCATCCATCCGACCCCCGAACTCCTCAGACTCAGTCCGGAATCAGCCAACCAACAAATAAAATAATTGAATGAGCAATATATTTTTAAATCTGAAAATAGGGTTTGAAAAATACTTACAGCGCTATACGGTAATTTTAGAAAACACCCGACGTTGCAAACGGCGGAGAAAAAGCAACGTAACAGTGTAATTTACACTGTTGTCGTGGGTAATAAATTACCCATTTTTGAACGGGGACAAACCAAGACTCGGGATTGATAGGGAATGGCCTTGAGATATTTATGAAGCTAAGGGAACTGAGTTTTGGCCGTGGGTGGTGGTGGAAATGGCGGTCGAAGGCCAAAAAAGAGCTGAACGGAGTTGAGCTCGTGGGAGCTACTCCGGCAACGGATCGAGGCCGGAAATGGGTGGTTTAGGTCGGCAAGAGGTAGGGGAAGAAGCTGTGAAAAGATGGTGGCCGGAGGTGGTGCGACGGCGCTGGAAACGGTGAAAAATCGTAAAGCTTGGAGGAGCTCGTGAAGGCTAACGGTGGCTCGGATGGAGGTGAAACTTGGTGGGGATGTTCACCGGTGAGAGGGGAAGAAAACTGGGTGGGTGGTGTCGGCCACGCCGCCGGTGAGCGGCGGTTCTGGGCTAAGAAAGCAACCGGCGACAGGGGCAAAAATAGAGCAGGTGCAGCGACTTCCGGTGGCTCTCGAAAGCTAACGGCTGGTCCGATGGCTCTGAAAATTGGTGGGGATGATCTCTGGTGGAAGGGGAAGAGAATGGTGGTGACGGCATACCAAACGGTGGCAGGACGGCGGAGAACTGGCCGGTCAAAGAAAGAAAAAGGGGCAGCTGGGCGTACGTGGGAGAGAAAGGAGAAGAAAGAAGAAGAAAAGAAAGAAAAAGAAAGAAAAAGAAGGAAAAAGAAAAGGAAAAAGGGAAAAAGAAAAAGAGGAAAGAAAAGAAATGAGGTCCAATCCTCATTCCGGAGACCAAAAACCGATCCGCCGAAAACGATATTAAAAACTTTAAAACGACTAAAATAAATTAAACACATCAAATAAATTAAAACCAATTAAAACAAATTAATTTAAAATAAATAAACCAATATATTATTCAAATTAAAAACAACCCTTCAGTGAAAATACACGTAAAAAGGAGGTATCACAGTTGCTCTCCCTTTGAGGTTCTGTTTGGTAAGCCTCATCCCTACTCTAATTTTCATCTATTTAGCTATCTTGTTTTTCCCTACTTACGTGATTATGCCCCTCACAAATTAGCCCCTTGTAGTCGTTCTTGTGTTTTTCTTGGCTATAGTATGTCTGATCATGGTTTTCATTATCTTGGTCGTCTCACTAATCAAGTATTTATTTCCTGACATGCTGTCTTTGATGACCATGGCTACCCATACAAAAATAACAATCGCTCTGGGCCTTTTGTCTCCTACCTCAACTTCTACTTTTCTAGAGCCCACTACACCCTCCTCCCCAAACACAATCACATTAGGGGCTTCTTTACCTTCTAAGACCAGTCTTATCCTAAATTTGTGTGGCCCATGTTTAACTAATCCGTCTTGTAGTTCTGTGCCACCTTCAGTTTTGTAGGTACCCGCTGTTGATGGGCCAGGATCCCCTTTGGCACCCGTTTCATCAGCTTCAGGTCTAGTTCCTGTTGCAGCTCTAGCACCAGTCCTTGGCACTCACCCGATGCAAGCACGGGCCAAATTTGGGATTTTCAGGCCTTCTACTCTGGCCCTTTATACATGCATTGCTCCAAAATTCCAATCTCATTCAATCCTTACTCACCATGCGGGAGCCCAAAGGGTTCAAGACCGCTACCAAGCACCCCAGATGGATTGCTTCCATGGATGAGGAGCTTCAAGCCTTGCATCACAATCACACTTGGGATTTAGTGCCCCAACCTCCAAATACAAATATTGTGGGCTCCAAATCGGTTTTTCGCATCAAGTATCTCGCAAATGGTTCCGTTGATCGTCTTAAGGCCCGTCTTGTTGCTAAAGGCTACACCCAGCAACCAGACCTTAATTTCAATGATACTTTCAGCCTAGTCATCAAAGCCTCCACTGTTCAAGTTTTTCTTTCCTTGGCGGTCTCTAATCACTGGCCACTTTGCCAACTTGATGTGAAAAATGCTTTTTTGAATGGCATTCTTCAGGAGGAAGTTTATATGGAACAGCTTCTAGGTTATGTTGATTCAAGATATCCCTCACATGTATGCAGGTTACGTTGAGGTTTATATGGGCCCAAACAAGCTCCATGGGCTTGGTTTCATCGGTTCATTATTTTTCTTCTTGCTATTGGGTTTTCTTGCAGTTGGGCTAACTCGTCCTTGTTTGTTCTTTCCAAGGGTGCTGATTTAATCTATCTACTATTATACGTTGATGATATTGTAGTGACCAGCAACAATTTAGTTCTTCTTGATGCTTTTATTGGCAAATTATCCAAGGAGTTTGCCACCAAGGACATGGGCTCATTAAGTTATTTTTGCGCCTCAAAGCACATCGGACTTCCCCTGGTCTTTTTCTCAGTCAGGCTAAATATGCTCATGAAATTTTGTAGCATGCCAAACTAGTTGATAGTAAGCCCGTGAGCACTCCCATGGTTGTTGCACATCACCTGTCCACTGATGGTCCTAACTTTGATAATCCCTCACTCTACCGGTCACATGTTGGTGCTATTTAATATCTCACTATCACTCAGCTGGACTTTGCTCATGCTTTCTTTGCCGTGAGTCAATATATGCACAATCCTTTCTTTTGCCACTTCTAGGTTGTTAAATGGATCCTATGCTACATGAAGGGAACCTTGCGGTATGGCCTCTCTTTCACGCCATCTTCTTCCTAGGATATTCTCGCTTACTCGGATGCTGATTGGGCCGGCTATCTTGATACACGACGTTCTATCTTTGGCTATGCTATTTACCTTGTTGATAAACTTGTCTCTTGGCTTTCCAGGAAACAACTGACAGTGTCTCGTTCAAACTGTGAATCAGAATATTGAGCGCTCATCAGCACTGCTATAGAAGTCAGGTGGCTTGGCCATCTTCTTCGTGATCTCAAGGTGATGACTTGCAAAAATTTCGTATTGCAGATTTTACAAGTTCGCTCGAGCGGAAGCTTTTGGCCGTTCGAGCGAATTTAGGCAGATTCAAACGCTCGACTGCCGCTCGACAGGGAGCTCGAGATGGTTGCTGAAAAACAAAGATCGCTCGAGCGAAAACATTGGCTGCTCGAGCGAAATCAGGCAGAGTCGAACGCTTGATGTGTGCTTGATAGGACGCTTGAGCGAAATCAGGCAGAGTCGAACGCTCGATGTGCGCTTGATAGGACGCTCGAGCAAAATCAGGCAGAGTCGAACGCTCGACGTGCGCTCGACACCCCGCTCGAGCGAACATCGTATTTTGACAGATCTAGGGTCTTCCGCCGTCAGACGATGTAAAAGGGATTTTTCACTTTATGGCCATACTTTTTGACTGGAGAACACTTTTTGGGACTGAAAAAGACAGTTAGAAGGATTCAATTCATCTGTTTTGGAGAGGGAATTCCAATTATTGCACGTACGTTGGAATCATACACGAGCACAAACGGGAGAAAAACATTGAATCATTTCCTTGAGTTTTTGAAGACGAGTTGCGGCTGCGAGGAGTATTTTTCAGTGTTTATTTTCTTCCAATCTTCTCAGAACAATTATGATGAGTTCGTTTATGTTGAATTTCATTTCTAGTATGAGCTAAATTTTATTCATTTTAGGAAAATGATGTAACCTATTTCTGAACTATGCTTGATTGTCTATACTAATTTAAGGCAATTATCTCTTTGTTTATCTGATTTATTCTGAGTTTATTGCTTCTAATTAAATGGCCATTGATTAGATGATATTTAATCTTGTGATTTGCTATCAAAAGAGGGAATCATAGGGTAGATCTTGAATATTTCAGCATAGATAAGTATAGAGATCGAAAGACTTGTATGAACCTATGTAGTAAATAAATCATTGGTCTTATTGCTTTCTTGTTTTATTAATTTGCATATTCTTGTGTGAATTGATGAACATGAATAATTTCCAATTGACTATCGAAAGAGGCTATTGGATGGATTAGAGATTTGCTAATGAACAAAAAGAATTAAATTAAATTAGTTAGATGAGAAAAGCATAGTGAAGAATTAGGTGAAATCGATTTCCTAGAAGTTTTCTTTCCCATTAATTTGATCTTCGAACGTCAGTTTTATTTCATTTGCGTATTACTCTTTGAGTTGATCTTAGTTTAATTGGCAACTACAAAAATCTTAGTGATTCCTCTAGATAAAATCGAGATTAGTATAATTTTGGTATTTGGCAATAGTAAGGTATCAATCCCTGAGGACGATTCTCTTCTTATCACTTTATTATAAAACTACGATACTGTGCACTTGCAGTTTTGCACCGATCACAAGGTGACATCTTCCTCTTCTCCGATTCTACTTTGTGATAATCAAAGCTCCATATTTCTTGCAGGAAATCCAGTCTCTCACAGTCGCTCGAAGCATATCGAGCTCAATTATCATTTTGTGCATGAATTGGTGGCCTTAGGAGAACTTCGGCTTCAATATGTCCCTACCAATCTCCAGCTTGCCGACATATTTACTAACAACCTTGGTCGTCCTGCATTTACATTCTTTCGTTCCAAGTTTCATGTTTGAGGCTCTCAAACGCTAGGCTTGCGGCTGGGGGGTTTATTATGGTTACATATCAAGATCAAGATCAAGACCAAGCTCAAGATGGAAAAACTTACTCCAAAGAAGATCAAGATGGAATACCTTAATTACGGACGTAAATAAGATATTAGAGTAATTTGTATTTGATTTGGACTTAGCAACATGTATATGTAAACACCATTATAAATACAAAGGATAACCACATAGAAAATACACTTTGGTTTTACAGAACATTGTTAGAATTTAATGCAATCTTTTATTGAAAGAAAATATCATACTCCATTTAAAGTATCAAAACTAGAAAACAGTACTGCATGGGTTTATATAATCTTTTCATCTTCCTCTAGCTCTTCATGAGCTAACATATATAAATAGCTGAAATGAAAACTTATTTCACAATTTGTAAAGACAATTAACATTTACTCCGAAAAAGGA
The DNA here is from genome assembly GCF_018687715.1 of Carya illinoinensis. Lineage (NCBI taxonomy): Eukaryota > Viridiplantae > Streptophyta > Magnoliopsida > Fagales > Juglandaceae > Carya > Carya illinoinensis. The sequence continues at coordinate 15,586,130 of NC_056765.1, forward strand.
TTAGTTGCTAGCATCAGTAAATACTTACTTACAACTAGGCCTGTGCAGAAAAGGGCTTCGCCCGATTAATCCGACAGATCCAATATGGGCCCAACCGACTAAAGTCGGGTTCAGTGGGTCAAACCCTTTACGGGTTTGTTACACATTGAAACCGACCAACCCGTCGAAACCGTCCCCATTTCTCCCTCATCCTCAAACCCTAGCATCTATAGAAATCAGCCCATAATCTCCTACTCTGGCCTCCCTCTTGGACATCAAGAGCAACTATTGGAGCATCTGGATGATTTCAGCCTCTCTCTCTCTCTCTCTCTCTCTCTCTCTCTCTCTCTCCATAAACGTAATCTTTCGTCGCCTCACCCATACTCCCCTCTCGGTTTTCTCTGGATTCGAAAACATCTACTCGATTTGAGCTTCAAGAGCGTACTGAAATGGTGCTGGTGGGTCTTGTGATCTCGCGGTGGCATGAAGCTGAAGAAATGCGATCTCGACATCATTTTTAATGGCTTCTATGGTGGTTGCAGTGGTCAGTGGTCACGGTGGTCGCAGGCGTCACATAGAGCTGCCTCATCAGCGGTGCAGAACATCGAGGCCTCTTCCTTATCACAGACATCACACTGGATCTCCTCGAACCCTAACTGGGTATTGTAGAAACTTTCCGATCGTTCCCAATGGCTTTTCACGCAGTGGGCATCGTGGATGCTCAATACGTATGGTGGTTTTTGATCTGTTTGTGTCTTCCTCTACTTACTTTGTGGCTGGTTTTCGATCTGTTTGTATCTTTTCCAGAACCACGCTGATGAGGCTGATCTTTTTGCCTCCGTACGTATGGCGGAACGAATGAGGATAAGATGAACGGATTCGACCCGATCCAAATTATACGGATCAGGTCATACCTCCGTGAACCACGTTCAAATGCGGATTGGATCGGGTCGGTCCCAAATGTTTCTCGGATCGCTCGGTGTGCAGGCCTACTTACGACGCTGGGCGAGAATTTCTTCAAAACGGTAGTCGGTTTGTATGTCTGATCAGTTGGCTGTATGGTAGCCACCGGAAGACGACGATCTTGAAGAATGATGACCTGCACAGTCAAATATGCCTGGAATTTTCTTCTTATCGGTTCATCAAATGAGACAACATCATTAGCCAAATAAATTAATTAATCCTGCAAGGGCCTACTCATTTATTTATTTCTATTAAAGCAGCTGGAGACTCCAAATGTATTTGAATAGAAACCATCACATTGTGACATTATTACTTATCCAAAAAAATTAAGCAAATAAAAAAATAAATTTAATTATTTATATTTTATTATAATTAAATTTATTTTCAATAATTTCTTAAGAACTTTGCAATCTAGCTGCTTATAATAATGCACAACATACATATTTTAATTTTTTTTCTTTTTTTATTCATATTAAACTAATTAAATTCTTTTACACATCATCCCTAAACTATATACTTGTTAAGAAAAAAAAAAACTCAAAATCAAAATAAATATATACTATAAAGATGATGAGTATGGTTCTTCCTTTTTTAACATGGGAGCTAGATTTTCCCAATAAATGTCTAGTATATAAATTATTTACTTAAATGGAATGTTTGAACTTAAAATACGACCTACTCCGAAAATATTACTTATCAGGAGATGGATTAAATCATTTACATTTTATAATTTGTATCATTGCAATTTAATTAAACAGTAGTCGAAACACAGTTGAAAATCAATTTATCCATCATTACCCGTGCTGTATAAATGAAAAAGTATTCGGAAGATAATCATTACTCGTTTGAATGCCGTGCGCGATGGTATTAAATAATAAGGATTAATCCGAAATCGAATTAAATAATATAAAAATTTTATGTGCAGTTATTAATATATATTTTATTTATATATTTTTATGATATAATTAGTTATATATTAAAAAAATTAATTTAATTAATTATATTAATAGAATGTATAGAAAGTATATAAAAGTGATTGTATGTAGTATTATTATTATTTTTTTATTTTTTAATAAAAATTTTATTATTTTTAATTTTAATTTTAAATTTTAAAATAAGAAAAAATAGTTTTGAAATTCGGCAGACTCATGAGAGATGACACCACCTATTGATTGAGATTGACCAAATATATTACAAAAATATGTGATCCAAATTTTTTATACATCTTTAAATATTTTAAAAATTAAAAAAAATATATAAATTTTTTAATAATTATTTTCTTAATTATTGAGTAAAAATAAAAAATAAATAAAAAATACAATCGGTGAAGATTGTCAGTCCATTTTTTCGGTTCAATAAACATTTTTCTTAGTTAATATCACAGGAGGCTAAAAAAGAAAGTACATGAGACTAATCGCAAACGGAGAAAAACCCAGCAGTTATGACCAAATTTCTATATTCTTTTAGGAACATACTAACAGGGGCCTATGGTTTGCACCGATAATGCAATCCTAATTTTCTGTTCTCTCTAAAAAAAAAAAATAATAATGCATTTCTATGTATTTCTTTTAAATATTAAAATAAACAAATAGAAATGCACCGTTTCGGTGCAACCCTTCCCTATAAAAAGATCGGTCTTTTAATATTGAAAGACAATGGTGCACCGAATCATTCCCCTACTTTATCAAAAAGAAAAAGGCACAATTCCCTTTTTTTTTTTATATCCAAAGCAAAAGGGTGCAAGTAATGATTTCCTTTTTTTTTTTTCATATCAAAAGATAAAGTTGCATCGAATCATTCCCAGTTTCAAATATTTCGAATTTTTTAAACTATTTTCAGATATTGATTTGGGTTAAATTGAATTGAATTTTTTTATAAATAATAATAAATTAAGTTAATAGATTAAGTTATATAAAGTCTATCTAAAATAAATTTAATATTATTTATAGAAAGTTAAAAAATGTTATAGGTCTTACGTATAAAGAAGTGTTGAGTTGAAAAATGTTATGGGCCCCAAGTGTAAGTAGATTTTGAGTTGAGATGAATTTAGTAATTTGAGAGTTAGATATTTGAAACTTAGACTTATCTTAAATCAATTCAATTCAGTCTAATTTTAATCTAAGTAAAACATTCAAACACTCATCTATCAAATTACTAAATTCATCTCAACTCAAAATCTCTTTACACATAGGATCTATAATTTTTTTCAACTCAATATTTCATTACACGCGGGACCCATAACCTTTTTCAATTTCTCATAAATATATCTAAACTCATCTTAATATCTAAACACATCTAAACTCATCTTAAGTAAGCTCCACAAAACTCACTTCATCATCTTAACTCATTACTATTTATAAAGAACTCAACTTATCTTAATTCAACTCAACATCCAAATAAGGCCAGTCTCTCATCTCCTACCCCGACACAATTAAAAATCGTTGCGTTTAGAGTTCATACCGAAGTAATGGAAATGCTCAAAATAGTGATTTGAATTTTCAAGCCTTTGTTGCCATCTCGTTCAGGTATGCTAGTGTATATCTTTACAAAAGTCTCTCATTGGTTTAGTAATGCTTTTATATAGTCTTTGGCCTCCTATATATAAACCATCTTGTACAGTACAATTCATATTATAACATGGCATCAGAGCCACTACTTTAATACTTTTAGTAAAAGTAGTATTCATCCTTCTTAGCATTCTTCCATTGCCCTTGTCTTCTACGGGTGAGCTATTCAAGTGTTATTCACTGTTGTCAGATAGTTGCAATTGCTCTAAGGACTACTACAAAATTTCATCATCATGCTTGGAGCTCTACTTTGATCACGTGGCATACCGTTGAGAAGATCTCATTGGGACCAAATCAATGCCAACAAAATGAATAAGAGCAAAGCACACACGCACCCCTATGTGGAGACGGATGTTGTTCCCATGCCACCCACGCACCTTATGTGCACACGCACTTTGCACCTCCACTTCCATGAGCCTCACATTACTGACGTTAGTCCTAGTCTTGTTAGCAGCCACGTCATCCTGTTATGTCACTCGCCAAGTGCCACATCACTAGACGTCAGAATCATTGATAGTTGACTTTGACTACTACATTGACTTTTTACACATATTTTCTTTTTACACATTTTCTTGTGCTGATCTCATTTTTATAGTCTATTTTTGCATATCTAGTCTCAGAATGGCTAAAAAAAAAGATTCTTTGTCCTATTCATGTTATATTAGATGGTAAAAACTATTTGGTGTTGTCTTAATCTTTTCGCAGCTTTCTACAACGCCTTCTCAAATGGGATAGCCATAATCACCACACCCTTACTTGGATGTGCAACACCTTCATTTTGATTATCTCCAATCTACTCGGTAGCTCTAATGATACTCTATCTCCTTGGACCATGTTAGCCAAGCGTTATGCTACTCCTTATGAGTCTAGAGAGTACTAACTTATGGTTGAGTTATATTAGCTCAAACAAGAGCCTAGACAATCCATCAATGACTTCTTTGATTGTCTTTGTCAAATTTGGAATCAGATTTATCTCTTTGACCCACTTTGGAAGGATCCCAATAATGCTGACATGTATGCCATTCATCGTGATTAGCATCATCTCTATCAGTTTCTCGTGGCCCTATAGGATGAATTTGAGCTGATTCGTGGTCAATTGCTTTATCGCACTCCAACTCCTTCCCTAGACACTGCTGTTAATGAGTTGATCTGTAAGGAAACTTGTATGCAGACATTTCAGACTCATAACAAAATTAGTGTCATTGCTATCACTTCATCAGTTTCCTCCTTTGACCAACCTTAGTAGTCTAGTTTTGGAAAGTATGGTCCTAGCAACAATCGTTGCTCCAATAAATTGTTTTGTCATTATTGCAATTGCCTTGGCCATGTCATCAAGACTTGTTACCGTAGTAACAAGAAAGGAACTCCTATTATTGTTATTGCTAGCTCAAACACTGCTTAGATCTCTGAATCCATTAGAGATGCACCTTAGTCTTCTGGATCTACCATCACTCTCTCTATAGCTGATTTGGAGAACCTTCTCAATCAAGTCCTAATCTGGTCTGGTAATGCATGATCCTCCTTTCCTCTTTGTATTTTGCTTAGTAAGTCTCTCTCTTGGCTTATGGATTCTGCCTGTCATAATCATATGACACCCTCATCATCCTTGTTATCTAAAATGCATTCTGCACATCCACGACTTGTTACAAACACTACCAATGGATCCACTATGCTTGCTCCTAGTATATGCTCTATCTCCACATCCAACATTTCTATTTTTAAAGTGTTTCATGTTCCTAAACTTAGAAAAACTATCGGTGTTATGATCCTATTGCTCCTCCGCATTTCCTGTTATGTTATGTCTTGAGAACATAGCTTGTTTACTGAGGTATCTACTTTTAGTCCCTCTATTTCTCAATCCTCTGCCCTAGAGTTTTTTCCTGATGAGCAATCCAATCATTCTTTGCCTGTATCCAAATTTGATGTTCCATTCATTCCACCTACTCACTCTGTGGACCCTCCTACGCAAGGTTCTCTGCCTCTTGAGCTGCCTCCCTCTCTGGCTGCAGTCCCTGAACCTACCCTGCCTTCGGATCACAAAACCAACCTTTCCCTTTGCCATTCTTCTCGAGTAAGATCTATTCCTACTCGTCTACATGATTTTCGTTGTTACACTGCCCTTACTACTTTGCACAAGCCTCACTCCTATTGTGAGGCATCCATTAATATCTTGTGGGAGGATGCAAAAACTAAGGAACTTGACGCATTTTCTAAGAATGGCACATGGGATATGACTGATTTGCCTCCTAGAAAGTCTATGATTGGTTGTAAGTGGATCTATAAGATCAAGACTCGCTTAGATAATTCTATTGAGAGGTTTAAAACTTGACTTGTTACCAAAGGTTTCACACAAAAATATGGCATTGACTATGGGGATACTTTTGTCCTAGTTGCTCATCTCTCCTTTGTTTGCACTCTCTTGGCTGTTGCGACCTCTCTTCAGTGGAAGCTCTTTCAGATGGACGTCAAAAATACCTTCTTGAATGGCAATTTGTGAGAAAAGGTCTATATGCAGCCTCTGCTTGGTCTCTCTCATCCATCAAATGTCTCATTTTGCTACTTCTATATGTGAATGACATGATGATTACTGGTGATGATCTTAATAGCATTCATGAACTTAAGGACTTCCTCAATTAGCAATTTGAGATGAAAGATCTTGGTTACCTCATTTATTTTCTCAGCTTGGAGATCAATTCCTCAGTAGATGGATTCTACCTCATGCAAGCCAAGTTTGTCTCTGATCTTTTGTCTCGAGCTAGCTGTACTGATAGCAAGGTTGCTAATACACCCATCAAGCTTGTAAATTTGACTCCCTCATGTGAAGAATTATCACTAATTGTTTGGAATATAAAATCTAATGATCTATCTATAATTTATAACTTATTTTAAAATTAATTAATATAATTGTATCAATTTATTAAAATAACTGTAATTTTAACTAATTATCCTAAATTTAAAATTAGGTTATAAAATAATTGTAAAATGTTATAATTTTATTATTCTTCTTGTGGGATCGAAAATGATATTGGCAATAACAGGATCAACCCTTTTACTGTTCAAGTCTATGTATTTAGTAGAAAAACGATATTTGCAGTCGTAGAGTGCACTGGTGCCATGTAATTCTTTTGAAAAAAAAAAAAAGTAAATAAATGCAAACCTACATGAAAAAAATTAATCTTTTAATAGCAGACTTCACTTTTTTCAAAAGGATTGAGCGACGCTTGAATAGTACTCTATGATTGTATCTAACATTTCTCTATTATTATTCCCACATCATCTATGACTTGTCATCATTTTCTTATCTATAAAAAAAAATAGCCATCACTGCCACATCAGTATCAATTAAAAGACAACATACATGGTTTTAATAACAAAACAAAATAATTTATATAAACAAATGCATTAAGAAAATAAAACACAAAGTTTTAAAAAATATTTTGAAAAACCTTCAAAAACATAAAATTAGGAAGATTTATAATCTAGATTTTAGAAAAAAAATCATTAAAATTTTCTAAAACACATAAAAATATAAAAACTTTGTGGAGATTGTCAGAAAAAAAAAATCACAAAACACTTAAAAAGACAAAAACAAACATATTAGATAAATAATAAGAAAATTCAAAAATAGAAAAAGAACAAAACTAATTAAAAAATATCAAATAAGAAAAAATTTAAAAGAAAATACAATATTAAAGAAAAAAAGGCATCTGCCCAAAATTTATGAGAAAGATTTGAGTGTGCCAACATGGCAAGTCCCATTTCACAAATGTCTGTATTTGAATTTGGCTACCCATCTTGTTGGGGAGTATGTGGAGAAGATCAGATGCAATGGAGAATTCTGTCATCTTGTAGAAAGTGTTTAAAGTGATTGGAAGTGAATTCTCCACCATGCACAATCATATTGAATTTGTATAATTTTTGAGTTAAAGATGTTTTCAGCAAAACATGTAAAATTTAACGAAACAGGAGAAAACATCAAACTTTTGAGAGATAGGGAACAACTAGGTGAATCTTGAAAAATCATCCATAAAGTGAACATAGTAGTTACAACTGTTTGGTTTTGCGGATCTTGGTTTATGACTCGAGCCTAGATAGACATAAAGTTCAATTGACAAGTCGTTTGAGCGAACTTTAGATAGAAAGTTCACTTGATACTTGATTGACAATTGACTCAAGCAAGATATTAAGTAAAGAGTTCGCTCGATACTCGTTCAATAGTTACTCAAGCAAACTACAACTCGCTCAAGGGAATAAACAGATAATTAACATTTAAGAGTTTCATTGCACATACATATAAATACATGTATTTATTCCACACGGCCACGAGAGAGACACACAAGATTGTGACATTCGATAGAGGCAAAATAGAAGTAACCTTGAGAGAGAGAAAAACATTATATTGCACTATAGTGTATTTCTACTTTTCTCTGAATAAAAAAATTCCTGTAGCTCCTTGAATGTAGACACGTTGCCCAAGTACATAACTCTTGTGTATATGTTTGTTTGATTTTGTTCCTCTTTACTTTTTCTTATTGTTCCCAACAACCGCCACCAATAAATGATGTGACACCTCCAACTCCCATGTACGGACAAGTGGAAATGGAGGTGTTGGGATGATGACAACACGGGTCACGCATTCCATGCTAAGTGCCAAGTGTGTGTACATGCAAAAAGTATACAACAAAAATACAGCGGAATAATTAAAATTAGTCAATGAAGTACCATAATTTTTATATACAAATTCACTTAAATACAAGCGTTACAAAAGTATTATAATTATCCAGTAAAACAACGACATAATCCGAAATACATAATTAAAAAGAAGGGGAATAATTCCCAAAAGAGTAAGCAAAAGGCACCCAATCACTCCTCTAGTGGAGCCGCCTCCTCAACATCTGTATCAAAATCTACGGTACAAAAAAAGGGTACTGCAGGTAAGTAATAATCTAAACAACCCACAAGATAAAAATACATTCATGTAATAACAATATGTATGCACATAATGACAGATGAAAGAGGCCCAAAAATCATTTTCCTCGAAAATAAATATTTTCCAACACACGCCAAAATCTCAATTTGGCCCAAAAACATATCCAATCCATTAAAACATCCGCCATTTTTTCTGAAAATGGCCCAGCATTAAATCTTGCCATTTTATCAGAAAATGACCCAAATATCCAATTAACATTGTAGGTGGAAATCGCATGCCGGACTCTATCACCATCCCTACCGCATGCACCGTAAGGGAAAATCACAATAGAGTCTCTACCACCATCCTTGCTTACCACCATCCCTACCGTGTGCACAGTAGGTGGGAATCACAAGCGGGACTCTACCATTGTCCCAACTTACCACCATCCCTACCGTGTGCATCGTAGGTGAGAATCGCAGGTGGGACTCTACCATCATCATTGCTTACCACCATCCCTACCGCATGCACTATAGACAGGAATCGTAGGCAAGACTCTAATACTGTCCCTATTTACTACCATCCTTACAGCAACTCTCTTTTAAACATTCAATCTATTCATTTCATACATACAAAAATCATTTCTCGCATAAAAACCAAGTTTTCAAATATACAGATGAACATGCATGCCATTAAGAGAAAACCCAGTTTTCATTTTACAAACATGAACATGCCTACACTATGCAATGTATGAAATGAAACAAATATCTAATAACCAACAAATCCTAACATCAACCAAACACTCAAACAACTCTATTCTCCATTCCAATCGACTCCCGACTCTTTTGACTCAATCTGGCACAACCTACCAAATTCACAGAATAATTGTTAATGTAAAATATATTTATATCTCAAAGATTATTCAGAAAATATTTACAGCGCTATAATATAACTTTGAAAGACCAATGAGTTGCAAAAGGCATCGGCAAAGCAACGTTATAATGCAAAATGCACTATGGTCGTGGGTCTCAGAATACCTAAATTTGAACGGAGACAAATATAGACTAGGAAGGCTAGGTAGGGCTTACGAGTGTTAGTGAAGTTAAAGGTAGTGGTGGTTGGCCGTGGGTGGCGGCGTAGAGGACAGTCGAAACCCAAAAAGGCCAAATTGGAAAGTGAGATGGTTGGGCTTCACCGGTGGCGGATCAGGGTTGGGGAAGGGTGGTTTGGGTTGTTGGAGGACCGTAATGACGTGGTGAAGAGGTGGTGGCTGATGGTGGAGCGACAGCAGCGTTGGAGCACAAAAGCCGTGTTGCTTAGGGAGGGGTGTGAGGGCTAACGGCGGCACAATTGACGCTAAAAACGGGGAGGGGTGGTCTCTGGCAGGTGGGGGAGAAGATAGGTTGGGCAGTGAGGTTCACAAGGTAGAGTTGGGTGGAGGAGAAGAAACGGATGGAAGGAGAGGGGAGGAGAAGCTCACGCGGGAAGGGAAGAAGCAGGAGGAAAAAAGAAGACGAAGAAAAAGAAGAAGAAGAAAAAGAAAAAGAAAGAAGGAAAAAGAAAAAAGGGGAAAGATAAAGAGGAGAAAAAGAAAAAGGGAAATTTTAAAACGACGAGTTAAATAAAATAATTTAAACACAGTGATTTAATAAAATAACATTATAAGATCCAACAATAAATTAATTTAAAATAAAGAGCAATTTAAATGCAAAAAAATAATTAATATTAAGAAAGCATATCAAAATAAATTTAAAACTTAAAAATCATAAAATAAATCTAACAAAAATCCGATAAATTTAAAATAAGAGAACCAATTTTTAAATTAATTAAAATACTCATTCAATAAAAATACATTAAAGTACGAGGTATCACAAATGATATGGTTAATTGAAGATTGTACACCAGAATGAACAAGTTCTAAGGGATCTAAACTAACTCTAGTAGGACTACAGGGTGGTTATTTTATTTTTCGCAAGTTGACTTGGTTCACATAGAGATGAGGCAGCAGGAGACAATTGAAGACTGGAAGTTCAGACTGTTGAAGCACATGATGAACAATGTTGTTGGCTAGGTGACCGAGCCTCAGATGCCATACAACAACTAAGGTTGCTACTCCCATAAGACAAGTGAGGTGTTTATTGTGGTTGATGAATGCTCTTATCAGATGAATCAGTTACAGACCAACTTCACTGTGTCCGTGGTATAGAATCCTCTTGGTTTTGGATGTCCTTGATAGAAAGATCAGAAGCTGTTAACTCAAAGAAACTGTCATTATCTTGGAAAATCTCTGGATAGAAACAAGGGAAATAGCTGCAATGGGGTATTGCAAAATATTGTGTAAAGAAAATTGGTATTGATGCCATAAAAGGAACTAAAACCGGAATGAGATATAGGTAGTGTAGCCCTATTATCAACTGCTACATAATTAGAACCTTGGAAGGGTTCTTGAATTTGGAGATTTAGTGTTGGTGATGTGGCTATTTGCTCCACTATTGGCGTGCCAAGCTTCACCTTCAAGAGAAATTTCTCTGAGCCGCTGTAGTAGCAAGTTGCTTGGGAGGATGGCGTCCTTGATACGAGTGGTCCGGCCATGCGATGAAAGTAATCCAAAACTTGATGATTTTGCTTGCCACAAATCTAATAAGAGATTTTGGTGGTAGGGGAGGATGATGAGGTAGAAACAGTGGTAGGCTTGGATGATGCATTGTTGGGAAAGGACCTTTCCTGACGAGATGGTTGATTTTTGTAGGATGAACTTGAGTCTTTGAATCTAGAGTTGTTGCTGTTGGGACCGGATTTGCTTGTGTAGAGAGCAAAGTTCTGGACATCAGAGGGAAGGGAAGAAGTCTTAAGTGGCAAGTAGCATTTCATGATTTTGTAGCTTGACTTGAAAATCCTCATAGTTGATGGACTGGCAGCGAATTGCAAAGTTTAATGCAATAACAAATTATGTATTAAGCCCACTAGTGATGTAACACCCGGTCCAGTGACAAGCTTTTTTCAAAAGTTTTTCTATTTATATGTGTGAAAACATCATTTGGGTTTTCAAATATATTTTTAAAATATAGACTACAGGCCTACAATCTTTGTTTTGGTAGTTTATAGTTTTATGTTGTGTTTGATATTTGGTTTAAAAATCTTTTTATGGGTCGAGATATTTTTTTTAAACAAGTAGAATTATATTTTAGTTCTGAGTCGAGGTCCGAAAATTCATGAAAGAGCTATTTGATAAATTTTCTATCCTATCCAAACCATGAGCCCAAATATTTGAAACAAACCCTACCTGATCACCCAAAATCCCAAGCCCATGAGATAAAGTAGACTCCCCATGGCTCCACCGTGTCCATGTTCTTCGCATGCACATACTCTCTTATATTTTTCTCCTCTAGGGTTTTCAGCCTTTTGACCTCTACATATAGATGCACATACACGCCTCTTATGAGTATAGTGTTACTGCCGCCAGCCTCGTCCAAAGCCAACCTCTCCCATCACTGTCCTTGCACCTAGCACCATCATAGAACCACCATGCAACCGCAACAAACCGTAGACCCACAATGCCGTGACCCAAAGCTTTTCGCCACTGCATCTGGTCTGACGGAAAGAAAGAAACCAAACCCCCCATAGCTCATTCTCCACAGCCATGCAACACCTTAGTCCAGCCACTGCCTTGCACCTCTATGCATCTGATCCAATCGTAAACAACCCTTAACGGCAACTCCAATCTGTCGCGTAGCAACAGCCCGAAAGGAAAACTGATCACATGCTGAGATCTCCTCCGAACTATGGAAGCCACCCCAAACCACTGCCACCCTGTACCATGAACCCCTTGCTTGCTGCCTTTGGACATTCAAAGAGGCCTCTGTTTTGGCTCTTTAAAACAGAGCATTACCAAGGGAAAGCAAGCCGCGTTCCCTCCTTGGTAAGCCCCACCGTGCACCACACAACGCTACCGAGTTCCCACCTGCATTGCAAAATCTGCTAGCCCGTCTGTCCTCTATTTTTAGCCCCCAAAACAAAGCACGGGTTGTGCTCTCAACCCCTTACGCGATGGAGGTCTGGCATCATCGCCATCACCTCCATGTCGTCTCCACTTGCACGGAAGCTACTGTCGAAGGCTGCATGTCACCCTAGCTGCTTGCAGGTAAGCCACACCAAGTTCCTCCAACTTTCTCACTCTGTCTGTCTGTCTCTCTCTCATCTCCCTGTCTCCCTCTCTTTCATCACTCACTCTCTCTGTTGGAATATACAAGAACAAATTGAAGCATTAGAGTTAAAATCATGTGAACCAAAAATGCTAAAATCAGATAAATAAACTGTTATATGACAGTTAAGTTAGTTGATGTAATAAGTTAGTTACATTTCTTGTTTTTCTTGTATCTGATATAGTAAAATCAGATGGCTTACAATGCCAATACGTGTATATAAATGTCTGTATACTTGAGGATTAGGTTGAGGCTGTGCAGGAAATTTCTCTTTCTCTAGGGTGCTCAAGGTTGTGATCATCTTATTAACAGTGCCACGCAACTCATTTATGGCCTGAGTATTTTGATTATTTGTGGTGGCCTGAATCTGCATGAATTGCTGAAGTGTATTGGCCATCTGTGCCATACTGTCATCTAGAGTCTTCTTTGCAGATGATGAAGGTTGAGAACTTTGTATAGCTACATGAGGCTGAAATCCAGGAAGAGCTACATGAGGATAACTCTGAGGATTCTGATATGACGGATACTGATGCTGAGGAGCACCCTGATTGAATGGCTGCTGCTGAGGTGGTGGGGACCGACCAGGCTGATCATTTCTCATGAGAAATTTGGGTGATTCTTCCACCCCGAATTATATGTGTTGGAGAAAGGCTGATTCTGTGCTCTATTGACCTAGTTAGCTGATTGCATCGGCTCAGACCCATTTTCTTGAAATACTGGTATTATCGGGCAGTCTTGGGTCTTATGGGTTGAATCAGCACATATAGAACATGCTTCTACTACTTTCACAACCTTCACTTTTTCCATTTCCATGACCTCTAGTCTTCTAGTCAATGCAGTTATTCGGGCTTGAACATCAGTGTCTCCCTTAAGCTCATATCTATCCCCTCCAGAAATAGCCCTCAGTGGCTGTGCTGTTAATGGAACTCGATCAGTACAAGTGTTCCACTGTTGTGCGCTCTCAGCAAGGTAGTCAAAAAATGATAGTGCTTCATTAGGTTCCTTGCTAAAGAACTCCCCATTGCACATTGTCTGAACAAACTACTTGCATTCTAGAGTGAGACCAGTGTAAAAATAGCTCACCAACCTCCAAGATTCAAAACCATCATGTGGATAGATGTTCATCAAATCCTTAAATTTTTCCCAACTAGCCTGAAAGGTCTCATTAGGTCTCTGATTGAACTGACTGATTTGCTCTTGCAAAAACTGAGTTCTCTGAAAAGGAAAAAAATTTTGTAAGAATTCACGCTGCATATCAGACCAACTAGAAATAGAATTAGGTCTCAAAGAGTTAAACCAAATCTTCGCTTTATCCTTTAAAGAGAAAGGAAACAAACGAAGTCTAATGAATTCATCAGTAACAGCCCTGGTGATAAAAGTAGCACAAGCTAACTCAAAATCTGTCAAGTGCTGGTAAGGATTCTCAGAATCCATCCCGTGGAACTGAGGTATCACTGACATCATGTCATGCTTAATAGAGAAATTAGGTGCATTTTCACGTAAAACAATGCATGAAGGTGTAGTGGTACGAGTGGGTTGCAAATAGTCCTTAAGAGTGCGTGGTGCAGGTGCAGCCATGTTTTGTGATTCAATTTCAATTTCGTCACCTGGCTCACTCAAAGAAAAGACAGACGAGCTATCTACCTCCAAGCTGTGTATACTACTCTCAACACTCGATGTGACTCTAAGCAACCTATTTGAAGTGTCTCTTACCCATGACATGAAACATCAATCTAATATGGTAGAGAAAAATAAAATAAAATAACAAGTTTAAATTTAAGTTAAACAACTTTTCTCCAGCAACGACGCCAAAAACTTGACTCACTAAAAAATGAGTAGCACTAATGCTATCCCAAGTGCAGGAGGATGTCGTGTAATAATTATGAATAAATTCCTAAATCGTCTCCTCAGGGAAAGTTATTTAAAATTAAACTCGTTGAAAAAAATGTGAAAAACTTCACTAAGAGAAAACAAGAGAATGATATGTGCGATGGATGGAAGAGATTACTAGTCATGGACTAGATTCATGTTTTTAGATTTTGATTGTCTGATTGGAATGTAAATGACTAATAGATTAAACTCAGAAATTAATAAAACTAAATTAAGAATTAAATTAAATTAGAAAGTAATTGACAAAACATGAACTGAAAATTGAAAATGCCTAAAACCAAGATTCTAGAATTCATCTTTGTATTTAAATCACAAATTCTCAAAATAACACATAACAATTGTAATCACTATTAAATGAAAACTTAAAGAAGTAAGAAAAATAAATAACACGAAATAAGTAAACAGAAAATAAATTACCCAAACTTCTAAGCCAAAAAAATATCAAAAGTATTCCATAAACTTTAAACTGAAGTTAAATAAAATAAAGAACGAAAAGTCTAGGCGAAAACTTCCTTTCACTATTCAATTGAAATTCAAAACAAAAAGGAAACAACTTCTCACATATGATGTTTCAGAAAAATCAAAAACAAAAACAAAAGCTTACAACCAAACCTTTCTTGCAATAAATTAAGGTAACAAACTTAATGAGAACTCCTAGAACAATTCTTTTGTTGTATGGAACCAACTAGCATATTTAATTAAAACTTCTAAAATAATTCTTTTGTTGCATGAAACAAACTAGTAATGAAACAAACTAGCACACTTAATAGAAATTAAGGTATTACACTTAATGAAATAAAATTCTAGAACAATTCTTAATATACTTAATAAAAATTCTAAAACAACAAAGCATTGAAGCTAAAAGGAAAAACAAAATTTCCGAACACAAGAAGGAGCCAATTCTTTCAAGAACATAACAAAGAAATAACAAAGAAGCAAGTTGTAGTTTTTTTTTTTTTTTTTTGGTTCGGACTGCATCCCCTTTTATAGCTGAACAACTTGGCTAGTTGCCTCTCACATTCATACTTCATTTGCATTCACACTTCATTTGCATTCACACCTAATTTTTGGCCACCTCTTGAACAATCAATCTTTTCCTCAATTTAAACCAAGCACGGATCCACGTTCCCCTCTCTCTCATCCGTTGCTTTATACGAGTCAAGCTCTCTTTCCCTTTTCTTTATTCAAGCTTCAATGAATTTCCACCTTTAATCCCCTTCAATCACGGCATGATTTTTCTCTTCCAGCCCACACGTCTTCACGCCTAACTTTGTTGAAAATTCATACACGACACTTTACTCATCCACTCCCCTATCTTTTTATTCCACCGTTCAGCCACATATAAGTATATATATATATATATAAAGAGTTGCCTCAATTCGGTACATTCCTCCAATTCCAATTCAATTCAGCCGAATTCTCTTATCTCTTCTCTTCACCTTTTTCTCAATTAATTCCAGCACAACACTCACATGCACCTGCAAGAGAATTAAAGCTGCCCAATAAGATAAATTCCTCACGTTCAGCCAACTCAAGCACGTCTTCTTCTCACCCAGCAGAAAATTAAGTTCATGCACACTGATTTCAGAAAATTCTGCTGGTTCACTCTTCCTCCAATCAAGTTAATCCAGCTGACTTCCATCTTCAATTTCTCACCTACTCATGCACCGATACTCTCTTTCATTTTATTCACTAATCATCTGACTTCTTAAATCACCACCGATTTATTCCTTTTCAATTCCAGCACACAACACTCACCCACCTACTGCACATACCAGAATAGAGCTAGAATAAAAATAAAGACCGACACTTCTGCACCGACCTCTTCAATTTCCCTCATGTCCTCACACCTGCTTCCACCTCAATGTCTCTCCACGTACCCCTTCAATCATGTTTCAGCTCCTTCTTCCAACATAAAAGAGTAGAACCAACCAATTAGATTAATCCAGCTTATTCCCTTCAATCAATTACGTCCAGCACCGACTCTAAGAAAATAAACTCACCAAACCGAAAATTTAGTTCATGCACACCGATTCCAAGCACAACTCACTCTCCTTTCACACCTTTATCCTACCATCCAGCCACACACACACACATATATATATATATATATAGATATAGATGGTTGAATTCAAGTTGGTGCTGCCAAACTCCTTCCTCCAAGTCAAGCATGGCACGGCATGCACTTCCATATTTATTTATTTTTTTTCTTTTCAACATGCCTCTTCTTGATTTCAGCCTCCTTTTTGGACTTGGGTTGAGTTGGTGGGATGAAGTGCATACGGCACTCTTCAATCTAGAGGTGGTCATCAATTCAATATATCTTTCCATGCCATGTGTATAGGACCTACAAACCAAAATTCATTGTTTTGAGTTATGCATGAGTTAATGACTTCCAATCTATTCAAAAAGTTTAACATATGGATCACATACAAAATTTAACTCATACCAAGCTTTCTAAATAAGATAAAATATGCATATGAATAAACATTATCCAATTAAATCTCAAGTTATTAAATTAAGCATAAACTCATGCTATTAATCAATTTAAATCACAACTTGCATTCATTCCTATTAAACATTTTTCCATTTAAAACCAATAATAATGTCATGATGAATTTAAAATACATTGGTTTTAAATAGCTAAAATATGCAATATTTCAGCTCAATCAATAAATAGGTGTGATGTAAAGCAACAATTTTTCAAGTAATTCAGTTCATTCTCTTCCATTTTCTCTGTTTCTATTTTACATATTTTACATGGTATCATCGAGTATCAACTTTCCGCTGCTCTCTTGATCAAATTCTTGATCTATTTTTCAGCTTTCTTGCTGCTTTCTTGCTGCTTTTTTGTTGCTATGGAATCCTCTGCTAATATGGTAGCTTCCTTTTCATCTTCATCTTCGATGAATCCATCTGATGATTCATCCAACCCTTACTATCTCCATCCCAGTGATAATCCTGGAGATCTTCTTGTTTCTGAATTTTTCAATGGTGCAAATTATGTTGCTGGGAGTAGATCAATCTCGATTGCTCTTTCTGTAAAGAACAAACTTGCCTTTATTGATGGAAGTTTGCCTCAACCCAGTCCTAATAACACAAAACTTCAGGTTGCTTGGCTGCGAGCAAACAATCTTGTTTTGTCTTGGTTGATGAACTCAATTGCAAAGGAACTTCGAGTAAGTCTTCTCTACTTCAGCACTGCATGTGACATTTGGGATGAACTAAAAATTAGATATCTTCGAAGTGATGGCCCACGAGCTTTTACATTAGAGAAATCTTTAAGCTCTATTTCTCAAGGCTCAAACTCAATCACTGAGTATTTTAGTGATTTCAAAACTTTATGGGATGAATACATTAGCTATCGCCCTCTCCCTAAATGTACTTGTGGAATTATGAACACTTGTACTTGTGCCATCTTAAAGAATCTTGCTGATCGCCAACAAGCAGACTATGTGATGAAGTTCTTGGTTGGTTTACTTGATTCTTATTCAGCCATTCAAAGTCAACTGCTTCTTTCTCCTTTACCATCAATGGGGAAGGTCTTTTCTTTGCTGCTCCAAGAAGAAAGCCAAAGATCTTTGACAAATGCAATAGGGCTTCCTCGTGATTCTCATGCTATGGCTGCTACACAACCACCAAGACAAACTTATTCCAATGTTTCTAAGTTCAGCAAACTCAAAGGAAAATCTGAAATCTTTTGTTCCTATTGTGGATTTTCTGGACATCTTGCAGACAAGTGCTTTCAGATCATAGGTTATCCACCACGATGGAAAGGCCCTCGAGGAAAAAGATTCAATTCAACACGATTGCCCAATGCAAAAATTGCATCTTCTCTGGAGCAAAATTCAAATATCCCAAACTTGCCTTTTTCTCAAGAGCAAATACAAAATCTGATCACTCTTGCCAATAGCTTGTCTACTTCACCTATCAATTCTAATTTTGCAGTCAATACTGCCTCCACATCAGGTAATCATTTCACTGCTTGTTTAGCTGTTAATTTTTTGAACAATAATTCTCGATGGATACTAGATAGTGGAGCAACAGATCATATGATCTGTTCTTCCCACTTCTTTACTTCAATAAAAATACCTACCAAACCATCTTTAGTCCATTTACCAAATGGTCAACTTGTTCCTATTAGTTTTACAGGAACTGTCAAACTCTCCTCTGATTTAGTGCTACATAATGCTCTTTACATCCCTTCTTTTCATATCAATCTTATCTCTGCTTCAAGATTGACTAAAGAAAACTCTATTGCCTTGTTTCTTTTTCAATCTAAATGTGTCTTGCAGGATATCAACAGATGGAAGATGATTGGGCTTGCTGAAGTTAGAGCTGGCCTATACCACCTTGTTAATTTTCCTAATAACACATAGAAGGCATTACCTGACTCAACCAACTCTTTTTTGGCCAATACCTCTTCCATCAGTCCTGACATATGGCATTCTTGGTTGGGACATCCTTATCCTACCATATTGAAAATCATTAGCTCTATTAGTCCTTGTATAAAATCATCTCACAATCATGTCTGTGAGATTTGTCCCCTAGCTCGACAAAAGAAACTGTCTTTTCCTGTATCACAAAGCAATGCAAATAAAGCTTTTCAATTAGTGCATTGTGACATCTGGGCCCCCTTCTCAACTCTTTCACATTCTGGTTACAAATTTTTCCTTACAATTGTGGATGATCATACACGTTTCACTTGGCTTTATCTTATGAAAACAAAATCAGAATCTAGATCCTTACTCATCAACTTCATTGTTTATGTTCAAACCCAATTTAATACTCAAATTTAGACACTTAGAACAGATAATGGCCAAGAATTCAACATGCCTAATCTTTATCAAAAATATGGCATGATCCATCAACTATCTTGTGTAAAAACTCCTGAGCAAAATGGTAGAGTTGAAAGAAAACACCAGCATCTATTAAATGTAGCTAGAGCTCTCCATTTCCAGTCCAAATTACCTTTATCATATTGGAGTGAATGTTTGTTAACTGCCACACACCTCATTAATCGAACTCCATCATCTGTGTTAGAAAATAATACACCTTATGCTCTTCTTTTTCAAAAACCACCTGCATACAACTACCTTAAAGTCTTTGGTTGTTTATGCTTTGCTAGCACAATTCAAAACAGTCGAGGAAAATTTCAACCTAGAGCCTCAAAATGTCTATTCCTTGGATATCCACCTAATATCAAAGGATATAAGGTACTTGACCTCCTTACTCTTAAAATTTTCATTTCCAGGAATGTTGTATTTCATGAAACTATTTTTCCTTCTATACCAAACACCAATCATACACCTTTTATATTCCCTGATTTTACTTCATCATATGATTTCACAGTACCTCCCATTTCATCTCCTGATATTGCAGTGCCTTCAATCTCATCTCCTGATATTGCAGTACCTCCCATTTCAAATTCTGACAATGCAATCCCTCCCATTTCAAATTTTGAACATATAATACCTCCTATTTCACCTTTTGATATTGCAACACCTTCTGCAATTACAGTACCTTCTGTCTCACCTTCTCATATTCTAGCATCTTCCAATTCACCTCCTGTCTCACCTTCACATTCACCTTCAAATTCACCTTCCAGCTCTCAGATTCCAATACCTTCCATTTCTCAAATAAACCATGAACATATATATATCCCAGAAGATCTGAGAGAATAAGGAATCCTCCCCTATACTTGCAGAATTTCTATTGTGGTAATATGGTCAAGCCTGCTTTAGCATCTCAGGAATCTTTCCATTGCTATCTTCCTTCTCCTGGTAAGCCATACTCTATTGCACATTTTCTTTCCACTACCAAATTATCTCCTAAACATAGTGTTTTCACTTCTACTTTATCTTCTACTTTTGAACCTAAAACTTTCAAACAAGCTAGCTCACATCCTTAATGGCAAACTGCCATGTCAGAAGAAATTAAAGCTCTTGAATTAAATAGAACTTGGGAATTTACAATTCTACCTCCAAATAAGACTGCAATAGGATGTAAGTGGGTTTATCGTGTTAAATACAAAGCTGATGGCACAATTGAAAGATACAAGGCTAGATTAGTGGCAAAGGGGACCTGACATATCTCTCTCTCTCTCTCTCTCTCTCTCTCTCTCTCTCTCTCTCTCTCTCTCTCTCTTCTCTCTCTCTCTCTCTCTCTCTCTCTCTCTCTCTCTCTCTCTCTGTGCTCATCCCTCAGCTCTATGGCGTCTCCGCCGCACCACCCTAATCCGCCGCGTCTCCCTCTCCCTCGTAAAGCTGGCTAAGGAGATTTTTACATTTATACCATTATATTTTTTTTTTAAACCAAAGCATGAGGATTTTTACGGTTATTTTTTAATCACTCACTGGTTTGGTTTTTACGTCGAGCCTAAATCTTTTGCAGTAAATTATTAAATTTATTTCAATAAGACTGTTTCTATTTGGTTTCTTTTTATATTTTTTTTAATATGCTGTGTTAAGTTATTTCAAAGTAAAATATTTTTTAATTGAGTTTGGGTTATAAATTATTTCGGATTGGATAATATTTTTATTTCAGTGACTTTTCATTTTTTTTAAATGGGTTGGGTTTTGTTGACTTTTAAATAGACTTATAAAATAAGTGAGAATTAGGTTAGGTAAAAATTAGGTGGATAATTAATAGTTTCGGAAAATGATGGTATTTTAGGAATTATGAGGATTTTGGGTTTTGAGAATTTAGAACAAGTTAATTTAACTTTTCGGGTTTAAATATTGAAATAAATGTTTGACTAGAAATTTATGAGAATTACGTGATTATTTTATAGGTGGCAAATAAATTTTATTCTGTATTATTGAGGAAAATTTTTGAAAAGCTAAGAAGTCTAGATAAACAAGATTCCCATGCTAAGTTTTACATGAATTATTGAGATTAAGGTTGACTTTCTAAAAACTTTGCATATTTTGTTATGAATTGAGAACTTGGGAAAAACAACATCGGCCATTTCTTTGTATTACTCATGAAATTGGTATGAAAAAGGGAAAATATATTTTCTGACATGCATTGTGTAGACATGAACTATATTTTTGTCATGCTATCTCTGAAATGTGAAAAATAACAATATGAAAAATCTGAAAATTTGTGCATTTATATAGAAAGATGCTCCGACTTTTGTTTTCAAAATGTGAGAATGATCTAAATGTATTTTGGTACTCTATTTTCTTTTGATATGACATCTGAAAAACCTTTGGCATGATATACTGATTTTGTATTTGACTTTGTCTCTGCTTTGCTCTGTCCTGCTCTGCTCTGTTTGAGTTGGTACCAACTTCTCTATCTCTAACTACACCCACTTTGGAAACATAGTAGTTTTTATGTGGTCTTTCCTATATGCACACTCAGGGCTCCGAGAATAATAAGGAGAAGATTCACCTCTGTCTCTGCCTGGTTTGGCCACCGGGGATAGCACAACCCTACCACGAGGGTTAAACATGGTCTCTGCTTTGTGAGATGCTCTGATGATACTCAGGTTATGTTATGCTGAAGTACTCTGAGTGTTATAGGTCTTAAAACTATCGCTCTATTACGTTTGGAAATATGTTTTATTCTACATGATAAACCTAGAAAACATTGTGTTCTGCATACGGTACTTTGTAAAAGCTCATGTTTGTACACTAGTATATGTCTTCTGCTTACTCAGTTATTGATAACTCACCCATTTATCTTCATAACATTTTTCAAATATTTTTTATGGTTCAGTTGGAGAACACGAGTAGGAAGTATAGGAAAAGTTCGATGATCATTTTTGAATAGGTGCTAAGGGTGTAAGTATTTTTGGAGGATCATGTTTTGTAAGTTTACCTTTGGCGGTTATTTTGGTATGTTGAGTTATGGGTAGTTCCAGTTTTCATGGAGTGTTACTCTTTTTTGTTGAAGGTTTTGGTTAGTATTTCGGTGGAGGAATATGAATATTTGAATTGAGCAAATGAATTGATATTTTATAGAAATTTATGGATGTTATAAGTTGTGATATTGGAATTGATATTAAGTAATAAAAGCTAACTCTCCGAATCTCCATAACCAAGGCGTTATAGGTGATGAAAGAAACCAAGTCACTATGATCCACAGCTTTGCCAACTGCAGACAGTTGGTTAGAGGCCTTGGTTCAGGTAAGGAAGGAAGAACAGGACAAAATCCTGCTTCAAGTTCTGTAATTGCCTTTTAAGATGGACAATCCCAGAACGAGAATGTGAAGAAAAACGAGTAGCTACTGGCTAATGAGTGCCAAATTTGTTTGGATATATGGCCTGAACTCCGTCTGTCAAGGTGGCATTGATCCAATTGAAGCGTTATTGATCCTTCTTTGTCCAGGTAATGAACTCTATATCTGGAAAGTGGAATCAGGAATGAAAGCAGGTGGGCATGGCTCGGAGCCATGAACAATGTCCAAAAGGTTATGGCTGCGTCGTACGTGAAGAAACCGGGACAGCCATAAAAGATGGTGCTGTCTAATTTGATAGAAACCGAGAAATGTTCGGAAAAGAGAGGAGTAGAAACAGAGGAACCAAAGTGGCAGTTGCTGCTGGAGGTTGAGTAAGTCATTGAAAGGGAATTTTGAGTTAACCCCGTGTGGCTGTTCATAACATGAAAGAAGGTATGTTTTATATAAACTTCAGCTGTACAATAATCACTCATGCTATACATGGAAACAAAATAAAATCAAGTAAGTACTGTGATAAATAAATGACTAGGATCTCGGTAGTCGGTATTCCATGTTTGTCAGCTGTCAAGTGATCCATCTCAGGCATATCCAGAGCATTCCTTTGAACTGGTAGTACAGTGAGCTTGACTTGAGGACTCGGGCTTCCACTCTTGCATCTATTGCAGCAGTTTCCAATTCTTCCTTAACAACAAACTATTCTCATTCGAGAAATTGGAATTCACCTATATTTGTTCAAACAAATTTTTTGAAGGGGAATGTTAGGGTGACTACTAAGTATGCCTACCAGATGTGTACAATAGTCCAAAAGAGCTTTTTTATTTTTCTTTTCTTTTTCTTTAAACATATTTAACGATTGAGAATATAAATATAAAAATAAAAATTTACTAATAATCACTTCTTTATCTATTAAAAAAAAAATATGAATTGACATATTTGGTGAACATATTTAATAGTCATACTATCATTTTTTATTTTTTTTAATGAAAGCCCTCAAATTAATAAACACCATCCAGCTGTTGAAAATATTTAAAATAAAAAACATTTTTTGATATTTTAAACTTACTCACCACTCAACATGTTAAGAGTTTTTATTTGAAATGTAAGAATAACATTTTTTTTTTATTTAAATGAAAAGAACACAATTTTATTGATAACCCACGATTATTGTAAGGAATGCCTTGTACAAAGGAAAAGCCCCCAGCGGTTACAAATCCAAAAACTAAGGCCTCATAAGTCGTAAGAACTCCTATATCAAAATAAACCTATACAGATTCTAAAGAAAAACACGAGATATTAACTAGATCAAAAATATAGGAAAGCAAACATGGCATACAGGCTTTTTCAAGTTTGTATAATCCAAGTAGTCTCTTAGGGACAACATGGGTTATGGAGAGTTACCCACTACCAACATCTTCCAGTTGTCCATTATGAGTGTTATGTCCATTAACAATTTCCTCTTGATCTCTTAATCAATTATCTCTCGTACAGAAATGAAGCGTGCGATCTAACTTGAAGGTAAATGGTAGGAGTACTATATTAAATCACCATCATACTGATATAGTACATCACTCATAACATCTCATCTATACCCCCAAAGTATTTGATCTCACTAGGGCAAGGGTCCTTAATCCCTAACGAGTTTATAACTTAGAGTAATTCTTGATCTTATATTATATAATATGCTCATGATTATATTGAGTCAAAACGACACAATCGCTCGGGCTATAAGACATAAAATAACAAGTACGAATACAAACAATATTTCTTCCCTAGACATTAATGTCAATTCAATTAGACTTGACAACTTTCCTAGACATGTTCCATGAGACCGTATCATTCGTGGCCCTGAGAAAACATGCTAAACTAGCAATATCAAGTTCTCATTTCATGACATAGTTCTAGGTTCAAGGGCATATGAATAAATCATTATTCATCCATTAGGGCTCACATAGTGATGGAGGAGGGACCTACCCAATCACTCCCTCATATGGTCGTCTATAGCACATACATTATAAAATGTATGTTACAACTAAACTTCGACTTAATTGGGCCACATTCAAACGCCATAGGAATCTTAGTCTAGTCACCACAAATGTGCTTTAATTTGAGTTTCTTAGCACAGTCACTCATGTAGCGACTGCCTTAAATCTCATATTTCGCTTTAATCAAGCTTTATGAAGTTATACAAATACTTCATCTAAGACTCTTGTAAGTCTCATTGTAGCCAAGCTAAGGCAGCATTCTTAAAATTTATCTTAAATGCTCCAAAAACATTAAGATATTTACTAGCTTGCTTTCCAAGCGCCAAAGTAATCCAATTTGTTTTGTCTTACTCACAATTGAAGCTCTAAAGTGATCATCCATGTAAGTGGACTGATCTCTACTTGGTAAAATCTTTATTATGTGTGATTTTCACTTAGTATGAGATAAACATAATAATCACACTGCAATAGATACTAACAGTGTTAAATATACAATAAAGTTTAAGGTATCCTCAATACAATATATATCAAATCGGACTAAGTTCCAAACCTAGCATGTGTTTGGAAAACATTTCTAGTAGTAGCCTTAGTAAGAGAATCATCTACCATCTCTACCATCTTACTAGTAGATATGTTGTAGGATCACCTCATCTCGAATGTAGTAAAAATGAATACCTATGTGTTTGGTTCTGTTATGGTATTTGGAATCATTAGCATATGCCAAAGCTGTCATACTATCACTGTATATCTTAACGGTTTCATCTGCAAGAGCACGCTGGAAAAATCTCCTCAACCAAATAGCTTCTTGTACAACTGTTGAACAAGTAACGTACTCTAACTCCATTGTGGTCAAAGCAATGCATGCTTGTTTCTTGCTACACCAAGAAATAGCTCCCCCATTAAGCATAAATGTGTAACCCGTCGTGGATTTTCACTCATTTTTGTCACTAGCTAATTAGCATTGCCATAAGCCTTCAATCTCATGTCTCCACCCTGGTAGCAAAGAATAAGGTTTGCTACCTCATGAAGGTATAAAAAAATCCTCTTAATTGCTTACCAATGAATAGGTCCTGGGTTACTTTGATAATGACTAACCAATCCAACTACAAAGCAAATGTTAGGTTGTGTGCAGAACATTGCATATATCAGACTTTCAATTGCACTTGCATAAGCAACTCTGGTCATTTCTTTCTTTTCTGCATCATTCTTTGGGCAATGTTCTAGGCTCAAGGTATAACCATTTTCAATTGGAGGTCTATGGGTTTGGAGTCATGCATACAAAATCGTTCTAGAATTTTCTTCATGTAAGTCTCTTGAGACAAACCAAGAAGCTCCATAGATCAATCATTTGAAATTTTAACAACTCCCAACACATAATTTTCTTCACCCATGTCCTTCATCTCAAAAGTAGAGAACAATCACTCTTTTGTGGTGACAATTATCTCCATATCATTTCCAACTAATAAGATGTTATCCACGTACAAAGACAAAATTAGAAAAATTTTTCCTATACATTTAACATACACACAATGGTCTTCTTCTAAAATCTCAAAGCCAATTGAAGTAAAGCCTCATGAAATTTGAAGTACCATTGTCTAGAAGATTGTTTAAGGGCATAAATAGAACATTTCATCTAGCATACTTTGTGCTCTTGTCCCTCAGCCTCAAAACTAACAAATTGATCCATATATATCTCCTTGTCTAGTTCTCCATTGAGAAATGTAGTTTTTACATCTATTTGAAAAAGTTCCAAATCTAGGAGTGCAACTATAGTTAGAATGAGGTGAATGGAAGCAAATATCACCATAGGAGAAAATGTTTTTTCATAACCTATATCCTCTCTTTCAGTATAGCCATTTGCCATGAGTCAAGCCTTATACTTGTCAATTAATCCATCTGCCTGATGCTTACTTTTTAAAACACATTTTTTCCAATAGATTTGCCCCCAAGTGGGAGAACAACTAACTCCCAAACTAGGTTCTTTGCCATAGAATTCATCTCATCTCTCATAGCATCAAACCATTTATCTGAAGCAAGTGAACTCAGTGCGTCCTCATAAGAAGAAGGTTCATCAAAGTCACACAGAGCAGATATGAAATATTCCCCTTCAATTTCAAAGTGACAACAAGGAATAGTTCCACGTTCGCTTCTACATAACTGACTCTTATGAGTTACTTTCTAGTGATATACTTCCACTAGGAGGCAAGTCACTTTCACTATCTTTTACTATTCTAGGATGTGATAATTCTCCATCCTCACCAAAAGATGGTACAACTCCCTCAACTTCTTGCAACTCAAAAAGTTCAAGATCATTTTCGCTTCACCAATATTAAAAAAATCATTCTCGATAAATGTGACATCACGCGACTTTATTTTTGTCATCCCTCCATTAGGATGTTTACCAAACAATACATAGCCCTTTGAGGTCTCTGAATATCTTTGGAAAATATGCTTATTTGGCAAGTTTCCCATATTTATGGGAAGTGGTGTGAACATAACCCATAGAATCCCAAGGCCGCAAATGTTTCAAATTTGGTTTTGTGTCATTCCATAATTCATATAGGGTTGAAGGAACAAACTTAGAAGGCACAAGATTCAAAATGTAGGCAGCAGCTATAAAAGTATCTCCCCAAAAAGATATTGGCAAGTTAGCTTGCTTTATCATTGATCGAACTATTTTTAATAAGGTACAATTTCTCCTTTTCGAAACACCATCTTGTTGTGGCGTGCCAAGAATCGTTAATTACTTGCATATCCCTTTTTGTTTACATAATACTTGAAACTCTTTAGACAATTACTTTTGACTCCAATCAGTTTATAGAATTTTTAAATTCCTTTCTTTTTGATTCTCAACTATAGCCACAAAGCGCTTGAAGTAGTCTAATGCTTCAAAGCGATGGAAGATCAGATAGACATGACTAAAATGTGAGTAGTTGTCTATAAAGGTGAGAAAATAAAAGGCACTATTGTGTGCCTTCACATTCATAGGTCTACAAATATTAGAATAGACTAGCTCTAAAGGTTAAGATGGCCTAGGTACCTTTCCAAAAGGCTTCCTACAAACCTTACCAACTAAACAAGACTCACACATAGGTAGGCTTACATTAGCAAGAAACCCCAGTAGGCCTTCTCTAGCTAGTCTAACCATTCTATCTTTCCCTATGTGGCCAGCCCAGCATTACATTTCATTGAATTAGAAACAATATCATCATCATTTGAAGCGATAAAAGAAAATGAGGAATTATCTAAATCCAGCATAGAGAAAGCATTTGAAAGAAAACCATGTCCATACAAAGTCCTATCCAAATAAACTCAAGTAGAGGGCATCAAAGTAAAAAGCAAACCAAGTTCCTACATAGAAATAATTGAAAATATATTACATTGAATACTAGGTGCATATAGCACATCTTGAAGAAGTAACAAGCGCCCTAGACACATATTGATTTGGTAGGTCCTAACTCCAAGCACTTCCTCCTGAGTTCTGTTACCCAATATAACGTACTATTTGCCAATTGGTATTCTTCTACAATCTATAAACCCAACTTGATCTCGAGCTACATGTTTGGTTTCTTCTATGTTTGTAATCCATTTAGGGATTAAGTGAGCAACAAAAATATGTGAACAAATATAAGTAATGAAAGAGTTATAGCACTCACAAGCAAAGTGTCCCACTTTTTCACAGTTATAGCACTTTAATTTGAACTTGTCCTTGCCAGCACACTTGCCTCTACGGTGCTTTGATACTTTTCCATCCTTTGGCCCAAGACTATTTGTCGCTCTAGTAGATCTCCCATGTTGCTTACGCTTAAGCCTGAATTCCTTGCCCTTCCTGACTTGGGCAACAAGTAGAATATTATGAGCACACGTATGCGCTCTGCATCTAGCTCCAAATGGCAAGATATATCATCAAAAATCTTAATATTTTCACTTTATGTCAAAGCAAGGTTCATTTGCCCCCAAGTTGACTTGGGCGAAGATCGCATCATAGCGGTAACTTATTGTTCATCAATGAGATTATTGCCAGCAGCCTTTAGATCACAAATCAAGGTAGACATCGACCTTAAATGCTCATCATGGTATGTTTAGGGTCCATAAAATACTGCTCAAAGTTTAAAGTGAGAGCACGAAGCCTAGTAACTAATGTGACATCTGCTCATTCTTTCTTCTTCTTTATGTATGAGCCTCGATTTACGTGTCGAACTTCAATCTACATGTTGAGCCTCGATCTACGTGCCATGAAATCTACGTGCTGAGCCTTATCCTAAGCGCTGTATCTCGAGGGTGTGCTTCGAAAGTTATCTAGCGAATTTCAAAGTAAGATAGATATTTTAAAGCTTACAAATATTTTAAATATTATGGAAATATCTATAGGAGATATTTCCAGTATTATTAGATAAGGTTGTTTTTAAAGTAACACAATTATAATATTTTAATGAGCTCTAAAAATATTATAATTGTGGATAATTACTTAAAGTAAATATTTTAGTTGTTTTAAAATATTAAGAGGTTTAACTTTTAGTTGAAAATGCTAAAGTTAATTTAAATGATTTTATCTTCTTTGAGTAATTAATGATACTTTATCATTTTACATAATGATGAAGAAATATTATTTTATACTTGTTCCTCTCATCATCATGACCTTCCCCAACGGAGCTATAGACAGCTCTCACTCTCCCTCACTCTCCAAGGCACGAGATACACTTCTAAAGGCTGATTCGCCGCCGTGAGCCACTGCTTGGCCACCATCTTGCCAACACAGCTCCACCACATCTTCCTCTACCTTTCCATAGCTTCCCATGAAGTTCTATGGCCTTCCTCCACCTCAAGCAACCTCTCACCATTTCGGATTCACTGTTCAAGGCGTGATGCCACCGTGCTCCGCCACCTTTGACCAACACGAGGCCACCTTGAGCCTTTCCAAGGCCACTCCTAGCTATCCTCAAGCCCAAACCGCCACTTTATGTGGTGGACAACCACTGTACGCGGTGTTACCGCCATGTATGACTCCTTTGATGCATGATCGTGACGAGCAGCGAGCAACACATGGGTTATCCTGTCGATGGTATAACCCTGTATCTCTAGTTATTTAAGTTTAAAGTAATTGATTGATTAGACTTTAGATTGTGTAGTTAGTATTTGTGGAGTTCGCTGCGTAGTTGTAAAGTGAAGTGTAGTTATGAAGTGTTGGGCTTGATTGTGTAGTATTGTGGACTGTGCTATGAGTATGGGCATGAGATGAACGCCGTAGTTGTAATACAGCATGAGGTGTGAAGAGAGTACGCGTGGAACATACTCTGTGCAGTGCAACGCCGCGCCGTGTGACGTGCGTTGTAGTGACGTGTGGTGTAGAATGTAGGGGGTGTGCATGGAGCATACTCCGTGTTGTATGGAAATGCACCGTGTGATGTGCATCGTGATAATATGTGTCATAGCAAAAGGAGACGTGTGCCGCGTACTCCATGTCACGTAGCAATGCACCGTGAGACATGCATCGTAGTGATGCGTGTCGTAGTGTGGATGGAAGAAAGTTCACATGAGTGTACTATGTACTATGTCGTGATACACCGGATGGCATGTCACAAAGGGTTGGATGGCATAGTGGAGAAGCCTGGAGTGTATGGTGTAGCGTCAGGAAACTATATAACAGTGTTCCAAAGTAATGGTGTTGTGGCTGTAGTTCAAGGTGATGGGTGTCGCCTTGAGGCTGACTTGTGGCTAAAGATATGTGTGAGGCGGTGAAAAAGTATCAGAGAGTGCAGCAGAAGCATGATGGGCATCGTGCTATTATTTAGGAATTTGTCTCAAGCTGCGTAATGTGACAGAGGCGCATTTCTGGATGCAGTCCTCTTGTTAAGTGGCGGGAACTGTGTAACATTGTCCTGAAGTAGTGGTGATGTGGCCTATAGTCCGGGGTGACGGGTGTCACCTTGTGGTTGACAATGGCTAAGAGTATATGGAAGTGGTGGAAAGTATCAGAGCGTGCAGCGGAAGCATGATGGTGACTTGGGATTTGTCTCGAGCTGCATGAGGTGATAGAGGTGCATTTGTGGATGCAATCCTCTCCTATCAAGTGTTGGGATGAACTTGTATAGGGCCCGGAAGTAGGAAGAGTCCTATCAACCAAGTTTGAGCAAGTTGGTATTAGAGTATGGAGCTTGTTTATACAAGCGGGCGTTCATTGGAATTATAAGTTACTCTTAGGTGATAAAAAGGGATGAGATACATGTGCCTCTAGTGAGACACGTGTATCGGACAGGTTTACCATATATAATGGGTAATCTATCTTGATCATGGTTACACGGTGTTTTAGCCCCAGATTTGGCTTGAATTCATGTAGCCTGACTGGATGGGAATAAGGATGTAATATGGGCTAGGATACGGGAAGGTAGTGACGAGTATATAGTCTAAGGTTGGGATGCATGACTCTGTTGGTCGGAATCATGCGTTGGATTGTAGAAATAAAAGAACGAGACGAAAGTCTTAGTGTCTTAACCCTAAGGTAAATCACGAAAGTTCACTTTAAGGAATAAGACCCCGAAGGTTTTAGTATGGTAAATGGCATGTAAGAGCCCATGGATGGACGAAGAGCGTTCTAAGTGAGGCATAGTTTTAATTTTAGAATAGTTACTTATGCATTAGATAGATGATGACATAAAGTTATGTGTATGCATGTAGGTTGCCATCTGACACGCACATGAATGGACTGCGTGGAATGAGTATGGCATGAAGTCTAGGTAAGTATTACATTCATACTCTTCTAGAGTTTTCTTTATACAAACGAAGAAGAAAACGAAAGCTTTTCTTAAAAGGGAAATGAAACTTTTCACCAAGAGACACGTTTTACGAAAGAAAAAGAAACAAAACGTAAGTTTTCAAGTATAAGTATGTAGCGGCCCTCATTGGCAGCCCCTTTTTATGCACCCAAGTATGTACGTGTATGCATGTGAATGGATGCTATAAGTAGTACGTATTGTATGTATGTTCACGAAAAGAAACGAAAAGAAGCCTTAAAAGACAAGTAAGAACTGTTAAGGACTGTAAGTACTGAAACTGAAATGAAAAAAAAGAAAAGAAAAGAAAAAACAAATTTTTAAAATAACTTTCTTTCCTAAAAAATGATTCTTTCTAAAATAACTTTTTTAGACTCTTTCTGAACAACTTTTCTTAAAATAAAAGAAAGAAAACCATTTTCTCTTAAGGAAACTCCTATTGAAATGACTTTTACAAAATAAAAGAAAGAAAACCATTTTTCTTAAATAAAAAACTTTTATGAATCGAAAGAAATGAAGAACCATAAGAACTGTAAGAAACGTAAGAACTGTAAGGACTGAAATGAAATAATGGACTATAAAGGAAAGGAAAGGACTTTAAAGGAATGAACAGACTGAATGTATGATGTATGAATATACGTAAGGGCCACATGGACTGGAATGGAAATGGTACCAAATGAATGGATTGGATGGGGTAGACTGTAATGCCGAGTAAGTAGTATTGGTAGTGCACCCGGTGCTGCATCTTGACGGAATAGATTCCCAACCCGTGGCCACGGGTGGAATCAGGTTCAAAAGACCGCTAACCCCAGCACATGAGGTGTAACAGTGTGCAATGGCCAATGAAAGTGAAAAGAAAGAATGATGCATGTTAAGAATGAATGCATGTATGTATGGATGAACGGAATGCATGAATGTACGTAAGTAAGAAAAGATGAATAAATGAATGTATGTATGCATGAATGTACATAAAAGGATAAATGCATGAAAATACTCCTTAAGAAATGAAGGCAGTGATGCGTGGGGAACTGTTTTAAATGAAGAAAGCATGTTTATAAAAAAAAACCCCACCTCACAATGTTTTAAAACGAAAAGAAAGATGTATGCATGCTAAGTATGATATGTATGTATGGAATGATAAATGCATGATTGAAAATCTATGTTATTATATTTTAACTGTATGAAGTAATGCTTACGAGTCACGACTCATTTTAGTTTTTATGTGTGCCCTCCTAGGGACAAGATGAGCATGACAAGTCAGGACGGGCACAGCCCAAGGGAAAGAGCACGAAGACCTAGGCAAGATGTTTTATACGAGAAACTTTAATATGAAATTTAATGTTTTTCGCTGTAATCTTTTAATTAAGAAAAAAAATTTATTTCTAGCATGGAGTCTTTTGTATCCTAACATGAATGGAAAAGAATTTTAAAAAGGAATCGTAATTCCCGTCGATTTTTAGTTGGTTCCACATATTTTGGGCAATTGGGCAGTTCTCAAACTCTCTAATAAGATCATTGTGCTAAGCATGGTAAAACATCCACACCGGTCTTTCTTTTTCCAAGCCAAATAGACTTCCATATCACAACGATGTTGGAAAGTATTCCCTTCCTCAGGTTGTATCATAAGGTGAGATGGATTTTCAAGGACCTCTTGTTCCTTAAACAAATATTAGATTTTCCTATGCCACATGTCATAGTTGGTCCTATCCAATTTCTCTCATTTAGAAAGGTCAGAAACTATGTTCTTAGTGGTCATTATCACTACATTCATTGCGTGAGATTGACATTCGCACACATTTAATTTTATTCCAAAATCTAACTAGACTATGGAATTCCTTCCTACATATTGAGATCGAAAATTTTGCGAAAAACTAGTAATCGTCTCCCGCTATAGAAGTCAAAATACCATATCTAATTAATTTTGAATAAAATTTATAAATGAGTTTATTTTTATTTTTTAATACTCAAAAATCATGCACATATACTTCATTCATCAAATATGAAAATCCATAATCATGGTGCTAAACACATTGCATATAGGCTCTACCCGAAACCTCATTTATAATTTGGTGTATCATGTTAAGGTGACCTTAAAGTATATTGATAGACATAAAACATATCCCTTTACATGGGCTCAATAATAAAATTACATTCCCAAAGAAAATCCTACTACAAATTTTTTAGGAAAAGAATAAATAAATAGGAATGCCACGTCATCGATATACTTATAAGCTACACCTTATCCATTTACATAAAAAATAAATAAATACATACATTACACATGAGCCTAACAAATTGCCAATATCAACTTTATCCATTTTTGTAAAAATATTAATGAGCTCAAATTTTCAATCACAGTGGTATGCATGATGGTTTAATGGATAGAGAGCTCATATTCTCAACTAATGAGAAGGGTTTAAGGTCATCAAATCTAGGGACACATATTCAATATGGACATGTATTCAATAATGATTCAATAGATGCAGCCACAACTGATTTATATAAATATTCACATAACATAGAAAAATTAGACATGA
This sequence comes from Carya illinoinensis, assembly GCF_018687715.1. Classification (NCBI taxonomy): domain Eukaryota; kingdom Viridiplantae; phylum Streptophyta; class Magnoliopsida; order Fagales; family Juglandaceae; genus Carya; species Carya illinoinensis. The sequence continues at coordinate 15,620,117 of NC_056765.1, forward strand.
GGAAGTATGACAAATGTCACAAAATATATATATTTTTAAAAATGATTTAAATTCTTTTTAGCACTTTATTTCAACTAAAAAGTATATGAAACAACTTTAGACACCAATACATGAGTACACGTGCCACACATGTAAAAAATGGACAACGGAAGCCTCTGCATGTGCCCACATGCACCTCCTACTCGTGTGGGCTTTGTTTTGGCCCTAGAGGCTATCTTGCCTCTACTTCACTTGTTGCGACAGAGAGTGCACATCACCTATGCCTCTCATAGTGTTTCCAAACTTTTAAACACAAAGTTCAGTCATCTTAATGTGTATATGTGTTAATAAAGTGAGTAAAACAGGACCCTAAGTGGAAAGGTGAATTGCACTCTCCATGACCTAGAGTGGTACCGGGTTAAAAAGGATTGTTCATCGTCTTCTTACTCAACCTAAATCTCTGATTCTTCCCGATTTCGACCATCTATTTTCAATCATTCATAACTTACTCATACTAAGTTTGAATTAAGCATAAGATATGTCAAATTAAAGCTTCAGAATCGAGCTTTCTAACCATATGAAATGTATTTCCATAAAATAATATTTGGTTAGTTAAAACTTTGCTCAAAGTCATGGTCTAAACATGAAGTTTTAAAACTAGGGTTTTGGATTTCTTCTTCTATAAGCAATGAAACTACACCAAATTTATTAGACATGTTTATGACATTATAAGGAATTTTTTCATATAAATAATTCAACCTTAAACATGTCATACCGTAGCCTCTAATGAAAAATCCGAAACATAAACAATCATGACATATCATCAATTACATGCTTTAACACTCATTTCAAAGCATCAAACAACATGTAATCATATTCATATGGGTGAAAACAAGCAGCATAGGATCTAATACAAATGATAAATAAGGTTAATTCGAATTATCTCAAGAGCAAAATTTCCACAAGGTCGGATCTTTGCTCGTCTTACAACTCACGTCACTTTATTATTTGTACTTCAACGTCGCTTAAGAAGCTACTAGAGTCTCCTAGAAAATTTCACATTTCAAAATCAAGAGATTTAAATGGTTTCTCTTGAAAAATGTAGAGAGATAGAAGTGTTTTTCTCTTTTGTATATAGACTTTTCCACACACTTTATTTAATGTACGTAAACCCTTATTTAAAAGGTTTTGACATGGGTAGTTAATTAACCTCCCTTAAGTTGATATATTGGTGGAGTGTTAATTAATAACTTTCTACTCATTTGGACACAACATGGGTAATGAGGAGTTACCACTACCAATATAGTAATACAAATTGGTATCATAAAGATATCGATCTTGGTGTTATTAATCTACAAAAGAATTTATTGCATTCCTCAAAATCAAGGTTATGATAGAACAAATATAGCAAAGCCTTGAAGTTACCCAACAGAAATTAAAAGATGATAGAAATAGCTTCAATGAAAATCTATCCTATTTGGAGTAGCAAATTTGTGTGATGCATGATGAAGAACGAGCACCCAAGGATGATCCCAACAAGACTCCTCTTTCCTTTATTCTCAAAATCCCTTCAGAAATTCAATCTTATTTTCTCAACTTTTGAACCTCGCTCTCCTTGTTTCATTTCTTTCCTCCATCAACACGCCTTCAGATGTTGACCTCACAGAGGTGGAGCACTTGATCAGTAATGGGGCCAAGAACCAGGTCACCATGAATGCCATCAACATTTTCTTCAATCCTAGGAGGCTAATTGGTTGTAGATTCAATAATGCCTCTATTCAGAGTGACATTACATTGTTGCCATTCAAGCCTATGGTTGTGATCATTTATAGGGGAGAAGCACATGCTTCTGTACATCTCATATAGCAGCCTCCATTGTCAGGAGGAATCACTCACTCATAGTCCAACAATCCCCAAAGTCCTAAATCCAAGTTTATCAATCCCAAAAGTCCTTCATTTTCAGAAGCTCAACTAGGCCAAGACAGATGGCTCTGCTACTTCGGCCAAGACAGAGGGGACTGGAATCATGGTTTGCCTGGAGACTAAGGAAGTCAATGCTACCTTCGTGAAGGTCATGAGTGCTAGAGTCGTAGCTATGAGGAAGAATCGAAAAGATTGGCTTCCGTTGGTTGCCATGTACAACGATTTTTGGTTGCTTTCTATAGCTTTTTATCTTGGAGCCCATCTAAACTGCAATGAAAGGAAGCGTTTGTTTAGCTTGATCAATGATCTGCACACCATTTTTGAAGTTATGACAAGGAGAAAGCCTATGAAAGACAAGCCCAATGGGGACGGCATAAACAAATCTCGGGGTTACACAAAGAGATCAATTGATGGACAAGTTAAAAACAAACCTAAGCTTGTTGTGACGCCCGCAGGTTTCGTTTGGGATTGGACAGACATCCGAAGCATTGGGACATGCAACACAAGTCCAACTGCCCCCGTTTATGACATATAAGATGCAATATTCCTAACATGCATCTAGCATTATGGAATATTCGCAGCGGATAATTTTTTTTTTGAGCAATACTATGCACCAAACCTATAATATCCCAAATAGTTAAATCATAATGCAAGCATACTTAATAAAATAAACATCCATGATTTCAGTACGAGTCACAAAAGACTGTAATCTCAAAAACATAGGAGACCAGACTCTATATTTACATTACCAAAAATACACTATTGAGGAAGTTCGTTGAGCAACTTGTGTAACTCGAGTAACGAGGCCAGAATATTGTACAAAAACTACCTATGGAAGCTGTAAGCTCTGCGTCGTGTCTGTGGTGTCTAGGCAACCTCCTTCAGTCTACTAGTGTCCGCTCCCTGCTCTGATCCTGACACATCGCTTAACATTCGAGGGAAATGGTAGTTGGGACTACCATTGTGATATTTGATTACAAATCTCAGTAAGTTAATAGGAAACTCCCACATAGGTTAATGATGCATGCATGGTAGTAAAAGCATGAATGCATAATTAAAGTCGTAAGTAAGCATTGCAAAACTTGACATATAGCATGGCATAACTGACATAACGTGAACTGAACTTGACTTGACTTGACATGACATGAAACTGAACTTATAATATAACATGGGCTAGCAACATAACATGAACGTGAACTTGAAACATAACATGGACTTGAATCATAGCAGGAACGTGAACATACATAACATAAACATGAACTTGAGTTTAACACAAACCTGAGCATAACATGACATAAACGTGAACTTAAGACATAATGTAAACATGAACATAACACAACATGAACGTAAACTTGAACATAACATGTATGTGAATATAATATGACATGAACGTGAACTTGAAATATAACGTGAACATGAACATACATAACATAAACATGAGCTTGAGCATAACATAAACATGAACATAACATGATATGAACATGAACTTGAAACTTAACGTGAACATGAACATAACATAACATGAACTTGATATGAAACTTATTCTTACCTCATGGGATTAACCATGATTGCTTATTCCTAACTTCTTGACATGAACTTTGAATTTTGTTCAATAGACTTAATTAATAACGTGACTATATGGGTGCTACACGGGTCCCCTTGAGTCGTGTGTCCCTACCGATTACCGCATCAAAACACAGGTATCTACACCAGCTGTGAGTGCGTTAATACATACTCCACAGTTGTTGTGGCCCCACGTATTCTACGTGTCACAATTGTTGTGTCTCATGTAGTGTATGCTCCACAGTTATTGTGGCCCCATACTTTATGCTCCACAGTTTTTGTGGCTCTATGAATTATTTGTGCTACACTTGCTGTGAACACATGTAAAATAAAATATGGCTCTATTAGCATTAGTGCCCGATGCGCTTCGGTTACCAGCTAGTTAGGCCCCATTCGCAACCTGTTGACTGTATTTCATCAATCTAGGGAATTTCAAACCTATTTAAACACTCCAACGTGAACAAAAGAGTTCCGCTAGGATATTACCCCATCCTAGCACTTAGGGTCGTGATTGACATGAATAACTTAACATGAATGTGATCTGAAACTTGACTTAACATAAACTTGATCTGACTTCTTTACTTAACGTGACATACTTGCAATAGTGAATATTGCATGATATGACATATATGTAACATATGGTATACTTAACTTGGCATACTTATAACATATAGCAATACATCACAGAATAGATTGTGTAACAGATAAATATTCGTAACAGAATAAATCATGCATAACAGATAAACATGTAATGACGTGGCATGGCATGGCATATATGATAACATACATACATAAATTGTAGTTCCCTTACCCATCATACATACAAAGTAGACTAATAGTAAGTTAGAAGTTAAACTTATCTCGTTTGTTGCGTCCTATGAAATAAAGCGTGAAACACGAGAAATTGTAAGAAGATATTCTAAAAGTTAAAAATTTAATTACTAACAATTAGAAATGTGAAAAAGAAACAACTTGGAGTAAAATTACCATTTTACCCTCTACATGTGGGAAAATGACAATTTTGCCCCTAACTTAAGAATTTCACATCCTAACTCCAAAAATTTTCAAAATTTACATTCCTCATGTAAATTTTTTCCCAAACTTCAATATCAACTCAGAAAAATTCAAAACAAATCATAACTATGAAAAATACACTATGGCTAAAATATCCATAGGCCATTTCCCTTGATTTTTGTTGCAATTCCTTCCAACTTCAAAACTCATGCTGAAACCAAAATTTTGTAAGAAGGATCTTCCTATCCTAAGTTTAAAACCATAATTAAAACATATATTTAGAAAAAGCTAATAATCAACACCAAATTTTTTGTAAAAAGATCCAAACACTTGAATCACAAGCTTTGACCCTAAATCAAAACATCTCTAAGAATTCCAAAACAATCAAATCTTACTTCTAACATATTTATACCATCATCCTAAGATCAAACATGATTTAAATCATCAAACTAAAGTCACCAAAATCACAAAATAACGCTTAGAGTTTTTGGTTTTACACTTAGTCCAAAAACATAAACTTTTCCCTCAACTAGTTTTGATAAATCTTATTATCAATGGCTTAAGAAGGTGAGATCTTTGAAATAAAGCATCACATGGTTTAAAAATATGTCCTAAATAATATCCAACCTCAAACTTAAAATCACATGGCTAAAAATCAATAAAACATAGATCTAACCCAAAAACATCAAATCTGAGGCCTAACTGAAATCCTCTTGCATAGTAAAATCATATCTTTGAAACTAATACTAAATATCATCAAAATAGCATCCTAACATGAAAATAAGAGACTTATGATCATCATATAAAAATATCAAAGCCTTTAGAGTAAGATCAAACCTCGAAATATTCAAACGTTCTCCAAATAAAAACTATTTTGCCCTTTCCAGTTTTCAAGTTTCTAGATCTAAGAAAATATATCATCAAAAGCTTTATTCATGCAACAAAACCTCAATGAACACTCTTTAACACATGCTAAAAACACTCAATAAAAAATTTTGGACTAAGATATGTCCATTAGATTGGTGAAAAACTCCAAAACATAACATACTCCCCAGTTTTATGCCCAGAATGACCTTTCCATGGTTAAAAATATTTTTTACCAACCAAATAACCATTTAATGATACTAATAACATATATATATATGGAAACTATACTAAAAAAGGAACTACTTTTATAAAGGAGTCATCGTGTGAAAATACTTACAAAAGGTCGAAAATCTCCACGTAAAAAGACCCAGAAATCTGCCCGAGAGAGCTCTTTTGGGTTTCTCTCCAAGAACGGGGTGAATAAGTGATTAAAGGGAAAGAAGTGTGTCTTGCACGACTCTATAATTCTGGAGGGGGAAGATATGAGCTTTAATGAACCTTGTGAAAAAGGGTTAGAATTGCATAATTAAGTTGTTTAAATGAGTGATTTATTTTATCAAATAAGGATTGAACGCTTAATTATGCATCAAATTCTAATATTGAATGTCAAATTAATTGATGCCAATATTTTTGCACATCAAAGTCTCATATTTGCCCTTGAAATACTTAAACTATAATATCATTTCATTTATATATTGTAGGGCATTTATGGAAGGAAAGAAAGAATGGGACCTATGAAAAAATAGAGAAATTGATTATGGTTTTATGGAATCTCATCTAATAGAGATCAAATGCAACATCATTCGGATCACACCAACTCACACATGCAGAAAGAAGATCATTCGGACAGCAACCACTCACTCGGGCACCACATGGACAGTAACCACTCACACCAGCTCACACAAGCGTCTACAGCAGGAGAAGAGAACTTACACATGCAGCAACAAACCCCTTCGGACAACACTAATTCAAAATGCACACATGCAGAAAACATGGGACCAACTTACAGATGCAGACCAGCAAAGCATTCGAATTCACACATGCAGGAACACAGCACGTTGCAGATGTTGTACAGCAGCAAAACAAACTCATTATGACCACATGGACAGCACACATGCAGCAGGTCAGCAGAAGAAAAAAAAAAAGAAGCAGCTGGCCCTCAACTTTGACAGAGCTGGACTTCACTCAAAGAAACACATGCTGGAGTGCTTTTTGGTTCTACACCTAGGAAACACTTAGACGTGTAGCAGCTGGACGTGCAGGAGATCAGTTATGTGCTGCTGGAAGCTTTTGGCATGTGAAGCTGAGAGATGGAAGCATGTTGAAGACAGCAGAATGCTGGAACTCACAGATGAACGTGCAGCAATAAACCCACCTAGACAGCACACAAACGGAAAGCACATGGCAAGGTGGTCTACGGAAGGCACCAACCTGGACGCGCAGCAGCAGCAGAGTTATTTTTTTTTCTTTCTTTTTCGTTCGGTTAGCTGAAGCAGAGGAGTTATGAACTTTGCCTATATATTATTTTTCGTTGGAGACTTAGCAGGGGGGAGCTAGGAGTTTTATTTCATTTCTTTCATTCCAGACTGGGGCGGGCAGAACTTCTTGTTTTTCTGTATACGTTTTAGTCTAGGAGGTCGGTGGAAGGCTGCTCTGGAAGTCTCCGTTGTTTTCCTTTTTTTTTTTTCACTTCGGCGTATTGTTTTTTTTTTTTTTTGGTTTCAGTGGGACGGAACTCATTCTCGTCTTGGGAGGTTTATTTCTTTAGCTTAGTTTTTTTCCATTGCAGAAAAGGGGACGGACGGAAGCTCTAATCCACTAGCTTGTAGTTTTATTTTTCTGTTTTTTTTAGTTTGGACAATAGGGTGGTTCAAACCTGGGCTGGTCGGCTGGTTTTGATATTATTTGTCATTTTCTTTTTCTATTCACAGCTTTGCTTCTTAGCTCTTAGTGGTAGGCGACTGGTTATTTTTATTTTCTTTTGCTGCGTTTTTCCAGATTTTGGAATTTTTAGCTAGTTTCATGTTTATTTTGCTTTTACGTTTACGTTTTGCAGACCAAGAGCTATTCGGTGCATAGTTATTTACTTTCTTTCCAGTTTTACGCTCGGTTGGGCATATTTTATTTTTATCTCGTGTTTAGTCCTACTTTACGTTGGTAGACGGTGGCACTTTCTTGGGCTTTTGAGTTTTTTTCTCTCTTCGTTTCTTTTCCATTTTTTTATTCAGCACTCAGTTTTTTTATAGCTTTACTTAGATTAATTTTTGTTGTTAAAAATATCATGTGGAGCTAATTTTTTTAACCTTGGGTTGTGGAATGGGACGTGATTTGTTTTGGATTCTAGATCGATGCAATATTTTGTTGATAATTGTTGATTTCACTATGTTACTAGTCGGATTTAAATTGAAAATAGGTTGCGGCTCTTGCTCTTGTTTTGTTGTTGACGTAAGGCACAACAAAAGCTTGAAAACTATCAAGGTCTCTCTCAGTTGTTTGTTAATGTGTGTTTAACTAGTAAAGTAGAGAATCCCTTAGGAAAATATTGCAAAACTTGAGCTTAACTTTTTATCTTCCGATTAGCAATGCCTTGATTGGATTGTTAATTGAGAAAATTATCTAGAATCCGAAATAAAGAGAGTCTCATGCCCAACCCAAGTGTTCGTTAATTTGTTTTTTTTAGAAACTCTAATTTCAACTTCGATTATCTTTTTGCATTGCATTTGAATTTTATTTTCATCACTCATACTTGATTCATTTGTTACTCACAAATCTCCTATACGCTTTGATAACCCATTGTCCCTGTGGATTATGATTCTAGACTTATCCTTGATACAACTTGACACTTCTACACTTGAAAGCACATTTGACCACGAGTCAAGTTTTTGGCGCCATTGCTGGGGACAACCGGTGCTTATTAGAGCATTCCTCTACTGCTGAGAGGACGTTGTGGAGCTGTGAACCTTTTCACGGCCTGGGTGACATCTAATCTTTTTCCCTTCTCTCTGTCTATTTTTCATTGTCTTTGATTATCTGCTCTTGTTTGTATGACTAGTTAGACTAGAGACCATACATCTCGACTGTTTAGGATATAATCATTGACATCTTTTAGCTCTGCATCATCTTCTGTAGAATCATCATCAGACACTGATAGCATCATGGCTAAAAATGAGCATCATGATGGGGAAGTGGAGAATCCAAACAGGACTCTTAGAGAGTATCTTCAGCCTGTTAGGACTAGCACACCTTCTTGCATCATTTTACCTATTAATGCAAATGCTTTTAATTTCAATCCCGGGATGATTCCATTGTTACCACACTTTCATGGTATGGAATCTGAAAACCCCTATTTGCATATCAAAGAGTTTGAAGAAGTGTGTTCCACATTCATGGATAGAACATGCACTGATGAAGTCATAAGATTGAAACTGTTTCCATTTTCCTTAAAAGACAAGGCTAAGACATGGTTGAATTCCTTAAGACCAAGATCCATTGGGACTTGGCAAGAAATGCAAACTGAATTTTTAAAGAAATTTTTTCCCATGTATAGAACCAATGCCTTGAAAAGACAGATCATGAATTTTGGCCAAAAGGATGTGGAAACATTTTATCATTGTTGGGAATGATTCAAAGACCTTTTAAATGCATGTCCTCATCATAGATATGAGAATTGGAGGGTCATTAGTTTTTTTTATGAGGGGTTGCAACAAAAAATGAGACAATTTGTGGAGACCATGTGTAATGGAGCTTTTTTTAACAAAGAACCTTAGGAAGCCTTTGAATATTTTGATTATCTAGCTAAAAATGCACAATCATGGGATACATCTGATGTTCATGATAGGTTATTTTAGGGGGTGGGAAATATAATCTGAGAGAAGTAGATGATTTGAATGCTAGGTTGGCTATGATTTCTAAGAAATTAGAAACCATAGAAATGAAGAAAGTGAATGAAGTACAAGCTGTACCTCAGATTACCTTGAGCTGTAATATTTGTGAGGGCCAAGGGTATTCAACTAATGATTACCCGACCATTCCTGCCTTTAAAGAAGTTCTCTTGGATCAATCTAATGCTGTTAATATGGTTGCTAAATCTTTTTCAGGTCCTTATTCCAACACTTACAATTCGGGATGGAGAAATCACCCTAATTTCAGTTGGAGGGGTGAACAAGCTGCTTTACCTGCACCCAACATAGCTGGTCCTTCACAAATTGTACCCTACACTACCCCAGGAGGTCCAGGACCATCTCAATATGCCAACCACATGGTGCCAGCCCAGAAAAGGAACCTTGAAGACAATTTCCAGCAATTATCCACCAACTTCCAGCAGCTGTCCACCAATTTTCAGCAATTCATGCAAAGCCAAGCTGCTATCAATAGTCAAAATTCACAAGCCATTGCTGAGATTCGAGGGTTAGTCACAAGGTTGACTACAACCATGAGTGCTCAAGAGAAAGGGAAGTTTCCTGCACAATCTCAGCCTAATCCCCAAGGCCAAAACCAGCAATTTCAAAGTATGGCAGGAGATTCAAATGTCAAGCAAGTCAAGGCTATTACAACCTTGAGAAGTGGTAAGGTGATTGGCATTCCAGCTCAAGAGGTAGAAAAGAATGGTAACACTTCTAAACCTCCTTCTGAAAATGAGGAACATGATCCTTTGAAATCTGAAAGTGTCCCAAGCACTACATTTGCACCTTTTCCTCAAAGGTTAGCCCTTTTGCACAAAGATAAGCATCACATGGAAATTCTTGAAATTTTTAAGCAAGTTAGGATTAATATGCCATTGTTAGATGCTATTCAACAGATTCCTACCTATGCTAAATTTTTAAAGGATTTATGTACCATAAAAAGAAAATTGAATATGCAAAAGAAAACTTTTCTTACTGAGCAGGTTAGTGCTATTATCCAAACCAACACTCCTCCCAAATACAAGGACCCAGGATCCCCTACCAAAGCTTGCATGATAGGGAGCTCAAAAATAGGCCAAGCATTATTAGACTTAGGTTCAAGTGTGAACTTATTGCCTTATAATGTTTATGTTCAGCTTGGATTGGGTGAGTTGAAATCTACTTCTATCACATTGCAGTTGGTTGATAGGTCTATTAAGATTCCAAGGGGTGTTGTGGAAGATGTTTTGGTTCAAGTAGACAAATTCTACTATCCAGTAGACTTTGTCATACTCGACATGCAATTGACTAATCATTATACTTTCCAAGCACCTGTTATCTTAGGAAGACGCTTCTTGGCTACTTCTAATGCACTCATAAATTGTAGAAGTGGAGTTTTAAAGTTGAGTTTTGGAAATATGACCTTGGAGCTAAATATTTTTAATCTTTGCAGGCAACCGCAAGAAGTTGAAGAAGTTCATGAAGTGAATTTGCTGAAAAATTTCATTGATGAAAATTCTGCACATTACCTTCAACTTATTGACTCTTTAGAGGAATTTGAAGAAGATTTAAAAATATTTGATAATGTTACTAACTCATCTCTTGTTTCCTCAATAGGTCAGCAAGTTACACCACCATGGAGGCCAAAATTTGAGCAACTTCCACCATTGACATCAACCCTCAAGCCTTCTGAGGAGCAATCCCCAACTTTGGACTTCAAACCTCTTCCATTGGAGTTGAAGTATGCTTTCTTAGGACCACAAAGCACCTTCCCTGTGGTAATTTCTTCTCACTTAACTAGTGAACAAGAAGATAAATTGCTAGATGTGCTTAAGAAGCATAAAAAATCTATTGGGTGGACAATGGCTGATATAAAAGGTATAAGTCCCTTAGAGTGTACCCATAGGATTCATTTAGAAGATGATGGAAAGCCTTCTAGGGAAATGCAAAGAAGGTTGAATCCCACAATGAAGGAAGTGGTTAAAGGTGAGGTGTTGAAATTGCTTGATGTGGGTATCATTTACCCCATCTCAGATAGCAAGTGGGTAAGTCCTATTCATGTAGTTCCAAGAAAGTCCGGGCTTACCATTGTTAAAAATGAACAAAATGAATCGATTCCTACGAGGATTCCTACTGGTTGCCGCATGTGTATAGATTATAGGAAGTTGAATGCCGCCACTAGTAAAGATCATTTTCCTTTGCCTTTTGTTGATCAAGTGTTAGAAAAAGTTGCTGGACATGCCTTTTATTGTTTCTTAGATGGATTCTCCGATTACTATCAATTAGAAATAGCACCAGAGGATCAAGAAAAGACCACCTTTACTTGTCCTTTTGGTACTTTTGCTTTTAGGAGAATGCCTTTTGGTTTATGCAATGCACCAACAACTTTTCAAAGATGCAGCATGCTTAGCATCTTTAGTGACATGATTGAGAACACTCTAGAAGTGTTTATGGATGATTTTTCTGTATTTGGTGATTCATTTGAGAGTTGTTTAACCAATTTACAAGCTGTTTTGGCCAGGTGTGAAGAGAAGCAATTGTTACTTATTTGGGAGAAGTGCCATTTCATGGTACAACAAGCATTGTTCTGGGACATATTGTTTCATCTAGAGGACTTGAAGTAGATAGAGCAAAATTTGAGTTGATTTCTAAACTTCCTACACCTAAGTCAATAAAAGACATTAGATCTTTTCTTGGGCATGCGGGTTTTTATAGGAGATTTATCAAAGACTTTAGCTCTACTTCTAAGCCTCTATGTAAGCTATTGATGAATGATGTAAAATTTGATTGGACAACCGAGTGTCAAGAAGCTTTTTGTTGGCTTAAAACTTTCTTAACCACTGCTCCTATTCTTCAACCTCCTGATTGGTCACTTTCTTTTGAAATCATGTGTGATGCAAGTGATTTTGCTATAGGAGCTGTTCTTGGATAGCGTAGGAACAAACTTCCTTATGTCATTTACTATGCAAGTAAAACTTAGAATTTTGCTCAAAAAAATTATTCTACTACTCAAAAAGAATTACTTGCTGTGGTATTTGCTTTAGAGAAGTTTCGTGCATATATTCTTGGTTCTCCTATAGTCATCTTTACTGACCATGCAGCTCTCAAGTATTTATTGACAAAGAAAGATGCAAAACCAAGGTTGATTAGATGGATACTTTTACTCCAGGAGTTCAATATTATCATCAAGGACAAGAAAGGAGTAGAGAATGTGGTAGCCGACCACTTGTCTAGGCTCACAGTTGCTGAAACTGAACAACCGACACCTGTTCTTGATTCTTTTCCTGATGAACATCTTATGTTAGTTGAAAATTTGCCTTGGTTTGCTGATATAGTAAATTTCTTGGCGACAGGACAAACACCACCTCATTGGAGCGCTCAAGATACACGGAAATTCATGCATGAGGTGAGATCGTTCTTCTATGATGATCCTTACCTTTTCAAGTATTGTTCAGATCAAATCATTAGGAAGTGTGTGCCCAATGATGAAATTTCTGGTGTTTTAAATTTTTTCCATACGGAAGCTTGTGGTGGGTATTTTTCAGCCCACAAAAAAGTGGCCAAAATTCTTCAAAGCGGATTTTATTGGCCAACTATATTCAAGGATGCCTTTAGTTTTTGTAAAACTTGTGAACCTTGTTAGAAATTAGCAGGAATCACTAGGAGAAATATGATGCCTATGCAACCCATACTAGTGATTGAAATATTTGATTGTTGGGGGATAGATTTTATGGGAGCATTTCCTTCTTCTTATGGCTATTTATACATTTTGCTTGTTGTTGACTATGTTTCTAAGTGGGTTGAGGCAGTCCCTTGCAAATCTAATGATCATCAAGTTGTTTTAAAATTTTTGAAAGAAAACATTTTTGCAAGGTTTGGCATGCCTAAAGCCATAATCAGTGATAATGGCACCCACTTTTGTAACAAGCATTTCTCGACCTTAATGAAGAAGTATGGTATCCATCACAAAATCTCTACTCCCTATCATCCTCAAACCAATGGACAAGCTGAACTAGCAAATAGGGAGATTAAAAACATTCTTGAAAAAACAGTTAACCCAAACAGGAAGGATTGGTCTTTGAGATTGTCTGATGCCTTGTGGGCTTATAGAACAGCCTTTAAAACCATTTTGGAAATGTCTCCATATAGACTAGTGTATGGTAAGGCTTGCCATTTGCCTGTAGAGTTGGAACATAGAGCGTATTGGGCCATTAAGCAATGCAATTTTAACATTGATAAAGCTAGTTGTGTGAGAAAATTGCAGTTGTCTGAGTTGGATGAGTTGAGGATGGATGCCTACAACAACTCTAAGTTGTCCAAAGAAAGAATGAAGAATTTCCATGACAAACACATCCAACGTAAGACTTTTGAGTGTAATCAAAAAGTGTTATTGTACAACTCTCGGTTACACTTGTTCCCTAGTAAGTTAAGGTCTCGATGGAGTGGGCCTTATGTGGTACAAACTGTTTTTCCTCATGGTGCTATAAAGATAATGAATCCTCTCAATGGTAACATTTTTAAGGTTAATGGTCAAAGGCTCAAGCCTTTTATTTCTAACTTTGCACCTGAGGAATCTACTCTACATTTGCTTGATCCTAATTGATGGTTCTTGATCTATCCATTTCTTTTCATTGTTTTCTTTTGTTCTTCAGTTTTTTTTTTTTTTTATTTTGGCTGCATTCCTTTCAAAGCTATCCAGGTACTTCCTTTCCCTCTTTCCTTCAGTTTTTCTTTGAATTTTCAGTTCTTCTGTTAGTTGTTTTGCCTCTTAACTACTCTCTTTGTATAAATTCTTTTGTTTCTCTTGCATCATTGAGGACAATGCTACAATCTAGTTGGGGGGTGGAAGAGAATTTATTTCTCTGTTTGCATGCCTTAGAGACATATTTTGGTCCACTTAACAAAAAAAAAAAAAAAAAAAAAGAAAAAGAAAAGAAGGAGATTTGTTGAGGTCATGGAACATGTGGAATGTAGTGCAAATAAGAGTATACGTCAAAAGAGGGATTTATCCATTTTATTTAGTTGTTAAACCAAGGGAAAGATGTTAAAAGTTTTGCTAAAACACACACAATACATACCCGGAAGGCCTAGAAAGACTACATTGAGTCATTGTTGGTTGATTTACACTTTAATTGTTTGAGACTCTAATGAACCATATCCTAATGGCTTAGGAAGAAATCTGAAATGAATTAAATGAGAAAAGGGACAAGCCAGGGATCAAAAATAAAAAAAAATTAAAAAAAATTAAAAAAAAAAAAGAGAGAAGAATCCTTTAGGTAGACTAGTGGCAAGGGCTGACTTGTGAAAGTGTGGGTAGGCGAACATTAATAGGTCCGATTACCCCACTAGGAAATCTAAAAGCATAAAAAAACAAAAATTACATTTGTGTAGTGGAAAAGACTGCCTATTATTGGGGTCCTTACAAAAAAAAAAGTAGGCGCCTTTCAAAGTGTAATAGCGTGAAAGCCGCCACTACAATGGTTTTGAATTAGAGTAAGACCATGTGGTTTTCTCAAATTGGTTGCTGTGATTGAAACTGTTAATGTCTCTTGGTAGTCGATCTTGGAATTCTAACCCCATTTCCATGCACTTGAAAGAAAGCAAGCTTTGTTACATGTAATTCCCTTGGTTGATTAACTAAATTGTGTATAAATCTCTTAGTTGATACAAAATTCAGATTAATCTATCTCCAGTATTCTTAAACTCAACAAGTCTATTTCATGGTCTGTGATTCTCGAACTTCTTTTGAAATTGTAGTTGGAAATCTCACCTTTGCATGAATTCATTCACTTTATTTGCTAGAGTCTAGCAAAAAGCTAGTTGGGGGGTGTGATAAAGGGTTAGAATTGCATAATTAAGTTGTTTAAATGAGTGATTTATTTTATCAAATAAGGATTGAACGCTTAATTATGCATCAAATTCTAATATTGAATGTCAAATTAATTGATGCCAATATTTTTGCACATCAAAGTCTCATATTTGCCCTTAAAATACTTAAACTATAATATCATTTCATTTATATATTGTAGGGCATTTATGGAAGGAAAGAAAGAATGGGACCTATGAGAAAATAGAGAAATTGATTATGGTTTTATGGAATCTCATCTAATAGAGATCAAATGCAACATCATTCGGATCACACCAACTCACACATGCAGAAAGAAGATCATTCGGACAGCAACCACTCACTCGGGCACCACATGGACAGCAGCCACTCACACCAGCTCACACAAGCTTCTACAGCAGGAGAAGAGAACTTACACATGTAGCAACAAACCCCTTCGGACAGCACTAATTCAAAATGCACACATGCAGAAAACATGAGACCAACTTACACATGCAGACCAGCAAAGCATTCGGATTCACACATGCAGGAACACAGCACGTTGCAGATGTTGTACAGCAGCAAAACAAACTCATTATGACCACATGGACAGCACACATGCAGCAGGTCAGCAGAAGAAAAAAAAAAAAAGAAGCAGCTGGCCCTCAACTTTGACAGAGCTGGACTTCACTCAAAGAAACGCATGCTAGAGTGCTTTTTGGTTCTACACCTGGGAAACACTCAGACGTGTAGCAGCTGGACGTGCAGGAGATCAGTTATGTGCTACTGGAAGCTTTTGGCATGTGAAGCTGAGAGATGGAAGCACGTTGAAGACAGCAGAATGCTGGAACTCACAGATGAACGTGCAGCAACAAACCTACCTAGACAGCACACAAACGGAAAGCACATGGCAAGGTGGTCTACGGAAGGCACCAACCTGGACGTGCAGCAGCAGCAGAGTTATTTTTTTCTTTCTTTTTCGTTTGGTTAGCTGAAGCAGAGGAGTTATGAGCTTTGCCTATATATTATTTTTCGTTGGAGACCTAGCAGGGG
The DNA here is from genome assembly GCF_018687715.1 of Carya illinoinensis. Lineage (NCBI taxonomy): Eukaryota > Viridiplantae > Streptophyta > Magnoliopsida > Fagales > Juglandaceae > Carya > Carya illinoinensis. Next base: position 15,636,221 of record NC_056765.1, read on the forward strand.
GAGCTGGGAGTTTTATTTCATTTCTTTCGTTCCAGACTGGGGCGAGCAGAACTTCTTGTTTTTCTTTATACGTTTTAGTCCAGGAGGTCGGCGGAAGGCTGCTCTGGAAGTCTCTGCAGTTTTCTTTTTTTTCTTTTCACGTCGGTGTATTGTTTTCTTTTTTGGTTTCAGTGGGACGGAACTCATTCTCGTCTTGGGAGATTTATTTCTTTAGCTTAGTTTTTTTCCATTGTAGAAAAGGGGACGGACGGAAGCTCTAATCCTCTCGCTTGAAGTTTTATTTTTCTGTTCTTTTAGTTTGGACAATAGGGTGGTTCAAACCTGGGCTGGTCGGCTGGTTTTGATATTATTTGTCATTTTCTTTTTCTATTCACAACTCTGCTTCTTAGCTCTTAGTGGTAGGCGGCTAGTTATTTTTATTTTCCTTTCCTGCGTTTTTCCAGATTTTGGAATTTTTAGCTAGTTTCATGTTTATTTTGCTTTTACGTTTACGTTTTGCAGACCAAGAGCTATTCGGTGCATAGTTATTTACTTTCTTTCCACTTTTACGCTCGGTTGGGCATATTTTATTTTTATCTCGTGTTTAGTCCTACTTTACGTTGGTAGGCGGTGGCATTTTCTCGGGCTTTTGAGTTTCTTTTCCATTTTTTTATTCAGCACTCAGTTTTTTTATAGCTTTGATTAGATTAATTTTTGTTGTTAAAAATATCATGTGGAGCTAATTTTTTTAAGCTTGGGTTGTGGAATGGGACGTGATTTGTTTTGGATTCTAGATCGATGCAATATTTTGTTGATAATTGTTGATTTCACTATGTTACTAGTCAGATTTAAATTGAAAATAGGTTGCGGCTCTTGCTCTTGTTTTGTTGTTGACGTAAGGCACAACAAAAGCTTGAAAACTATCAAGGCCTCTCTCAGTTGTTTGTTAATGTGTGTTTGACTAGTAAAGTAGAGAATCCCTTAGGAAAATATTGCAAAACTTGAGCTTAACTTTTTATCTTCCGATTAGCAATGCCTTGATTGGATTGTTAATTGAGAAAATTATCTAGAATCTGAAATAAAGAGAGTCTCATGCCCAACCCAAGTGTTCGTTAATTTGGTTTTTTTAGAAACTCTAATTTCAACTTCGATTATCTTTTTGCATTGCATTTGAATTTTATTTTCATCACTCATACTTGATTCATTTGTTACTCACAAATCTCCTATACGCTTTGATAACCCATTGTCCCTGTGGATTACGATTCTGGACTTATCCTTGATAGAACTTGACACTTCTACACTTGGAAGCACATTCGACCACGAGTCACCTTGATTTGAGGTGACTATGTGACATAAAGTGGAGAATACTGAGGAGAAAGGACTCCCTGCAGAAGCTGTGAGCTATGGAGGTTGATGAGGTGGGTTTCTCCATCACCTCAAGGCACTATTGGGTGCTGCCAAGTGCAGTGGATGGTATGCCATGTGGGGGAGGAAACTTCTTCAAGAAGCTTTACCAAGCTAGCCAAATTCGTGGGCCTCAACCAAGTGGACTTCAATTTGGGGTTTAAAGGGGGTTTGGTTAGGGTTTGAGATGCTATCAAGCCCAAATCTAAGTTTTCTTGGCCCAATCAAATTTACAAGGTTTAAAATGTTGGATAAGATGTCATAACAAGGATTTGAGAGGTTAATAGCATGTGGTAGTGATTTAATCAAGTGATTAAATACAATGCTAGAAATTGGATCAAAAAGGGCTTGAAGGCCAACTTTAGGGTTTGGGGAAACCGTTTAGGATTTCGGTTTCAACCAAGTTTTTAGGGTTTCAATTGGACTCCAACCAGTTAGCTCGCTAGGATTGAAACCCTCATTGGTCTGACACAATTTGGTTGATCAGATAAAAAATGTTTTGCTTAGGTGGCATGATCTCACACCTTGATTTCCTTTACAAATCCATCTAATGGTTTCTCTTTGTGCTAAGTGTCTAATAATATTCACTATGAATGGCTAAGATCTTCCCAAGTGTCCAAATAAAACTTCTCTAACCTAATTTGGACATTCCATAATGTGATTTTAGAAACATTGCACTTACTACACTTATTCAAGTTACTATTCACTCCAAAAGAACGCGTAATAAACTTAGTACTGAAAAATTCTAAATATTCATATTAACCTACAATGCAAATCGTTTACCAAAACTCAATCCCGAAGTGCCCCTAAAAATAAATTCACAGTTTCAAACAAGCATTTTGTCCAAAATTATGAAAATGAATTATTGCACCATAAAATCCTAAATAATCAACTAAGTCTAGTGGTGCAGACCATAACATATTCTAAAACTTCTAACTACCTCAAACAATTAAAATCATATTTCTGGCACCATAGTAAGTGATAACACTGACTATGTTGACAGACTAAAACCTTTACGATTAGTCGATTCGTGAAATCTTATGGAGTTTTCACGAGATTCCTAAAGTCTATAGAAATTCCACCATTGAATTTCTGGCGGGCTATTACACTTGTTGAGGAGACTGATGTGGAAGAAGACAATGAGCATAACAAAACCCTTTGTGGAAGTTGTGGCGGAGATTATAGTGCATAGAAACTTTGGATTAGTTACGAAATTGTCTACCGTGGGTTTTGCTTGATGGCACCAAAGGATAGTAAAAAGCTTTCTGAATAACAAGGGTCAAGCTACAGACGCGGATTTTCTCTTAGGCCAAATGATTATAGTTTCAAAACTTGTTCAAGCTTTTATTAGAGAGTTCTTTAACTAGAACCCACTTAGGCAGCTTGATCTAGTGAGTGTAAAAGATGGGTTGCTCAATGCTTAAGAGAGCTTGGTGGTAGACTCAAAACCCATGTGAAAGCTTTGATGGGTAAATTAGAGTGCTCTGGCAAGTCCTCCCTTCAAAATGCCTAGACTTTGTTCTTAGTTATCTAAAACAAATTCCTTCGTATGATCGAGAAGTTCTGTGATGACTTACTTTTACGTGTATTTTCACTGAATGGTTGTTTTAATTTAATTAATATATTAGTTTATTTATTTTAAATTAATGTATTTTAATTGATTTTTATTTATTTGATGTTGTGTTTAATTTATTTTAGTCGTTTTACGGTTTTTAATATCGTTTTCGGCGGATCTGTTTTGGTTTCCGGAGTGAGGACTGGACCTCATTTCTTTTCCCTTATTTTTTTTTTCTTTTCTTTCTTTTTCTTTTTTTCTTTTTCTTTCTTTTTCCTTCTTTTTCTTCCTTTTCTTTTTCTTTCTTCTTCCTCCTCTCCCGCGTATGCATAGCAGCCCCTTTTTCTCCTTCCGTCGCCGCTTGTTTGTCAGCCCAGTTCTCTGCCGTCCGGCCACTGTTTAGTGCACCGTCACCACCATTCTCTTCCCCTTCCACCAGCGATCATCCCCAACAATTTTCAGAGCCATCGGACCAGCCGTTAGCCTTCGAGAGCCGCCAGAAGTCGCTGCACCTGCTCTATTTTTGGCCCTGTCGCCGGTTGCTTTCGCAACCCAGAATTGCCTCTCGCCGGCGGCGTGGCCTACACCACCCACCCAGTTTTCTTTCCCTCTCACCGGCGAACATCCCCACCAAGTTTCACCTCCATCCAAGCCACCGTTAGCCGCCACGAGCTCCTCCAAGCCATAAGGTTTTTCACCGTTTTCGGCGCCGTCCCACCACCTCCGACCACCATCTTTTCACAACTTCTTCCCCTACCTCTTGCCGACCTAAACCACCCATTTCTGGCCGCGATCCGTTGCCGGAGCAGCTCCCACAAGCTCAACTCCGTTCAGCCCCTTTTTGGCTTTCAACCGCCATTTCCACCACCACCCACGGCCAAAACTCATTTCCCTTAGCTTCATAAATATCTCAAGGCCATTCCCTATCAATCCCGAGCCTTGGTTTGTCCCCGTTCAAAAGTGGGTATTTTACAACCCACGGCCACAGTGAATTTGCACTGTTACGTTGCTTTCCTTCCGCCGTTCGCAACGCCGAGTGTTTTCTAAAAATACCATATAGCGCTGTAATTATTTTCCAAACTCTACTTTTAGATTTAAATATATTTTGCTCATTCAATAAATATTTATCTGTTGGTTGGCTGATTCCGGACTGAGTCCGAGGAGTTCGGGGGTCGGATGGGTTGTGGACGGAGTGCTTGGTTTTGTTGATTTATGGATGGTTGATTATTTTGTGCATTAATATCGCATTTACATGGTGCATGCACATGCATTTTTATTTAATTGAGAAAAGCCTCTTTTATTGGCGTAAGTGGATTTTCGGGTGCGTGTGTATCACGACTCCAAGCCGGGATGGGGTATTATCTCGGTGGCGGAATAAACTGAGTGACGTCCCCTGAGTTGTCGCTGGGCGACGACGGGAGCGGGGGCTAGGGGATGCTTGGCTACGAACGCCCCGGGCGCGAAACTGGGCATCGCTCTACGCACCGACTCCGTGGCCCTTCCATGGCGAGGACTAGAGGATGCTTGGCTACGAATGCGCGGGGCATGGAACTGGGCATCGCTCGTTAGGTGTCACGTGCGTGGTCGTAACCTGCGTTGTGGCACTGAAGCCAGGGTATGCGGATGACCTCTAGGGGAGGTCATGGTGCATATGGATTAATTGGATAATGGTTTGAGATGGATATGGGCCAAATGTGACTTTTGGCTTGATATTTGGAAAGGATATGTTTTTGGGCCAAATGGGATTTTTGGCGTGCTTGGTAAAAATATGATTTTATGGGTTTTGCGCATTGGCATCACTTCATGCATATTGTTTGAGTTCTATATGTTTTTATCTGGTGGTGTTTGGATTTTACTTACCTGCGGCACCATTTTTGGTTCCGTAGATTTTGGTGCAGAGATCGAGGATGAGGAGGAGGAGGCTGAGCTCGAGGACGCGGCTCCGCCGGGGTGCTGAAGTTTATGCTTTGTATTTAGTTTAAAATTATGTTTGTGTCCTGTAATATTTATTTATGTATGTTTTGAATAGTTTTGTATTAAACAAGAAAATTTCTGGTACTTAGTTATTGACTTGCTTTTCGCTGCGTATTTCTCGTGCACATTCGTCGCTTTTTCACACACTTGGCACATCCGGACGTGTGATGTCATCATCCGGACGTCTCGATTTTCTCGTGATCATGCGTGGGGATTTGGGGGCGTCACAAGTTCTCATCTTATACTCTTTTGTCAATTCCTATGATCCGGGTGATATAAGCGAGAGACTATTCAAAAGTGCAAGATGTTAAAAATTAGTTGTTTAGTTATTGGTCTCTCTACGGAACTCTTTATATGCAAACATATGTGTCAAGAAACTAGGGGCTCATACTCTATTGCATTGGATGAGTTCTACTTGAAAGACTTCAATAGCATGGAAAGAAGATCCACAATGCCTTTATAGTATTTAACAAAGCAAGCTCAGTGATCCTATTGGTCCTAAAGTATGTAATTCTATTTTGGTTGCTCTTGCTTCTACGGGGTGTTTAAATTATGTAGAAAAAGTGTTCAAAACAATGGGTGTTAAAGGTGTTTTTATTAGCACTCTTAGGTTGATGTTCTTTGTGATATTTTACTACATGGTGGTTGCTTGTGGGATTATAGCAGAGGAGATGAAGAGAACAAGGGACAATCTTTGCATACTAGGTGCCTCTTGTAGATAATCTGCAACAAAGGGTGCCAAAAACTGCCATATCAATTGGCTACTCCTCTAAGCTTTTGACAAGCAAGATGACTTGGATAATAATTAATCGCAGCTCTAAGGAGTCTAGTAGAAAGAGTTTCAAAGAGGATACTGTCATGTCTAAAAAGCTTAGCATCGTTGCCAGGGATATTGAAGAGTTTTAGCTTCAAAAACCGAGTTTATGGATATGATTTTTCATATACTAAGAAAGGTGATGGGGGCAAGGACTTTCATTTTGAATCTCTGATTTCATTTCGGTCTCTCTCTCTCTCTCTCTCTCTCTCCACACTTGGCAGCCCCATCTCTCTATCTCTCAAGTCCAAGACCCTAGACTATGATGCTGCATGCCATCCCTTGTTCCATTGCCACCGTTTGCCCCATCTCTCTCTCTCTCTCTCTCTCTCTCTCTGTCTCTCTTGTTTGCATAGAGATTTTTGTGTTTATGTTTAAAACTAGATGTCCTTTGGCTAAATCTGAGGATGTGGGTCTCTTTATTTTGGTTAGATCTAAGTTTACTGATTATCATATGTAAAGGATTATCATATGTAAATGCAAAAATTGGCTAGGATTAGATGACTATATGATAAGGCTTATCTTATCATTATATTTGAAATTATTGGATGAATGTAAAATAATTATTGATTTATCTCTAAACAATGTTGAGTCTATCTAAAAGTCTTAGAGATAGTTTAGATAAGTCATTGAGGTAAAAATGAGTCCAGAAGGATCTGTATTTATCTAAAATGAAAGCTGAACAAAGATCAATCACTGCAGAAGAGTGTTATTGTGAAATGTCAGTAATTCGTCAGGAGACGTTCTCGCGATAGATTCTATCTGTCAGCAGAATCCTACTTCAACTGGAACTCTTTCCAGATTGTCTATTTAAGAGATCCAATTGGTTATGATCGGTAGAGATTCAGATCTACATATTTTCTAGAGAACTTTCTACTGCATATTTTGGTGAGAAAATTCCTTAGTGAATTTTCATATTTGTAATCTCTCATTGTGTGTGATCGTGCTTCAAGTGTGAATGATCATTGATTGGATTTTAGCTACTGGAGTTCCAGGAGGGAAGTAATAGTTTGAAGATCCAGAGGTTCTGGCTGCTACTGCGGTAGAAGACAAATGGGTCATTTGTCTGGACAAGTAAGAGAGTCAAGTTACAAAAGTTTTGTAATTGAGAATTACTTGTAATTGATTTTTAAACAATAAGATTGACTTTTCTGGGTTTAGCTGCCCTGTAGGGTTTTAATTTTAAAGAATTATTTAAAGGGTTTCCCTTCGTAACCAATCGCTGTATCTTGCAAGTTTGATTATTTATTTTAAGTATTTGATTCGTTATATAATCTTAATAAGTGAGATCTAATAAATTTGTTCAAAGAAATTGGTAGACAATTTCATGGTTTTACAGGGGTACTTGGGGAATTTCATCATCCATGGCCAACCATTTTGCGTTTCTTTATTTTGGCTAGATCTATGTTTCTATTGCTTCATTTGTGGACTTGTCAGGTTTCCAACTTATGTTTGAAGCTGAATATTCCCTAGTCCTTGGTGGTTGGAGAGATTACACTAAATAACAGTACTTCTTTTAATTCTTTTTGTTGATGCAAGAGTTTGACTAGGATTATGTGACTAAGATGGTAGAGTTTATCTGATATTTGGTTCTATAATTTGGATGAATATAAAATACTTTGACTTTATCTATAACTATTTTGAGTTCACCTCGAAGTTATTAGGAAGTGATTTAAATAAGTCAAAAGTGTGAAAATCGAGTTCTAAGGATTCTATAATTATTCAAAGATGAGTTTGAATGGGAAACTGCTACTGCTAAGAAGATTTCATGCCAAGTGTCAGTATCCCATCAATAGAGTACCTTGACAAAGTTGCCCCATCAACAGAATCCTACTACAACTGAAACTGATTTCAGATTGTTTATTTAAGGGATCATACTGATTAGGACCTGTAGAGATTTAGTTTTATATTTGTTTTTAGAGCACTTTTAGTGTATGTTTTGGTGAGAAAATTCTTTGGCAAATTTTCATATTATTTCTCTCAAAAAATGTGATTATTGATCCAAGATTGAGATAACTTGATCTTGATTCAACCACTGGAGTTCCAATAGAGAAGTTAATGTTTGAAGATTGTCAGAGGTTCTGACTGCTATTACTATAAAGACAAATGAGTCGTTTGTCGTGCCAATTAAGAGAGTCAATTAACAAAATTTTTGTAATTGAGAAATTACTTGTAATTGATTTTCAAATAATGAAATTGACTTTTTTTTGGGTTTGGTTACCTCATAGGCTTTTACATTTAAAGAGTTTTTTAAAGGGTTTGCATTTGTTACTGATTTTGGTGTTATGCAATTTATTTACTTTATGTTTTTGGTTAATTATTAAATAATTACATGATTGACGACTAACCAATTTGTTGAGTGAATTGATAGATATTTCCATTCATATACAAAGGTACTTGGGTAATTGAAATTGGCATCAGAGCATAGTTCACTCATTCGAGTGTGATCTATGTCCCTATGGATCATGTCATTGTTGATATGTGTCCCGCGACACTTATTAGAAAGTTAGTATGAGGGTCTTCCTCAAGTCTTAGGATGAACGTATGTGGTATGCATTTGAATGAGGATAGACTAAATCTGAGACAACTCTTGATGTTTGGACTAGAGATAAGATCAACAACTGCAACTGGAATAGCAAAGGAGTTAATGCTATTTTCATGAATGTATCTCCCGAAAGTTTAAAAGAATCAACATGTGTGAGATTGCCAAAAAATCTTGAGATATTTTGAAGGTTACACATGAGTGGACAAGAATTGTAGAAAATTCAAAATTGCCATTGCTAAGCTCAAAATTTAAAAGACTAAGAAGATGGAAGATGAGAGTTGTATGATTTTTATGCTAAGTTTAATGCTATTGTGAATTACAGGTTTAATCTCGACAAGAAGGTAGAAGATTCAAGGGTCGTGGAATGCTCTTAATGTCTTTGCCTGAAAGATTTCACTCAAAAGTAACTGTCATTGAGAAAAGTAAGGATTTGGATGCTATTAAAGTTAAAGAACTGGTCTACTCCTTGCAAACATATGAGTCCTCATTTCGCAAACAAGAAAAAGTAAGTTCATTGCTCTAAATACTATGAAAAATGATTGAGATGATTTTTTTAATGAAAAAAATCAGAACAATGAGGATATAGATTTCATTGCAATGAAATTCAGAAAATTATTGTTTAACAGGAAAGCAAGTGAAAAACTAAAAACGAGGTAAGGAATTTCTTGCAAAGAAAAATCATAAAGAAAAATCTAAGAAAGAGGACAAAGTAAAGTGTCACGAGTGCTCCGGCTATGGTCGTATTAAAGTGAAGTGCCCAAGCTTTAAGAAAAATAAAGGAAAAACACTGAATGTCACACTTAGTGACAGTTCAGAATATGAAACTTCTAGTTCATCGTTTGTTGATGAAAATTCCTTTATGACCTTTGCTACTGTTGTTGATGATTTTCCTGAAATTATGTTAACAAAATCTAGAAGTGAATTTGATGATAGTAACTCAGATATAGCTCTTGTTGATGCTAACTATGAGCTAAGCATATAAGAGGCATATAATGATTTATGTGAATAAGTGGTCCAACTGAAAAACCTTAACAAGAAGCAGTACAATAAACACACAGCAGTGGAGAATGAAAAGAACAACTTCGCGAAAGTATTGAGAATTTTTGAAGTTGAGACATCGAGATTGAATGTTCAAAATAATGCACTAGATAAAGAATTTAAGAATTTTAAAGAGTGCCAACAAAAATTAGCAACTCAAAAATTGGATGAGATATTAAGTATTCAAAAGTCTAGCTGTGATCATATTGGATTGAGGTGCACAACTTCCCAAGGCAAAAGATCCTCAAGTATCATCATCAGCTACCACTACCTGTAAGGGTATCTTCTTTGTCAAAAGAAGTTGCATCAAAGTCAAATCATTCTGAAAAGCCTCGTGAAACATCAACTTCAAAGAAGCTGAATTGAGGTAATGTTGGAGGTAAGTTTATGTCTATTTGTCATTATTTTGGTATTTCTGGTCATATAAGGCCATATTGCTTTAACTTGAGTAAAGTGTAGAAAAATAGAGGTGAAAGAAAATCAAAGAAAATTGTAAAAACACTTGGAAACCAAGTCCAAGTGTTAAGCCAACAAATACACACCATAAGAGCCAAGGTATGTGAGTTGTTTGAATTTTGTCTTGGCAACAAGGATAAGCCCACAAAAAGTTGTTATAATGTAAAGATGGCCTCAAAATTTAAAGTCAAGTGGGTGGTCAAAGAAAATACCGTGTCACATTAATTAATAGGACAACTTGCATGTTCTTGCATTCCTTGCATATCATTAGTTTAGGACATACATTTTACATTCTTTTATTTGTTTGCATATATTTCCGTTTGGTTTGGTTGAGTTGGTTTCTATATTTCTAGTTTGATTCTCAGTTTTATTTTTATTCAGTTGAGCAAAGTTCATTCTTGGTGTGCCAAGTCTTGAGTACTCGAATCCTCATAGTCCATTCCTTAAGCTGAAGCATCGCCATTTTGTGTAGTCAACTTTGTATATGTTAACCTTATGGTTCATCTTGACAATATCAAATTATAATGCACTGTGAGGAACTTACTTTTACATTCTTTATTATTATGTTCCATAATTGTTTAGAGGTGCTCACCAAAGGGAGAGTCCATGCCTTAAATTGACTAATACTAGTTGAACCTAGTTCTAAAAGCAAGAGATCTCCCCTTGCCAGACATAAATGTTTGATCCATATAGCAAAAATTAATGTTTATTCATTGTAAAAAAAGACAAACACCCTATAGAGATATGTCCCTATAAAAAGAAATGGTTGCTCTAATCATTGCAGAAAAAGATGAGTAATAAAAATGGACATATCAAGGGTTGTGCAATCTTGTATTCAAAGCAGATACTCTTTAAGTATCTAGAGCCTAGTATAAAGTCTTATTTTAAAGTGAGAGACCATCTCTTAGGAGTGTCTATAGGAAGAAAGATATAAATAAATAAATAAATAAGGGAATGGAAAATATATACAGATGATTCCTTGCAGTAAGTATTCTCATTCACACACTCACATGAACTTTGTTATTGAAGGACTTATGATGTGTGAGCAACCATTGTGATTGTTGCAAATAAGAGAGTGCATTTTATTTTGGCTGTATGAGTGACATGATGCTTGAACTTGTGATGCACTTAGGCATGTACATTAACTCATTTTCTTTTTTTTTTTTTTTAAAAAGGGAAAAGGATTTAAATAATTTTTTTTGAGTCAATTAGTTGTAATCTTTTACTTTTATATTCTTCATTTTGTTGGGTTGTTTGGTATATTTGTTTTTTGTTAGTTTGCATTCTGGTGCACAAGTCTGGGAAGTGTTTTTTGGTTTTAATAGAAACGTGTTTGAACTCAATGTTTAAGTCCCAGGGTGACTCTAAGCCATGGGCTCGTGCATGGCATGGGAAGTCACTTAGTGACTTAAGTCGTGTAGAGTTTTGATATACACTCACCCCCCACCATCCTTATACATTCTCTTATCACACTCACATTTTCACTTTACACACCTCTCTCACTTTTCTTGCTCTAGCTAAACACTACTGTCCACACCACTAGAGTTTTCAAGCACTTGGGCCCCTCAAAATTACACAGACCTTCTCTCTCCTTGATTTCAAGTCACGGTAAGTGCTCTTCTCATCTATCTCCTCTCCCATTCTAATTTTAGGGCTCGATGCACATTTATTTTGTGGAGTGTTGGTATTTTTTTTGATTTGGGAATTGTGGCTTGAAGTTTTGACGTTTGGGATGTGAAGAAGTGTAGTCTCTAGAGTGGGTCTGATTTGTCAATATATTTATGACGGATTTGGTGGGTTATGGAATTATGCATTTCGGTTTTCATGGTATGCTCACCAAGTGTTTGACTTTTTACCTTAACCAAATTTTCTCAAGCATTTGTTAAATTGTTTTACATGCATTCATATTCATACATCAATTCTATCTAAATGCATGGTTGAGTAGAGATCAAATGGTATTTTGACCATGTTGTTGCGACTAAACTTTGACTCAAATTAATGAATCAAAAATCTAGTGCAGTTTTACCTGCAAGTATACAGGCGTTGTAGTATCTTACAGGATCGAATCCACAGGGATTGACTTTTGTGATAAAGAAAATAAATTCAGACAATGAAACGAAATTACTAAAATAAACGTGCAATCAAATGAAGATTGATAAAATGAATGGAAAAAGACTAAGGTTTCGAGGATCCATCTAATAATTTATGACATTGTTTCCGATCGATTTACTTCAATTAAACTAGAATAATGATTCCGTTTAATTGGAAGATTTAGCATTTAAGATCAAGAAAAACAGACGCTTATGATCGAGTGTGAACGATTTATTGATTAAAACATTTACAAATCTATTTGAATACCACAGGGATTCCTCAAGCATTCAATGTATTTGGAAATCACAATGAATCAAGACGAGTATATAGACAATCAAAATATCCAAATAAAATCTTTCAATCGATCAAGCTCGTAGAATAAATTTTACATAGATTCGGAAACAATATGTAAATCATTAAACTTCACCTCTAACCTTAGTATGAAAATTTAGCCAAACATATTTATCACAAATAATATAGAAATCATATAAATATTATTCATTAGAAAACTAAAATGAAATACAAGAAATACTAGGCAACAATTTAGAAACAACAAAATTTAAAATCTAGTCAACATTGAAAGAATAAAGCTCACAATGTTATTAAAAGGCATAAAACAGAAATTGAAACTAAGTTGTAGCCCAATGCCAAAAGAAAAACATGAATAATCGAAAAGGAATACAACTCCAACCACTTCAAATGTCCCTTTCTTCCACTCACAAGTCCCCACTCTATTCCTTTCACTCTACACCCACCAATTTCTTTCAACTCTTCCCTCTCTCCTTCCCGTGTCTCTTCCCCCACTTCTCCCTCAATGTCCCCTCCAGGTTCTCTTCAACCAACCTCTATTTATAGCAGAAAAAGCAATAGCCGAACACTCCACTTGCCCTTGAACGTAAAATCTATTTTTTTTTTCTTTTCTGTTTTGTTTTCTTCCGTAAGTTCCTCAACTCCAGCGACACACCTTTTCTTTCTTTCACTTTCGGCTGCCCCTCCTTTCTTTCCTTTCACCAATCGGCACCTTCATTCTCTACCCAAACCGACCCCACACACTTCTCACCCTCACTAAATCACTCCTTCAATCTCGGCAGCTCACCTCACCGATTCCTCTACCATCATTCCAGCCAATTCTCTCATCTTCTTTTCTTTTTTAATGAGGGCCCACGTAATTCCTATCTCAACCACTCATTACTCTCCCTCTCTACTCATGACTAACACACCCATTTACGTAACCTGCCCTCACCGATTCCTCCTTTCACCATCAACCAAATTATTCCAATTCCTTTCTTTAATGAGGGCCCACGTAATAGCTAACACCTCAACTCTCTTCTCTTAATTCTGCACCTCCCTCTCAATTCCTCACGAAAATTCTGCACTTTCACTCTATTCTTGTCTCCAATCTCCCTTTCTTCAATCACAGATCACTCTCAGCCGAAACTAATCAATCAACACTTCAGCCGATTCCTCCTACCTGGTCCCCTTCGACTTGGATGAAACACACTCACCCACTCTCCTCTCAAACGAAAAAGAAAATAGCTCCCCTCAAATTCTGCTGCTGCCTACCCCCTAAACGAAAAGTAAGATCATGAATAAAACAAGCCGCCTTTAGTCAAACGGAAAGGAAAGAAAAATGATCCTGCTGTCTCTCTCATCCGTCCATAAGGAAAAGCATAATTGTTGCATGTTCAGCGTGAGATTAGCTGTTGAATTTCCGTCTATCAACTCCATGTTGTTCCCTCTTTTGTCCCGCATGCGTACACATTTCAGAGTTGGTCAACCCATGTGCTGCTGTCCATTTTGAACTTGAGCTGTACCGAAACTCCCGTGAAAAGTTTTTGTTTTCTGCATTGTGTTTTTCTGCATCTATTTTCCGATTGGTCTGCATGTGTGCACACTTGAATGATGTTGTGTATTGCCCAAACTATCCCTGTTATGAGAGGAATAAAAATGAAATATTTATTTTCATGTGAAACAATTGCATTATAAATCTTTTTAAACACCAAAATACTAGAATTTATCAATTGACTCAAGTAATGTGATCTATTGCATAATTAAGTACTTAAATCATTTTTTTATTAAACAATTTGTTCGCTTAAATAACTTAATTATGCAATTTTAGCGCTTCATCACATGTCAAATCAAGGAGTATCATCTTGTCTTTTACACTGCACACATAGGTTTGGATCTCATTCATTTTGATTATGACAGTGTCACTAACCCTTCACAGAGGAGATTCGCATATGACAAGGTGGTACATCTGTCATTGGAAATGCAGCAGGTGCTGGAGAATGTCGTGGACTCCGATATGGAAAAATAGTGATCATTGTCAGATTATTCACAAAAATGGGGAGTGAAGAAAATAGTTTAGCAAATTCAGGGGGAGCTGAATAACTTTCGAGGGCTAGTTGAATGAATTTACTGAAATGAATTTGTTGGAGGGGAGTTGAGTGATTTTTTTTTTTTAATTTCTATTTAAGATGGTTTAATATTGAAGGGGAGAACTAAACTCTAGTTTGCAAGAATTACTTTAGAAACTTTTACTTGATGGTTGATTTCATTTAAGTTTATTTTTGCTGGATATAATTTTGATATTAAACTAGAACATGCTTAGACTTTGAATTAGATTTTAAATCTTGTAAATTTTAATAGTACTAATCTTAGTCATTGTTCTATGTCAATAATTTTTTATTCTTAATTATTTGCTAGGAATTTCTTGGTTTCTTGGTCTGTTGGTTGTGTTTTGACAATTCTATATTAGATTCATCAAAAATTGATTTTGTCACCAATTTGTCAAAGGTTGCGATTGTAGATGCAAGAATTTGGATAGGATTAAGTGACTAAGATGATAGAGTTTATCTTATCTTTGGTTTTATAATTTAGATACATGTAAAATACTTTGACTTTTTTTGTAACTTTTTTGAGTTTATCTAGAAGTTATTAGGAAGTGTTTTCAATAAGTCAAGAGTGTGAAAATTGAGTTCTAAGGATTCTATAATTATTCAAAGATGAGTTTGAATGGGAAACTACTATTGCTAAGAAGATTTAGTGCCAAGTGTCAGCATTCCCTTAGAAGAGTCCCTCACGACAAAGTTGCTACATCAACATAATCCTACTATAATTGAAATTGCTTTCAAATTTTTTATTTAAGGGATCCTATTGGTTAGGATCTGTAGAGATTCAGTACTGGATATTTTTTTAGAGCACTTTTAGTGCATATTTTGGTGAGAAACTTTTTTGGAGAATTTTCATATTGTTCTCTAAAAAAGTGTGACCGTTGATCTAAGATTGAGATATTGTGATTGTGATTTAGCCACTGGAGTTCTAATGAGGAAGTCAATATTTGAAGATCATCAGAAGTTCTGGCTACTACTGAAGTAGAGACAAACGGGTTGTTTGTCGTGTCAAGTAAGAAAGTCAATTAACAAAAGTTTTGTAATTGAGAACTTACTTGTAATTGACTTTCAAATAATAAAATTGACTTTTCTGTATTTGGTTATCCCATAAGGTTTTATCTTTAAAAGTTCTATAAAGGATTTGCCTTCATTACCAATCTTGGTGTTATGCAATTTATTTACTTTATCTTATTGCTTAATTATTAAAAAATTGCATGATTGACAACCAACCAATTTGTTGAGTAAATTGGTAAATATTTCCGTTTATATACAACGGTACTTGGGCAATTTCACTTTTCAATCCACTTAATCCTTGAATAAAAGTTTTTGGATCTTTTTTCCTTAAGGTCTTGGAAGATTGTTATAGCTTAGGGGAAGTTTGGTCCGCTCCGGGGAGGTTTTGTGGACCAGACTGGACTTATTCGGTTCAGGATTTTCCCACCCTAGACTAGACTGAACTCCCTAAGGATGGGGCCGGTCTAGTTCCATTTGGGACGATTCGGTCTAGTTGGTCCGTTCGGTCCACTCTAGACTTTATTTTTTCTTTTTATCCAAAGACATTTTGTTTAATACTTATGTAATTATATTGTGATATATTTCATATATATACATATAATATACTATTATATATTAGTAATACGCTAATACTATTAGTCTATTAATATACAGTAAATTAGTAATAGTTATTAACGTACTTACTATAACTAATAATACACTAGTACTAATACTGTGATGACCCGCTTTCGCGCGTATTTTCACTGAAGGGTTGTTTTTATTTTAATTAATATATTAGTTTAATTATTTTAATTTATTTCATTTTAAAATTGGTTTTTAATTTATTTGATGTTGTGTTTTATTTATTTTATTTGTTTTACGGTTTTTAATCTCGTTTCGGTGGATTTGTTTTGTTTTCCCGGAGTGAGGATTGGACCTCATCTCTTTCCTACATCTTTTTTTTTTCTTTTTCCTTTTTCCTCTTTTCTTTTTCTTTTTCTTTCTCTTTCTTTTCTTTTTCTTCTTTTTTTTCTTTCCTCCCGCGTCGATCCCGTCTCTCTCTCTCTCCTCTCCCACGCCGTTGCAGCTCAACCCCTCGACCCGCCGCCGTCCGGCCGCCGTGCAGCACACCGCCCCCACCGGTCGAACCTCCTCCCTCTGGCGCACCTCCCCACCAAATCCCAGCCCCATCCGGCCAGCCGTTTTGCCGAAAAACGCCATCAAAGCCCCCACGATTTTTGCTCCGATTCGCCGCCATCGCTCCACCTCCGGCTACCATTTCTTCACCACTTCATCACCGGTCCCTTGCCGTCCTAACCCACCCATTTTCGGCCTCCAATAGTCACCGGAACAGCTCCCACGAGCTAGCTTTCCATTTTGGGATATCCGGCCATCAACCTCCATTTCCGCCGCCACCCACGGCCAACCACCACTTCCGATAGCTTCATAATCATCCTTAGACCATTCCCTATCAATCCCAAGCCCTGGTTTGTCCCCGTTCAAAAGTGGGTATTTTACAACCCACTGCCACAGTGAATTTTCACTGTTACGTTGCTTTTTCTCTGCCTTTTGCAACGTCGCAAGCTTTCTAAAAATACCATATAGCGCTGTAAGTATTTTCCAAACCCTATTTTCAGATTTAAATATATATTGCTCGTTCAATAATTTTATCTGCTGGTTGGTTGATTCCGGACTGAGTCCGAAGAGTTCGGGGGTCGGATGGATGCGGAGTTGCTTGTTTTATTGAATTATGTTGGTTGTTTATTTTTGTGCATTGATATGGCATTTACATGGTGCATGCACGTGTGTTTTTGTTTAATTGAGAAAAGCCTGTTTATTGGCGTAAGTGGACTTACGGGTGCGTGTGTACCATGACCCCAAGCCGGGATGGGGTATTATCTCAGTGGAGCTCCTCTGGTCACTCGGGAGGGGAATAAACTGAGTGACGTCCCCTGAGTTGTCACTGGGCGACGACGGGAGCAGGGGCTAGGGGGTGCTTGGCTACGAACGCGCCGGGCGTGGAACCTGGCATCGCCCTACGCACTGACTCTGTGGCCCTTCGCTGGTGAGGGCTAGAGGATGCTTGGCTATGAACACGCGGGGCGTGGAAATGGGCATCGCTCGTTAGGTGTCACATGCGTGGTGGTACTCTCCGGTGTGGCACTGGAGCCAGGGTGTGTGGATGACCCCTAGGGGAGGTCATGATGCATACGGGTTGAAATGGATAATGGTTTGAGATGAATAAAGGCCAAATGTGACTTTTGGCGTGATTTTGGAACGGGTTTGTTCTTGGGCCAAATGGGATTTTTGGCGCATGTGGAAAATGTGATTTTATGGGTTTTACGCATTGGCATCAATTCATGCATATTGTTTGAGTTCTATATGCTTTTATCTGGTGGTGTTTGGATTTTACTTACCAGCGGCACCATTTTTAGTTCCGTAGATTTTGGTGCAGGATTTGAGGATGAGGAGGAGGAGGCTGAGCTCGAGGATGTGGCTCCGCTGGGTTGCTGATGTTATGCTTTATAAATTAGTTTAAAACTATATTTGTGTTTCTGTAATATTTTATTTATATATGTCTTAAACAGCTTGTATTATATTAAGAAAAATTCTGGTACTTAGTTATATGACTTTTGTTATCCGCTGCGTGTTCATTCGTGCACATTTGTTGCTTTTGCACACACTTGGCACTCGTCGATAGGGTGGTGACCCGGGTTGTCACCATCCGGACGTCTCGATTTCCCCGTGTCCGTGCGTGGGGATTTGGGGGCGTCACAGGTGGTATTAGAGTGGTTTGGCTCTGGGTAAAACCACATGTCCCGTAGGTAGTACCAGAATGCCTTTAAAGCTGTGTTTTAAAATTATGTTAAGTACAGCTATTTAATTTGTTTTATTTGCTTTATTTTTTTCAGCTTGTTTGTTTGTTTTTATTTATTTAGTTATGTTTTTGCAAGTTGGTTTCTTTTGTTTTCTGTGATGTGGTGATGGTCTGTGATTCTGTTTTTGTTTGTTGTTGGTTTTATTTGTTTTGTTTTCTGAAAGGGGGTTAAAGGTTGTGGTGGCAGGAAAAAATGGGGAGACCAAGGAAATCTACTCAGGAGCCACGGGGCAATACCTCAAGAGATGACTCCATAGCCGAAGCAATACGGCAGATGACGGAGTTCATGCACCAGAATATTAGGCCTCAACAGACAGGGCCTTGGCCACCACAAGGGGGTCCCTGGCCACAACAAGGAGGGCCTTGTCCACAGCAAGGAGGGTTTTGGCCACAACCAGGAGGTCCTTGGCCACATCAGGGAGGGCCTTGGATGTACCAAGGAGGGTCCAGTAGCATGGTGCAAGCCGGATGCACCTATGAGCGCTTCCTGGCGCATAGAACCCCACACTTCACTGGAGAAGAGAATCCACTCCAAGCTGAAAAATGGATCAAAGACCTGGAAAGAACATTTGAGGTGTGTGGATGCACCGAGGCACAACAGGTACTCTACGCCAGCTATCTGTTGCAAGGCACCGCGTCTGATTGGTGGGATACCAAGTGGTTGATGCTGGAATCAGAATTGGGATCTTTCGCTGCTGTGACCTGGCAGTGCTTCAAGAAAGAATTTAATGACCGCTTCTTTCCCGCAACAGTAAGGAAACAAAAGGCAAGAGAGTTCTCAAATCTGGTCCAAGGGGGCGCGACAGTGGAACAGTACGCTCGGAGATTCATAGGACTTAGGCGATTTGCTCCCCACTTTATCGCCATAGAGGAGATGCGAGCTGATCGTTTTCAGGAGGGACTACACCCTGATATACGCTGTATGGTGGTCAGCCACCGGATATCCACTTTTCAGGAATTAGTGGATGTGGCCACCCTTGTGGAGCGAGAAAATTATCTGAGTATGGGCTCCCCTCCAGGACATAAGAGGCGGAGTTTTTCTGGAGAAGGAAGCAGCTCGGGTTCACCTCAGAAATTTGTTCAGCGAACTGGAACTCGACCTCAAACGTCCTCAAGTGTTCGTATGGGAGGACGAGTGCCAATTTGTGGAGCATGTAATAGAGCTCATGAGGGCGAGTGTCGGCTGAGTAGTGGACCCCAATGTTACCGGTGCGGCCAAGTCGGACATATTGCTCGGGAGTGCCCCGTCAGAGTTCAAGGAAGCCGTGGAGGTAGACACGGTGGAAGAACCAACCCGAGACAAGCAGTGCACGCCCGGGTTTATGCTGTCACACCCGGAGAGGTGGATGATGAGGCGCCAGCGACCCATGATGCTGGAGTAATTACAGGTATGGATTTATTTAATTTTAAGTTGGATTTAATTTTTGGTATTTTTTTTTTGGTTTCTCCTTTGCTTTTTGGATTTCATGGGTTAATGTGCCTGGTTCAGGAAGAGTTCGTTTGTATGAGTTTTATGCTTGCACTTTGTTTGATTCCGGTGCGTCACAGTCCTTTGTATCTTCCGCTTTTTCTCGGGTGTGTAATTTGGTCACGGAACCGTTGCCAAAATCTATGGTAGTGGCTCTACCCGATGGTGAAATGGTGTGGTGTTCCAAGGTTGCTTTGGGATGCCCGTTAAATTTTGAAGGAAGGTTCTTGGATGCTGATTTGGTGGTGTTTAAGCTGTTGTATTTTGATATCATCCTCGGGATGGATTGGCTATACCGATATTCTGCGAGTATTAATTGCAGAAGTCGGGTAATTACCTTTCAGCTTCCAGATGGTGATTGTCTGGAATTTGCAGGGAGTAACTTAAAAGAAAAGCCGGTAATTATATCGGCAATTCAAGCAAAAAGGGAGATTGCATGGGGAGCGGATGCATTCTTGGTTCAGATGGTGTCCACGCTGTCTGAGGATAAGTCTTTGGTAGACATTCCAGTTGTGGAAGAATTCCCGATGTGTTTGTGGATGACTTGCTCGGACTGCCCCCTATGCGGGAAATGGAATTTGTTATAGACTTGGAACCTGGAGCGGCTCCTGTGCATAAAGCTCCTTATCGCATGGCACCAGCAGAATTAAAAGAGTTGAAGACTCAGTTGCAAAAGCTGGTAGAGAAGGGATTTATTCAGCCTAGTACTTCACCGTGGGGTGCACCAGTTTTGTTTGTTAAAAAGAAAGATTGAACCCTCCGTATGTGCATAGATTATCGGGAATTGAATAAGGTGACCATCAAAAATAAATATTCTCTCCCGCGGATAGATGATTTATTTGATCAGCTTCAAGGAGCAGCCGTGTTCTCTAAAATTGATCTGAGGTCGGGATACTGCCAGCTGAGGATCAGAGACAAGGATGTGCCTGAAACTGCCTTCAGGTCGAGGTATGGGCATTATGAATTTAAGGTGATGCCGTTTGGGTTAGCTAATGCCCCTGCTGCTTTCATGGATTTAATGAATCGAATATTTCGACCTTATCTGGATTCCTTTGTGGTAGTATTCATTGATGATATTCTGATTTATTCCCGAGATGTTGAAGAGTATGTGTATCATCTTCGTCTGGTACTTGGGAAATTGAGAGAACACCAGTTGTACGCCAAGCTCAGCAAGTGTGAATTCTGGTTGGAAGAAGTTAAATTTCTTGGGCATGTGATTTCCCGCGACGGAGTGGCTGTTGATCCTAGTAAGGTAGAAGCCATTTTGTCATGGCAGTGCCCGACTACAGTGCGCGAGATCTGGAGTTTCTTGGGGCTCGCCGGATACTACCGAAGATTTGTGGAGGGATTTGCTCGCCTATCCGGACCTCTCACAGCTTTGACTCGGAAGAATATAGAATTTGTTTGGTTAGATAAGTGTGAGAGAAGCTTCCAAGAATTAAAGAACAGGTTGACGATGGCACCAGTGTTAGCGCTCCCAAAACCGCATAAGCCATTTGTAGTCTTCAGTGATGCGTCTAAGTTTGGTTTGGGTTGTGTCCTTATGCAGGAAGGACGGGTTGTTGCCTATGCATCTCGTCAGCTAAAGGACCATAAGAAGAATTATCCGACGCACGATTTAGAATTGGCTGCGATTGTTTTTGCTCTAAAGGACCACGATTTAGAATTATCCGTGCGAGATTAGACAATATTCTGGTGAATGTGCAATTTCTAAATGAGTTTGAGGGAGCTGTTTTTGCAGTGGATAAACCGGGAAGAAATGTTGGCATGTCAAAAGTCACGGATAAAATGGCTTTTAAAGGGGATTCCAACTCAGTTTTTTCATGTTGCTTTATGAGTTAAACATTCAAAGAATAAAGTTGGAAAAATGTTGTTGGAAGATGGTAGAGTGCTGGACGATAGTGATTAGATTCATACGGAAGCAGTAAACTATTTTCAGCAGATGTTTACATGTTCTAGTGTTAATACAGAGGGTCCGGAAATGGAATTATTGCATCTGGTTGTAATAGCAACAGAAAATATAGAACTGTGTAAACAACCATCTGTTGAAGAAGTGCAGAAGGCTCTAAAGTCTATTCCGATAGACAGCAGTCCGGGTCCGGATGCTTACTCGGCTTCTTTCTTTTCTCTGGCTTGGGATATTGTGAAAGAGGACCTTGTGGAGATGGCAAAGGAATTTTTTGCAGGGCAACCTTTTTCAAAATCTTTTGGAGCAACACAATTGGTTTTACTACCTAAGGTGGAGGAGCCTGTTGGTTTTGGGCAATTTAGGCCAATTAGTCTTTTTCTGTGATGTATAAGATCATGACAAAGATTATGGTATATCGTTTGGCTCCGGTACTTGGTAAAATTATTTCAAAGGAGCAAGCGGAGTTTATTCTAGGAAGAAGTATTTTTGACAATATGGCTTTGGCACAGGAGTTGGTACAAGGAATAAATCGAAAGGTTCGAGGTGGGAATGTGATGTTGAAGATTGATATGGCAAAGGCGCATGATCGTGTTAACTGGAAATTCCTTATGGATTTTTTACATCTTTTGGGTTTTTCTGAGAATTGGAGGAATTTAGTATATAATGCTATTTCTTCTCCTTGTTACTCGATTATGTTGAATGGTGGCTCTAAAGGTTTCTTTCAGGCATCGCGAGGAATAAGGCAAGGTGATCCACTATCACCATATTTGTTTATTTTGTCTCAGGAAATTCTTTCGCGCATGGTGAATCAACAATTCAGGATGGGTCGAATCAAGTGTTATCATTCAGGTGGCGGAACACTAATTTCGCATCTTTTGTATGCGGATGATGTTTTGGTTTTTACCAATGGAGGTAAGGTTGCTATTAGAAGGATTATGGAAATTTTACATCGGTATGAAGAGATGTCGAGGCAATTGACGAGTCCTACTAAATCAACGATTTATTTTTCTAATTCTATTGGTTTGGATCGTAAAAGGGATATAAAGAGGTTATCGGATTTTGTAGAGGGGAGTTGGCCTTGTGGTTATCTTGGTATTCCTTTGTATATGGGTCGGCTCAAAATTAATTTATTTGATGGTTTCTTGTCGAAGATTCAGAAAAAATTGGTGGGCTAGAAAAGAAAGCTTTTATCATTTGGGGGAATTATTATTCTACTAAAACATGTACTAAATAGCATTCCAATTCATATGCTTTCGGTTTTAAAAATTCCAAAAGGAATTTATGACAGGATAAGAAGCATTTTCTCTGATTTTCTTTGGGGTTCCTCTTCGGAGATTAGAAAAAGAAAATGGGTGTCGTGGAATGTGATTTGTAAGCCTGTGGAAGAAGGGGGGCTTGGTGTTAGAGACTTGATGGAGGTGCAGGAATCTTTATTTATGAAATTTGGTTGGAAATTGTTGAAGGGAGATTCTCTTTGGGCTGAATTTTTTAAGAAGAAATATATTGGCCAAGATCATGTATATAAGGCTATTCAAGTGCAAAAGGGGACAAGGTTTTGGAAAGGTGTAGCAGAATTAATGCCGAGAGTTATTAAAAATTCGAAATGGTTGGTGGGTAATGGGAATGTGAATTTTTGGATGGATAATTGGGTTGGTTGTGGGCCTCTTCATGATTTTTGTCCAGTAATAGGGAATATTGGCCTTAAAGTTACAGAGGTCTTTGATAACCGGGGTCCAAAGCTTGAGGTTATTGGTGATCTGGTTCCGGATGAAGTGATGCAATTAATTAAAGAAGCTGGAATAAAGTTGAAGCCAAATAATTTGGATGTGTTGATATGGAAGCATACGGTGGAGGGGAAATTTACAATGAAATCAGCCTGGGAGTTATCTAGAGAAAAGGGACAAATCTATGAATGGAAGAAGTGGTTATGGCAGCCTAATGTTCAGAAAAAAATGTCTTTTTTCTGCTGGAGGGCTAAAAGAGGGGCTGTGCCGACGGATGAAAGAGTGCAATGGATGAATATTCCTTTAGTGTCTAAATGTCAGTTTTGTGTTATTCCAGATGTAGAATCTTTGAATCATGTTTTATGTGCAGGGCCGGAAGTTCAAAAGGTATGGAGATACTTTGCAGAAATTTATAATGTTCGGCTGCCTCATATCAGAAACTGGAAGGGTATGATGTTGTATTGGTGGCAGAAAGCAAAGAAAAACACACAAGTGGGCTGGCTGCGAGGAGTCATTCCTATTATGATCTCATGGGCTTTATGGAAGTCTAGATGTTTATCGCGTATAGAAGGAGTTTCGTTCAGCATTGACGTTATCATTCGGCAAGTGAAATGGTTCCTACAAGAAGCCTGCTGCTCGGTACAAAGCTTTTATAAAATAAAAACAGGGTTATGAAATTATGCAAAGGTTGAACTTACCAATCATTCCAACACGTAACAAGCAACTAAAGTATATCAAATGAAAGATGCCAGAGGTCGGAACTGTGAAGCTGAATGTAGATGGGGGTGCTCGAAATAATCCGGGAGAGGCAAGTGGAGGAGGTATTATTCGGGATTCTTCGAATAGATGCATTGCTGGTTTTGCTCATAATTATGGTATTGCTTCGAATACGGTTACTGAATGTCGAGCATTACTTGATGGTTTGCGACTTTGTAAACAATTAAAGTTTCAGAATGTGTTAGTAGAATCTGATTCTTTGGTTGTTATGGATTGGGTTACATTTGGAGTTTGTAGACTATGGCTTTTATGGGAGTATTGGGATGAGATTCAGGGGATTTCTAGGGAGATAAGTGCGAGGTTTCGGCATATTTTCTGGGAAGTGAATATGGTAGTGGATTTTTTGGCAAAAGAGGGCGTACAGGGTGTGGTGTGTGATTTTTTGGGTTTGGATTTCGAGAAGAGTCGTCTTAGAGGCTTGATCCGCATGGATCGGTTGGGGATGGTTTCTATTAGAGAGATGTAATTTTTTGGTACTTTTGGTTCTTTGAGTTTGTTTTTTTGGTATTCCCCTGCCGTAAGTAAGAGTTTTTTTAATAAACTTGGGACAGGGCTACTAGGTGGGTGGCTACTGGCTCTTCGATTAAAAAAAAAAAAAATCCTTGCAAATACTCTGTAAATCCCTGGAATTGATATCTGGTATTTTCAACGAAAATTTTAAAATTGTTGCAAATAGTATTTTACTGCGTAATAGGGACACTGAAATAGGACCAAAAGCATTGCAAATAGAGAAAAAAGTGTTGCAAATGTGATCACTCAAGTATGGAAAATCGTTGTTAAAGTATAATTGCAACATTTAAAAGCGCTGCAATTATTATAAAATCGCTGCAATTGAACTGATCAATTCCAGCGATTTTCTTAAAAATTGTTGCAAATAATTTTTTCCAGTGCAATATAAATACTGAAAATAAAACCAAAAGTGCTGCAAAAATGAAAAAAACTGTTGCAAATGTGGTTATGGTTGTATGGAAAATCGTTGTTAAAGTGTAATTGCAACATTTAGAATCTCTACAATTACTATAAAATCGCTGGAATTGAGTTAATCAATTCCAGCGATTTAATTAAAACTTGTTGCAAATACTTTTTTGCAGCGTAACAGAAATGCTGAAAATAAAACCAAAAGCACTGCAAAAAAAGAAAAATTTTGCAAATATGGTCATAGCTATATGTAAAATTATTGTTAAAATGTAATTGGAACATTTAGAATCGTTGCAAAAGCTATGTAAATCGCTGCAATTGAATTTTTGGTGCATTCTTTTTTCGTTGTCGCCAGAGATGTTGGTTATATATATATGTCATTTTCGCACTTGATTTGAAATATATTATTTATCTTATTAATGCTTTTTTTATCCTGTTCATGTTAATCACTAAATAATTATTTAATCAATTTATTAAATAATCACTAAATAATTAACATTAATTCATCATTCATTATTGAACACTTTTCAATCATAATCCAGATTATAATAATCACCACAAGTTTTCACCTACATGAAACGATCACACATAAACCTATGATTCTTTCAATTCCATTGCTATATAACACTTATAGTGTTTATCTAACACCCAATTTAGAAATGGGAAACATAAAGAAAATTTCTCAAACTTTCATTATAAATCAAATCTTTGAGCACCTTTTCATCTAATATAATAAATCAAACGCATTCATTCATCTAAACCCAGTGGAAAATTCACATTAATGTAGTTATGGGCTATATACATTGGGGTGGACCAATTTGAATCCAAAACCTACAACTTACAAATTACTAAATATATAGAACACATTTCTTGCTTCTAAACATTAATTAAAAATGTCTACATTCATTCAAATTGTTCAACTGTCCTGCTTCTCTATGGACTAAAATTATATCATGTCATCTATAACAATGTTCACATGGGCATTGTGGTTTGGATAGAATAGCTTCAACATGTCTGCATCATGTGGAGGGGGGGAGGGATTGATTGTTCAGTATTTTTGATATTTCAATCTCTCTAACTCCAATTTGTCAATGAATAAAGAGAGCTGTTACGTAAACCCTACGATTAGTTTAATAGAGCACACATTGGCATGAACAAGAAAATAATACTCAAATTTGAAAACTAACTTTAATGTTCCTTCATCATCGCCAATTGCCAAAATGGAAAACATAAAGTTAGGCTGAAAACAGTCATATCTTACAGTCATTTAAGCAAAACACTCACCAGAAGGAAACTAGCACTTTTAGCAAAGCTGCTTGTAAAGAAATAGACTGTAAAGATGTTTGAAAGAATTCTTTCGTTCTATATATTTTACTGTATAGCTATACATATTTAAATTTAAATTTAAATTTTGTTGATCTTCAGCAGTGATTTCATTTGAAATCAGTTGATCTTCTACACTGCTGAACCCAAAACAGTGGAGCAAATACATTAAGCTTATATCATAAAAGAACGCATGTGAAGACGTCATCAACAGGAAACAAGCTATATTAGTTTTAGCATTATGCATGATTTTGTTTTCTGGTTAATGTATGTGTTTTCAACCCTAACATGGCTGTGATTTTAATGACTTTTGTGTATTTGTAATGATCAACATGTTCTGTCAGTTTTTCTTATTATATTGTTTTCCATCAACATGTAATGAGTACTCTACCTAGGTGTCTCTCATGTATACTACTTGTGTATAGCGGTTGCACCATTGCACTTATTAATAAAATCTTCTTACTTAAAAAATAAATAAAAGGAAACTCAGTAACAGAATATATTTAGAGAAGTTCTTTTTAGTGACGAACAGTACTGTCTTGAGGCGATTGGAAATTGGACCAGTTTATCATGTTTGAGATGAGATTCTATGTCTTCTCCCTCTAATTCTAAAATGTGTATAGAGAAGTTTTGGAAACTTATTTAAATCAATAGAGTACAGAACTTAGTTACAAACAAAACAAAGGAAAAAGGTTAAACCACACTATACCTTCCACATCAGGTTCTTTGGATGAGTAACTGATGGTTAGCAAAATGAGGAGTACTTGATGTCTGATGTAGCCAAATTCATGAAAGGATCAGATGAAGTCATGACTTCCTATGATAACAAACCAGTACTAAAAACCATGAGAATGAAAGTAGTTACAGATTCTGAAACCAGAGCTAACAAACTATGAATTCCCTGTTGTGAGATAAAAAGGAGCCTATGAAAGTGAATAACACATATTTTGTATGTGTCATTCACCAATGCAAAAAAGGCGACCCAAGGACTAAATCAAGTTCACCTTAGTAAGAAAATATTCGACAGAACCCATAAAGTTTGACGCAAAACCAATCAGTTAGAACCAGAAATTACATTTCAAAGGAAAACCAAAATCGATTATGCTAGAGGAGGACTTACAGGAGGTGAGGTGATAAGCAAACCCATACTTGGGATTTGGCATTTTAGTAAGCCTCTAGCAATCACCACCTGCTCGACCATCCTGACAGCTCCCATAAAAAAACTTGCTAGCAACAAACCCCTCAAAAACTGACTTCTCCCATATTATCAAGTGTTAAGTTTCAGATGAAATCAAGATCGTGAACTCGAGACAAGAGAGAAAACTTGAAACTGAGATTTGTATTGACTGAATTAAATGATTACAAAATGAAACTCTATTTATATATGTGCAAAAAGAAAGTAAAATGACTAACTAACTAACTAACTAACTAACTCTTCTTCCTCTTTTAATTTAACACGTGCTACTGCTGCTGCTGCTTTAGACTTCAATTCCATTTGTTCAATCTTGGATGCTATACTCCAACACCCCCCCTCAAGATGAACATGGATATTAATGATGTTCATCTTGCGTAATGTGTGATGAAAAAGTAGAGAACCAAGGGGTTTTGTCAATATGTCTGCCAGCTACAATCTTGATGGAATATGAAATAGCTTGATGACTTTTTGCTGCAATTTTTCTCTGATAAGGTGACAATCGATTTCTATGTGCTTTGTCCTCTCATGCTGAACAGGATTTGTTGCTATGGATAAGGCTGCCTTGCTATCTGTATAGAGCATTGTTGATTGAGAATGATTAATTCCCAAATCTTGCAAGGCATAAATAAGCCATTGAATCTCACAGGTGATTGATGCAATGGCCCGATACTCTGCCTCTGCAGATGACCTGCTTATTGTTGCCTATTTCTTGCTTTTCCATGAAACCAGTGAGTTGCCTAAAAAAATAGCAAACCCTGTGACACTTTTTCGAGTGTCAATACACCCTGCCCAGTCACTGTCTGAAAAGGCTTTTAGTTGCAAGTCTGATGATGAGGGAAAAAATAATCCTTGTCCTGGTGTTGCTTTCAAATATCTAAGAACTCTAGTGGCTGCCTGATAATGACTGATTGCTGGCTTGGAAAGGAACTGACTTAAGACTTGAACTGAATAGGTAAGATCAGGTCTGGTGAGAGTTAAATATAACAATCTTCCAATCATTCTTCTGTAAGCTGATGGATCATCATACAAGACAGAATCTGTTGCAGTGAGCTTTAGATTGGATTCCATTGGGAATGTAGCAGGCTTGGCAGCAAGCATGCCAGTATCTTGAAGTATATCAAGAGCATATTTCCTTTGGCAAATTGAGATTCCATTCTTGGACCTTGCCACCTCCAAGCCAAGGAAATATTTGAGTTCTCCCAAGTCTTTAATTGTGAACTGGTGATGTAAGAAATCTTTGAGTAGTTGAATTTCAATCAAACTGTCACTAGCCAGTAAGACATCATCCACATAGACCAGTATAGCTAGGAAGGATGATTCAGATTTCTTGATGAACAAAGAAGAATCTGAAGTACCTTGAACAAAACCATATTGAAGCAAAGCCTTGGACAATTTTTCAAATAATTGTCTACTAGCTTGTTTTAAGCCATAAAGACTTTTTAGAAGTTTGCAAACTTTGTTTTCTCCCTTTTGAGCCATACCAGGAGGTAATTCCATATAAACCTCCTCATATAAGTCACCATGTAAAAAAGCATTATTTACATCTAGTTGGTGAAGATGCCAATTTTTAATGGCAGCTATGGCTAGGATTAATCGAATGAAAGTAATCTTTGCTACTGGAGAAAAAGTGTCAAAAAAATCCAATCCCTCTTGTTGATTGTAGCCTTTAGCAACCAATCTAGCCTTGTGTCTCTCTATAGTGCCATCTGCTTTATATTTAATTCGAAAAACCCGCTTGCAGCCTATGGTCTGTTTATTTTTAGGAAGAGTAACAAGTTCCCAAGTCTTATTTAACTCTAAGGCATTTATTTCTTTTTGCATAGCAGCTTGCCATTCAGGTATTTGGACAGCTTGTTTAAAGGTTTTGGGTTCTTGAGAAGCAGAAATTGAGGCTAGGAATGCTTTATGAGATGAAGACAGTCTAGTTGTGGATATAAACTCAGAGATAGGGTAGAGAATACCTTTGTTAGAAGAACAAGCAGCATGAGGAGATGAGGAGTTTGCTTGTACAACATTTTGGACAGAACCACAAAAATAATCCTGCAAGTAGATAGGTGTTTGTTTCATTCTTGAAGATTTTCTGAGCTGCTGAGAGTGATCAATGTTGTGAGAATATTGACCATTGAAAGATTCAGTATTGAGAGTTGGGTCAATATTGAGAGTTGATTCAATATTGAGAGTTGGTTCAATATTGAGAGTTGATTCAGTATGCAGCATAGGATTCTGACTATTTGGTACAGTCAGTGTTTCTGTGCTTTCCATTTGTTGAATTGTGGGATTTGATGTATTTGAAAATGGATTTGAGGGAGTATTAGGAAAAAGGGAAGAAAAATCTGAAACAGAAGTATTTGGTGGAAATAGAAAAGAATGAGCCTCGGAATTAGATGGTAAGGCTTTAGAAGGAAAATGACTTTCATGGAATATGATATTCCTTGAAATGAATGTTCTGTTTGTGTTTAGATCTAGCAATTTGTATCCTTTGATATCAGAAGGATATCCTAAGAATAAGCATTTTAAAGCCCTTGAATCAAATTTATGCCTGTGATTTGAAAGAGTTGATGCAAAGCAAAGATATCCGAATACTTTTAAATGGGAAAGATTAGGAGCTTTATTGAAGACCATTTCAAAAGGTGTTTTATTTCTAAGGAGAGGAGTAGGGATTCTATTTATGATGTGTGCTACTGTCAACACACAATCACTCCAAAAAGTTAGAGGGAGATTTGCTTGGAACATTAGAGCTCGAGCAGTGTTTAGTAGGTGTTGATGCTTCCTCTCCACAACACCATTTTGTTGTGGAGTTTCTACACAGCTCTTTTGATGTAATATACCTTTATCATGATAGAATTGAGGAATAAGAAATTCAGACCCATTGTCTGATCTGAGAACTTTGATAGAAACATTAAATTGTGTTTCTACCATTGTACAAAATGTTTTTAAGATGGAAGGAACTTCAGACTTAGCTTTGAGCATATATACCCAAACACATCGTGTGTAATCATCAACTATTGTAAGGAAAAATCTGAAGCCAGGATAAGATACAACACCAAAGGGACCCCAGATGTCACAATGTATCAAATCAAAAATTTTATTTGAATGTGTCTGAGAAACAGGGAAAGAGAGCTTTCTTTGCTTTGCAAAATGACATGTATCACAAACATTATTCGAATCAAGAGATATAGAAGGTTCTAATTGTCTAAGAAAAGGTAATCTAGAGATAGAAACATGTCCTAATCTGTTATGCCAGATATCTAAAAGTTGTTGGGTAATAGCTGAAGCAAATGGTAGAGAATGAAACTTATTCTTGGTGCAGGTAGTAACTTGTTTGAAGTGGTAAAGTCCATGTTTTTCATGAGCAATCCCAATCATCCTCTTTGCTGATTGGTCCTGTAAAAGGCAATAAGAGTTAAAGAAGGAAACAGAGATATTAGTATCTTTGGTTAGTTTTGAGATAGAAAGCAAGTTGAAAGAAAAACTAGGAACAAATAACACATTATTTAAAGATAATGTGTCAGAGAGGCAAATGGTGCCAATATAATTGGCAGAAACTGATTGGCCGTTAGGTAGGTTAATGAGAGTATTAATAGGCTTAGGTGTAAAAGAATATAGAAGAGGTGAACAGATCATATGATCTGTTGCACCAGTGTCTAATATCCATGAAATTTCATGTTCTTGGATTGAAGAAACAGAAAAACAAGAAGAGTTTAGAAAGTTACCAGAGAAATGAGAAGTGGCAAGATTCACAGCTGGTGTGAGGTTTGTTTGAGGCAGTGAAGGATTTGAATTAGCAAGTGCTAAAAGCTTGGTAAATTCCTCATGAGTTAAAGAAAACTTTTGGTTCTCATTGCTGTTGGTAATATAGACCTCTTCATTTGAGATAGCTGCATTTACAGTAGGTGAATATCGCTTGCCTTTGGGTCCAGTCCAACCAGGGGGATATCCATGCAACTGGAAACACTTCTCCACAGTGTGTCCATTGTACCCACAATGAGTACAGTATAGAGAGGACCTCTTTGACTTGTCTTTCAAGAACTTAGGCTGGTGATTAACTTGTTTGACCAACATCAAGAAGTCCAGCTTTCGAAACATAATAAGACTTGAGTATTGATTGAAATCGCTGCAAAACAAATGAAACTAAATTTGTTTGTAAATTGCCTCTAAGTCTCGTTTCGTACATGTACATGTTACACACACATCAGAATAGGCAAAAGCCCAGAAACAAGGGAAAAATTGAAAAATGAAGGCTTAAGAAATTAGATGGCAAAAATATTCTCACCAACCAAACAAACGTTTGTAAGAAGAAATGGGTTTAGGAAAAGGTACCTGAAAGAGATTGTTGAGCGAGTGTAAAAGGCAGAACTGTAATCTTTGCCGCTCATGATAAATTTGCGTATTCCCAGAAGCCATCTTCAATTTCTCCAATTCTTACAGACTGCGAGTCTTATGTGCAACAAAAGGAAGAAAAATTACAAAAGCATTTTCAGCTTCACTAGCTTAGAAACCCGAAACCTAAGCTCAGGCTGTAATTCCTGTCGGAAATGGATGTTTTAATGATTTTCTTTTTGTCTAACGTTGGGGGCCGTGGGTTGCGAATAGAGCAAGGGAGAAGGAGGGCCTCAAGCGGCTGGGCTAGGCACGGAGGAGAAGGGGGCTCCGATAGAGGATGGCGATGGCGTCGACGTGTGAGTGGTGGCGAAAGGCACCCCTAGTGACGGAGATAAAGAGAAACCCGAGGGAGGGAGAGAGAGAGAGAGAGAGAGAGAGAGAGAGAGAGAGAGAGAGAGAGAGAGAGAGAGAGAGAGAGAGAGAGAGAGAGGTAAGGCCATATTTGGGGAAAAGGAAATTTCCGACATGAGGTGGTGAGGTGGCTGTGACATGATAGGGTCGGCTAGAGACGGGCTGTGCGCGGTGGAGTGGGTCGAGGGAGAAAGCGCTGGGGATCGAGAGGGGGGGGGGCGAGGCTGCTGGAGGGAAAAGGAAATCGAGAGGGGGTGGGGGGAATTTAGCGCTCAAACACAACTCCGACTATTATTTAGACACTGCAATCATATTTTTACAAATACAGCGATTAAAATTGCTGTAAATATTATATTTTTCGCTGTAAATATAAATTTTATGAATCCTCCTCAGTTTTGAGAAAAAAAAAAATAACAAGATTTAAAAAATGTTGTAATAGAATATTTTTTGCAACGATTTTTTTTACAATAATATAAAAATCACTGCAATAGACCAAATTTCTTGTAGTGAATGTAATATGTAGTATGTTGTGTATTGTGTGTGTTGATGTCTATTATTATTCATGTTGTTTTATAAAATTTTGAATGGGCAATAGAAAGACAAAAAAAAAAAAAAAAAGCTATAAAAATACTCATTATATAAAAAAATGCTTATAAAAAATAATATACATAAAGCCTACTATAAAAAAGTTTTTTAAAAAGTGTTAAAAAGTTTTTTTTTTTAACAAAATAAGCTATATATTAAAAAGTGTTAAAAATAATGAACCAACCATTCGGATTTACATCTAGTTATAGTCCAGACTTTTCCAATTTTTAAAATCTAAATACGGATCTGGTTATGGTTGGTTATCTGCTTCTACACCCCTATTAGTTTGTATACAAATGGAATTAGATCCAATTAGCTTTCGATTATGCTCTCTTACCGAAACATTGGTAATTTATTTTTTGCAGAATAAACAAGTTTTAATAAGTAGTTTTGCAAAAATGAAAGACTACAGGAAAAGAGATTTTTTAAATTCCCATTTGTAAAATGAATTTGCATAATAAATAAATAAATAAATAAAAACCTATTTGTAGATAACTAAAGAATGATTATGAAAGGTTATAATTTTTAATTTTTTAAAAATTGTTTTTGAATGGTATATAGTTGCACCTGTTACCAAAGACACCAGTACTGTTGGACTTGGGCCAACCAGTGGAATATTGGTTCGAGTCCCATTACGTGGATCACTTGATGTTTAACCATCCTATGCTCCTTTTGGGATCACTGATGGGCTATTGGGTTGTTCACGTGATGGTTGTGTTGTGCACCTAGGCTTGTAATACCGTACGAGATTATTCGATCCTTTCCTTTGGGGTCAAATAGTGTTACTTCCCAATTTTTCTCTTCCTCAAAAAATATGGAAAAGAGGGGTAAACACTCTGGGAGGTACACGCCTGGCCTCGTACACAAAGCAAGAGGAAATCGGTACCCGCAAGGCTGGCGAAGGGGTAACACTGTCGCTAAACCAGTGAATGCTTCGTGCTTTAAACATACATCCACTTTTCTCCTTTAATTTTTTATTTTTTGTAAGAAAATGTTAACATCTTCATTTAAAATCAACCAATACCAAATTTGTCTATTACAATTAGAGATAAAATCTCCTTCGGTCCCTCCCCTAACCAGATAGATTTTGCATCAAACTTCATAGCCAATTTAGCTAGAGTATGCGCCAACACATTACTATCTCAGTAAGAAAAAACAGTTGTCCATGAAACATGAGTAGATAATAGAGACTTTATATGTTCAATCACTTGATCCATTCATGAATTGTCCTCAATCCTAGAATTAATAGCATCCACAACAGACTTTGCATCACTTTTGAAGACAACCTGCAGCATCCCCAGCTCCTCACACAACCTCAAAGCTCTACTTAGCGCATAACATTCAGCAAGTAAAACTGAACCAACCTTGTCTCTCGGTGCTGTTAAAGCAGCCAAAATATCCCCATTACTATCCCTAATAACAATACCAATAACCATCTTTTCACGACCCTTATCAAAAGTAGCATCAAAGTGTGCTTTGTAAAAGGAACAATCTGGCATCTTCCAACACTGCCTTCCCTCTGCAGCAACTTCCCTCCCAGCACTATTTTGTTTCTTCAACTATACTGTTTTGAGCTCATCAAGCTCAACAATTGCCATTTTAATAACTACATTTGGACTTTTAAAGTTATCATAAAAAACAAAACCATTTCTTCTAATCCAAACCTTATGAAAAATAGAAGCAACCAACTCTAGCTTGTTTGTTGGTAACCGAGAAGACAGATCAGACCACAGCTACATGAAATCCCTTGCACCACTCTTCCACTTTTTAACAGGACTCACTTCCTTAGGCCCAAACATCTAATACGGTAGGGAAACTCCTTAGAGCCTGAACAACAAATTCTTCCTCTGTGCGATAGATTGGATTGTTGCTACTATTAGGGGTGTCGAATAAGATTGGGTTTTTTTCCAGACCAGTTCGAAGCCTGGAAACTGAGTGAATCTAAGCAGTTATCCACTCGGATTACACTCGGGCGAGTAAGAAATACTCCTACCCGCCTGGACCCTGTTACGAATTCGGTCATATAACCGAATATCTGTAACCAGTTTAACTTTTTAAAAAAAAAATTCAAATGCACAAAATGATGTCATTTTGTACATGACAAAGGACAAAATGACTTTGTTTTGTCATCAACATAAGAATTCGGCCAACCCCTTCAGCTTTCCCAATTAAAACTTCACACCCTTGAACCATTTCCACTTGAGTCCCTCCACCCCCCCCCCCCCCCCCCCCCCCCCCCCCCCCCCCCCCCCCCCGGCCCCCAAAAAAAAGATAATAACTCTCGCTCAGTGCTAGATCTGGCTGTCGTCCATTAACCCTAGAATCACTTAGACTCAAACTTCACTTCGACTTTCCCCTTTGGTCAACCAATTCTTCTTCACGTATAGTATATTCCTCTCTCTCTCTCTCTCTCTCTCTCTCTCTCTCTCTCTCTCTATTGCTGCTCTTTCTGATTTGTGAATGTGAATACCATTTTGTGTTCTTTTTGGTCTTTTTTGTTTGGGTCTAGAGTAATGTCGTATTAACAAGCCAATTGACTTTCATTGTGCTCTTTTTCGTCTTTTCTTGTTTTTTGCTTTTATTTTCTATTGGAAATTTGGGATGGGATTTTTTATTAGTTTTGATTTTATCCATAACTGTTATTGATGCTAAATGGGGTTTTTTCAAATTTTTATCCTTTTATGTGATCATAGTGTTAGTTGCATGGATTTGGGATGTTGAATATAGTGGATGTGTGACAAAATGTATACAACAATTGTTGCATATATCTGATATAGGTGGCTAAGAGGGTCTCAAAATGTGTGTGAATTAGATCGTTGCATTTGAAATTTGATGGAAAAGGGGATTATCTCAAATTTTGGTAGGTTAACCATGCTAGCTATGGAACTCTCTATAAATCTACATACAAGTACATAAATATCTCAAATTTCTTGTTGTTGTTGCACCAATCATAGGGGTCAGGGACATTATCTGCATTTTGATTGTCCACATGCACACATACCATAGTGAGAATTTGCATCACTGGATGAAAATTCCAAATGTTAAAGATTGGTCGCATGGGAAAATGAGTTTGGAAATGCATCAACCTTCTCATAAATATGTAACATGCCAAGTATTAAGTAATCAGAAGTCAAGAAGATGATTTTAGCTTAGCAAAACAAGTAGTTTGTAGTTTCATTGATCCTAAATTACCGATACAATCTCAATTCATTGACTAGAAAAACTAAAGAATGTTTATTGGAGATAGCGAAAAACCTTATACAAAATCCAAAATTTATGGATGGAGCTACAACTCTTTATCTGTTTGCATAATATTTATTAAATGGGGGTTCTTACTTCTACCTTTAAAACTCTAAATTGCATAATATTTATTATAGCCGTGTATGTTAGCTGTGTTTTATGGTTTATTCATATCCTTTTCTATGTTTGTTTGGATATATATATTTGTTTTGCTGTTGATTTGATTTTTAATATATTTTTTTTTCTTTATATGTTTAAAATAGATGGAATGTAGTTTTAGTGGTAGTGTTAATGGTTTACCTCATATTTCATTAGACATGGAAGAAAACACTAGTCCTTTAGTGCCTTCCTCCATGAATACCCAAAACCCCACACCATCCCTCTCCCCAAAGGCAAAAGAGCCAAGAAGGCTACCAACCAATCTATATTATAGGATCATTTTATAAGGATTGAGTTTGTTGATCCCATTTATGGATGCCATTATAAAAATGGTATTTCATCAATGTCACACCACCTAAGATTTACTTGTCAAGACTCACCCATTAAAAAGAAAAAAGAATCTTGGGAAAGATAAATCATCATCACAGTTTGGAGTTAGGATGGGTAAAGGATCTAGTCCTCAAGGGTTAGAAAAATATGATCCTAGAAAATTAAAGGCGATGATTGCCCATTTTTTTATCGAGTGTGGATTGCCATTCAAGATTATAGAGCATCCAGGATTTGTTGAGCTCTTGGGTTATTTAGAGCCTAGACACACCATGTCATCCTGAACCACCTTTCAAAAAGAGTGTATTGATTTATACAATGAGGAAAAGCAAAAGTTGAAGGCTTTGTTGAGCAGTCAAAAAGTTTGTTTGACCACTAATTTGTGTACATCGGTGCAAAACAAGAATTATATGTGTTACTTGTCATTATATTGATCAAAGTTGGGTATATAAATGTTTTGAGAAACACTATCTCATGAGTTGAGATAGAGAGTGTGACTGCATTCATATATATATCAATATACAATCTAGTGTGCATTTATGGAAAGACAACATAAAAGGAAAGATTTCTATACAAAAACTATGCAGCTAGCAGAGAACTTAATACACGTGATTTACTCCTATAAATACACATTAGTTGACTAGAAAGAATTGCTGAGAATATTCTTGATATGTTGCTGTGATCATGAGCTAATATCCTTGATTCATGCACAGCTAATTGTTTTGATTTCATTCCTAATATTCCCCCTCAAACTTGGCTGTGGTAGAAAGCAAAGACCAAGTTTGTTACGCAGCTGTTTGAATTGAGTCTTGAGTAAAGGCTTGGTGAACAAATCTGCAAGCTGGTCATGGGAGGTGACAAATTTAGTTTCTAAGGAACCAAGTGCCACCCGTTCCCTTACATAGTGATAATCAAGTTATATGTGCTTTGTCTGAGCATGTAGAACTAGATTTACTGTCATAAATAAGGCACTCATGTTGTCACAATGAAGAATGGGTGTTTTGAAGAGGGGCACCCTAAGGTCTTGAAGCAAAATGGAAAGCCAAGTTAATTCTGCTGCAGTGGAAGCCATGGCTCTATATTCTGCTTCTGCACTGGACCTTGCAACTGTTGGTTGCTTCTTTGCATTCCAAGAGATACAATTGCTACCAAGAAAGGTACAATAGCCTGAGGTGGATCTCCTTGTAGTGGGGCAGCCCAATCAACATATGAGAAGCCATATAAGTCGAGGCTGCTGTTTGAGGTGATGTGCAGACCAAGTGTAGCTGTGCCTTGCAAGTACCTAAGGATTCTTTTAACAAGTTGGAAATGAGCCAAAGTAGGTGCTTGTAAGAATTGACAAACATAGTTCACACTAAATGATAAGTCTGGTCTGGTGAAGGTGAGGTACTGAAGACCACCAACAAGACTTCTATAAAGTGTAGGATCATCAAATAGCTGGTCAGAGGCAGATATGAGTTGTCCTGTGGTTGGCATAGGGGTTGCCAAGGGCTTGCATTCATGCATGTTGGCGCGAGTGAGTAATAACATAATGTACCTATGCTGATTCGAGAAAAGATCAATACCAACCTTGTGGACTTCGATCCCCAAAAAATGATGGAGAAACCCCAATTCTTTGATAGAAAATTGAGTGCTGAGATGAGAGATGAGCCACTGAATTCTCTGTGGATTATCTCCTGTGACCACCATGTCATCCACATAAAGGAGAAGGATAAGGACTCCATTGTCTGAGTGACAAATAAAAAGACTTGGGTCTGCTGAGCTTGAGAAGAAACCAAGTTGCAACAGAAAAACACTCAACCTGTCAAACCAAGCTCTAGGAGCTTGTTTGAGGCCATACAAGGCACGGTTGAGCTTACATACATGGTGAGGACACTTGGTATCTTCAAATCCAGGTGGTTGCTGCATGTAAACAGGGGTGTTAAGGAAACCATGTAAAAAAGCATTCTTAACATCTAATTGGTGAAGTTCCCAGTTTTTAACAGTGGCAAGAGTGAGGACAGTTCTAATACTTGCAGGTTTCACAACTGGTGAAAAAGTTTCTGAAAAATCCACTCCATCAACTTGATTGAAACCTTTAGCAACTAGTCTGGCTTTAAGTCTCTCAAGAGTACTATCAGCCTTAAGCTTGGCTTTATAAGCCCACTTGCAGCCAATTACATTCACACCCTCAGGCTTGGGAACCAATTTCCAAGTATTGTTCTTGGCAAGTGTATCAAGTTCCTCTTTCATGGCAGCAGACCAACTAGAATGTTTCAGTGCAGATTTAACTGACTTTGGTTCACTAGGTATAGGAACAATGTGATGCAGGTTGGCATAACGAGGGTTAGGTTTGTGAATGTCACATGGAGCCCTGGTTTGCATAGGATGTGTAGTTTGAAGGGGTTGGTCAGCAGGTGGAACTGAGGTGGGTGGTGATGGATGAGGCAGGTCATTTGCTTTTGGAGAGTCAATGGGAGCAACATGAGATGAGGAAGGAGTATTCTGAGGTAATGATAAAGAAGGGGGAGCATAAGCTGAGGGCAGTGGAGGCACTGCAGGCTCCTTAGACTGCATTATAGGCTCTTCCCAATCAGTGAAAGTGGAAAGTTCCCCCTCAATAGTAGGAGATGCATAAAGCATAGTGGGTGTAGAGTAAGGTAAAACTGACTCATCAAACGCCACATGTCTTAAGGTATAGATACGGCCAGTGGGTGGATAAAGGCATAGATATCCTTTGTGTTTATTGCTATAGCCAATAAAAACACAAGGCAAGGATTTGGGTTCAAGCTTGTGAGACCTATAGTCTCCAAGATAGAGAAAACATCTAGACCCGAGGGTTCTGAGTACAGTATAGTCAGGGTGTTTGGCATAAAGTCTAAAGAAGGGTGAGTCCATATTAAGCACAGGGGTAGGGAGCCTATTTAATAAGAAAACTGCAGTAGAAAAGCAGTCTAGCCAAAACCTGGGTGGTAATTTTGCATGAAACATCATGGTTAGCCCAAGATTTGTGATACTCCTATGCTTTCTTTCTGCTTTCCCATTCTGTTCAGGAGTTTTGGGACAAGCAGACTGATGAATAATCCCATTGTTTTGAAGATATGCAATTAGCTTGGCATCATTAAACTCCCCCTCTTCATCAGTTTGAAATACTCGAATCTTAGCATCAAATTGACACTTAACAAGCATATGAAACTGAATAAAAGCTGAGTGCAGATCAGATTTGTGCTTGAGAGGAATCAACCATGTAAAATTTGTAGCTTCATCAACAAATATGGCATAAAATTTAAACTTATCCCTTGAAAGAGTAGGAGTTGGTCCCCATAAATCACAATGGATTTTATCAAAAGGAACAATAACAGTGTGGTTTCTGAAAAGAAAAGGCAACTTGCATGTTTTTCCCATCTGACAACTTGTACAAATTTGTGAGGAAGTTTGTTTTGACTCAAGAGTAATAAACTTTTTATTACAAAGAAAGTCTAAAATTCTTGAGTTGGGATGTCCAAGCCTTTGATGCCATTGCTCCTTATTTGTAGATCGAAATCTAGAAGAGTAAAAACTCTCTTTATTCTGAGAATTGGAAGCAGAATCAAAAATGTATAGGCCCCTCTGATTCTTTCCTGTTGCCACTGTCTTCTGAGTTATCCTGTCCTTTAGCACAAAACCATGTCCATTAAACTCAAATTGTAGAGGATAAGCAGTAGTTAACTTGCTAACAGACAATAAATTCTTCTTGATTTCAGGAACTACTAGCACATTAAGCAACCACCATGACTTCTTATGTTCTGCGACAGGCTTGCCAATAGCAGCAAGTTCATCACACACAGTTTTGAATTTTCTAAGATATTCACTTAAGGAGTCAGATCCTTTGGTGATGGAGGTAAGTCTTTGCTTAAGAGCAAGAATTCTATCAGAGGAAACTCATGCAAAGGCATGAACCAGAGCATGCCACACTTCTGAGGCAGTGTTCAGGCCAACAACAATGCCTAACACTTCCTCAGACAAGGTGGCTGTAAGCCAACCTTTAACCAATCGATCAGACCTACGCCACTTGGAATACAGTGGGTTAGGCTGAGAAGGATTACCTTGGAGACATTGAGAGGGAGGTTCAATGTCACCTGTTATGAATCTTTGAAGATCATAACTTTCCAAAATGTTTAACATTTGAGTTTTCCAAAGCAGAAAATTGCTTGAAGTCAGTTTAAGAGAAACATAGTTGGACACATTTTGTGAGATAGGATAAGGATAAGGGTCAGAGGAAGATGAAATATGTGAGGACTCAGAATTCTCCATTAGGGAAGGGGGAAAAAAAACACATAGCTCTATATCAACCCGTATAGGCTTTTGATACCATATAAATGTTTTGAGAAACACTATCTCACGAGTTGAGATAGAGAGTGTGATTGCATTCATATATATATCAATATACAATCCGGTTTCTATCTATGGAAAGACAAAAATAAAAGGAAAGATTTCTATACAAAAACTATGCAGCTAGCAGAGAACTTAATACACGTGATTTACTCCTATAAATACACATTAGTTGACTAGAAAGAATTGCTGAGAATATTCCTGATATGTCGCTGTGATCATGAGCTAATATCCTTGATTCATGCACAGCTGATTGTTTTGATTTCATTCCTAA
This sequence comes from Carya illinoinensis, assembly GCF_018687715.1. Taxonomy (NCBI): domain Eukaryota; kingdom Viridiplantae; phylum Streptophyta; class Magnoliopsida; order Fagales; family Juglandaceae; genus Carya; species Carya illinoinensis. Next base: position 15,677,324 of record NC_056765.1, read on the forward strand.
TAGGGTATTGCACAAAAAAATAATAATATATTGTGATATTCGTAATCATAGGGCTTCTTCCATTGCTTGGATGTTAGATTCATGTATGATGGATTTGGAGATTGACCGCTTTTGAATGATCACTATAGATAATGTCTCCTCTAATGATATTGCTATTGATTATGTGAGGAAGAGCATAAGAGATAAGGAGTTCACAATTTTGGGGGGTGAGTTTATACATGTGCGATGTGCTGTATATATTTTAAATCTCATTGAATGTGATGGCTTAAAGAATATACATAATGCAATAAATAATATTAGAGAGGCAGTAAGATTTGTTTAGGTTTCATTGGCAAGATTTGATATATTTAAAATATGTGCAAACAAGTTGAACATTGAGTATAGGAAAATGATGTGTCAAGATGTTCCTACCAGATAGAACTCCACATATTTAATACTGAGTGTTGCTGAAAAATACAAAAAGGATTTTGTACTAATGGGAATGAGGGATGCACAACTTTTGCCTCCTCCGTATGAGGATTGGCAAAGGGCTTTGTTTTTTATTAAGTTCCTAAAGGTTTTTTATGATGCCACCTTGAAAATATCCGATCCATTATATGTGACCTCAAATATGTTATCTCAACAACTTTGTACAATTAAGCACACTTTGAATAAAATGTGTAATGAGGATGATGTGTTGATGAGCATGGAATCTAATATGAAGCTAAGTTTGATAAATATTTGGGGAACATAGGTAGGATGAACATGATTTTCTATATAGCTTTTGTCCTTGATCGTAGATATAAGATTACAGCCTTGGTATATTAGTTGAAAATGTGCAAAAGGAATGAATTGGGAGATAGAAATTAGGCCAAAGTGAGATTGCTCATGAACTGTTTGATTGAGCAATACAACAATTTTCATGGGCTAGGTAGTGGAAGATCAAATGTGGCCCATAGAAGTTCCGCAAGTATTAGTGGTGATGACTCAAATTGTGAAGATTTTGATAAAGCTCTAGAGCAATATATTGAGGAGCAAAACAGTTCGATATTTAGCTTAGAGGTGGATAGGTATTTGTCGGATGTAATTGAACCAAAAACACCTGAGTTCGAGATTTTGACTTGGTGGAAGAAGAACTCGTTTGGATATCCCATCCTTGCAAAGATTGTTGATGACTTGCAAAATTTCATATTGCAGATTTTACAAGTTCGCTTGAGCGGAGGCTTTTCGCCGCTCGAGCGAATTCAGGCAGATTCAAACGCTCGACTGCTGCTCGACAGGGAGCTCGAGCGGGTTGCTGAAAAACAAAGATCGCTCAAGCGGAGACATTAGTCGCTCGAGTGAAATCAGGCAGAGTCGAAAGCTCGACGCGCGCTCGACACCCCGCTCGAGCAAACATCGTATTTTGACAGATTTTAGGTTTTCTGCCATGAGACCATATAAAAGCAATTTTTTCACTCTAGAGCCGTGAGTTTTGACTGGAGAACACTTCTTGGGAGAGAAAAACATAGCTAGAGGGATTCAAATCATCTGTTTTTTGGAGAGGGAATTCTGATTATTGCTCGTACGTTGGAATCATACACGAGCACGGATGGGAGAAAAGCGTTGAATCGTTCCTTTGAGCTTTTGACGACGAGTTGCAGCTGCAAGGAGGATTTTTCAGTGTTTATTTTCTTCCCATCTTCTCAGAACAATTATGGTGAATTCGTTTATGTTGAATTCCATTTCTAGCATGAGCTAAATTTTCTTCATTCTAGGAAAACGATGTAACCTATTTCTGAACTATGCTTGATTGTCTATGCTAATTTAATGCAATTCTCTCTTTGTTTATCTGATTTATTCTGAATTTATTGCTTCTAATTAACTGGCCATTGATTAGATGATAAGTAATCTTGTGATTTGCTATCGAAAGAGGGAATCATAGGGTAGATCTTGGATATTTCAGCATAGGTAAGTATAGAGATCGAAAGACTTGTATGAACCTATGTAGTAAATAAATCATTGGTCTTATTGCGTTCTTGATTATTGAATTTGCATACTCTTGTGTGAATTGATAACCAAGAGTCAATTCCAATTGACTATCGAAAGAGGCTTTTGGATGAATTAGAGATTTGCTAATAGACAAAAGAGATTTAAATTAAATTAGCTGGATGAGAAAAGCATAGTGAAGAAGTAGGTGAAATCGATTTCCTAGAAGTTTTCTTCCCATTAATTTGATCTTCGAACGTCAGTGTTATTTCCTTTGCATATTTTTCTTTAAGTTGATCTAGTTTAAATTGCAACTACAAAAATCTTAGTGATTCCCCTAGATAAAATCAAGTTTAGTATAATTTTGGTATTTGGCAAACGTAAGGTACTAATCCCTGAGGACGATACTCTTCTTATTACTTTACTATAAAACTACGATATTGTACACTTGCAGTTTTGCACCGGTCAAGTTTTTGGCGCCGTTGCCGGGGATTGGTTTATTCTTATTCTTTTTGTCAATATCGATACAAAGTAATCATGGTTTTAATTTAGAATTTTGTTTTAATTTATTCTACAGGTGTGTTTTTGACATTGGATGCGCCGTGCTAGATCTCGTGATATTATTCCTGTTGATCCGAAGATTGAAAGAACTCTCAGATCACTAAGAAGAAATAAGATACTAGCCATGGCTGAAGAAGATCGTGAGGTACTACCACACACCTTGAAGGACTATGTACGGCCAGTTGTGAATGGAAATTACTCGAGCATAATGCGCCAGCCAATTAATGCCAACAACTTTGAGCTCAAACCAGCTTTGATTAGCATGGTGCAGCAGGCTCAATTCAGCGGATCGCCACTGGATGATCCCAATATTGATTTGGCAATGTTCTTGGAGATTTGCGACACTGTGAAGATCAATGGTGTTACTTAAGACACCATTAGACTGAGATTGTTTCCTTTCTCTTTGAGGGACAAGGCTAGAGGTTGGCTACAATCTCTACAACCGGGAAGCATTGTTAGTTGGCAGGACATGGCTGAGAGGTTTCTTGCTAAATTCTTTCCTCCTGCAAAAACAGCCCAACTCAGGAGTGAGATTGGCCAGTTCAAGCAAAATGATTTTGAGTCACTCTATGAAGCTTGGGAGAGGTATAAAGACTTGGTTCGACGTTGCCCACAACATGGATTGCCAAATTGGTTGCAAGTTCAAATGTTCTATAATGGGTTAAATGGGCAAACTCGAACTATAGTTGATGCTGCTTCTGGTGGAACTTTGATGTCGAAGACAGCTGAAGGTGCTGCTGCACTTTTGGAAGAAATGGCCTCAAACAACTATCAATGGCCAACTGAGAGGACTTTGGCTAAGAAGGTTGCTGGAATTCATGACTTGGAGCCGATAGCAGCCCTTTCAGCTCAAGTTGCTACTCTATCTCATCAGATTTCAGCCTTGACAACACAAAGGATACCACAAAGTACAGAATATGTTGCATCTACAAGTATGATAGTTCCAAGCAATGAGGAGAGTCAAGAACAAGTTCAATATGTCAGTAATCGGAACTACAACTATCGTGGTAATCCTATGCCAAATTACTATCATCCAGGGCTTAGAAATCATGAGAATTGTCATATGGAAATACAAAGAATGTGTTGCAACCTCAACCTCCTCCAGGATTTGATAGCCAACCAAGCGAGAAGAAAATGTCACTTGAGGATGCCATGGTTTCCTTTGTTCAGGAGACCAATGCAAGGTTTAAAAAGACTGATTCACGGTTGGACAATATTGAGACTCATTGTAGCAATATGGGAGCCACTATGAAGAATCTTGAAGTGCAAATTGGGTAACTAGTCACTACCATCAATGCCCAACAAAGAGGAGCTTTTCCTAGCAACACTGAAGTGAATCCAAAGGAACAATGCAAGGCCATCACACTTAGGAGTGGAAAAGAAATTGAGAGGGCACCATTAAAGGAGAGCAAGTCCACTCCTACCGCTGCGAACAATGGCCAAAGCAAAAATCAAGTAGAAGAAGAGGAGATTGTCAATGATACACTAGAGGAGACCGACTTGCCTCCTACAATTTCATTTCCTGACAATCCTCCTATTCTTGCTCCTCCACTTCCTTACCCTCAGTGTTTTCAAAAGCAAAAACTAGATAAGCAATTTTCTAAGTTTTTGGATATTTTTAAGAAAATTCACATTAATATTCCTTTTGCAGATGCCTTGGAACAAATGCCAAACTATGTCAAATTCCTGAAAGACATCATTTCCAAGAAGAGAAGGTTGGAGGAGTTTGAAACAGTGAAGCTTTCTGAAGAATGCAGTGCCATTCTTCAAAAGAAATTACCTCAAAAATTAAAAGATCCGGGGAGTTTCACTTTGCCTTGCACTATTGGAGATTCATTTTTTGATAAAGTCTTATGTGATCTTGGTGCTAGCATTAATCTTATGTCATTTTCTGTTTGTAGGAAATTGGGACTTGGAGAGATGAAGCATACAACAATTTCCTTGCAACTAGCGGATCGATCCATCAAGTATCCACGTGGGATCATAGAAGATGTATTGGTAAAGGTGGATAAATTCATTGTCCCTGCTGATTTTGTGGTGTTAGATATGGAGGAAGATGAAGATGTCCCACTAATTCTTGGCCGACCATTCTTGGCCATGGGAAGAGCTTTAATTGATGTCCAAAAGGGTGAATTGACATTGAGAGTAAATAAGGAAGAGGTTATGTTCAACATCTACCAAGCCATGAAATTTTCAGAAGATCCAAGTACTTGCTTTCGGGTAGATGTCATTAAGCAATGTGTAGAAGAGGCCTTTCAAGAAGATATGCCATCCGACCACCTAGAACGCTGTATCACCTCTTCATCTCATGCTTTTGATTTTAATAATTCTGTTGTTTGTGAATCTAACTTGCCTTTTGTTAGTGAAGAATTTCTCCACTATGTTTTTGCTTTGGGAGCATTGCAGCAGGTTACATCACTTAGTAATGAAGTGGGGAAACTAGAGCCGGTGGTACCAAAGAGTGAATCTGAAAATGATAAAGAAAAGATGCAGAAAAATACTCCGGAGTTGAAGTAATTACCTAAACATCTTCGCTATGCATTCTTGGGTGATAGTGATACCTTTCCAGTGATTGTTGCTACATCACTCACACCCGAAGAGGAGGAAAAGTTGCTGCGTGTATTGAGGGAGCATCGAACAGCCTTGGGATGGACTATTTCTGACATAAAAGGAATAAGCCCCTCCATTTGTATGCACAAGATTTTAATGGAGGAGATTTACAAGCCAACAATTGAGCACCAAAAAAGATTAAATCCAACAATGAAGGAAGTAGTGAGAGCTGAAATTTTGAAACTCCTTAATGCTGGAATTATATATGCTATTTCAGATAGTTCATGGGTAAGTCCAGTGCAAGTTGTACCAAAGAAGGGTGGAATGACGGTGGTGAAAAATGAAAATAATGAGTTCATTCCTACAAGAACGGTCACGAAATGGCGTGTATGCATGGATTACCGCAAGTTGAATAAAGCAACAAAGAAGGATCATTTTCCACTTCCATTCATTGATCAGATGTTGGATCGATTGGCTGGGTACTCCTACTATTATTTTTTGGATGGTTATTCGGGGTATAATCAGATTGCTATAGCTCCTGAAGATCAAGAGAAAACTACATTCACATGCCCCTATGGAACATTTGCTTTTAGGAGGATGCCCTTTGGATTGTGCAACGCCCCTGCGACATTTCAACGTTGCATGATGGAAGATATAATGGAAGTATTCATGGATGACTTTTCAGTTTTTGGTACATCTTTTGATCATTGTTTGCATAACTTAGCTCTTGTTTTGCAGAGATGTGAAGATAAAAATCTAGTCCTAAACTGGGAGAAGTGTCATTTCATGGTTCAAGAAGGGATCGTGCTGGGCCATAGAGTGTCATCCAAAGGAATTGAGGTGGATCGAGCCAAAATTGCAACCATAGAGAAACTACCACCTCCAAAGAATGTGAAGGGAATCAGAAGTTTTCTGGGACATGCGGGATTTTATAGAAGATTTATCAAGTATTTTTTTAAACTCTCTAAACCTTTATGTAATCTTCTTGAGAAAAATTCTACATTTGACTTTGATGTTATTTGTTTGCAGGCCTTTAATGCACTCAAGGAGAAGCTAATTTCAGCACCAATTGTGATTGTGCCTGATTGGAGTCAACCTTTTGAAGTTATGTGCGATGCAAGTGACTTTGCAATTGGAGCAGTGTTGGGGCAAAGGCGAGACAAGCTGTTTAGAGCTATCTATTATTCAAGCCGGACATTGAATGAAGCTCAATTGAATTATACGACAACTGAGAAGGAGATGCTTGCTGTGGTATTTGCTTGTGACAAATTTCGGTCTTACCTCATTGGGACAAAGGTGATAGTGTTCACTGATCATGCAGCACTTCGCTATTTGTTTGGCAAGAAGGATGCTAAGCCAAGGCTAATTCGTTGGATCCTCCTTCTTCAAGAATTTGACTTGGAGATTCGAGACAAGAAGGGAAGTGAAAATTTAGTGGCTGACCATCTCTCTCGGTTAGAGCAAGAGGAAGAAAGACCAGATTCAATGGTCCAAGAGGCCTTCCCTGATGAGCAGTTGTTTGCATGTGAGATCAAGCTTCCGTGGTATGCTGATATTGTTAATTATCTAGCTTGTAAAGTTCTACCACCTGATCTTACTTACCATCAACGTAAGAAATTTTTGCATGATGTGAATCATTATCTTTGGGATGAGCCTTTGTTGTTCAAAAGATGCCCTGATCAAATCATTAGAAGATGTGTGCCAAAAGAAGAGATGCAAGACATCCTCCATCATTGCCATTCATCATCATATGGAGGACACTTTGGAGCCACCCGTACAGCAGCTAAGGTACTTCAAAGTGGGTTCTATTGGCCTTCTATTTTTCGTGATAGTTACACTTTGGTGAAAACTTGTGACCGGTGCCAACGTATGGGAAATATTTCAAGGCGTCATGAGTTACCATTGAAAGGTATCTTAGAAGTTGAGTTGTTTGATGTTTGGGGAATAGATTTTATGGGGCCTTTTCCTCCTTCTTGTGGTTTTGCTTATATCTTATTAGCAGTTGATTATGTGTCAAAATGGGTGGAAGCAATTGCTACAACAACAAATGATGCAAAGGTAGTGCTCAAATTTCTGCACAAGAACATATTTACAAGATTTGGCACTCCACGAGCTATTATTAGTGATGAAGGGACTCACTTTTGCAACAAGTTGTTTGAGAATCTTCTTTCTAAATATGGTGTGAAGCACAAGATAGCACTTGCTTACCATCCTCAAACTAATGGTCAAGCTGAAATTTCAAATAGAGAGATCAAGAACATCCTTGAGAAGACGGTCAAAATCAATAGAAAGGATTGGGCGAAGAAGCTTGATGATGCTTTGTGGGCATACCGTACAACCTTTAAAACACCTATCGGGATGTCTCCATACTGATTAGTGTTTGAAAAGGCATGTGATCTTCTTGTAGAGTTGGAGCATAGAGCTTATTGGGCTGTAAAAAAGTTTAATTTTGATTTGAAGGCAGCAGGTGAAAAGCGACTTCTTCAATTGAATGAGATGGAAGAGTTCCAGAATGATGCATATGAAAATTCAAAGATCTATAAAGAAAAGACGAAGAAGTGGCATGACAAACAAATTCTCAGGCGAGAGTTTGCTCCAGGACAACAAGTTTTACTCTTCAATTCACGACTCAAACTCTTCCCGGGAAAGTTAAAATCAAGATGGACTGGTCCTTATACAATTCATGAAGTTTTCTCTTTTGGAGCAGTAGATTTAAAGGACAAGACAGGGAATATTTTCAGAGTTAATGGTCAGAGATTAAAGCACTACTATGGAGAGCAAATGGAGAGGAACTTTGCATTTATTCCTCTTGGAGATCCTAATTGATGATCATTGAAAAGTCTGGCTGTAGACTTTAAAACAAGCGCTTATGGGAGGCAACCCATAGATCTTTCTTTCTTTCTTTCATTTATTTTCCTATCTTTATTTATTTAGTTTTAATAAATTGGTTTTTGATGCAGGGTTATTTAGCATGAATAAAGAGCTGGAAAATTTTAAAACCTCGGAAGGTTCACCATGAAACCAGGGAAGTTCCTTTATTTCTTCAATCCTTTTTACTTTTGCATCACAATGAGGACATTGTTTAATTTAAGTTTGGGGGTGTAAACTCCTATAATCATTTGATCCTCTTGTTTTCTAAGTCTTGGGTTGTTGAGGGGTTGTTTGATTCTCTTACTAAGCATGCATTGGAGTAAGATTGAATTTTTTATGACTCTGAAATTTGTGATTGAAGATGGTTTTGACTAAAATTTTCAAAAATTTCTTTTATGTCAAGTGAAGTTTTGTGGGTACTTTGGTTTAAATCTTTGACCTTGAACACAATTGAGCACATAGTGATTTTTCTCTTATTCCATTTTGCTTATGAAGAGAAGAAGTTGAATTAATTGAAAGAGGGAGGTTCGATTTTGCTTTGCTCTAGAATCCGTTGATGGGTCCTTGAGGCGAAATCCTAGTTGAGACCAAATATCAGAGAAATGATCTAGGCATTTCTTTGGCATAACCAAAAAGCTTTCCCAGTCGTCCTAAATGTCATGCCATCATTACATGGTGTGTTTCCATAGTCAACCCCCTTGAGCCTTCATGAGCCTTTATTTATTCTTTGAACTACATAAACCATGCCAGCTCTAAGCCTGAAAAACAATGAATCAAAAAAAAAAAAAAAAAAAAGAAAAAAAGAAGTAGAAGAAGAAAAGAGAAAGAAAAAGAAAAAGAAGTCGCTAAGCAGAGTGTGAATTACCTCAGATTTTGTTAAAGGAAGTGTTGGTATTACATCAGTGAGTACAGCAATAATAATGCCACAAGTATGAGCATATTGCCAAGAAAGAGCTATGATTTGAATCATGTGAGTTTCTCTTTTAATGTTCTTTTCACTAAGTATTTTCCCAGTTTGATTTAATTTCCCATATCCAGTTCTTTCTTAACCCTCACCCTGTGGCCTATTATTACAACCTTATTAAAGACCTTTTGATCTCTGATTTTGGTGTTGACTACATTAGTGGAGAGGATTTCTGAAAATTGGACTTATGGGGTTAAGTTTTAAGAGAATTCTTCTGATTTTGGTTGTTCTACTTTTATCTGAGTTTGCAGGTAGTTTGAGGTTAAATTGACTATATCACACACACACTCAAGGTCTTAGCTTTAGGTTGAAGTAAACGCCTAACTCTTGCTTGGCAAATTGCAAAATTTTTCATTGATTTTCCTGCCATCTTTGATGTTAAAAGAGTAAGATACTAGAGATGAAATCTAAATTCATAAAAGCTTGGTGAGTGATGATACTTCTCTTTCGGGTTGAATCGATATTGCCTAAACTATCATTTGCTTTTCTTTTTTGTTTGAGGACAAACAAAATTGTAAGTTTGGGGGTATTTGATGACTTGCAAAATTTCATATTGCAGATTTTACAAGTTCGCTCGAGCGGAGGCTTTGGCCGCTTGAGCGAATTCAGGCAGATTCAAACGCTCGACTGCCGCTCGACAGGGAGCTCGAGCGGGTTGCTAAAAAACAAAGATCGCTCGAGTGGAGACATTAGCCGCTCGAGCGAAATCAGGCAGAGTCGAACGCTCGACGCGCGCTCGACACCCCGCTCGAGCGAACATCGTATTTTGACAGATTTTAGGTTTTCCGCCGTGAGACCATATAAAAGCAATTTTTTCACTCTAGAGCCGCGAGTTTTGACTGGAGAACACTTCTTGGGAGAGAAAAACATAGCTAGAGGGATTCAAATCATCTGTTTTTTGGAGAGGGAATTCTGATTATTGCTCGTACGTTGGAATCATACACGAGCACAGACGGGAGAAAAGCGTTGAATCGTTCCCTTGAGCTTTTGACGACGAGTTGCAGCTGCAAGGAGGATTTTTCAGTGTTTATTTTCTTCCCATCTTCTCAGAACAATTATGGTGAATTCGTTTATGTTGAATTCCACTTCTAGCATGAGCTAAATTTTCTTCTTTCGAGGAAAACGATGTAACCTATTTTCGAACTATGCTTGATTGTCTATGCTAATTTAATGCAATTCTCTCTTTGTTTATCTGATTTATTCTGAATTTATTGCTTCTAATTAACTGGCCATTGATTAGATGATAAGTAATCTTGTGATTTGCTATCGAAAGAGGGAATCATAGGGTAGATCTTGGATATTTCAGCATAGGTAAGTATAGAGATCGAAAGACTTGTATGAACCTATGTAGTAAATAAATCATTGGTCTTATTGCGTTCTTGATTATTGAATTTGCATATTCTTGTGTGAATTGATAACCAAGAGTCAATTCCAATTGACTATCAAAAGAGGCTTTTGGATGAATTAGAGATTTGCTAATAGACAAAAGAGATTTAAATTAAATTAGCTGGATGAGAAAAGCATAGTGAAGAAGTAGGTGAAATCGATTTCCTAGAAGTTTTCTTCCCATTAATTTGATCTTCGAACGTCAGTGTTATTTCCTTTGCATATTTTTCTTTGAGTTGATTTAGTTTAAATTGCAACTACAAAAATCTTAGTGAGTCCTCTAGATAAAATCAAGTTTAGTATAATTTTGGTATTTGACAAACGTAAGGTACGAATCCCTGAGGACGATACTTTTCTTATTACTTTACTATAAAACTACGATACTGTGCACTTGCAGTTTTGCACCGGTCAATTGCACGTGATGTATTTGCCATTTTTGTTTCCATCGTTGCATCTGAGTCTGCAATCAACACCAGTGAACATTTATTGGACCTCTTTCAAAACTCATTAGCACCGGAGATTGTCCAAGCACTAATCTGAATGCAAAATTGGTTGGGTTGTAATCCAATTCATTCTTGGAAGGTGGAGGAGTATGTAGAAGGCGTTGACATCGAAGGTAAATATTTTAATTTATACATTTTCTTTTCCTTCTTAAGGTAACACTTATTCAACTTTAGCAACTTCAACCTCAACTTATTCATAACTTAAGCAATAAGGTATGATTAATCTATCTATATGTGCATATATATATATTAGTAGTTCTATTTATAACTTTGCACCTAATATTCACAAGTTGCTTTTAAATGCAGGAGCAATTATTATTGGATTCTAACAGAGCTTTGACAATAAAGATAAAAATTCTCTAGTTCCTTTTCATGGATAGTTGGGTTGGTCCACCAGTTAATTTCAAGCCTTATAAATATATATATATATATATATTCTAGATCTTCCATATAAACATCAAGGGTATGGGTGGAAGCCTTGTGATTTTAGTGAACTGGTCCAACTCTTGGATTGTTTTGTACACATTCAATTTTCTGATGGAATGGAGTGCAGCAGATAACTGTTTCCATAGACACTTTCACTTTTGGTAACTAGTTCAAAACTAGTTCAAGATCATCATGAGATTGCACTGGTCGTCAATCTATTTTTTATATATATTTTTTGTTTTTCCTTTCTTTCTTCAACACTATTCCACTATTTAAGTAGTTAGAGAAAATAGTTTAAATGAATATTAAGGAATATTTAAACGATAAATAAATTGATATTCAATGTATTGAAAAAAGCAATATGCTTTGAATTAGATAAAAACATGTTTTAGTGTTTCTGGTTCAGAGACCAAAGTTTGAGCTTAACACTTTAAATTTGTTCAAAATTTAACTTTGACATCTCTTGCTTCTCATTCTTTTTTTCAGGCATGGGAAATGTGGGCAAAAGGAAAATGCTTAGAGATTGCAAATCCAACCTTGGGCAATTCCTAGGTAGTTCTTTTTTTTTTTTTTTTTTTTTTCTCTTTTAGCTGTTTAACTTGTTCTATGTCTTGGTAGATATGTTTCACTAATTGTGGGAATGTGAATGCTTATTTTTCTTTTCTAGATGTAGGAAGGAATTATTTGATGGGATTCGATTCCAATTTCAACGCCTAGTTTGGCTCTCCTCTAGTTGGTGCTTTAGAGCTACATCTCAGAGTTCTCTCTTTTTTTGTTTGTTTTAAGTTTTGTTTTATCACTTTTGCATCTATATATTTATTGGCTATCATGATAGCCCCACCTGATAAAGAAACTTGCTACTTGTATTTGGGATAGTATACATTCGGTTGGAATTCTTTTGGGAGATTTTTTAGGGGAGTTTTTATGTACTTGAGGGAGTTGTTTTTGTATTGGATTGGTGGATGGCTACCTCTTTCTCTCATTGTCTCTTTATTTGTTGCTACCTCACTTTTAGTTTATTAGAAAACATTATTATTATGACACAGTAAAAAAAAATCCCGGATATCTGGTTATAATGGGATTTTCGGATTGAAATCTAGAGATTTGAACCGGATTAATCTGGGTGAATACCCACCTGCTTTTTAAAATCCGGATCCAAATCGGGATGTTCTCGGATATCTGGATTTGGGTCCGAATGCACAATCCTAGCTATTATCAACAATTTTCTTCTGATGTACATTAGCTCTAGTATGCAAGATATTATTAAGAGCTTTCCATATTAACTTTTTCACCTTCCCTAGGACCTCCATTTCCACATTCTTTTCCATAACTCATCTTCCTTATTTGGAGTCATGGATTCCTCACTTTTTTGCCCTTTTTTCGTCAGAAATATAAAGTAAACACTCTTCATAGAATAAACACCTTTAGCAGCTCTGCACCAAATCAACTTGTCCTCAGCACTTCTAATACTGATTGGAAGACTACATATTCTATGTGCTTCCTCTTTGTTAAAAGTAGCTTCTACCACATCTCTATTCCAAATCCTTTTGTCAACATCAATTAGTTCAGCCACTCTTGCTCCAGCATCAAATAGACTAACAGTAGATTGAGCAGAATAGTTAAGAGGCCATGGAATCCATTTATGCTTCCACATTTGTATGCTCTTCCCATTACCAACCCACCAAACAAGCCCCTCCTTTAGCAAGTCCAAAACTGACCAGAGGCTTCTCCAAATAAAGGAAGAAAATTTTCCCAACTTTGGACTTCTAGAAATACTTTTCCTTAAAGATTCTAGCCACCAAAGAACCAGGGTCTTAAATGAATCTCCAACCTTGCTTGGCAAGCAAAGTTCTATTAAAACTCTCAAGATCCCTAAATCTCAAACCACCATTAGACTTAACCACACCCAACTTAGCCCAGCTTCTCTAGTGAATTCCTCTATCTGACTTATTGTGATTTCACCAAAATCGAGCTAATATGGCTTCAATCTCTCTATATAACTTTCCAAGAAACTTAAACAAACTCATAGTATAGGCAGGAATAGCTTTGCAAAACACTCTTGGTAAGGATTTCCTTTCTTGCTTTCAAAAACAAAGCATTCTTCCAGCTATTAATTCCTTTCCATATCTTATCTTTTAAGCCACTATAAATATTATATTTAGACTTTCCCACCATCATACATAAGCCCAAATATCTATCATAATTATTACACTGCACTCCAAGTTGCTGAGAAATGAAGACCCTGGTTGTTGTCTTTTTGTTTGAGCTGAACAGAAGAGAAGTCTTCTACTTATTAAGTGTCTGACCTGATGCCCTTTCATACTTGAGAAGAATATTATTAACATTATACCATTCTTCCAGCTTTGATCTTGCATCAGATAACATTATAATTTTTCATTTTTTTTAATTGTTTTTGAACCGTATATAGTTGCACCTATTAACAAAGACACCTGTGTTGGACTTGGTTCATATTGGTTTGAGTCTCATTAGGGGGATCACTTGATGTTTAACTATCCTATGCCCCTTTTGGGATCACTGATGGGTTGTTGGGTTGTTCACGTGATGATTGTGCACCTAGGCCTACGAGGCCGCACGAGATGATTGGACCCTTTCCTTTAGGGTCAAACAGGGTTAGTTCCCAGTTTTTCTCTTCCTCAAAACACCTAGAAAAGAGGGGTAGACAATCTGGGAGAGACAAGCTTGACCCTATGTGTGACGCCCCCAAATCCCCACGCACGGACACGGGAAAATCAAGACGTCCGGATGATGACATCACGGGTCACCACCCTAACAACGTGTGCCAAGTGTGTGCAAAAGCAACAATGTGCATGAGAAATACGCAGCGAAAAGCAAGTCAATAACTAAGTACCAGAATTTTTCTTGTTTAATACAAAGCTATTCAAAACATACATAAATAAATATTACAAAACACGAATATAAAATAATATCAAATACAAAGCATAACATCAGCAACCCGGCAGAGCCGCATCCTCGGGCTCAGCCTCCTCCTCCTCATCCTCGAACTTTGCACCAAAAGCTACGGAACCAAAAATGGTACCGCAGGTAAGTAAAACCCAAACACCACCAGATAAAAACACATAGAACTCAAGCAACATGGATGCAAGAAAAGCCAATGCACATGTCCCGTAAAACCATATTTTTACCACGCATGCCAAGAAATTTGGCCCATAAAAACATATCCTCAAAACCAAGCCTCTCCATTATCCCAGATAATGGCCCAAACCACCATTTTTCCAGAAAATGGATCAAAAGCCTCAAAACCAAAACTCGCCATTTTCCCAGAAAATGGCCCACATCCGAAAACCATAAAAACAAACCGGTTTTGCATGCACCATGATCTCCCCTAGGGATCATCCGCACACCCTGGCTCTGTGCCACACCGCAGGTAACGACTACGCATGTGACACCTAAACGAGCGATGCCCAGACTCGCGCCCAGCGCGTACCTGGCCAGGCCATCCTCTAGCCCTCGCCAGCGAAGGGCCACGGAGTCGGTGAGTAGAGCGAAGCCCAGACTCACGCCCAGCGCGTATCTGGCCAGGCCATCCTCTAGCCCTGCTCCCGTCGTCGCCCAGCGACAACTCAGAGGACTTCACTCAGTATTATCCACTCCCGAGTGACCAGAGGAGCTCCACCGAGATAATGACCCGTCCCGGCTTGGGCTCATGAGACACACACAACCGAAAATCCATTCACGCCAGCAAAACATGATTTCTCAAATAAAATAAAAAACACATGCATGCACCATGCAAATGCAATTATCAATGCACAAAACAAACAACCAACCATAATACAATAAATCAAGCAACTTCGTCCTCCATCCATCCGACCCCCGAACTCCTCAGACTCAGTCCGGAATCAACCAACCAGCAAATAAAATAAATTGAATGAGTGATATATATTTAAATCTGAAAATAGGGTTTGGAAAATACTTACAGCACTATACGCTAATTTTAGAAAACACCCGGCGTTGCAAACGGCGGAGAAAAAGTAACGTTACAGTGAAAAATCATTGTGGCCGTGGGTTGTGAAATACCCACTTTTGAAGGGGGACAAACCAGGACTTGGGATCGATAGGGAATGGTCTAGGGATGATTGTGAAGCTATTGGAAGTGGTGGTTGGCCGTGGGTGGCGGCGAAAATGCTGGAGAGAGGCCAGATTTCCCAAAAAGGAAAGGTAGCTCGTGGGAGCTGTTCCGGCGGTTGTTGGAGGCCGAAAATAGGTGGGTTACGACGGCAAGGGACCGGTGATGAAGTGGTGAAGAAATGGTGGCCGGAGGTGGAGCGACGGCGGCGGATCGAGCTAAAAACCGTGGAGCTTCAAGGGTTTTTTCGGGCCAAACGGCTGGCCGGATGGGGGTGGGAATTGGTGGGGAGGTGCGCCGGAGGGAGGGGGTTCGAATGGTATGGGCGGTGTTCAGCACGGCGGCCGGCGGCGGTGGTTCTGGGCGGAGAGAGAAATGGACGGAGAAAGGGGTAGAGAGAGATAGTTGCGCGGGACGCACGGGAGGAGGAGAAGAAGAAGAAAAAGAAAAAGAAAAAGAAAGAAGAAGAAAAAAAAGAAAAGAGAAAAAGGAAAAAGGAAAACGGGAAAAAAGAAATGTAGGAAAGAGATGAGGTCCAGTCCTCACTCTGGGAAACAAAACAAATCCGCCGAAACGAGATTAAAAACCGAAAACGACTAAAAAAAATAAAACACAACAACAAATAAATTAAAAACAAATTTTAAACGCAAAAAATTAAAATAACTAAACTAATATATTAATTAAAATAAAACAACCCTTCAGTGAAAATACACTCAAAAGCGGGTCACCACATCCTCCCCTCCTTAAAAACAAATTTCGTCCTCGAAATTTGCAGATCAACCACCCACTTAAAGCAAGCCACATAAAAGCACATAAACCAACTGTGACTAAGATTAAGATACATACCTTCATTATTCAAACAAGTATGGGTACTGCTCCCTCATGTCCGCTACTCGCTCCCAAGAGAAGTCTTGTGCTAACGGATCTCCCCAAGCCACCTTAACCAAAGGTATCGTCTTGGACCTCAACTGTTGCTCCTTCTAATCCATGATCTGCGACGGAACAACTTCATAAGTGAGATCCGGTTGCAACTGAATACCCTCTGGGTCGACGAAGTGTGCCTCTTGCTGTCCAAAGCTCTTCTTCAGGGATGATACGTGGAAGACATTATGAACATCCCCAAAATATTCTGGCAGAGCAACTCTATAGGCGACGGACCCTACTTTCTCCAGAATCTTAAAAGGGCCGACATACCTCGGATCTAGCTTCCTCTTCTTACCAGAACGCTTAACACCTCTCAAGGGAGAGACTTTAAGGTAAACCCAATCACCAACTTCAAAAGATAACTCTCTCCTCCTGGTATCAGCGTAACTTTTCTGGCGACTCTAAGCTGCCACCATTTTATCTCTGATGATCCAGACTTGGCTTTGCATTTCTTGAATTATTTCGGGTCCAATTATCCTACTCTCCCCGACTTCATCCCAACACAAGGGCGACCTGCACTTTCTCCCATAAAGAGCTTCATAGGGAGCCATCTGAATGGTCGCATGGAAGCTGTTATTATATCCAAACTCGATGAGCGGCAAATGGTTTTCCCAACTCCCTCGAAATTCCATGACACATGCTCGCAACATGTCTTCAAGGGTCTGAATGGTGCGCTCTGACTGGCCGTCTGTCTGCGGGTGATATGCAGTACTGAACTTCAACTTAGTACCCAAAGCTGCCTGCAAACTCTTCCAGAACTGCGACGTGAACCTCGGGTCTCGATCCGACACTATACTCTTTGGTATGCCGTGTAGCCGCACTATCTCCTTGACCTACAAGCGGGTCAACTTACCCAAAGAGTCGGTGTTATTAACAGGTAGAAAATGAGCACTCTTCATTAACCGGTCAAGAGTCAGCCAAACAGAATTTTTCCCACTAGGCATTCTCGGCAAACCCACTACAAAGTCCATCGTGATGTCATCCCATTTCCACTCAGGAATAGGGAGGGGTTGGAGCATACTTGCAGGTCTTTGATGCTCGACCTTCACTTGATGGCATGTGTGGCATTTCTCAACATACAAGGCAATATCCTTCTTCATTCCATCCCACCAGTAATTTTTCTTCAAGTCCCGGCACATCTTTGTACTACCGGGATGAACTGAATAAGGGGCCGCATAAGCTTCTGCCATGATCCATTCTTTGAATTCTGAGTCTTTAGGGACCACTCTGCGATCTCGGAACCGAAGTATCCCATCGTTATCCATGCTATAATGCAACGGCCCTTGAGATTTTCTGACTCTTTTACTGATGTTCAGCAGCTTCGGATCCTTCCTTTGGAGAGTCTTCAATTCTTCAAAATCAGTTACCCGAATATCAAGAACTGAAGATAAAATCTCTTCTTGCTGCGAACTCTCTATAAGGAGCCTTCTCATCCCACAAAGCAACAAATCCAATTCTGACGGCTCGGCTTCATCCTCCAAGTGTGACTTCCGGCTCAAAGCATCAGCAACTATATTAGCCTTCCTCGGATGGTACTTGATCTCACACTAATAGTCACTGATTAGCTCCAGCCATCGCCTCTGCCTCATATTCAAATTTTTCTAGGAAAACAAATGCTTCAAGCTCTTGTGATCAGTAAATACCTCGCAAGCTTCCCCATACAAGAAGTGCCGCCAGATCTTGAGAGCAACAACAACGCAGCCAATTCTAGATCGTGTGTCGGATAATTCTTCTCATGGTCCTTTAGCTGACGAGATGCATAGGCAACAACCCGTCCTTCCGTCATAAGGACACAACCCAAACCAAATTTAGTCGCATCACTGAAGACTACGAATGGCTTATGCGGTTCTGGGAGCGCTAACACTCGTGCTGTCGTCAACCTGTTCTTTAATTCTTGGAAGCTTCTCTCACATTTATATGACCAAACAAATTCTGTATTCTTCCGAGTCAAAGTTGTGAGAGGTCCGGATAGGTGAGCAAAACCCTCTACAAATCTTCGGTAGTACCCAGCGAGCCCCAAGAAACTCCGGATCTCGAGCACTGTAGTCGGGCGCTGCCATGACAAAATGGCTTCTACCTTACTAGGATCAACAGCAACTCCGTCTCGGGAAATTACATGCCTAAGAAATTTAACTTCTTCCAACCAGAATTCACACTTGCTGAGCTTGGCGTACAACTGGTGTTCTCTCAATTTCCCAAGTACTAGACGAAGATGATACACATGCTCTTCAACATCTCGGGAATAAATCAGAATATCATCAATAAATACTACCACAAAGGAATCCAGATAAGGTCGAAACACTCGATTCATTAAATCCATGAAAGCAGCAGGGGCATTAGCTAACCCAAACGGCATCACCTTAAATTCATAATGTCCATACCTCGACCTGAAGGCAGTTTTAGGCACATCCTTGTCTCTGATCCTCAGCTGGTAGTATCCCAACCTCAAATCAATTTTAGAGAACACGGCTGCTCCTTGAAGCTGATCAAATAAATCATCTATCCGCGGGAGAGGATATTTATTTTTGATGGTCACCTTATTCAATTCCCGATAATCAATGCACATACGGAGGGTTCCATCTTTCTTTTTAACAAATAAAACTGGTGCACCCCACGGTGACGTACTAGGCTGAATAAATCCCTTCTCTACCAGCTCTTGCAACTGAGTCTTCAACTCTTTTAATTCAGCCGGTGCCATGCGATAAGGAGCTTTATGCATAGGAGCCGCTCCAGGTTCCAAGTCTATAACAAACTCCATTTCCCGAACAGGGGGTAGTCCGGGCAAGTCATCCACAAACACATCGGGGAATTCTTCCACAACTGGAATGTCTGCCAACGACTTCTTCTCAGATGGCGTGGACACCATCTGAACCAAGAATGCATCCGCTCCCCATGCAATCTCTCTTCTTACTTGAATCGCCGATATAATTATCGGCTTTTCTTTTAATTTACTCCCCGCAAATTCCAGACAATCACCATCTGGAAGCTGAAAGCTAATTATCCGACTTCTGTAATTAATACTAGCAGAATATCGGTATAGCCAATCCATTCCGAGGATGATATCAAAACCCAACAGCTTGAATACCACCAAATCAGCATCCAAGAACCTTCCCTCAAAATTTAACGGGCATCCCAAAGCAACCTTGGAACACCACACCATTTCACCATCGGGTAGAGCCACTACCATAGCCTTCGGCAACAGTTCTGTGACCAAATTACACACCCGCGCAAACGTGGAAGATACAAATGACTGCGACGCACCGGAATCAAACAAAGTACAAGCATAAAACTCATACAAACGGACTCTTCCTGAACCAAACACATCAACCCATGAAATCCAAAAAAGCAAAGAAGAAACCAAATACACCAAAAATTAAATCCAACTTAAAATTAAATTAATCCATACCTGTGATTACTCCAGCATCATGGGTCGCTGGCGCCTCATCATGCACCTCTACGGGTGTGACAGCATAAACCCGGGCTTGCACTGTTTGTCTCGGGTTTGTTCTTCCACCGCGTCTACCTCCATGGCTTCCTTGAACTGTTCTTGGACATTCTCGGGCAAAGTGACCCTGCTGGCCACAATTATAACATCGAGCCCCACCAGAAGGGCACTCACCCACATGGGCTCTATTGCAAACTCCGCAAACAGGCACACGTCCTCCCATGCAAACACTTGAGGATGCTTGCGGTCGAGTCCCGGTCCGCTGAACAAATTTCTGAGGCAAACCCGAGCTGCTTCCTTCACTAGAAAAACTCTGCCTCTTATGCCCTGGAGGGGAGTCCATACTCAGATTATTTTCTCGTTCCACTAGGGTGATAAGGTGAGGAGCAAATCGCCCAAGTTCTATGAATCTCCGGGCGTACTGTTCCACTGTCGCGCCCCCTTGGACCAAATCTGAGAACTCTCTCGCCTTTTGCTTCCTTACCGATGCAGGAAAGAAGCGGTCATTAAATTCCTTCTTGAAGCGCTGCCAAGTCACCGCAGCAAAAGATCCCAATTCTGATTCCAGCATCACCCTCTTGGTATCCCACCAATCAGAAGCGGTACCTTGCAAGAGATAGCTGGCGTAGAGTACTTGTTGCGCCTCGGTGCATCCACACACCTCAAATGTTCTCTCCAGGTCTTTGATCCATTTTCCAGCTTGAAGTGGATCCTCTTCTCCAATGAAGTGTGGAGTCCTATGCGCCAGGAAGCGCTCATAGGTGCACCCGGCTTGCACCATGCTACTGGACCCTCCCGGGTACATCCAAGGCCCTCCCTGATATGGCCAAGGACCCCCCAGTTGCGGCCAAAATCCTTCTTGTTGTGGACAAGGCCCTCCTTGTGGCGGCCAGGGACCCCCTTGTTGTGGCCAAGGTCCCCCTGGTTGTGGCCAAGGCCCTGTCTGTTGTGGCCTATAACTTTGCTGCAAAAACTCCGTCATTTGCCGTATGGCTTGGGCTATGGAGTCATCTCTTGATGTATTGTCCCGTGGCTCCTGAGTAGATTTCTTTGGCCTTCCCATTTTCCTGCCACCACAACCTTTGACCCCTTTTTAGAAAACAAAAACAAAACCAACACCATGACTCACTCAAAAATGAGTAGCACTAATGCTATCCCAAGTTCAGGAGGATGTCGTGTAATAATTAGGAATAAATTCCTAGATCGTCTCCTCAGGGAAAGTTGCTTAAAATTAAACTCGTTGAAAAAATGTGAAAAACTTCACAAAGAGAAAATAAAATGATGGTATGTGCAATGGATGGAAAAGGGTACTAGTCATGGACTAGATTCATGTCTTTTGATTTTGATTGTCGGATTGGAATGTAAAGGACTAATAGATTAAACTCAGAAATTAATAAAATTAAATTAAGCATTAAACTAAATTAGAAAGTAATTGACAAACCATGAATTGAAAATTGAAAATGCCCAAACCAAGATTCTAGAATTCATCTTTGTAATTAAATCAAAAATCTTCAAAATAACACATAACAATTGTAATCACTATTAAATGAAAACTTCAAGATGTGCGAAAAATAAATAACAGGAAATAAGTAAACAGAAAATAAATTACCCTAAGTTCTAAGTAAAAAAATATCTCAAAAGTATTCTATAAACTTTAAACTGAAGTTAAATAAAATAGGGAACGAAAAGTCTAAACGAAAACTTCCTTTCACTATTCAATTGAAATTTAAAAGCAAAAAGGAACAATTTCTCATGTATCACTCTTGAAAATTAATCTCTAAACCTTTAATAAAAGCTCTAGAACAATTCCTCTGCTCTCCACGTATGATGTTCAAAAAAATCAAAAACAAAAACAAAAGCTTAAAACCAAATCTTTCTTGCAATAAATTAAGGTAACACAATTAATTAGAACTTCTAAAACAATTCTTTATGAAACAAAATAGCACACTTGATTAAAACTTCTAAAACAATTTCTTTTTGTTACATGAAATAAACTAGTAATGAAACAAACTAGCACACTTAATATTAAGGTATTACTCTTAATGAAATAAAAGTCTAGAACAAATCTTAATACACTTAATAAAAATGATAAAACAACAAAGCTTTGAAACTAAAAGGAGAAACAAAATTTCTTAAAACAAAAAGGAGCTAATTCTTTCAAGTACATAGCAGAAAATTGTGTGTGTTGAGTTGTGTTTGTCTAAGTTTGAGTTGTCCTAGTTGTTCTCTTTGTAAGCTTCGGACTGCACCCATTTTATAGCCGAACAACTTGGCTAGTTCATCTCTCATTGAATTGGTTTCACACTTCAATCTTGCATTCACACTTTAATTCAGCCATCTTTTGCTTTCACACCTTAATTTCGGCCACTTCTTGTTCCATTCACACTCAATTTGTTTCACAATTCAGCCGCCTCTTGCATTTCTCTTAATTGCCGTGTCTTGCATTGCATTCCTCCTCTCTTATTTTATTCAATTGGTTTCTTAATTCAAACCAAACAACCAAGTCTTCATGCCTAACTTCTTGCCTAACTTCTTGCCTAACTTGTTGACTAACTTCATGCAAATTCATACACGGTTTCTTCATTGCCTCTCCAACCGACTTCTTCAATTCCAGTACACAACATACTTTAATTCCAACATATCATGCATTTTAATGTCAGCACATGTTTCTCTATATTTTCTTCTTTATACATGTCAAGATTCAATGAATTTCC
Organism: Carya illinoinensis; assembly: GCF_018687715.1. Lineage (NCBI taxonomy): Eukaryota > Viridiplantae > Streptophyta > Magnoliopsida > Fagales > Juglandaceae > Carya > Carya illinoinensis. Next base: position 15,699,720 of record NC_056765.1, read on the forward strand.
ACCGATTTCTCCTCTCTTTGTTAAAAACTCCTACACGGTTCTTTTTTCTTTTTCACATCCAGCAATATATATATATATAAATAGCTGCCCCAAGTAGCAAACTCATTCCTCCAATTCACGGCTCTTCATTAATAATCACCACCAACTCCAAAAGTCAAGTAATGCATGGCACCTCCTTTTTTAGACTTTAACTTTGCATGGACAGCAGCAGCCTTTGATTGCACCAACTTCTTCACATGTTCCTCACCTTAATTTAGCTGCACCAACCGATGTAAGTTAAGCCAAACAAGCAGCCTTGCAATTAATGTATAATTTAGGTGGGTTGGAAATGAGTTGGTGGATTTGTGGGGTAATTGGTGTAGCCGTGTATGAGGTTAGATTGAGTTGGGATTGTTTGAATGGTGGGAAAGCTCAAGACAAAGTATGAACAAGGCATGAACATAATGAACCATGGTATGCATGAAAAATGGAGATGGAGATTAAAAAAAAGAAAACACTCAACAACAAAATAACACAAATGAAAAATTAGTTTGAGCAACTTCCATTCAAAGATGGCAAGAAGTGCTTCTATCTTTTGAGGTTCATGAATTGAACCCAAAAGATGGAAAGATAGCTCAAGAAACTTTATGAACATGAAGAACAAGAAAAACAATGGTACAAATGCAAATGATAATGGAAAGCAAGAAAAATTATAGACTAGAATGCACAGTAATCAATAGTTGGTAGAATTGAAGCAGAAATTCATGCTTTTAATCAATTAAAATCACAACTTTGATTTATTCATTTTAACCATTTTTCCATTTAAAACCAATAATAATGTCATGATGAATTTAAAATACATTGGTTTTAAATAGCTAAAATGTGCAATATTTCAGCTCAATCACACCCCCCAACTAGCATTTTGCTAATCCTTGAGCAAAATAGTGAAAATTAATTGAGATGAACATTACATAAAGCTCGAAATTCAAACAAAAACAATCAAACATAATTCTGAATTCTCACAAAAAAATTGATTCGTGACTACTCAACACCATGAGTTGTATCCACAAGGAAAGTCTCAGTAATTGTTCACTTAGAATTGGGGCAAATGTCTTAGAACTCAGATATGTGTGTGTGGCTAAACCTCTGTATGTTCCTCACTAATAAACATGATTTATCATAGGATTTTTCAACCTTAAGATTAATCATTATTGATTCTAACTACCTCAAAGCCTAAGGGACTAGCAGTTTTCACGCCAACTCTGTTTAAAGGTTGATCATTCAACCCCCAAAGTTTTGGGTAATTGTTTCTAGCCCTTTATTTAGGAAAACTTACACGATCTTTTTCTTGTCTTTTTTTTTCTTTTTTTTTTCTTTTAGGTACTAATAATATTTTTTTTTCTTTTATATAAGGCACGGTAGTCCTGCAGTTTACTTCTCCTATTTTAAATCAATGAACATTAATGAGGAACACTACAAGTGTAAGCATGTGCAAAATGTTCTTTCAAAACTTGCCCTTCATTCTATATAAATTATACTAATTCTCATTTTTGTAAATATCGCATCCCGGTGTTTCAAGTCACTCCTCAACAAAGTATGAGGCATCATAAGTCATGTTCTATGCTTAAGGTTGAAAATAAATCTTCACAAAATAATTCCGCTCAACTATTCCACCAAGATACACAAATCTAACAAACATGCCAGAAGTGTGTGTTAATCGTTTATGTTTCAATGCACCTCACAAATTATTTTTTTTGTTTTTTTTTTTTAGGTACTAATAATTTTTTTTAACACATTTTTAACAGAATTTTAACACATTTTTAACAGAAAACCCTCCCCCCAACTAAATGCGACATTGTCCTCAATGTTCAGCAATTGAATATTCGATGATGTATGTTATACAGACATGAATTGGAGCAAGATAAACACTGTAGAACATATATTGAGACGAAAATGATTAAACAGAGAGGAAAAAGTTCACCTGAGATATTCGAGCGTACACAAGGAGTAGATTTCTGTCAAAGTTAAAAACACAAAAAGCAAAAGAAAGAAAAACAGAACAAACAAATACGGTATATACAATGAAGAATCCGAAATTAATTCAAAATGCAAAACAAGCAAGAAAGTAAAAGAAATATATATATATATATATATTTTTTTTTTTACTTTTACATAAACTTGAGGTTCTTAGCCTCATGTTTGAGACACTCATTCTCTTCATATAATATCATGTCATCCCTATCCATGGGAACCGGCAAGCTGAATGAAGAATCTAATAGAGATTTCAACTGTTTATTCTTCTGCCGAATGATTCCTTCCCTTGTGTGAGACTCTTGAACAATTCGTTGAAGAACAACAATTTGTTCTTTAAGCCTTTCAACCTCATGGTTTTTGGCTTGTACCCGCTGGGAAAAAGCAACAATAGAGGATGAGTAGCGAGTCCCAATACTCACCAAGTCGTAGATAGCATCGGAGTCTGACTTATTAGCCAAACTATTATTCTCTTGTTGCAACATGGCACCAATGGTAGTTGTAGAAAGGACAGGAGGTTGAGATGCAGAATGCCTCATGGATGGATTTAGAGAAATGTTAGAAGAATGAGCCATTGACAAAAGAATAGAAGGCTTAAAATGAGAATGTTGAAAGAATGCAGATGAGTTATAGAGATGAGAAGAAAACTTGATGCGGATTGGATGAACTTCAGGACTGATTTTATAGAGATAGCATAAAGAACCAGACGAGCTATCATCCAAGTCAAAGAGTAATGTGATTTTTTTTTCGGTGAAAATGACATTTCTTAGAAACTCGGAGCCTTCAATCTCGTTTGTCAACAACATCAGGTGATTTTTTTTCAAATCTCCAGCTACACTTGTCAGGTCACAGACGGATCCAATTTTTTTTTTATTTTTTTTATTTTTTTTATTTTTTATTTTTTTATATATGTGTGCACACATGCTACCCCCCAACTAGTGAGAGACATAGTCCTCAATGAATCGAACGAAAGAAAACAAAGTGCACAGAACAAAGCAAGCCAAACAAACAATCAACATGAAATATAAAATCAAAGCAAACGAACAAATAAAAACAAAGCAAGTAAAGAAAACTGTAAAGAAGGAAAAACAACTTAAAACACTTCCCTGGGGTCTTGCACAAGCAAGATCTCATCATGTGGATCAAAGACCTTCAGAAATGACTTTAGACGTTGTCCATTGACAGTGAAGCTATTACCATTCTTTGGATTGACAATGTCTACCGCGCCATGAGGATGAACGGTCTTTACAATGTACGGCCCACTCCATCGGGTTTTCAACTTTCCAGGAAAAATATGCAAGCAAGAGTTGTAAAGAAGAACTTCCTGGCCAAGTGTGAAATGCTTTGGATGAATTTTCTGATCATGCAAAATTTTCATGCGTTCCTTTGCCATTTGCGCATTTTCATAAGCATTCTGACGAGCTTCATCCAATTCATTGATCTGCAATTTTCTCAGCCCTGAAGCTTTATCAAGTGACATGTTAACATGTTTTATGGCCCAAAGAGCTCGATGCTGAATATCAACAGGTAAATGACAAGCTTTACCATAAACTAATCGATAGGGAGACATCCCTAGATTTGTTTTAAAAGCTGTCCTATAAGCCCACAAAGCATCAAGAAACTTAATCGACCAATCTTTCCTATTAGGATTTACTGTTTTCTCCAGAATGATTTTTATTTCTCTGTTTGCCAATTCAGCTTGCCCATTTGTTTGAGGGTGATAAGGGGTAGAAACTCTATGTGTGATACCATATTTCTTCACAAGTGTAGAAAATGGTTTATTGCAAAAATGAGAACCCCCGTCACTAATGATAACCTTGGGCATGCCAAATCGAGCAAACAAAGATTGTAAAAACTTTAGTACAACATGATGGTCATTGGTTTTGCAAGCGATGGCCTCAACCCACTTTGAAACATAGTCCACAGCCAATAAAATATATGTGTTTCCAAAAGAAACCGGAAAAGGTCCCATGAAGTCTATTCCCCAACAATCAAAGATTTCTAAAGTAAGAATGGGGGAAAGGGGCATTATGTTTCTTTTGCTAATGGCTCCCAACTTTTGACAAGACTCACATGCTTTACAAAAATTGTAAGCATCCTTAAACATGGAAGGCCAATAAAAACCGCTTTGCAAAATTTTTGCCACTGTTTTATTTGCTGAAAAATGACCACCACATGCACCCGTATGACAAAATCTCAATACTGAAGAAAACTCATCATTAGGAATGCATCTCCGAATCAATTGATCCGAACAATACTTGAAAAGATAAGGGTCATCAAAGTAGAAATGTTTTACCTCAGATAGAAACCGACGCTTATCTTGGGTTGACCATTCAGAAGGCATCCGCTCAGTCACCAGATAATTGACTATATCAGCATACCAGGGAGCTTTATCAACCATAAACAGATGCTCATCCGGAAAACTATCATCAAGAGGAAGGCTGACATTTGAAGAAGGAGATGATGACAATCTAGAGAGGTGGTCAGCTACCACATTTTCAACTCCTTTCTTGTCCTTAATGTTGATGTTGAACTCTTGAAGTAATAGAATCCAGCGAATCAAGCGTGGTTTTGCATCTTTCTTAGCCAACAAATACTTAAGAGCAAAGTGGTCAGTGAAAATAGTAACAGGAGAACCAAGAATATAAGCCCGGAATTTATCAAGTGCAAAAACAACTGCAAGCAATTCTTTTTCAGTAGTGGTATAATTTTTCTGGGCATCATTCAAGGTTCTACTAGCATAATAAATCACAAAAGGTTTGTTATCCACTCGCTGCCCCAAAACAGCTCCTAAGGCATAGTCACTAGCATCTGTCATAATCTCAAAGGGAAGGTCCCAATGCGGGGGTTGCACAATAGGGGCAGTGGTAAGCGACTTTTTCAAGGTATCAAAAGCTTTTCGGCACTCATCAGTCGAAACAAATTCAATATCATTTTGTAAAAGAGTGCACAAAGGTTTTGTAATGGAACTAAACCCTTGAATAAACCGCCTATAAAAGCCAGCATGACCAAGAAATATCCCTAACTGTCCTAGGGATAGGAAGTTTAGATATTAATTCAATTTTTGCCTTGTCAACCTTTATACCCTCAGAAGAAACAATATGCCCTAATACAATGCCCTGAGTAACCATAAATTGGCATTTCTCCCAATTAAGTAAAAGATTTTTTTCCTCACATCTCTGGAGAATACGTGCCAAATTATGCAAACAACTCTCAAAGGATTTTCCAAAAACAGAGAAATCATCCATGAATATTTCACAAATATCATCAATCATGTCAGAAAAAATACTCATCATGCATCTCTGAAAAGTAGCTGGAGCATTACACAAACCAAAAGGCATTCTAGTAAAAGCAAAAGTGCCAAAAGGACAGGTGAAAGTGGTTTTCTCCTGATCCTCAGGTGCTACAGCAATTTGATAATAACCAGAATAGCCATCCAATAAACAATAATATGCATTACCAGCTACTCTTTCCAAAATTTGATCCAAGAATAGTAAAGGAAAATGATCCTTCCTACTGGCTGAATTAAGTTTTCTATAATCAATGCACATTCTCCAGCCAGTAACCATTCTAGTTGGATTCAACTCATTTTTATCATTTTTTATGACAGTCAAACCAGATTTCTTTGGTACCACTTGAGTTGGACTTACCCACTTACTGTCTGAGATGGGGTAAATGATTCCCACTGCGAGTAGCTTAAGCACTTCCTCTTTCACGACTTCCTTCATGGTAGGATTGAGCCTACGTTGAGCATCACAAACTGGTTTAGCATCGTCTTCAAGATGGATTCTGTGAGTACATACAGCGGCATCAATGCCTTTGATGTCGGCTATTGTCCAACCAATTGCACCTCGATGCTTTCTTAATACTTCAATCAACTGGGCTTCATCCTTCTGATTTAGCTTTGAGGAAATCACCACCGGAAAAGTTCCTTCTTCAGGTCCAAGAAACGCATACTTTAAATCTTGAGGAAGCAGTTTCAGTTCCAACTGAGGAACTTCTTCCTCTGAAGATCTAAGTATGTCTGGTGGTGGTAGAGCTTCGAACTGGGGTTTCCATCTTGCTCCCGCAAATTGTACTTCAAGTGGTAAAGATGAATCTGCAAAACAATAAAAAAAATCAAAGTCATCTTCATCGATATGATCAATTTTCTCATCAAGTAAAAATTCAGGTGTCTGAAAAATATAATCAACATCAGAGAAAGGAGAAGTTGAGCAAATAAAATCTGTTGGTGTCAAACTCTCCACAGCATTCAAATCACTTGTGTCATCAAAATGTGCCGGCATCTTGCAAGCGTTGAAAACATTCAACTCAAGTGCCATGTTTCCAAAGGTAAGCTTCAAAACTCCACTTCTGAAATTGATCAAAGCATTTGATGTAGCTAGAAATGGTCTTCCTAGGATGACAGGAGCTTGGTAAATAGTGGAGACCGGCTGTTGCATGTCAAGAACTACAAAATCTACTGGGTAGTAGAATTTGTCCACCTAGACCAACACATCCTCTGCAATACCCTTCGGTACCTTAACTGATCTGTTAGCCAGCTATAGCATGATGGAGGTCTTTTTTAGCTCACCCAATCCCAACTGCTCATATACTGAGAATGGTAGCAAGTTCACACTACTCCCCAAATCAAGTAAAGCTCTCCCAATGCGTGATTCACCAATCATAATGGAGATGTTGGGAGAGTCGGGATCTCCAAACTTCTGAGGAGTCTCACTCAATATCAATGCACTAACTTGCTCCGTTAGGAAAGCTTTCTTCTTCACATTCAGCTTCCTCTTCACCGTGCACAAGTCCTTCAAAAATTTTGCATATGAAGGCACTTGTTGTATGGCATCCAAGAGTGGAATATTGATTTTCACTTGCTTGAAAATCTCTTGAATTTCCGTGTGATACTTGTTCTTTTTGCCAGCTGCCAATCTCTGAGGATAGGGTACCACAGGTTGGTATCCCTTACTAGTTTCAGCATCTGCACTCACAGGCTTTTTCTGTTCTGGTCTCGCTACCTCTGGTTCTTTTTCAGCTTCATCCGTCTCTACTGCATCTTTAGGCGTAGGAGCAATTACCTCTGTGTCTATGGTCATCTCAGGTCGGGAAACTTCCTTCCCACTTCTCAAAGTAAGAACAGTTTTTGCTGTCTCAATAACGTCTCCTGAGACATTATGCACTTGATGTTGTTGTTGTCTGTATACTTGAGGATTAGGCTGAGGCTGTGCAGGAAATTTCCCTTTCTCAAGGGTGCTCAAGGTTGTGTTCATCTTATTAACAGTGCCACGCAACTCATTTATGGCCTGAGTATTTTGATTATTTGTGGTGGCCTGAATCTGCATGAATTGCTGAAGTGTATTGGCCATCTGTGCCATACTGTCATCTAGAGTCTTCTTGGCAGATAATGAAGGCTGAGGACTTTGTGCAGCTACATGAGGCTAAAATCCAGGAGGAGCTACATAAGGATAGCTCTGAGGATTTTGATATGGCGGATACTGGTGCTAAGGAGCACCTTGATTAAATGGCTGCTGCTGAGGTGGTGGGGACCGACCAGGCTGATCATTTCTCCATTAGAAATTTGGGTGATTTCTCCACCCCGGATTATATGTGTTGGAGAAAGGCTGATTCTATGCTCGATTGACCCAGTTAGCTGATTGTATTGGCTCAGACCCACCTTCTTGAAATACTGGCATAATTGGGCAGTCTTGGGTCTTATGGTTTGAATCAGCACATATAGAACATGTCTCTGCTACTTTTGCAGCCTTTACTTTTTCCATTTCCATGACCTCCATTCTTCTAGTCAATGCAGTTATTCGGGCTTGAACATCAGTGTCTCCTTTAAGCTCATATCTGCCCCCTCCAGAAATAGCCCTCAGTGGCTGTGCTGTTAATGGAACTCGATCAGTACAAGTATTCCATTGTTGTGCGCTCTCAGCAAGGTAGTCGAAAAATGATAATGCTTCATCAGGTTCCTTGCTGAAGAACTCCCCATTGCACATTGTCTGAACAAATTGCTTGCATTCCAGAGTGAGACCAGTGTAAAAATAGCTGACCAGCCTCCAGGATTCAAAACCATGATGTGGACAAATGTTCACCAAATCCTTAAATTTTTCCCAACTGGCCTGAAAGGTCTCATCAGGTCTCTGATTGAACTGGCTGATCTGCTCCTGTAAAAATTGAGTTCTCTGAAAAGGAAAAAATTTCTGTAAGAATTCACGCTGCATGTTAGACCAACTAGAAATGGAATTAGGTCTCAAATAGTTAAACCAAATCTTCGCTTTATCCTTTAAAGAGAAAGGAAATAAACGAAGTCTAATGAATTCATCAGTAACAGCCCTAGTGATAAAAGTAGCACAAGCCAGCTCAAAATCTATCAAGTGCTGGTAAGGACTCTCAGAATCCATCCCATGGAACTGAGGTATCACTGACATCATACCATACTTGATAGAGAGATTTGGTGCATTTTTTAGGTAAAATTATGCATGAAGGTGTAGTGGTACGAGTGGATTGCAAATAGTCCTTAAGAGTGCGTGGTGCAGGTGCAGCCATGTTTTCTGATTCAATTTCAATTTCGTCACCTGGTTCACTCAAAGAAAAGACAGACGAGCTATCTATCTCCAAGCTGTGTATACTACTCTCAACACTCGATGTGACTCGAAGCAACCTATTTGAAGTGTCTCTTACCCATGACATGAAACATCAGTTTAGAGAAGCAAAATAAAAAAATAATAATAATAATAACGAGTTTAAATTCAAGTTAAAATACTATCCCCGACAACGGCGCCAAAAACTTGACTCACTCAAAAATGAGTAGCACTAATGCTATCCCAAGTGCAGGAGGATGTCGTGTAATAATTAGGAATAAATTCCTAGATCGTCTCCTCAGGGAAAGTTGCTTAAAATTAAACTCGTTGAAAAAATGTGAAAAACTTCACAAAGAGAAAATAAAATGATGGTATGTGCAATGGATGGAAAAGGGTACTAGTCATGGACTAGATTCATGTCTTTCGATTTTGATTGTCGGATTGGAATGTAAAGGACTAATAGATTAAACTCAGAAATTAATAAAATTAAATTAAGCATTAAACTAAAATAGAAAGTAATTGACCATGAATTGAAAATTGAAAATGCCCAAAACCAAGATTCTAGAATTCATCTTTGTAATTAAATCAAAAATCCTCAAAATAACACATAACAATTGTAATCACTATTAAATGAAAACTTAAAAAGATGTGCAAAAAATAAATAACACGAAATAAGTAAACAGAAAATAAATTACCCTAAGTTCTAAGTAAAAAAATATCTCAAAAGTATTCTATAAACTTTAAACTGAAGTTAAATAAAATAGGGAACAAAAAGTCTAAACGAAAACTTCCTTTCACTATTCAATTGAAATTTAAAAGCAAAAAGGAACAATTTCTCACGTATCACTCTTGAAAATTAATCTCTAAACCTTTAATAAAAACTCTAGAACAATTCCTCTGCTCTCCACGTATGATGTTCAGAAAAATCAAAAACAAAAACAAAAGCTTAAAACCAAACCTTTCTTGCAATAAATTAAGGTAACACAATTAATTAGAACTTCTAAAACAATTCTTTATGAAACAAAATAGCACACTTGATTAAAACTTCTAAAACAATTTCTTTTTGTTACATGAAATAAACTAGTAATGAAACAAACTAGCACACTTAATATTAAGGTATTACTCTTAATGAAATAAAAGTCTGAACAAATCTTAATACACTTAATAAAAATGATAAAACAACAAAGCTTTGAAACTAAAAGGAGAAACAAAATTTCTTAAAACAAAAAGGAGCTAATTCTTTCAAGTACATAGCAGAAAATTGTGCGTGTTGAGTTGTGTTTGTCTAAGTTTGAGTTGTCCTAGTTGTTCTCTTTGTAAGCTTCGGATTGCACCCATTTTATAGCCGAACATCTTGGCTAGTTCATCTCTCATTCAATTGGTTTCACACTTCAATCTTGCATTCACACTTTAATTCAGCCACCTTTTGCATTCACACCATAATTTCGGCCACTTCTTGTTGCATTCACACTCAATTTGTTTCACAATTCAGCCGCCTCTTGCATTTCTCTTAATTGCCGTGTCTTGCATTGCATTCCTCCTCTCTTATTTTATTCAATTGGTTTCTTAATTCAAACCAAACAACCAAGTCTTCATGCCTAACTTCTTGCCTAACTTGTTGCCTAACTTGTTGACTAACTTCATGCAAATTCATACACGGTTTCTTCATTGCCTCTCCAGCCGACTTCTTCAATTTGTTTTCTTCAATTTCAGCACACAACATACTTTAATTCCAGCACATCATGCATTTTAATTTCAGCACATGTTTCTCTATATTTTCTTCTTTATACATGTCAAGCTTCAATGAATTTCCACCGATTTCTCCTCTCTTTGTTAAAAACTCCTACACGGTTCTTCTTTCTTTTTCACATCCAGCAATATATATATATATATAAATAGTTGCCCCAAGTTGCAAACTCATTCCTCCAATTCACGGCTCTTCATTAATAATCACCACCAACTCCACAAGTCAAGTAATGCATGGCACCTCCCTTTTTAGACTTTAACTTTGCATGGACAGCAGCAGCCTTTGATTGCACCAACTTCTTCACATGTTCCTCACCTTAATTTAGCTGCACCAACCGATGTAAGTTAAGCCAAACAAGCAGCCTTGCAATTAATGTATAATTTAGGTGGGTTGGAAGTGAGTTGGTGGATTTGTGGGGTGATTGGTGTAGCCGTGTATGAGCTTAGATTGAGTTGGGATTGTTTGAATGGTGGGAAAGCTCAAGACAAAGTATGAACAAGGCATGAACATAATGAACCATGGTATGCATGAAAAATGGAGATGGAGATTAAAAAAAAGAAAACACTCAACAACAAAATAACACAAATGAAAAATTAGCTTGAGCAACTTCCATTCAAAGATGGCAATAAGTGCTTCTATCTTTTGAGGTTCATGAATTGAACCCAAAAGATGGAAAGATAGCTCAAGAAACTTTATGAACATGAAGAACAAGAAAAATAATGGTACAAATGCAAATGATAATGGAAAGCAAGAAAAATTATGGACTAGAATGCACAGTAATCAATAGTTGGTAGAATTGAAGCAGAAATTCATGCTTTTAATCAATTAAAATCACAACTTTGATTTATTCATTTTAACCATTTTTTCATTTAAAACCAATAATAATGTCATGATGAATTTAAAATACATTGGTTTTAAATAGCTAAAATGTGCAATATTTCAGCTCAATCACACCACACACAAAACAAAAGAAACCAACTAGCAAAAAGGTAACTACATAAATAAAAACAAACAAACAAACTCAAACAAATAAAACAACTGTACTTAACATAATTTTTAAAACACAACTTTAAAAGCATTCTGGTACTACCTACGGGACATGTGGTTTTACCCAGAGCCAAACCGCTCTGATACCACCTGTGACGCCCCCAAATCCCCACGCACGGACACAGGAAAATCGAGACGTCTGGATGATGACATCACGGGTCACCACCCTAACAACGTGTGCCAAGTGTGTGCAAAAGCAACAATGTGCATGAGAAATACGCAGCGAAAAGCAAGTCAATAACTAAGTACCAGAATTTTTCTTGTTTAATACAAAGCTATTCAAAACATACATAAATAAATATTACAAAACACGAATATAAAATAATATCAAATACAAAGCATAACATCAGCAACCCGACAGAGCCGCATCCTCGGGCTCAGCCTCCTCCTCCTCATCCTCGAACTCTGCACCAAAAGCTACGGAACCAAAAATGGTACCGCAGGTAAGTAAAACCCAAACACCACCAGATAAAAACACATAGAACTCAAGCAACATGGATGCAAGAAAAGCCAATGCACATGTCCCGCAAAACCACATTTTTACCACGCACGCCAAAAAAACCAATTTGGCCCATAAAAACATATTCTCAAAACCAAGCCTCGCCATTATCCCAGATAATGGCCCAAACCACCATTTTCCCAGAAAATGGATCAAAAGCCTCAAAACCAAAACTCGCCATTTTCCCAGAAAATGGCCTACATCCGAAAACCATAAAAACAAACTGGTTTTGCGTGCACCATGATCTCCCCTAGGGATCATCCGCAACCCTTGCTCTGTGCCACACCGCAGGTAACGACTACGCATGTGACACCTAAACGAGCGATGCCCAGACTTGCGCCCAGCGTATACCTAGCGAGGCCATCCTCTAGCCCTCGCCAGCGAAGGGCCACGGAGTCGGTGAGTAGAGCGATGCCCAGACTCGCGCCCAGCGCGTACCTAGCCAGGGCATCCTCTAGCCCCTCTCCCGTCGTCGCCCAGCGACAACTCAAGGGACGTCACTCAGTGTTATCCACTCCCGAGTGACCAGAGGAGCTCCACCGAGATAATAACCCATCCCGGCTTGGGCTCGTGAGACACACACACCCGAAAATCCATTCACGCCAGCAAAACAGGATTTCTCAAATAAAATAAAAAACACGTGCATGCATTGTGCAAATGCAATTATCAATGCACAAAACAAACAACCAACCATAATACAATAAATCAAGCAACTCCGTCCTCCATCCATCCGACCCTCGAACTCCTCGGACTCAGTCCGGAATCAACCAACCAGCAGATAAAATAAATTGAATGAGTGATATATATTTAAATCTGAAAATAGGATTTGGAAAATACTTACAGTGCTATACGGTAATTTTAGAAAACACCCGACGTTGCAAACGGCGGAGAAAAAGCAACGTTACAGTGAAAAATCACTGTCGCCGTGGGTTGTGAAATACCCACTTTTGAACGGGGACAAACCTGGGCTTGGGATCGATAAGGAATGGTCTAGGGATGATTGTGAAGCTATTGGAAGTGGTGGTTGGCCGTGGGTGGCGTAGCTTGATCTACTCTAGTGAGTGATTAGTTTGTAACCATTAAAATGGGGTTGATTAGAGTTGAGTTGTTGATATGAAAATTTTTCTAGAGTAGATTTCTTTGAGGATTGGAGGTAATGACCTAGTGCGTGTATTTCTTTGAGGATTGAAGATATCGAGCTAGTTTAGAAAATAATTATTGTTAACTTGAGGTTGTAGTGGCAGATTTTAGGAAATGATTTTATTGATTTGAAAGATATAGGTCCATCAGGGTGTTGGAAATAGTAGATTTTGTGTTGGTATTGAATACGATTTAATTTGAGGCTATACGATCTGTAGACTTTTGGGAATGGATTGTTAGCAAGTTTAAGGTCATTCTCGGTACCAAACTTTAAGCAATGGCTAGTTGCTGATTTAAGGATAAAAGTTGAGTAGATTTAGGAATGATTCTTGTTGAGTTAAGGATATAAGTCTAGGTGATGGAAATGTGATAATGGATCACTTGTACGTTTGAATGATTTGTGGTGTTGGCTAAGAGTACATGAGATCGATGAGTAGTAATGGTAAGTGCGTATGGTTTTCAGGGAGTGTTGGTTCTAGTCTCATCCATTTTTGGTTTGGTAGGAGTTGAAGAGGAATCTGTGTGGTAATATTAAATTCAAGAGATTTTGGCTTTGAGTTGTTTAGTAAGTTGAACGGAATGTGCAGTCGAAGCGGGTTACCCATTGGGATGATGGTTTGAAACGACTGTTGTGTTTATCTTGAAAATTAATTGTGACTTGAAGTCATATGAATTTATATTGGCGAGGCTATACTTTTCTTTGGAGATCAAGTATCCAGTTGGGAGAATTTGGGATATGGTTATTTAACTTGAAAGGAGATCGTTAGGTCACCATGTGGGGTGTGTCAAGTAATAAATGTTGGAAGTTGAAACTTATGCATCAAAGGTGGGTAGCGTGATCATATGTATGAAGTAATAAAGTAGTAGGATCCTTGAATGTTGTTTAATAGTTTTTGATGGATTGAAGATTTAAACAGTATGACCTGTCTTGAGATGTTTTTTTTGTGAAGTGCTATTGAAGGAATTAGTTGTGCTAAAACTAAAGTTTTTGAGAGTACAAGTAGGTGGGTGGGTTACCAAGAGTGTTTCGATTAGGTCTAGGTGAAGTCAGTGGTAGTTTATAGCGTGTGAGTTATTGCAAGATTAGATGTTATTCATAATATAGGTAATGAGTTTGAAGTATGGGATATCGGATAGAAGTTATAAGCGCTCTTGTTGGTTGGCCGGGAAGGACTTGGGCCTTTTGGAGATGTTCCTTATCTTTAGGAGAGACAGGTGTATTTTAGGATGATGCTACGTGTTTTCAAATTGGGGCCTAGAGGTTGATTAGTACTGGTTTTCGTCATCAATTAATGGATGTATTTTTGCGAAATGTTAGTTTTCGTTTAGGGCAGCGATGGCCAATTGAGGAACGAGTGAAGATTTATGGTTTTTTTTTTAGGTATATGATTTTCTATGGAAAGGTGGTAAAGCTTTTCTTGTGATTAGGTGTGGATTGAGCTTATACTTCATGATATTAATTTTTTAGGACATAGCCTTTATGTATTTTGGTGAGTTATAAGAGTGCACGCGAAAGCATGATTTTTGGAGATTCTTAGAAGTTCAAATTTTGTGTTGATTTTGAAGGATTAGTAGTGATTCAAAGTTTTAATGGGAGATTAATCTTTTGGTCGTGCAATTTGGTTTATGGATGGTTAACTTTGAAAGTGGCTATTAAGTTACCAAAGTTGGAATGGGATGAAAGTTTGGAAGGTAAAGCAAAGACGTCGTGGATATTAGCAATTTATGGTGTGAAGTTAATAACCATTCGTTTTGTTGGGAGTTGTCGATGTTATGTATCTCTCATATATGTTCGTCGTTGTATCTTGTATCTGTTTGGCGCTGATGGTTGATCTTGCAAATTTCGAGGACGAAATTTGTTTTAAAGGGGGGAGGATGTGATGACCCATTTTTACGTGTATTTTCACTGAAGGCGCTTTTTAATTTATTTAATATAATAGTTCTTTTATTTTAAATTGGTTTTAATTTATTTGATGTTGTGTTTAATTTATTTAGTCGTTTTACGGTTTTTAAAATCGTTTTCGGCGGATCAGTTTTGGTTTCTGGAGTGAGGACAGGACCTCATTTCTTTTCCCTCATCTTTTATTTTTCTTTTCTCTTTTTCCTTTTTCTTTCCTTTTTCCTTCTTTTTCTTTCTTTTTCTTTCTTTTCTTCTTCTTTCTTCTCCTTTCTCTCCCGTGTACGCCGAACCTCTTTTTTTTCTCCTTCCCATCGCCGCCCCTTTGACCACCCAGTTCTCCGCCGTCCGGCCACCGTTTAGTGCACCACCACCACCATTCTCTTCCCCTTCCACCAGAGATCATCCCCACCAATTTTCAGACTCATCGGACCAGCCGTTAGCCGTCGCGAGCCCCAGAAGTCACGGCACCTGCTCTGTTTTTCCCCCTGTTGCCAGTTGCTTTCGCAGCCCAGAACCGCTGCTCGCCGGCGGCGTGGACCTGCTCTGTTTTTCCCCCTGTTGCCAGTTGCTTTCGCAGCCCAGAACCGCCGCTCGCCGGCGGCGTGGTATACACCACCCACCCAGTTTTCTTCCTCTCTCACAGGTGGACATCCCCACCGAGTTTCACCTCCATCCGAGCCACTGTTAGCCACCACGAGCTCCTCCAAGGCACACGATTTTTCACCGATTCCGGCGCCGTCCCACCACCTCCGGCCACCATCTTTTCACAGCTTCTTCCCCCAGCTCAACTTCGTTCAACCCCTTTTTGGCCTTCGACCGCCATTTCCACCACCACCCACTGCCAAAACTCGTTTCCCTTAGCTTCATAAATATCTCAAGGCCATTCCCTATCAATCCCGAGCTTTGGTTTGTCCCCGTTCAAAAATGGGTAATTTATTACCCACGACAACAGTGTAAATTGCACTGTTACGTTGCTTTTCTTCCGCCATTTGCAAAGCTGCGAGCTTTCTAAAAATACCATATAGTGCTGTAAGTATTTTTCAAATTCTACTTTTAGATTTAGATATATTTTTCTCCTACAATAATTATTTGACTGCTGGTTGGTTGATTTCGGACTGAGTCCGAGGAGTTCGGGGGTCGGATGGATTGAGGACGGAGTTGTTTGGTTGATGTTGTTATTTGTTTGAGATATTTGTGCCTTGATGTTTGCTTTGTATAGTGCACGCATGTTTATGTTTAAAAAGGGAAAACCGGGTTTTTCGTGTAGTTGCATGCATGTACATGTGTTTGAAAAATGAAAGTTGTGCTGGTAAGCGAGAAATGATTTATGGTATATTTGAATGGTTGGACTGACTGGTTTGAGTCAGAGGCACGCGTAGGGATGGTGGTGAGCAGGGATGGTGGTAGAGTCCTGCCTGCGATTCTCGCCTACAGACGGACTTGTAGGGACGGTGGTAGAGTCCCGCCTGTGATTCCCGCCTACAGTGCATGCGTAGGGATGGTGGTAGAGTCCCGCCTGCGATTCCCGCCTACAGTGCTCTAATGGTTTGGTTAATGGGTCATTTTCTTTGAAAATGGCGAGGTTTTGTATGAGGATATTGCGATCCATTTTCTGAGAAAATTGTGGCTTGGGCCATTATCTAGGATAATGGCGAGGCTTAGTTTTATACGATATGTTTTTGGGCCAAATGGGATTTTGGCATGCGTGGAAAAAATGTGATTTTATGGGATGAGAGCATTTGCATTCTTTCATGCATATTGTGGAGTTTATTATGTTTTTATCTAGTGGTGTTTGGATTTTACTTACCTGCGGCACCATTTTTTGTACCGTAGATTTTGGTGCAGGGATCGAAGAGGAGGAGGAGGCTGTGACGCCCCCAAATCCCCATGCACGGACACGGGGAAATCGAGACGTCCAGATGATGACAACCCGGGTCATCACCCTATCGACGAGTGCCAAGTGTGTGCAAAAGCAACATATGTGCACGAATAAACACGCAGCGGATAACGAAAGTCATATAACTAAGTACCAGAATTTTTCTTAACGTAATACAAGCTGTTTAAAACATACCTAAATAAAATATTACAAAACACTAATATAGTTTTAAACCAAATATAAAGCATAACATCAGTAACCCGGCGGAGCCGCATCCTCGGGCTCAGCCTCCTCTTCCTCATCCTCAAAACCTGCACCAAAAGCTACGGAACTAAAAATGGTACCGCAGGTAAGTAAAACCCAAACACCACCAGATAAAAAGACATAGAACTCAAACAAAATGCATGAAGCATGCCCAATGCACAAAACCCAAAAAAACATAATTTTCCACACACGCCAAAAATCCCATTTGGCCCAAAAACACATCTTTTCCAAAAACCACGCCAAAAGTCACATTTGGCCTCTATAACCGTCTCAAACCAAAATCCATTTTATCCGTATGTGCCATGACCTCCCCTATGGGTCATCCGCACTCCCTGGCTCCAGTGCCACACCGCAGAGTACCACTACGCATGTGACACCTAACGAGCGATGCCCAGTTCCACGCCCCGCGTGTTCGTAGCCAAGCATCCTCTAGCCCTCGCCAGCGAAGGGCCATGGAGTCGGTGCGTAGAGCGATGCCTGGTTCCGCGCCCGGCGTGTTCGTAGCCAAGCAACCCCTAGCCACCGCTCCCGTCGTCGCCTAGCGACAACCCAGGGGACATCACTCAGTTTATTCCGCTCTCGAGTGACCAGAGGAGCTCCACTGGGATAATACCCCATCCCGGCTTGGGGTCGTGATACACACGCACCCGTAAGTCCATTTACGCCAATACACAGGCTTTTTACACTTGAAGAAAAACACACGTGCATGCACCATGTAATGCCATATCAATGCACAAAAATAATCAACCAACATATATAAATAAAACAAGCAACTCCGTCCTCCATCCATCCGACCCCCGAACTCCTCGGACTCAGTCCGGAATCAACCAATCAGCAGATAAAATTATTGAATGAGCAATATATTTTTAAATCTGAAAATAGGGTTTGGAAAATACTTACAGCTATACGGTATTTTTAGAAAACACCCAGTGTTGCAAACGGCGGAGGAAAAGCAACGTAACAGTGAAAATTCACTGTGGCCGTGGGTTGTAAAATACCCACTTTTGAACGGGGACAAATCAGGGCTTGGGATTGATATGGAATGGCCTAGGGATGATTATGAAGCTATTGGAAGTGGTGGTTCACCATGGGTGGCGGCAGAAACGGCGGAGAGAGGCCGGATTTCCCAAAAAGGAAAGCTAGCTCGTGGGAGCTGTTCCGGTGACCATTGGAGGCCAAAAATAGGTGGGTTAGGACGGCAAGGGACGGGTGATGAAGTGGTGAAGAAATGGTGGCCGGAGGTGGAGCGACGGCGGCGGATAGAGGTAAAAACTGTGGGGGCTTTAAGGGTGTTTTCCGGCCAAACAGCTGGCCGGATGGGGCAGGGATTTGGTGGGGGGTTGCGCCGGAGGGAGGGGATTCGAACGGTATGGGCGGTGTGCTGCACGGCGGCCGGACGGCGGCGGGTCGAGGGCAGAAAGCAGCTCCGGCGTGGGAGAGGAGGAGAGAGAGAGAGAGAGACGGGGTCGACACGCACGGGGAAGAAAGAAAAAAAGAAGAAAAAGAAAAGAAAGAAAAAGGAAAAGAAAGAAGAAAAAGAAAGAGAAAAAGAAAAAAAAAATGGAAAAAGGAAAAAGAGATGTAGGAAAAAGATGAGGTCTAGTCCGCATTCCGGGAAAACAAAACAATTCCGCCGAAACGAGATTAAAAACAGTAAAACGACTAAAATAAAATAAATAAAACACAACATCAAATAATTTAAAACCAATTTTAAAACGCAATAAATTAAAATAAATAAACTAATATTAATTAAAATAAAAACAACCCTTCAGTGAAAATACACGCAAAAGCGTGTCATCACATCCTCCCCCCCTTAAAAACAAATTTCGTCCTCATAATTTGCAAGATCAACCACCAACTTAAAGAAGCCACATAAAAACACATAAACCACCTGTGACCAAGATTAAGATACGTACCTTCATTACTCAAACAAGTATGGGTATTGCTCCCTCATGTCTGCTACTCGCTCCCAAGAGAAGTCTTAAGCTAACGGATCTCCCCATGCCACCTTAACCAAAGATATCGTTTTGGACCTCAACTGTTGCTCCTTCTAATCTATGATCTACGACGGAACAACCTCATAAGTGAGATCCGGTTGCAATTGAATACCCTCTGGGTCGACGAAGCGTGGCTCTTGCTGTACAAAGCTCTTCTTCAGGGATGATACGTGGAAGACATCATGAATATCCCCAAAATACTCTGGCAAAGCAACTCTATAGGCGACGGACCCTACCTTCTCCAGAATCTGAAAAGGGCCGACATACCTCGGATCCAACTTCCTCTTCTTACCAAAACGCTTAACACCTCTCATGGGAGAGACTTTGAGATAAACCCAATCACCAACTTCAAAAGATAACTCTCTCCTCCTGGTATCAGCGTAACTTTTCTGGCGACTCTGAGCTGCCGCCATTTTATCTCTGATGACCCAGACTTGGCTTTGCATCTCTTGAATTATTTCGGGTCCAATAATCCTACTCTCCCCGACTTCATCCCAACACAAGGGCGACCTGCACTTTCTCCCGTAAAGAGCTTCATAGGGAGCCATCTGAATGGTCGCATGGAAGCTGTTATTATATGCAAACTCGATGAGCGGCAAATGGTTTTCCCAACTCCCTTGAAATTCCATGACACATGCTCGCAACATGTCTTCAAGGGTCTGAATCGTGCACTCTGATTGGCCTTCTGTCTGCGGGTGATATGCAGTACTAAACTTCAACTTAGTACCCAAAGCTGCCTGCAAACTCTTCCAGAACTGCGACGTAAACCTTGGGTCTCGATCCGACACTATACTCTTTGGTATGCCGTGCAACCGCACTATCTCCTTGACATACAAGCGGGTCAACTTACCCAAAGAGTCGGTGTTATTAACAGGCAGGAAATGAGCACTTTTCGTTAATCGGTCAACAATCACCCAAACAGAATTTTTCCCACTAGGCGTTCTCGGCAAACCCACTACAAAGTCTATCGTGATGTCATCCCATTTCCAATCAGGAATAGGGAGGGGTTGGAGCATACCTGCAGGTCTTTGATGCTCGGCCTTCACTTGACGGCATGTGTGGCATTTCTCAACATATAAGGCAATATCCTTCTTAATTCCATCCCACCAGTAATTTTTCTTCAAGTCCCGATACATCTTTGTACTGCCGGGATGAACTGAATAAGGGGCTGCATGAGCTTTTGCCATGATCCGCTCTTTGAATTCTGAATCTTTAGGGACCACTCTGCGATCTCGAAACCGAAGTATCCCATCGTTATCCATGCTATAATGCAACGACCCTCTAGATTTTCTGACTCTTTTTCTGATATTCAGCAGCTTCGGATCCTTCCTTTGAAGAGTCTTCAATTCTTCAAAATCAGTTACCCGAATATCCATAACTGAAGATAAATCTCTTCTTGCTGCGAACTCTCAATAAGGAGCCTTCTCATCCCACAAAGCAACGAATCCAATTCTGAGGGCTCAGCTTCATCTTCCAAGTGTGACTTCCGGCTCAAAGCATCAGCAACTATATTAGCCTTCTCCGGATGGTACTTGATCTCACACTGATAGTCACTGATTAGCTTTAGCCACCGCCTCTGCCTCATGTTCAGATTTTTCTGGGAAAACAAATGCTTCAAGCTCTTGTGATCAGTAAATACCTCGCAAGCTTCCCCATACAAGAAGTGCCGCCAGATCTTGAGAGCAAAGACAATCGCAGCCAATTCTAAATTGTGCGTCGGATAATACTTCTCATGGTCCTTTAGCTGACGAGATGCATAGGCTACAACCCGTCCTTCCTGCATAAGGACACAACCCAACCCAAACCAAACTTAGACGCATCACTGAAGACTACGAATGGCTTATGCAGTTCTGGGAGCGCTAACACTGGTGCCGTCGTCAACCTGTTCTTTAATTCTTGGAAGCTTCTCTCACACTTATCTAACCAAACAAATGCTGTATTCTTCCGAGTCAAAGCTGTGAGAGGTCCAGATAGGCGAGCAAAACCCTCTACAAATCTTCGGTAGTATCCGGCGAGTCCCAAGAAACTCCGGATCTCGCGCACTGTAGTTAGGCGCTGCAATGACAAAACGGCTTCTACCTTACTAGGATCAACAGCCACTCCGTCTCGGGAAATTACATGCCCAAGAAATTTAACTTCTTCCAACCAGAATTCACACTTGCTGACCTTGGCGTACAATTGGTGTTCTCTCAATTTCCCAAGTACCAGACAAAGATGATACACATGCTCTTCCACATCTCGGGAATAAATCAGAATATCATCGATGAATACTACCACAAATGAATCCAGATAAGGTCGACATACTCGATTCATTAAATCCATGAAAGCAGCAGGGGCATTAGCTAACCCAAACGGCATCACCTTAAATTCATAATGCCCATACCTCGACCTGAAGGTAGTTTTAGGCACATCCTTGTCTCTGATCCTTAGCTGGTAGTATCCCGACCTCAAATCAATTTTAGAGAACACGGCTGCTCCTTGAAGCTGATCAAATAAATCATCTATCCGCGGGAGAGGATATTTATTTTTGATGGTCACCTTATTCAATTCCCGATAATCTATGCACATACGGAGGGTTCCATCTTTCTTTTTTACAAACAAAACTGGTGCACCCCACGGTGAAGTACTAGGCTGAATAAATCCCTTCTCTACCAACTCTTGCAACTGAGTCTTCAACTCTTTTAATTCAGCTGGTGCCATACGATAAGGTGCTTTATGCACAGGAGCCGCTCCAGGTTCCAAGTCTATAACAAATTCGATTTCCCGCACAGGGGGTAGTCCGGGCAAGTCATCCACAAACACATCGGGAAATTCTTCCACAACTGGAATGTCTGTCAAAGACTTCTCCTCGGACGGCGTGGACACCATCTGAACCAAGAATGCATCCGCTCCCCATGCAATCTCTCTTCTTGCTTGAATTGCCGATATAATTATCGGCTTTTCTTTTAACTTACTCCCCGCAAATTCCAGACAATCACCATCTGGAAGCTGAAAGCTAATTATCCGACTTCTGCAATTAATACTCGCAGAATATTGGTATAGCCAATCCATCCCGAGGATGATATCAAAACCCAACAGCTTGAACACCACCAAATCAGCATCCAATAACCTTCCCTCAAAATTTAACGAGCATCCCAAAGCAACCTTGGAACACCACACCATTTCACCATCGGGTAGAGCCACTACCATAGACTTTGGAAACGGTTCCGTAACCAAATTACACACCCGAGCAAACGTGGAAGATACAAATGACTGCGATGCACTGGAATCAAACAAAGTACAAGCATAAAACTCATACAAACGGACTCTTCCTGAACCAACACATCAACCCATGAAATCCAAAAAAGCAAAGAAGAAACCAATTACATCAAAAATTAAATCCAACTTAAAATTAAATTAATCCATACCTGTAATTACTCCAGCGTCATGGGTCGCTGGTGCCTCATCATCCACCTCTCCGGGTGTGACAGCATAAACCCGGGCTTGCACTACTTGTCTTGGGTTGGTTCTTCCACTGTGTCTACCTCCACGGCTTCCTTGAACTCTGACGGGGCGCTCTCGAGCAATATGCCCCACTTGGCCGCACCGGTAACACTAAGGTCCACTACTCACCCGACACTCGCCCTCATGAGCTCTATTACATGCTCCACAAATTGGCACCCGTCCTCCCATACGAACACCTGAGGACGTTTGAGGTCGAGTTCCGGTCCGCTGAACAAATTTCTGAGGCGAACCCGAGCTGCTTCCTTCACGAGAAAAACTCCGCCTCTTATGTCTTGGAGGGGAGCCCATACTCAGATTATTTTCTCGCTCCACAAGGGTGGCCACATCCACTAATTCCTGAAAAGTGGATATCCGATAGTTGACCACCATACGGCGTATGTCATGGCGTAGTCCCTCCTGAAAATGATCAGCTCGCATCTCCTCTGTGGCGATAAGGTGAGGAGCAAATCGCCCAAGTTCTATGAATCTCCAGGCATACTGTTCCACTGTCGCACCCCCTTGGACCAGATTTGAGAACTCTCTTGCCTTTTGCTTCCTTACCGCTACAAGAAAGAAGCGATCATTAAATTCCTTCTTGAAGCGCTGCCAGGTCACAGCAGCGAAAGATCCCAGTTCTGATTCCAACATCACCCTCTTGGTATCCCACCAATCAGACGCGGTGCCTTGCAACAGATAGCTGGCGTAGAGTACCTGTTGCGCCTCGATGCAACCACACACCTCAAATGTTCTTTCCAGGTCTTTGATCCATTTTCCAGCTTGAAGTGGATCCTCTTCTCCAGTGAAGTGTGGAGTACTATGCGCCAGGAAGCGCTCATAGGTGCATCCGGCTTGCACCATGCTACTAGACCCTCCTGGGTACATTCAAGGCCCTCCCTGATGTGGCCAAGGACCTCCTGATTTGCCAAAACCCTCCTTGCTGTGGACAAGGCCCTCCTTGTTGTTGCCAGGGACCCCCTTGTTGTGGCCAAGGTCCTTGTTGTGGCCAAGGCCCTGTCTGTTGTGGCCTAACATTCTATTGCATAAACTCCGTCATCTGCCGTATTGCTTCGGCTAAGGAGTCATCCCTTGAGGTATTGTCCCGTGGCTCCTGAGTAGATTTCCTTGGTCTCCCCATTTTTCCTGCCACAACACAACTCTTGACCCTCCTTTAAGAAAACAAATAAAACCATCATAAAACCAACAAAAACAAAACCAACTCCACACAGCAAGAAACAAAAGAAACCAGCATGCAAAAACATAACTAAATAAATAAAAACAAGCAAACAAGCTGAAACAAATAAAACAAATAAAACAAATCAAATAACTTTACTTAACATAATTTTTAAAACACAACTTAAAAAAAACATTCTGGTACTACCTGCGGGACTTGTGGTTTTACCCAGAGCCAAACCACTCTGATACCACCTGTGACGCCCCCAAATCCCCATGCACGGACACGGGGAAATCGAGACGTCTGGATGATGACAACCCGGGTCACCACCCTATCGACGAGTGCCAAGTGTGTGCAAAAGCAACATATGTGCACGAATAAACATGCAGCGGATAACGAAAGTCATATAACTAAGTACCAGAATTTTTCTTAACGTAATACAAGCTGTTTAAAACATACCTAAATAAAATATTACAAAACACTAATATAGTTTTAAACAAATATAAAGCATAACATCAGCAACCCGGCGGAGACGCATCCTCGGGCCTAGCCTCCTCTTTCTCATCCTCAAAACCTGCACCAAAAGTTACAGAACCAAAAATGGTACTGCAGGTAAGTAAAACCCAAACACCACCAGATAAAAAGACATAGAACTCAAACAAAATGCATGAAGCATGCCCAATGCACAAAACCCAAAAAAACATAATTTTCCACACACGCCAAAAATCCCATTTGGCCCAAAAACACATCTTTTCCAAAAACCACGCCAAAAGTCACATTTGGCCTCTATAACCGTCTCAAACCAAAATCCATTTTATCCGTATGTGCCATGACCTCCCCTATGGGTCATCCGCACTCCCTGGCACCAGTGCCACACCGCAGAGTACCACTACGCATGTGACACCTAACGAGCGATGCCCAGTTCCACACCCTGCGTGTTCGTAGCCATGCATCCTCTAGCCCTCGCCAGCGAAGGGCCACGAAGTCGGTGCGTAGAGCGATGCCCGGTTCCGCGCCCGGCGCGTTCATAGCCAAGCAACCCCTAGCCACCGCTCCCGTCGTCGCCTAGCGACAACCCAGGGGACATCACTCAGTTTATTCCACTCCCGAGTGACCAGAGGAGCTCCACTAGGATAATACCCATCCCGGCTTGGGGTCGTGATACACACGCACCCGTAAGTCCATTTACGCCAATACACAGGCTTCTTACACTTGAACAAAAACACACGTGCATGCACCATGTAATGCCATATCAATGCACAAAAATAATCAACCAACATATATCAATAAAACAAGCAACTCCGTCCTCCATCCATCCGACCCCCGAACTCCTCGGACTCAGTCCGGAATCAACCAATCAGCAGATAAAATTATTGAATGAGCAATATATTTTTAAATCTGAAAATAGGGTTTGGAAAAAACTTACAGCGCTATACGGTATTTTTAGAAAACACCCGGCGTTGCAAACGGCGGAGGAAAAGCAACGTAACAGTGAAAATTCACTGTGGCCGTGGGTTGTAAAATACCCACTTTTGAACGGGGACAAACCAGGGCTTGGGATTGATAGAGAATGGCCTAGGGATGATTATGAAGCTATTGGAAGTGGTGGTTGGCCGTGGGTGGCGGTAGAAACGGCGGAGAGAGGCCGGATTTCCCAAAAAGGAAAGCTAGCTCGTGGGAGCTGTTCCGGTGACCGTTGGAGGCCGAAAATAGGTGGGTTAGGACAGCAAGAGACGTGTGATGAAGTGGTGAAGAAATGGTGGCCGGAGGTGGAGCGACGGCCGTGGATCGAGGTAAAAACCTTGGGGGCTTTAAGGGTGTTTTCCGGCCAAACGGCTGGCCGGATGGGGCTGGGATTTGGTGGGGGGTTGCGCCGGAGGGAGGGGATTCGAAGGGTATGGGCGGTGTGCCTCACGGCAGCCGGACGGCGGTGGGTCGAGGGCAGAAAGCAGCTCCAGCGTGGGAGAGGAGGAGAGAGAGAGAGAGACGGGGTCGACGCGCACGGGGAAGAAAGAAAAAAAGAAGAAAAAGAAAAGAAAGAAAAAGAAAAAGAAACAAGAAAAAGAAAGAGAAAAAGAGAAAAAAAAGGAAAAAGGAAAAAGAGATGTTGGAAAAAGATGAGGTCTAATCCTCATTCCGGGAAAACAAAACAATTCCGCCGAAACGAGATTAAAAACAGTAAAACGACTAAAATAAAATAAATAAAACACAACATCAAATAATTTAAAACCAATTTTAAAATAAAATAAATTAAAATAAATAAACTAATATTAATTAAAATAAAAAAGACCCTTCAGTGAAAATACACGCAAAAGCGGGTCATCACAAAAGCTGAGCCCGAGGATGTAGCTCCGCCGGAGTTCTGAGTTGAAATTATTATCTTGTTATTGCTTTGAATAATATTTGTATCTTGTAATATTTTAATATGTAAGTTTTGAACAACTTTGTATTATATTAAGAAAAAAATTCTGGTACTTAGTTATGACTTTCGTTATCCGCTGCGTTTTCTTTTGTACATTTGTTGCTTTTACACACACTTGGCACTCGTCGATAGGCTGGTGACCCAGATTGTCATTATCCGGACGTCTCGATTTCCCCGTGTCCGTGCGTGGGGATTTGGGGGCGTCACATACCTTCAATCAAAGTGTTCATCAATACTAGCAACCAAGGCAAAAATATGTTAAATCCTTATCTTCCCTGCCCTCCTTCTTATCTCCTCCCTCCCGCCCTCCTTCCCTTCCCCTTTTTGGTATCGGAGCCAAGTTCGGCTCTTGGTTGTTGGTTGATAGTAATTAATCTTTTCATTTCATTTGTTTTGTTGTCCTTCAAACCAAAGACTAAACTCACTTTGTCAAGTTACCCCCATATTTATCAAGAGACCTACAATCTTGTAAGACCCGTAGCTAGGAGATCGTAGGGCAATTAGATGCCAGAGTGAGATAAAGTATGAGAGTTCCTAGGACTTATTAAGTGTGAAGCACTGTTTTGATTGGTGGCAAGATGAATAGAATGTTTGGATCTAATTCATCCATTAGTTCCAAGACTGTACCCCCTGATATCATTAATGAAGAAGATTTTTCTGTTGATGAAATTGATTCAATTGATTTGAATCATTGGACTATTCCAACGATTCAGCCAAGTTCCATTTTACAAAACAAACTGGATTCAATCTCATTTTAAAACTGAGTTTATTGTTAAAACTGTTGAACAAACTTATGCTATTTCAAAGTCTCAAGAAAAATGTTACCTTTTCAACAGGAAATCCATCCAAGATTTCCAATCAAAAGGTTACAAATTTTTACATATTGGATTTGTTCAAGTTGCTGTCGAACCCCTGACAAGGAAAGGCATCAACGCTTCTATTTTACTTTGTTTAAGAGATGCTGTACACAACCAGTTTGAGATTAGCATTCTTGGAATGATTCAATCCTCTTTATTCAGTGGTCCTGTTCATTTTGATTGTTTTCCAAATTTACCTCTTGCTTTGGATGATCCCAATATTTTAAAAGCTTTAAATTTAAATATTGCTACTTCTGGTTATGATATGATTGAAGGTAGCAAACCTCTTGCTGTGGTTTACCGTATTTATTATAGGGTTTTAAAGATGACTTTAAAACCAAAAGCTATTTTATAGACTACAGGAAACAAGACTTTGTTAATCCAAAGTTCAACTCCTAATACGAACATTCAAGTTCCAAGAATGATTTACTGGAAAGATATTACTCTATCCAATGAATGGATTCTAGAACATGAAGTTCCTCCTGCTAAGGTTTGTAATAATGAACCTGATCTTGATTATATTAAACAATAATTAGACGGTACTGTTAAAATTAGTTTTGATCAAACTCTAGCACCAAGTATAAGATGAAGCACCAAGTATAAGAAGAAATTCTTTTGCTGGATCTAGATCTTCTTTTGTTGGTTCAGTTTTGGAAAATCCAATAAGAAGAGACCAAAATCTCAACACATTCATGGAAGATTTCATCAAAACAGCCCAACCTGTTTTAAACAATTCAGATTTAAAACTTAAAAGGACTTTCTACGTCTTCTCCAATTACTTCTGATTATTATTCTACCAATGATGCTGAAACATCCAAAAGTAAATCCATAAAGGAAGAAGCTAATAAGGAGGAAGAAGATACTTCATCTTTATCTCCTACAGCTTCAGATATGGTTGCACCTATTGCTCCTGCTTTACATAATCAACTCTGTGTTATAAATAGAGAATATTTTGAGATTGATTTAATTTCCTTCTTTAAAGAATACAGTTCTACTGAAAAACATGATAAGAGAAAATCTTATCATGCGAATTTTTCCCCTTATAAAAAACTGGGTGTCAAATGCAAATGGAAAGAAGAGATGAATGAGCTTCAAAAGCACATTCTTTTCTTAGATTTCGTTGAAAACCATTATGTTTCAAAAAATAGTTTAAATGTTTTAAAAACTGATTTTGTCAAGGAAGAAGGAAGGTTACTGTTAAGTCCAGCCATCCTCCTTCAGAGACAATTGTTATTTCCCATTTAGGGGTTGATTTAATTGCTTCTTCTTTTAAAACTTCCAATACATAGTCTAAAGATAAGGATACTACTACAGTTCTATCTGGAAAAAAAATGATTATTCAACAAAATAATTTTTCAAATTTTTTTTTCCAAACCATTGGACAACAATTAGATCGAATTGAAGAAAAGATAGAAAATCCAAATTCTACCTTACCTTCAAAATCTGTTTTGCGAACTATTGAAAAACCTTTGATTGTTTTACTAGAGACAAGGCCAAAACTTGATTTTCAAACCAAACAGGCCAAGACTCTTGATAAAATTGATCAAATGCTTAAAAAAATTAAAAGAAAGAAACCTTCCACTAGTGCTTTAACCAGCAATGAAAAGGAAGATGTTTTTGTGCAAACTGAAGATGAGGATTCCTCTGATAGTGATTTCTCAACTGTTAAAAATATTGATTTACTTGAAAAGAATTTTCAAGATTTTAGGTTAAAACTTGAAATTGCTAGACTTTCTTCAAAACCCAATTCAATGAGTTTTACAAAAAACTGGTATTCCAGACCTACTTCTCTTGATTTACAATTTGAAGAAAAGATTTTTTAATCTCAATTTTCGTATTTTGCTGACAAAACTTACAAATGGAATATTGATGGGATGTCTGAACAAGAAATCCTTAATATTAAGAGTAGAATGTCTCTTGTTGCAAATGCTTATATTAACAATAATATCAGAGAACTTGATATTGTTATTATTTTAACAACTGATTTTACTGGAATGATCTGTAATTTGTGGGATAAACACCTTATTCCAGAGACCAGAGAATTAATCCAACATGCTGTCAAATGTGATGATAATGGCTCACCTATTTTCAATGAAGCCATTATCATATAATACAAATCGGAACTAGACCGATTTTGACCAGTTTTAAGAAAAATAAAATTGGTACCAGACCGAACCAAACTCAGTACTAGACTGTCCAGTCCGATCTAATTTACTAATTCATCGATTTTTGTTTTTTACACCCTTACTTCTTTCTTTAGGGTCAAATGCGGTTCTGATACCCTATTTTTACGTGTGTTTTTATTGAATGAGTATTTTAATTTAATTAAAATATTGGTTCTTTTATTTTAAATTATCAAATTTTAATTGACTTTATTTAGTTGTGAAATTTATTTTGTAGAGCTTTCTTAATATTAATTATTGTTTTGAGTTTAAATTGCTGTTTAATTTATTTTAGTTTGTTTTTTATTTAAAATTTAGTTATTAGTTTTTACTAGTTATTTATTATATTTTACCAAGATGTTGTGTTTAAATTATTTTCTTTGTTTTATATCTTTTAAAGTTGTTTTCGTTGGATCAATTTCTGGACTCCAAAGGTGAGGATTGGATCTCATTTCTTTTCCCCATATTTTATTTTTCTCCTTTCTCTTTCTTTTCTCTTTTTCTTTCTTTTTTCTCCTCTTTTCCCCGTGTTCCCTCTCTCTCCCGCACAGAGCGTTTTCTCCCCTCTTTACCGTCGTTTTCATCGTCCTCCAAGAACCGCCCATCACCGCTTCCGTGCATCTCACCACCCACCTAGTTTTCTTCCCCTCCGACCGATGATCATCCCCACCAAATTTCACCTCCATTCGTGTTGCCGTTAGCTGCCGTGAGCCCTACCAATCCTCACGATTTTTGAGTTATTTCACCGCCGTCGCTCTACCTCCAGCCACCATCTCTTCATCACTCCATCACCAACCTCTTACTGATCTAAACCACCCATTTCCGGCTCCAATCCGTCGCCGGAGTAGCCCTCACGATCTCACTTTCCGTTTTGCACTTTTTGGCCTTCCTCTGCAGTTTTCTTTGCCACCCACGGCCAACCCTCACTTCCACTAGCTTCATAAACACCTCTAAGCCATTTCCTATCAGTCTTAAGCCTTGGTTCATCCCCATTCAAAAGTGGATATTTTACAACCCATGACGAACAATGTTTTTATGTTGTTTTTTCTTCGCCTTTTTCAGCTCATTGATCCTTCAAAAATTATTATATAATGCTGTAAGTATTTTTTAAACTTTATATTAGATTTAAATATATTATTGCTTTTACAATAAATTGTGACTGATTGGGTATTCCAAACTGAGTTCGAGGAGTTGGGGGTCGGATGAATTTGAGGACGGAGTTGTTTGCTTATTGTTGATGTTGAGATTTGTTGGATAATTTGTGTCTTGCCATTTGCATTGCACGGTGCATCCATATTCATGTATTGAATATTGAAAATTGGGTTTTCACGAGGTAAATAGATTTTTGGGTGTGTGTGTATCATGACCCCAAGCTGAGATGGGGCATTATCTCGGTGGAACTCCTCTGGTCACTCAGGAGTGGATAATACTGAGTGACATTCCCTGGGTTGTTGCTGGATGACGACCGGATCGCACGATACTGTAACGCTATCGTGTCGACTCTGTGGTCCTCCGGCTGGCGGGGGCTAAAGGATGCCTGGTCTAGGTAAGTGCTGGGCACGAGACTGGGTATCGCTCATTTAGATATCACATGCGTGATCGTTACCTACAATGTGGCATAGGAGCTGTTGCCACTAAACTCTGACTCAAATTAATGAACTAAAAATTTAGTCCAGTTTTACCTGCAAGTATACAGGTATTGTAGTATCTTACAGGATCGAATCCACAGGGATTGACTTTTGTGATAAATTCAGACAATGAAATGAAATTACTAAAAGAAACGTACAATCGAATATAAAGATATGGAGAAAGACTAAGGTTTCGAGGATCTGTTTAATAATTTATAATATTGTTTTCGATCAATTTACTTCAATTAAACTAGAATAATGATTCTGTTTAATTGGAAGATTTAACATTTAAGATCAAGAAAAATAATCGCTTATGATTGAGCGTGAACGATTGATGATTAAAACATTTACAAATCTATTTGAATACCACAGGGATTCCTCAAGCATTCACTGTATTCGAAAATCACAATGAATCAAGACGAGTATATACATAATCAAAATATCCAATAATAAAATCTTTCAATCGATCAAGCTCGCAAAATAGATTTTACGTGGATCTAAAAATAATATTTAAATCAATAAACTTCACTTCTCACCTTAGTATGAAAATTTAGCCAACCATGTTCAACACAAGAGCTATGAAAATTAAATAAACATTTTTTCACAATGATATTAAAATAAAAACCAATAAAACAACACACAAGAACATAAAGATGATCAGAAAATAAGACTTAAAAACTCCCTCTCCGTTCCGTAAATGACTAGAGTTCCGTTCGGCGTCCACCAAAACTGCAAACCAGCCCCTCCGTTCCGTTGCTCTACGTCTCACTCTCTCAGCCCAGAAAAATCAGTTCTTGCCTTTGCTAGCACCTTCACTTAGTCACGTTCCCAGCCCTCTTTTCTTCAGTTCCAAACGAAAAATGAATACCTGCACTTTGGTAGTCTGAAGCTCTCTCCGTAAGTGTCTCCAGGTCTCGTAGTTGAAGTCCAAAGCCCCGCCTTCCAGCTTCTCAGCCAGAATCCACGTCCTTCACTTGCAAACCAGCCCTGAAAGATGACAAGAAATAGCATACAGTACATCCAACAGAAGGTTCCGTAATTGCTGAAAAACTGCCAGACGAAGTCCCCGCCGTGAAGCTCTTTTTCCTCTTGTTTTTACGTAAAACACCCAGATTTTCTTTCCGTTCAAGTCTCTGCTGCTCTTCTGTCCCACTATGAGCCTCCAAAATAATTCCCAGGTGAAGTGTTCCCTGGTCTCAACCCATCCGAAAGCTTTTCCTCTCTCACCCGAAAGCCTATGTTTCTTTGCTCTGAAAACACAGTTGAAAATTCAACCTGTGGCTCCTTCTCTCCTCTCTTTTTATTCTCCTTCCAGCTCCCTCCTCTTGAAGTTCATCTCACTGAATGTAAAAAAAAAACACCTACTTCTCCCTAACGTCAACTCTCTCACTCTCTGTCCGTTCCAGCGTAGAGTCCCTGGCAATTATGATCTCTCCACTTTTCTCTCTAGCAAATCACCTCTCACCTATTCAATTATGCACTGACCGACACAACTATCTCTTCTCTCCCTTTCTACTCATGACCAACACACCTCAACTCCTCTCTATGTCCCACGTAACCACTCTACACCTCTCCAACCGATTGGTCCCTCTTTTTCTTTTTACGTCCAGCAACATATATATATATATATATAACTGCTTCTAGTCGTCCAAGCCTCACGTCGGTGCCAAACTTCCTCTAATCAAATTAATACTTTTCAGCACAATAAAATTCCAACACGTCTCCATTGGTTGAAAACTCCTACACGGCTCCCTTGATTGAAAAATTAAGCACGGCATTCTCTACTCACCCACTCTCCTATCTCTTCTCTCCGTCCACTTTAGCTGCACCAACCTTCTTTCTTTTTTTATTTTTTTTTTATTTTTTTATTTTTTTCAACCCACATGCCTTCACGTTTCAGCTCCATTTTTAGACTTTACTGTTGCACCTCCAAAAATTCTCAAACCTCCGTGAGTTTCATTCAACCATGAGGATCACATGCATCTTGAATAATCAAAGGAAGAAAATAACCACTGATTCTTCATTTTGTGTCTTTTTTTTCAACTGCCAAGTACATCCTTCCTTCCTCTCAATTAGTATGCATTTTTGATCAAAAGTTCCAACCGGATCTCATTTGAATTTTATTTAAACTGAAAATAAAAAAAAAAGAAATAACACTCAAAAATAAATTATCAAAAACAGACTATATATGTGAGGAAATATTGTCCCATTAAATCATAGTTGTAAAATTAAGCATAAACATGATATCAATCAAATAAAAATCACAACTCGTATTTATGCTTATTAACTATTTTTCCATCTAAAACCAATAATAGTGTCATGAAGAATTTAAAATACGTTGGTTTTAAATGGTTAAAACATACAATATTTCAGCTCAATCACACCCCCAACTAGCTTTTTGCTAATCCTTGAGTAAAATAGTGAAAATTAATTGAGATGAACATTACATAAAGCTCGAAATTCAAACCAAAACAATCAAACATAATTCTGAATTCTCACAAAAAAAATTGATTCGTGACTACTCAACACCATGAGTTGTATCCATAAGGAAAGTCTCAGTAATTGTTCACATAGAATTAGGGCAAATGTCTTAGAACTCAGATATGTGTGTGTGGCTAAACCTCTGTATGTTCCTCACTAATAAACATGATTTATCATAGGATTTTTCAACCGTAAGATTAATCATTATTGATTCTAACTATCTCAACGCCTAAGGGACTAGCAGTTTTCACGCCAACTCTGTTTAAAGGTTGAACATTCAACCCCCAAAGTTTTGGGTAACTGTTTCTAGCCTTTTATTCAGGAAAAATTACATGATTTTTTTTTTTGTCAATTTCTTTCTTTCTTTCATTCTTTTTATTTTATTTTATTTTTATTTTTATTTATAAGGGTCGGTAGTCTTGCAGTTTACTTCTCCTATTTTAAATCAATGAACATTAATGAGGAACACTACAAGTGTAAGCATGTGCAAAATGTTCTTTCAAAACTTGCCCTTCATTTTATACAAATCAAACTAATTCTCATTTTTGTAAATATCGCATCCAGGTGTTTCAAGTCACTCCTCAACAAAATATGATGCATCATAAGTCATGTTCTATGCTTAAGGTTGAAAATAAATCTTTACAAAATAATTCCACTCAACTACTCCACCAAGATACTCAAATTTCACAAAAATGCTAGAAGTGTGTGTTAATCATTTATGTTTCAATGCACCTCACAAATTTTATTTTTATTTTTATTTTTTATTTTTTATTTTTTTTTATTTTTTTATTTTTTGGTACTAATAAATTTTTCAACATAAAACCCTCCCCCCAACTAAATGTGACATTGTCCTCAATGTTTAGTAATTGAATGTTTCATTATGTATGCTATACAGGTATGAATTGGAGCAAGATAGACACTGTAGAACATATATTGAGACGAAAATGATTAAACAGAGATGAAAGAATTCACCTGCGATATTCGAATGCACATAAGGAGTGGATTTCTGTCAAAAAGCAAAAGAAAGAAAAACAAAACAAACAAATACGGTATATACAATGAGAAATCAAAAATTAATTCTGATAAGTAGGATCGTCCAGAGTAGTGGACTCAACCTCTGGAGTAAAATCATCCAAAAATGGTTTCAACCTTTGTCCATTAACTTTAAAAACATTACCATTCTCTGGATTTTCTATTTCAACAGCCCCAAAAGGATAAACAGTTTTTACAACAAAGGGGCTGATCCATCGGGATCGAAGCTTGCCAGGAAATAAATGGAGCCTTGAATTATACAACAAAACTTTTTGGGAAGGCTCAAAAGATTTTTGAAAAATATTTTTGTCATGAAAAGTTTTCATTCTCTCCTTGGCAATGCGAGAGTTTTCGTAAGCTTTATTCCTGATTTCTTCCAACTCATTAAGCTGAAACTTACGAAGAGAGCAAGCTTTATCCAAATCAAAATTAAATTTTTTGATTGCCCAAGAAGCTTTGTGTTCCAATTCCACAGGTAAGTGGCATGCCTTTCCAAAAATGAGTCGATATGGGGACATACCAATCGGGGTTTTAAAAGCAGTACGATATGCCCAAAGTGCATCAGTTAGTCGTAAAGACTAATCTTTGTGACTTGGGTTAACCATCTTTTCTAAAATTTTTTTGATCTCCCGATTAGATACCTCAACTTGGCCACTTGTTTGTGGATGATAAGGGGTAGCAACCTTATGAGTAATACCATATTTTCGCATTAAGGCCTCGAAAGGCTTATTACAAAAATGTTTACCCCCATCACTGATAATGGCTCGAGGTGTTCCAAACCTTGATAATATATTTTCTTTCAAAAATTTCAGTACCACTTTGTGATCATTGTTTTTGCATGGAACAGCTTCAATCCATTTGGACACATAATCCACAACTACCAAAATGTAGAGATTGCCAAAAGAAACTGGGAAGGGTCCCATGAAGTCGATGCCCAAACAATCAAATATTTCAACAACCAAAATTGTATTTAATGACATCATATTCCGGCGGGTAATACCTCCCAATTTTTGACAACGCTCACAAGTTTTACAAAATTCATGGGTGTCCTTGAAAATGGTAGGCCAATAGAAACCACATTGCAAAATTTTAAAAGCAGTTTTCTTTCCAGAAAAATGGCCACCACATGCCCCAGAGTGACAAAAATATATCACACTTTGAAATTCATTATTGGGAACACATCGTCTAATTATCTGATCTGGGCAATACTTGAACAAATATGGATCATCCCAAAAGAATTTTCTTACCTCCACAAAAAATTTCCTCTTATCTTGTTGAGTCCAAATGTGAGGAATTTCACCTGTAGCAAGAAAATTAGCAATGTCAGCATACCATGGCACTTGAGATATACCAAAAAGTTGCTCATCTGGAAACGTGTCTTTAATAGGAACTGTCTCTATGGAATCTGAAAGAACAAGTCTAGACAGATGATCAGCAACAACATTCTCAACTCATTTTTTATCTTTGATTATCAGATCAAATTCTTGCAGCAAAAGGATCAATCTAAGCAACCTAGGCTTTGCATCTTTCTTCGCTAAAAGGTACTTTAACGCAGCAGGATCAGTAAAGATGACAATTTGAGATCCAATCAAATAAGAGCGAAATTTGTCAAGTGCAAAAATTACTGCAAGTAGCTCTCTTTCAGTTGTTGAATAATTCATTTGAGCACTGTTTAAAGTTCTACTTGCATAATAAATAACACTAGGCTTTTTGTCCTTACGTTGGCCCAACACAGCTCCAACAGCATAATCACTAGCATCACACATAATTTCAAATGGTAAATTCCAATCAGGTGATCGCATAAATGGGGCTGAAATCAACATACCTTTTAGCTTTGTAAAAGCTAATTCACAATCATCAGTCCACACAAAAGAATTTTCCTTTGACAATAAATTACACAAAGGTCTAGAAATTGTGCTGAAGCCTTTGATGAACCTCCTGTAAAAACCTGCATGACCTAGAAAAGATCTGTTATTCCTGATGTTCTTTGGGATGGGCAATTTAGAAATTAATTCAATTTTGGCCTTGTCCACTTCAAAACTTTGAGAAGAAACAATGTGACCAAGAACAATCCCTTGAGTGACCATAAAATGACACTTCTCCTAGTTTAAAATCAAATTCTTTTCTTTGCATCTAATCAGCACTTTTTCCAAACGAGTTAAACATTCATCAAATGAGTCACCGAAAATAGAAAAATCATCCATGAATATTTCAACGAAATGCTCTACCATGTCACTGAATATACTCATCATGCATCGTTGAAATGTAGCAGGAGCATTACAAAGTCCGGATGGCATCCTTCGATATGCAAAGGTACCAAATGGACATGTAAAAGTGGCCTTTTCTTGATCTTCAGGAGCAATCTCAATTTGGTTATATCCAGAATAACCATCTAGGAAGCAATAGAATTTATGGCCCGCTACACGTTCAATGATTTGATCCATGAATGGTAAGGGAAAATGATCCTTTCTGGTGACA
Source organism: Carya illinoinensis (assembly GCF_018687715.1). Classification (NCBI taxonomy): domain Eukaryota; kingdom Viridiplantae; phylum Streptophyta; class Magnoliopsida; order Fagales; family Juglandaceae; genus Carya; species Carya illinoinensis. The sequence goes on from NC_056765.1 coordinate 15,736,486, forward strand.
GAATTCAGTTTTCTGTAGTCAATGCACACACGCCAACTATTAGTAACTCTAGTTGGGATCAATTCATTATCAGCATTCTTAACCACAGTCATACCAGATTTCTTGGGTACCACTTGCGTGGGACTAACCCATTTGCTGTCAGAAATAGGGTAAATGATCCCTACATCCAGAAGTTTTAACACCTCTGCTCTGACAACCTCTTTCATGTTGGGGTTCAGTCTACGTTGCATTTCTCTAGAGGGTTTAGAATTGTCCTCTAGATAAATCCTGTAGGTACAAATCAAAGGACTAATACCTTTGATATCAGCTATGGTCCATCCCATTGCTTCTTTGTGTTCAATGAGAACACCAATCAATTTGCTCTCCTGAATTTCATCCAGTTTTGATGACATGACCACTGGTAATATCTCTGCTTGACCTAAAAATACATATTTGAGATCAGCGGGTAGAGGTTTCAAGTCGAGTTTTGGTGTTTGCACACTTAAAGGGAGAGACACGACATCATGAGGTGGTAATTCCTCAAAACGTGTTCTCCACTTATCAGTGTCCATTATAGGAGTAGATTCTAGCAAAAAATTTATAGATGCAAGTACAGAATCATCATCAACATTTTCACCATGAACCAAACAAGCCTCAAGTGGGTCAGAAAAACTTGACAAATCAAATTTATTTTTAACAAGAGTTTGGATCAGATTTACTTCATGCACATCATCATCATCACCAGGTTGTTTACAAATATTGAAAATATTCAACTCCAAAGTCATGTTGCCAAAAGATATTATCATCACACCACTCCTACAATTTATTAAAGCATTTGAGGTCGCAAGGAACGGCCTACCCAAAATTATAGAAATTTGAGTGCAAACATCAAAGACAGATTCTGTGTCCAAAACAATGAAATCCACTGGGAAATAAAATTTGCCTACTTGAACTAGCACATCCTCAACTATCCCTCTCGGTATTTTAATTGAACGGTCAGCAAGTTGGAGTGTTACCTTGGTGGGTTTAAGTTCCAATCACGCAGGAAATTGTTGGACAACCCGGGTCTTTGTACTTAGGAAGAGAATTGTTCTGGAGGATGGCGCTCACCTGCTCAGTGAGAAAAACCTTCTTCTGCACCTTCATCGTACGCTTCACTGTGCATAAATCTTTCAAAAACTTAGCATACGATGGAATTTGTTTGATTGCATCCAACAAAGGAATGTTGATTTTTACCTGTTTAAAAATTTCAAGAATATCAGCATTTTGAACCAACTTGTGAGAATGTTGCAATCTTTGGGGAAATGGAGCAGGTATTGGAGCTTTCACAGGCACATCCAATTCAACCTTCTCAAGTTCACCATCACTTTTGGAATTTAAAGAGTTGTTGGTCTCATCAACTTTCGTTGTTGAAATACTCTTATCAATTATTTTTCCACTACGTAGAGTGGTGATGGACTTGGCATGTTCAAATTTTGAATCAGAGGGATTTGAATTTCTTACCTCAAATTTACCTTTGGGATTCGGCTGAGGTTGAGCAGGAAACTTACCTTCTCTTGAGCATGCAATGCAGAGGTCAAGTCGCTAATAGAAATTCTCATCTCAGTAATGGCCTGCATTGTCTGAGTGTTGATATTTGCTTGTCCCTGTATAAAAGCCTGTAAAGTTTCCTCAAGGGTTTTCTTATGTGGAGGCACATAAGGACTAGAAGAAGATGGCCCTTGAGGATTTTGATTTTGATTGGACTCATTCCTCCAACTAAAATTGGGGTGATTTCTCCATCCAGGATTATATGTTTCCGAATAAGGAGAAGAAAATGGTCTCCTATAGGAATTCATGACATTTGCTTGTTCGTGCAACACCTCTTTAAAAGCAGGGATTGTTGGACAATCCTGAGTTAGGTGTCCACTAATCTCACAAATGCCACAATTTTCTTCTTCTTTTTCACTGGCCTTAACTGAATTTACCTTCCTAACCTCCATGGCTTCGACTTTTCTTGTCAGACTTGCTATCCTAGCATTCACATCATCATTTCCTTTAAGAACATACATACCTTCTTGAGACATGGCACCGAGTTTGGGCTTATATGACCGATCAGAACGATCTGTGTTATCCCAAGATTGGGCATTTTCAGCTAACTGGTCAAAATAGTCCCAAGCGTCATCAGGATCTTTATTTAGAAAATCACCGTTACACATCATTTCTACAAACTGACGCATTTGAGATGTTAAACCTTCATAGAAGAAACTAATGGTGCGCCAAGTCTCGTAGCCATGATGTGGGCAAGTTAGCAACAATTCTTTAAAACGTTCCCAACACTGAAAAAATGTTTCATTTTCCTTTTGAGAAAAATTCATAATATTTATGCGAAGAGTGTTGGTCCTATGAGTAGGAAAAAGCTTTTTTAGAAATTCCCTTTGCATTTCTTGCCATGTGCCAATAGATCTTGGTCTCAAGGAGTTCAACCAATTCTTAGCTTTTTCTTTCAAAGAGAATGGAAACAACTTTAATCTAACAACATCATCATTGATAGTTTGGTTTTGTAAAGTTGCACAAACTTCTTCAAATTCTTTTAGATGCAAATAAGGACTTTCTGAATCCAAGCCATGAAACTTGGGAAGTAATTGGATTACTCCAGGTTTTAAATCAAAATTTCCCATATTCATAGGAAAAATCATGCAAGATGGAGTACTTGTCCTTGTAGGCTGCAAATATTCGCGCAAAGTTCTCATTGGCGGATTATTTTGTGCCTCTTTATTTTCTTGTTAGTCATGAACACTACGATTGTCAGCCATGGTATTAGAATGAGAATTTTTAGAATCACCTGACAAAGTATCAACCAATTTTTTTAAAACAATTTCCTCTCTTCTCAATCTACCCGTTTGATCACGTTGCCACGAGATCATTCATCATAGAAGATCGAGTACATTCAAAAAGTAAAAACAAAATGCAAAACAAGCAAGAAAGTAAAAGAAAAAATTTTTGGAATGAGATTACCAAATGGTATGAATATGGAAGCAATGTTACATGCTCTTGGTTTCCGTAAAAAAAATCGTACCTACAAAAAGAATATGAAAAACAATTAGCAAAAGATTACTAAAAATTTTTTTTTTCTTTTCTTTTCTAAAAAAAAAAAATTATCACACGTTGCAATCCCCGGCAATGGCGCCAAAAACTTGTTGCGACTAAACTCTGACTCAAATTAATGAACTAAAAATTTAGTGCAGTTTTACCTGCAAGTATACAGGTATTGTAGTATCTTACAGGATCGAATCCACAGGGATTGACTTTTGTGATAAATTCAGACAATGAAACGAAATTACTAAAAGAAACGTACAATCAAATATAAAGATATGGAGAAAGACTAAGGTTTCGAGGATCCGTTTAATAATTTATAATATTGTTTCCGATCGATTTACTTCAATTAAACTAGAATAATGATTTTGTTTAATTCGAAGATTTAACATTTAAGATCAAGAAAAATAATCGCTTATGATTGAGCGTGAATGATTGATGATTAAAACATTTACAAATCTATTTGAATACCACAGGGATTCCTCAAGCATTCACTGTATTCGAAAATCACAATGAATCAAGACGAGTATATAGATAATCAAAATATCCAATAATAAAATCTTTCAATCGATCAAGCTCGCAAAATAGATTTTACGTGGATCTAAAAATAATATTTAAATCAATAAACTTCACTTCTCACCTTAGTATGAAAATTTAGCCAACCATGTTCAACACAAGAGCTATGAAAATTAAATAAACATTTTTTCACAATGATATTAAAATAAAACACAATAAAACAACACACAAGAACATAAAGATGATCAGAAAATAAGACTTAAAAACTCCCTCTCCGTTCCGTAAATGACTAGAGTTCCGTTCGGCGTCCACCAAAACTGCAAACCAGCCCCTCCGTTCCGCTGCTCTACGTCTCACTCTCTCAGCCCAGAAAAATCAGTTCCTGCCTTTGCTAGCACCTTCACTTAGTCATGTTCCCAGCCCTCTTTTCTTCCGTTCCAAACGAAAAATGAATACCTGCACTTTGGTAGTCTGAAGCTCTCTCCGTAAGTGTCTCCAGGTCTCGTAGTTGAAGTCCAAAGCCCCGCCTTCCAGCTTCTCAGCCAGAATCCACGTCCTTCACTTACAAACCAGCCCTGAAAGGTGACAAGAAATAGCATACAGTACATCCAATAGAAGGTTCTGTAATTGCTGAAAAATACTTAGACGAAGTCCCCGCCGTGAAGCTCTTTTTCCTCTTGTTTTTACGTAAAACACCCAGATTTTCTTTCCGCTCAAGTCTCTACTGCTCTTTTGTCCCACTATGAGCCTCCAAAATAATTCCCAGGTGAAGTGTTCCCTGGTCTCAACCCATCCGAAAGCTTTTCCTCTCTCACCCGAAAGCCTATGTTTCTTTGCTCTGAAAACAGAGTTGAAAACTCAACCCTTGGCTCCTTCTCTCCTCTCTTTTTATTCTCCTTCCAGCTCCCTCCTCTTGAAGTTCATCTCACTGAACGTAAAAAAAAAACACCTGCTTCTCCCTAACGTCAACTCTCTCACTCTCTGTCCGTTCCAGCGTAGAGTCCCTGGCAATTATGATCTCTCCACTTTTCTCTCCAGCAAATCACCTCTCACCTATTCAATTATGCACTGACCGACACAACTATCTCTTCTCTCCCTCTCTACTCATGACCAAGACACCTCAACTCCTCTCTATGTCCCACGTAACCACTCTACACCTCTCCAACCGATTGCTCCCTCTTTTTCTTTTTACGTCCAGCAACATATATATATATATATATATATATAACTGCTTCTAGTCATCCAAGCCTCACGTCGGTGCCAAACTTCCTCTAATCAAATTAATACTTTTCAGCACAATAAAATTCCAGCACGTCTCCATTGGTTGAAAACTCCTACACGGCTCCTTTGATTGAAAAATTAAGCACGGCATTCTCTACTCATCCACACTCCTATCTCTTCTCTCCGTCCACTTTAGCTGCACCAACCTTCTTTCTTTTTTTATTTTTTTTTTATTTATTTATTTTTTCAACCCGCATGCCTTCACGTTTCAGCTCCATTTTTAGACTTTACTGTTGCACCTCCAAAAATTCTCAAGCCTCCGTGAGTTTCGTTCAACCATGAGGATCACATGCATCTTGAATAATCAAAGGAAGAAAATAATCACTGATTCTTCATTTTGTGTCTTCTTTTTCAACTGCCAAGTACATCCTTCCTTCCTCTCAATTAGTATGCATTTTTGATCAAAAGTTCCAACCGGATCTCATTTGAATTTTATTTAAACTGAAAATAAAAAGAAAGAAATAACACTCAAAAATAAATTATCAAAAACAGACTATATATGTGAGGAAATATTGTCCCATTAAATCATAGTTATAAAATTAAGCATAAACATGATATCAATCAATTAAAAATCACAACTCGTATTTATGCTTATTAACTATTTTTCCATCTAAAACCAATAATAGTGTCATGAAGAATTTAAAATACATTGGTTTTAAATAGCTAAAACATACAATATTTTAGCTCAATCAGGAGCCAGAGTGTGCAGATGATCTTTAAGGGAGATCATGGTGCATGCATTAAATTGGAACTGATTTTGGATGATAGATAGGAGCCATTTTCTGGGAAAATGACGAGGTTTTATAAGAGGATTATTGTGATACATTTTCTAGAAAAATGGTGGTTTTCTTGATTTGGGTCATCATCTGGGATAATGACGAGGACATGTTTTAAAGAATATGTTTTGGGACAAAATGGAATTTTGGCATGCGTGGAAAAAATGTAGATTTTTGAGACATGTGCATTTGGCATCTTTCATGCATATTGTTGAGTGTAATATATTTTTATTTTGTAGTATTTGGATTATTACTTGGTACCGTAGATTTTGATGTAAAAGTTGAAGAGGAGAAAGCTGAGCCCGAAGAGACGGCTCTGCCAGAATATTGACTTGGAGTTGTTTTACTTCTGAAAATTATTTTACTTGTTTTGATGTTATGTAATTTGGATTTGAAAGAATGTTGAAACTTATAATATTTTATTACGCTTGTTTAAGCGAGTTTGTATTTAAACAAAAAAAAATTATGGTACTTAATTGTAAGACTTTTATTATCCGCTGCATTGTTTTATTGTACACATATTGCATGTAAATACACTTGGCACTTGGCGATAGGATGTGTGACCCGTGTTGTCATCATCCTAATACTTCGATTTTCACGTATCCGTACATGGGAGTCGGGGGCGTCACAGCGGTACCACTACAGCTAATGCAACGAATACTTGGTGCTTTAACCATAGACCTTTATTATTATTATTATAATGTTTCATAACCCTAACCAAAACCTTATTAACTTTTTCTAATTTCTCTCTTTCCACAATAAAGCTCAAAATAATATTAATAATAAATATAATATATAATTATTTTAAGAATATTTCTAAACAAGCCAATGAAATGATCTTATTATTAGATGTCTATCTCATCGATGCCCTACATACAGTGTATATTGCATAAAATAAGAAATCAATAGTATTATTATTATCTCTTTAAAAAAATATATTATTATTATTATCATCATATATTATTATATTTAAATGTAATTTTCAAATGAGTCCAAATGCAGGTAAAGATTCCTACCTCACCAATGCATCATCCATGTGCACGTCGGTGCATGAAAAGAAAAAATCATTATTATTGTATATTATCATCATGATATAATAAAATATTGCAATCCTGCCAAATCAACAGGTTAAAAGATTTTATTAGAAGTCTGTCAAATCGACAGGTTAAAATATAGTCTAGTCGGGTAATGACACACATTTATCATCTTTTTCACCACTATTTTATCACTTATAATATATTTATTTCTTTATTATTTTCTTTTAAGTATTTTTTTAACATCCTTAATCACTAAGAAAAAATTTTAAAAATATATAATTTTAATGATAGTCACTTACTTAATCATTAAGTAAAAGAAAATTTTTTAAAAAATTAAAAAATTAAAAAAAGTGGTAAAAGAATAATAAATTAATGCTATCATTATTCTAGTCTATATATGTAGTGGCATCTTTACTTCGTATTACTAGTCAAATCAAATAAGAAAAAGAAAAGAATTTGTGTTCAATATTTATTCCGTCTCTCTCTTTCTCAAGCCAAAAAATTCTTCAGGTATGTCAAGACTCAAGAAAATGTCTGCAAATATTTTTTTTTTCTTTAAAGTTGAAAAACTCAAACCTATAATTTTTCAATAATTCTCAAAACATGTGAAATACAAGAAGATTCATAGGCTACAAATCATTGAGATGATAGCAATAGTTTTATGAAAATCACCGCACATAGTCCTCACAGGCCACCCTTTCCAGCAGCCTGTCTTGCCACACAAACTAAATCACTAGAATCATCACTACTAGATCTGAAAGACTTTCATGGCTTAAAAGAGAAAAGCTTGTGACCTTCATGATCGTCACAGATTTCGAAATCTACCGGAGTTGGTCTAAACTATAATCTGTCATTTTCATTCTTATTTTCTTTATTGTATAGTTTAAAAAAAAAAATAAAGGAAATTTGTCTCTTGGACGGTTTGTCCATAGAGGTTGGGTTGAGTCCTCCTTTTTTAATAAATAATGAGTTTGAGTTTTTGTTTAGGTAGTTAGAGTGTTGTTTCTTAGACATTTGTCTGTAGGTAGTATTAATAACATTTAAGTCTAGAATAATCGAGTAGTGTACTGGATTATTCTAGACTTCACTGTTATTATTATTTTTTTTTGGGGGGGAGGGAGGGAACTCAATTATATATATAATACTGCTGAGAATATTTCGTAGGTACACTCATTAGTCATTTATTCTTCAGGTTCATCTACGCTGACTACGTACAAGCTCTTCGGTTATAGACAACATGAGCGGGAGTACAGACCTCCCCCCAGCTAAGTAATTACTAATCTAATTACTTCTCTTTTCGGAGCAAATATATTATGGAAAGTTTCACCTTCAATTTGGTCGTTGTAACACCCCTAATAGGTGGTGTTTGGATTACTAGGAAATATGAGAGAAAATGTAAGAAAATTGGTCAGATTTGAGGTTGACCTAGCCTCCAAGAGAAAAGGGAATTGGAAAATATTTTCATTAATGATTCTCGATACCTTTCCGTAGAGCTCTTGCTTCTTACATATAGTCTATAGACTTCCACCAATTTATCGGCCTATACTAATAACATAATACAATTGAAATGATAACTACACTAAGGGCCTAAGCCCATTAATTATTACAACCAAAAGGTCCAGTAAAATAGTCTAAGGCCTAACACACAAGGGTTAAAAGAAGTAAAATGATAAAAGGATAAATGCAGTCCATGGCTTGGATTGGGCCCACATTGTGACGCCCCCAAATCCCCACGCACGGACACGGAGAAATCGAGACGTCCGGATGGTGACAACCCGGGTCACCACCCTGTCGACGAGTGCCAAGTGTGTACAAAAGCAACAAATGTGCACGAAGGAACACGCAGCGGATAACGAAAGTCATATAACTAAGTACCAGAGTTTTCTTAATATAATACAAGCTGTTTAAAACATACATAATTAAAATATTACAAAAACACAAATATTGTTTTAAACCAAACTATAAAGCGTAACTTCGACATCAAAACTCCGGCGAAGCCGCATCCTCGGGCTCAGCCTCCTCCTCCTCCTCGAATCCTGCACCAAAATCTACGGAACCAAAAATGGTACCGCAGGTAAGTAAAATCCAAACACCACCAGATAAAAGCATATAGGACAACTCAAACAATATGCATGAAGTGATGCCAATGCATAAAACCCATAAAACATATTTTTCCATGCACGCCAAAAATCCCATTTGGCCTTTATTCAACTCAAACCATTATCCATTTTATCCATATGCACCATGACCTCCCCTAGGGGTCATCCGCACACTCTGGCTCCAGTGCCACACCGCAGAGTACCACCATGCATGTGACACCTGACGACCGATGCCCAGTTCTGTGCCCCACGCGTTCGTAGCCAAGCATCCTCTAGCCCTCACCAGCGAAGGGCCACGGAGTTGGTGCATAGGGCGATGCCCGGTTCCGCGCCCGGCCCATTCGTAGCCAAGCATCCCCTAGCCCCCGCTCCCGTTGTTGCCCAGTGACAACCCAGGGGACATCACTCAGTTTATTTCGCTCCCGAGTGACCAGAGGAGCTCCACCGAGATAATACCCCATCCCGGCTTGGGGTCGTGATACACACACACCCGTAAGTCCACTTACGCCAATAAACAAGCTTTTCTCAATTAAAGAAAAACACGCGTGCATGCACCATGTAAATGCCATATCAATGCACAAAAATAAACAACCAACATATATCAATAAAACAAGCAACTCCGTCCTCCATCTATCTGACTCCCGAACTCCTCGGACTCGGTCCGGAATCAACCAACCAGCAGATAAAATTATTGAACGAGCAATATATATTTAAATTTGAAAATAGGGTTTGGAAAATACTTACAGCGCTATATGGTATTTTTAGAAAGCTTGTGGCGTTGCAAACGGTGGAGAAAAAGCAATGTAACAGTGAAAATTCACTGTGGCCGTGGGTTGTAAAATACCCACTTTTGAACGGGGACAAACCAGGGCTTGGGATTAATAGGGAATGGTCTAAGGATGATTCTGAAGCTATTGGAAGTGGTGGTTGGCCGTGAGTGGCGGCGGAAATGGAGGTTGATGGCCAGATTTTCCAAAATGGAAAACTAGCTTGTGGGAGCTGTTCCGGTGACTATTGGAGGCCGAAAATAGGTGGGTTAGGACGGCAAGGGACCGGTGATGAAGTGGTGAAGAAATGGTGGCCAGAGGTGGAGCGACAACGGCGGATCGAGGCAAAAATCGTGGGAGCTTCAAGGGCATTTTTCGGCCAAACGGCTGGCCGGATGGGGCTGGGATTTGGTGGGGAGGTGCGCCAGAGGGAGGGGGTTCGACTGGTGGGGGCTGTGTGCCTCACGGCGGCCGAACAGTGGTGGGTCGAGGGGTTGGGCTGCAACGGCGTGGGAGAGGAGAGAGAGAGAGACGGGGTCGACGCAGGGAGGAAGAAGGAAAAAAAAGAAAAGAAAGAAAAAAGAGAAAAAGAAAAAGAAAGAAGAAAAAGAAAAGAGAAAAAGGAAAAAGGAAAAAGGGAAAAAGAGATGTAGGAAAAAGATGAGGTCCAAACCTCACTCCGAGAAAACAAAACAAAACTGCCGAGAAAGAGATTAAAAACTGTAAAACGACTAAAATAAATAAAACACAACATTAAATAAATTAAAAACCAATTTTAAAACGCAATAACTTAAAATAAATAAACTAATATATTAATTAAAATAAAAACAACCCTTCAGTGAAAATACACGCGAAAGCGGGTCATCACATCCTCTCTCCCTTAAAAACAAATTTCGTCCTCGAAATTTGCAAGATTAACCACCAACTTAAAACAAGCCACATAAAAACACATAAACCACCTATGACCAAGATTACGATACATACCTTCATCCTTCAAACAAGTACAGGTACTGCTCCCTCATGTCCGCTACTCGCTCCCAAGAGAAGTCTTGAGCTAACGGATCTGCCCACGCCACCTTAACCAAAGGTATCGTCTTGGACCTCAACTGTTGCTCCTTCCAATCTATGATCTGCGACGGAACAACTTCATAAGTGAGATCCAGTTGCAACTGAATACCCTCTGGGTCGACAAAGCGTGGCTCTTGCTGTCCAAAGCTCTTCTTCAGGGATGATACGTGGAAGACATCATGAATATCCCCAAAATATCCTGGCAAAGCAACTCTATAGGCGACGGACCCTACCTTCTCCAGAATCTGAAAAGGGCCGACATACCTCGGATCCAAATTCCTTTTCTTACCAAAACACTTAACACCTCTCATGGGAGAGACTTTAAGGTAAACCCAATCACCAACTTCAAAAGATAACTCTCTCCTCCTGGTATCAGCGTAACTTTTCTGGCGACTCTGAGCTGCCGCCATTTTATCTCTGATGATCCGGACTTGACTTTGCATCTCTTGAATTATTTCGGATGATGTGGCATTTCTCAACATATAAGGCAATGTCCTTCTCCATTCCATCCCACCAGTAATTTTTCTTCAAGTCCCGATACATCTTTGTACTGCCGGGATGAACTGAATAAGGGGCCGCATGAGCTTCTGCCATGATCCGCTCCTTGAATTCTGAATCTTTGGGGACCACTCTACGATCTCGGAACCGAAGTATCCCATCTTTATCCATGCTATAATGCAACGGCCCTCGAGATTTTCTGACTCTTTTTCTGATATTCAGCAGCTTTGGATCCTTCCTTTGAAGAGTCTTCAATTCTTCAAATTCAGTTACCCGAATATCAAGAACTGAAGATAAAATCTCTTCTTGCTGCGAACTTTCAATAAGGAGCCTTCTCATCCCACAAAGCAACGAATCCAATTTTGACGGCTTGGCTTCATCTTCCAAGTGCGACTTTCAGCTCAAAAGCATCAGCAACTATATTAGCCTTCCCCGGATGGTACTTGATCTCACACTGATAGTCACTGATTAGCTCTAGCCATCACCTCTGCCTCATGTTCAGATTTTTCTGGGAAAACAAATGCTTCAAGCTCTTGTGGTCAGTAAATACCTCGCAAGCTTCCCCATACAAGAAGTGCCACCAGATCTTGAGAGCAAAAACAATCGCAGCCAACTCTAAATCGTGCATCGGATAATTCTTCTCATGGTCCTTTAGCTGACGAGATGCATAGGCAACAACCCGTCCTTCCTGCATAAGCACACAACCCAAACCAAACTTAGACGCATCACTGAAGACTACGAATGGTTTATGCGGTTCTGGGAGCGCTAACACTGGTGCCATCGTCAACCTGTTCTTTAATTCTTGGAAGCTTCTCTCACACTTATCTGACCAAACAAATTCTGTATTCTTCCGAGTCAAAGCTGTGAGAGGTCCGGATAGGCGAGCAAAACCCTCCACAAATCTTCGATAGTATCCGGCGAGCCCCAAGAAACTCTGAATCTCGCGCACTGTAGTCGGGTGCTGCCATGACAAAATGGCTTCTACCTTACTAGGATCAATAGCCACTCCGTCTCGAAAAATTACATGCCCAAGGAATTTAACTTCTTCCAACCAGAATTCACACTTGCTAAGCTTGGCGTACAATTGGTGTTCTCTCAATTTCCCAAGTACCAGACGAAGATGATACGCGTGCTTTTCAACATCTCGGGAATAAATCAGAATATCATCGATGAATACTACCACAAATGAATCCAGAGGTCAAAATACTCGATTCATTAAATCCATAAAAGCAGCAGGGGCATTAGCTAACCTAAATGGCATCACCTTAAATTCATAATGCCCATACCTCGACCTGAAGGCAGTTTTAGGCACATCCTTGTCTCTGATCCTCAGCTGCTAGTATCCCGACCTCAGATCAATTTTAGAGAACACAGCTGCTCCTTGAAGCTGATCAAATAAATCATCTATCCACGGGAGAGGATATTTATTTTTTATGGTCACCTTATTCAATTCCCGATAATCTATGTACATACGGAGGGTTCCATCTTTCTTTTTAACAAACAAAACTGGTGCACCCCACGGTGAAGTACTAGGCTGAATAAATCCCTTCTCTACCAGCTCCCCATGCAATCTCTCTTCTTGCTTGAATTGCCGATATAATTATCGGCTTTTCTTTTAACTTACTCCCTGCAAATTCCAGACAATCACCATCTGGAAGCTGAAAGGTAATTATCAGACTTCTGCAATTAATACTCGCAGAATATCGGTATAGCCAATCCATCCCGAGGATGATATCAAAACCCAACAGCTTAAACACCACCAAATCAACATCCAAGAACCTTCCATCAAAATTTAACGGGCATTCCAAAGCAACCTTGGAACACCACACCATTTCACCATCGGGTAGAGCCACTACCATAGACTTTGGCAACGGTTCCGTGACCAAATTACACACCCGAGCAAAAGCGAAAGATACAAACGACTGTGATGCACCGGAATCAAACAAAGTGCAAGCATAAAACTCATACAAACGAACTCTTCCTGAACCAGACACATTAACCCATGAAATCCAAAAAGCAAAGGAGAAACCAAAAATACCAAAAATTAAATCCAACTTAAAATTAAATAAATCCATACCTGTAATTACTCCAGCATCATGGGTCGCTGGCGCCTCATCATCCACCTCTCCGAGTGTGACAGCATAAACCCGGGCTTGCACTGCTTGCCTCGGGTTGGTTCTTCCACCGTGTCCACCTCCACGGCTTCCTTGAATTCTGACGGGGTACTCCCGAGCAATATGTCCCACTAGGCCGCACCGGTAACACTGGGGTCCACTACTCAGCCGGCACTCGCCCTCATGGGCTCTATTACATGCTCCACAAATTGGCACCCGTCCTCCCATACGAACACCTGAGGACGTTTGAGGTCGAGTTCCGGTCCGCTGAACAAATTTTTGAGGCGAACCCGAGCTGCTTCCTTCACCAGAAAAACTCCGCCTCTTATGTCCTGGAGGGGAGCCCATACTCAGATTATTTTCTCGCTCCACAAGGGTGGCCGCATCCACTAATTCCTGAAAAGTGGATATCCGATGGCTGACCACCATACGGCGTATATCAGGGCGTAGTCCCTCCTGAAAACGATCAGCTCGCATCTCCTCTGTGGCGATAAGGTGGGGAGCAAATCGCCCAAGTTCTATGAATCTCCGGGCGTACTGTTCCACTGTCGCGCCCCCTTCGACCAGATTTGAGAACTCTTTTGCCTTTTGCTTCCTTACCGCTGCGGGAAAGAAGCGGTCATTAAATTCTTTCTTGAAGCGCTGCCAGGTCATAGCAGTGAAAGATCCCAATTCTGATTCCAGCATCAACCTCTTGGTATCCCACCAATCAGACGTGGTACCTTGCAACAGATAGCTGGCGTAGAGTACGTGTTGCGCCTCGGTGCATCCGCACACCTCAAAGGTTCTTTCCAGGTCTTTGATCCATTTTTCAGCTTGGAGTGGATCCTCTTCTCCAGTGAAGTGTGGAGTTCTATGCACCAGGAAGCGTTCATAGGTGCATCCAGCTTGCACCATGCTACTGGACCCTCCTGGGTACATCCAAGGCCCTCCCTGATATGGCCAAGGACCTCCTGGTTGTGGCCAAAACCCTCCTTGCTGTGGACAAGGCCCTCCTTGTGGTGGCCAGGGACCCCCTTGTGGTGGCCAAGGTCCTCCTTGTTGTGGCCAAGGCCCTGTCTGTTGTGGCCTAATATTCTGCTGCATGAACTCCGTCATCTGCCGTATTGCCTCGGCTATGGAGTCATCTCTTGAGGTATTGCCCCGTGGCTCCTGAGTAGATTTCCTTGGTCTCCCCATTTTTTCCTGTCACCACAACCTTTGACCCCCTTTCAGAAAACAAAAACAAATAAAACCAACAACAAACAAAAACAGAATCACAGACCAACACCCCATCACAGAAAACAAAAGAAACCAACTTGCAAAAACATAACTAAATAAATAAAAACAAACAAACAAGCTCAAACAAATAAAGCAAATAAAAAAATTTAAATAACTCTACTTAACATAAATTTTAAAACACAACTTTAAAAGCATTCTGGTACTACCTACGGGACATGTGGTTTTACCCAGAGCCAAACCACTCTGATACCACCTGTGATGCCCCCAAATCCCCACGCACGGACACGGAAAAATCGAGACGTCCGGATGGTGACAACCAGGGTCACCACCCTGTCGACGAGTGCCAAGTGTGTGCAAAAGCAACAAATGTGCACGAAGGAACACGCAGCGGATAATGAAAGTCATATAACTAAGTACCAGAATTTTCTTAATATAATACAAGTTGTTTAAAACATACATAATTAAAATATTACAAAAACACAAATATTGTTTTAAACCAAATTATAAAGCGTAACTTCGACATCAAAACTCCGGCGGAGCCGCATCCTCGGGCTCAGCCTCCTCCTCCTCCTCGAATCCTATACCAAAATCTACGGAACCAAAAATGGTACCGCAGGTAAGTAAAATCCAAACACCACCAGATAAAAGAATATAGAACTCAAACAATATGCATGAAGTGATTCCAATGCGTAAAACCCATAAAACATATTTTTCCACGCACGCCAAAAATCCCATTTCGCCTTTATTCAACTCAAACCATTATCCATTTTATCCATATGCACCATGACCTCCCCCAGGGGTCATCCGCACACCCTGGCTCCAGTGCCACACCGCAGAGTACCACCACGCATGTGACACCTGATGAGCGATGCCCAGTTCCGCGCCCCGCGCGTTCGTAGCCAAGCATCCTCTAGCCCTCACCAGCGAAGGGCCACGGAGTCGGTGCATAGGGCGATGCCCGGTTTCGTGCCCGGCGCGTTAGTAGCCAAGCATCCCCTAGCCCCCGCTCCCGTTGTCGCCCAGCGACAACCCAGGGGACATCACTCAGTTTATACCGTTCCTGAGTGACCAGAGGAGCTCCACCGAGATAATACCCCATCCCGGCTTGGGGTCGTGATACACACGCACCCGTAAGTCCACTTACGCCAATAAACAGGCTTTTCTCAATTAAACAAAAACACGCGTGCATGCACCATGTAAATGCCATATCAATGCACAAAAATAAACAACCAACATATATCAATAAAACAAGCAACTCCGTCCTCCATCCATCCGACCCCCGAACTCCTCGGACTCGGTCCGGAATCAACCAACCAGCAGATAAAATTATTGAACGAGTAATATATATTTAAATCTGAAAATAGGGTTTGGAAAATACTTACAGTGCTATATGGTATTTTTAGAAAGCTTGCGGCGTTGCAAACGGCGGAGAAAAAGCAACGTAACAGTGAAAATTCACTGTGGCCGTGGGTTGTAAAATACCCACTTTTGAACAGGGACAAACTAGGGCTTGGGATTGATAGGTAATGGTCTAAGGATGATAATGAAGCTATTAGAAGTGGTGGTTGGCTGTGGGTGGCGGCAGAAATGGAGGTTGATGGCCGGATTTCCCAAAATGGAAAGCTAGCTCGTGGGAATGTTCCGGTGACTATTGGAGGCCGAAAATGGGTGGGTTAGGACGGCAAGGGACCGATGATGAAGTGGTGAAGAAATGGTGGCCGGCGGTGGAGCGACGGCGGCGGATTGAGGCAAAAACTGTGGGAGCTTCAAGGGCATTTTCCGGCCAAACGGTTGGCCGAATGGGGCTGGGATTTGGTGGGGAGGTGCGCCGGAGGGAGGGGGTTTGACCGGTGGGGGCGGTGTGCCGCACGGCGGCAGGACAGCGATGGGTCGAGGGGTTGGGCTGCAACAGCGTGGGAGAGGAGAGAGAGAGAGACGGGGTCGACGCGGGGAGGAAGAAGGAAAAAAAAGAAAAGAAAGAAAAAAGAGAAAAAGAAAAAGAAAGAAGAAAAAGAAAAGAGAAAAAGGAAAAAGGAAAAAGGGAAAAAGAGATGTAGGAAAAAGATGAGGTCCAAACCTCACTCCGGGAAAACAAAACAAAACCGCCGAGAAAGAGATTAAAAACTGCAAAACGACTAAAATAAATAAAACACAACATCAAATAAATTAAAAACCAATTTTAAAACGCAATAAATTAAAATAAATAAACTAATATTTTATTAAAATAAAAACAACCCTTCAGTGAAAATACACGCGAAAGCGGGTCATCACACACATTACTTGGTTTGTTACATTGCCGTCTCCTTCAAAGAACCTTGTCCTCAAGGTTGGAAGCACCGATGCAACTCTATGAGTCATTGTAACAAACTCAAACAAAAGGTCGAAAGGCCAAATTGCCAGCAAGTAAATGGGCCATGGCCCTACTTCAACAAGAATCTTGCAATTATATAACCCAAGCCCACTATGACTTTGGTCCCTATTGTCCCATTTATAGACGTGTGACAAATCCTCCCCCTTCAAGCACCTTGTCTTTAAGGTGGGGCTATGCTTTCTCGCAGCTGTGACTAGCTTCTTACCCTCCAAGATCTTGATAAAGAAGCGAAGAACAACATACAGCTTGAACTGACCTTCAACTGAGAATGGTTTCATAGCCAAGTAATCTTCCCAAATATTAGTAAGGCTCTTATAAACTACAACATACTCTCTTGCAAGTACCTTCACATTTTACTGAACCTAATGCATACCAGTCCCAAAAATATCAAACTCCAAATGTATGCAGGATTGAGCGAATTCAAGTTTGTGAAGCTCTTTTTGAATGGCTACATTAGCATCATGAATCTCTATTCTATATATAGTTGCGTTTGGGGTAGATATAGTATTTGAGTCATCTACATCTCGGAGCAACTTATCTAACTCAGGCCACAATTATTCCCTCCCAGCAATAAAATTGTCTGCAATACACTGATCTTTGTCGCCTAAAACAATTGTAATAAGATGCTTAGCACCTTTTTCATTAAATTGTTCATTAACCACTTTTCCAAACCGACCACACTGCACTTTAGTCATGGTCATCATTCCTTGTAGGCCATCAAAAGTCCCAAAGAATATTGAATTCCCTCATTAGATCTAGGAGCATTCTTATCACCCTCATCCAAATTAACATGTATTTCATCATCCTCTTTAAGATCAGAATCCAAATAAAAAAGGTGAAAAACATTATTCAAAGTTTTGTTCCGACAATGATTTCCCCCAATCTCCTCTCTCTTTCCTCTATCAAAGGGCCACAAGCCATATTCTTCTATCAAATGATGTTCTTCAAATTTTAGTAGATTTATCTCATACCACCCAAGCATACCCTTGAATGACATTTCATTGAGCAACAGAGGTGCACTATCCCTTCCTACTAGCATTTGCAAGCACCTAAAATTTTTCCACTCTTTACTACTAGAGATTATAGGAGAAACACCAATTACTTCAAATTTCTCGAAAGTCTTTCCAACGTTGGTAAAATAATCTTGACAAATTTTCTCAACCAACCTATAATATTCATGGAGATACCAATTGAGATTTTAAATAGAAATAGGTACCAACATATTCATGGAGCTTCTCCTCTGTACCTCACCATAATTACCAAGAATATTGTCATCGCCGAATAAGCCTATGAACAGTCTGTAAATGATCAGACCTCTCAGATTTGCAACATGGAAGTGGACGATAGTGTTGGGGTCTTCTGCAACCCTCTCATCCCTCAGAATCACTCTCAGTATCTCAATCACTTCAACTACCAAAGCTTTATTCCTTTTCCATGCAGTGCTTGTGGCCTGGACTGATGCATCGAAAGGGAACCATGACCTTGAATTACTTACATTGCTAGAACCTATGTTGGCCCAACTTAGAACACTTCGGCCATAGATCTCATTTGGCTTCCTCTTTGTCAGCCTTAACTGCAGCACGAGCGGTCTTCCAGTGGAGCTTTCCCATCCCCTGAGTTGGAAATCACGGTCGCAGGACTTGCCGTTGCTTTGGCTCCCGAGCTGCATAAAGGTGTCCTGTAGCTTGTTGACTATGGGAATTACCAAGTGGAAGGGAATTTCTCGGTAGACATTGTTGCTACTTCCAGTTACAAAAATCCTAGCGAGGTCGTCGAGTGTTTCGAGCAACTTCAGGTAGCTCACAGCTCCTACAATGGCAGCGTGGACCACCTCCTTCGCAACACTTGGAATCGGCGATGATGGAGGTTGAGAATGGAGTGTGTCGAAGATGGAATGAGAGTTTTTGGGATGTTGGGGTCTCTGATATGTGATTGAATTGATGGGGAAGTGCCAGGCGAGAGTTAGGTTGAATGACTGGGGGAAAATGACAAGAAACAAGGGTGCCGAAAGGGAAATGAGGGGCAAAACCAGAAAGTGAAAATGATTTGTTGATAATGTTTGAAAATGGAGGGTAAAACTGTATTCTTAGGAAGGGTTTTTGTGGTGTGGGCAAGAAGTCGACACCCCCACCGGGATCAAACTTCCATCTGATGGCTAGGCCTTCTCTTCTTACCGTTAGTGAGTGTTTGTTGCTAGGGACGATTGACAGATACGAGGGAAAGGGAAAATAATTTCTGAGAGGAAGATTTGAGAATGTAGGAAATGGTGTTTGGTTTCTAATAGGATTTATGGCAATATCAGAAAGAGTAAGGTGAGCGGAATTGACCACCTCTTTTTCTTCCATTGGTGCTGTGTATTTTTCCTCTTCTTGCAGAGCATAGATTTGGTTTTTCAGATTTGAGAATTCTTCATTGAAGTTATTTCTAAAGTATTCAAGGTTGTTCTCCATATCTTTGAATGTTTGTGAAATAACTTCAAAATGTTGTTGCGATTGCTCAATCATCTATTTAATGTTGAGTAATGATGAGATAATCTTTCATTTTCATAGATTGATGAAGTAGCTGCCAAGGAAAGACTGGCTTTGGATACCACTTGTAAGACACCTAATAGGTAGTGTTTGGATTACTAGGAAATATGAAAGAAAATGTAAGAAAATTGGTCAGATTTGAGGTTGACCTAGCCTCCAAGAGAAAAGAGAACTGGAAAATATTTTCATTAATGATTCTCGATACCTTTCCTTAGAGCTCTTGCTTCTTACATATAGTCTGTAGATTTCCACCCACCTATCGGCCTATACTAATAACATAATACAATCGAAATGATAACTGCACTAAGGGCCTAAGCCCATTAACTATTACAACCAAAACGTCCAGTAAAATAGTCTAAGGCCTAACACACAAGGGTTAAAAGAAGTAAAATGATAAATAATAAATGCAGTCCATGGCTTGGATTAGGCCCACATTACTCGGTTTGTTACAGTCGTCTTGTGAAGATGAATGTGGTGTGTTTAATTGATGCTGCATTTGTTTTACCCTAGAATGATTTTCATAAATAATTTTTTTTAAGTTTTTTCAATGTCTGGACAGTAGTACCTTAGAAAAAGCCATTCATGAAAATCGATTTAAATGACTGATTTTCGTATGCCAATATCGTTTCAGATATTTATGTTTTGCGTTTTTCTCTCTTTATAGTTAAATGGGATGGCTTTGGCCTCATATGCTAGGGTTGTTAATACACATATATATACATCGGTGTATATAAGGGGGTGAAAAGTTTCGAAAAATCATGATTATGTGACATTCGATGAAACAATGGGACATTCCAATTATATAGTTTTTTCTACATTGAAAAAAAGTTTAATTTGATGCACTAATATGCACAGCTTTTTAAAAAAATCAAAAAATAATTAAAAAAGGAAAGAAAAAAAAGAGCTGTCTAGCTAGTGACAGCAAACATCAAAAAATCATTTATTTTTCGGTTGAACAAATTACTGATTTTTTTACGTAAATAATTTGTTTTGCTAGTACTAGATCACTGGAAGGAAAAAAAATAAAAAAATCCATTTCGCTGGATATCAAGCTTCTTTTCTTTTTCATCTCAACTTTCTCGATCGATCGACATTTGGTTAGCTTGTTAGCCCTAGCTAATTAATGAGTCATGATCGGGATTAAATTGCAAATCTCGACATGCATGATCAGGTGTCTGTTTTTTGTTTGCTTGTATTTTCTGTTGTTAAGGTTTTTCTTCCACCACAAACGACGGTAAATAAGTTTTGAAAGAGGCCGTAGTAGTACTTGTTCTCGTTCGAAATAAAACATATATCCCACTGTTATTTTATGAAAAATTGATAATGGGTCGATTTATCTTATGATAAATTGAAATAAAAACAAGGAAAAATATTTTTGACCTCCTCAAAAAATTTAAAATACCTCTTGGCCGGAGTTTCTCAAAAAATATAAAATGTACATTCATGATCTGGTTCCACCTAAATTCTTTAGTCCCCATAAAAATATGAAGAAAAAAGTATCTTGATTTTTCCAAAATCCAAAATTCTTGTCTCCAAAACCTAGAAATTAAGAAATATTACACAACACATTTTTTTTTTATTACACAACACACTTAATTAAAAAAAATTAAAAAGAAAAAAAAAACACTCAAAATCATGAGGCCATAAAAATCTATAAATCTGGGATATAAGTTTAGAAAACTTCAAGATTTTGGCCTCTAAAATATGAATAATCTGATCTGTTTATATATAAATATATATATATATATATTTGAATTTTTTTTTCCTTTTTAAATCCTTAACATTTGCATGCATATTCTGTCAGGAAATTGGGGTGTGATGAGCGAGGTCAACCATGAGCAAAGAATGAAGGGGTGAAGACAACAAAAAGGATCGGGACGCTATGCTATGGAGTTTTACTTTTATTGAAGCTTTGCATTTTATCCTTGCTGGTTGTTAGTCTATCCCACGTGTCCTGTAGCACGACAGTGTTAGCAGTGGAGTCTGTTGGAGGGTTGTTATCGATTTTGTATATTCATATGAATAGGAGAGGAAAGAAAGAGGGAAGGGGATTCTGAATTGTAATCTTTGGAGCTTTCCTTGGGAGGTTTAGGAATTGCCTCGAATGAATTCCTAGAGTGATGAATGTATGGACATATAAATTTCAATAAATAAGATTCAACCCATTTCCTTTGCAATTGTCATCTTTTTTTACAATCCTGCTTCGTAATTTACCGAGGTCCATAACAAATGGTATCAAGAGCCTTTCGATCCTAAATGGCTGAGTATACAAGATCTACACAACAAGAAAACATGTTTTTAATGGAAAAGATTTTGGATATAGTGCTGGAGATGAAAGAAATAGTAAACGGAATTAAGCAAAATTGCAAGAGCATGCAAGAATCTCTCGTGGAGTGGCAAGACCATGAGGACGATGAACACTTGGCAGCTACGGATTCAAACATACAATCGGTAGTGCATGAAGAAAAGGGAACAAAGGATGAAGATGAAGTCCCAGAGAATGGCGTAGAAATAGCAGCAGCGGGGGAGAAGAGTGTGGCGGTTTACACAGAAGTTACACCCAAAGAAATACCTACTTCATCGGTTCTTAGAAATCCCATCTTATTTTCTCAACTCTTAGATTCTCCTCTCAGTGTTTTGCTTGCCTCCATTAACTCGCCGTCTGATATTGATCTCATGAAAACGGAGCACTTAATCTCCGAGATGCACCTCATCAACAGCGTTGAAGATTCCAAAAGGCTGATTGATCGTAGATGCAGTGATGTTTTCATACGCCTCATATGGCATCCCCCATGGGAGACCCACGCCTCGAGTGGCCTCCTCTCACCATTGAGAATTTTTTGGACCAAAAGGAGCCCCTCGACAAGGCATATTCCATCCAATTGATGAATTTCGGCATCTGCACATCCTTGAGTGGCCTACTCTCACATCGCAAGCCTACTTTCCATCGAGCCTTCACAGCCAAGGTTTGGGAAATGGAGTTTGTGGAGCACAACTTAAATTTGACAGTGAGGCACCAAGGTGAGTTTGATCTTCAACTGGAAAAGATGAACGTGTACTACAAAACCACTGTGAACCTAATCGAGCTCACCATGAGCATTAGTGGTGTCCTACCGTGTTTGATAATTGGGTTAGTGGCGTATTCAGTCCTTATTGTGGTGTTTGCAAGGCAAGGGGAAGATACCGAGAATTGGACTGTGATTGAGATATTAACTAGTGTCCTTGTAAATGTAGGGGATTGTATAATGCTTGTTTGGCATCATGGATCAGCATTCCAGTCGCATAAATGTGCCTTACGTCGTCGTCGAAGTACCTTGTTGGTTCCTGGAGAGGCTTTATTACATCAGCAATATGATCCTAAGACTGCTGAAATTCTTGGCAAGAGTCAAACGTACAATCACCTTTATGGAGGGCATAGCAAAGGCCATTTTCAGGGACTCTACAAAGTAGTTCACTTTGAATTGACATCTAAAAGATGCTTTTCTTGGGATAGAGAATGCAGGAGCTTCCATTTCTCCTTCAAAGATGATTTGTTTATTAGTCTCACAACGACGTCACGTGCTTTGTTTCCTTGCATTGCCATGCAAATGGCGTCCAATGAATCCACCAGAATATGTAGTTACTGTGACAGAGCTATTCCATCTTCAAATATTGATATGCATTATGCCCATTGCTTCTGCAAACTAGAAAGATGTAAGAATTGTCGTGACATGACTCCAAGGAAATTTCCTGAGGAATACTTCTTAACATCCATGCTCCGGTATCCTGTTCACAGTGTAGTGAGACAATGGAACGTGAAATGTTATGAAACCACAAAGATGAAAATTGCACACAGATTTCAAGAGATTTCAGTTGGAAATTCTGCTCTTGTGTGGTACAACATGGTTGAACAAGGTCTTGTTAAAGAACAAGTGTTTTCATTCCGGCTCAACGGTAAAGCAGAGGAGGAAGAGGAGGGTGAAATTGTCCTTGGTGGTGTAGATCGCAATCATTACAAGCGCAAGCTCACATATGTTCCTGTGACAAGCAAGGGTTATTGGCAGTTTGGGTATAATTCTTTCTTATTTGGGAATCATTTGCTTGTCCACCTAAGGCTAGCTTTGGGGATTGCTAGACGATTTTTGTGCAGCTACAACACCTGGTATGATCCAGAGTATGGGAAAATGGTTGACATGACTTGCTACACTATAGATGTTAATTCGCAAGCCATGGTAGAAATAAAGTTTCTATTAGTGCTCTTAATCTTGAGGACAAGATTCTTTAACGGGGGGAGAATGTCAGGAGCTTGGGGTGTGATGAGCGAGGTCAACCATGAGCAAAGAATGAAGGGGTGAAGACAACAAAAACGATGGGGACGCTATGCTGTGGAGTTTTACTTTTATTGAAGCTTTGCGTTTTATCCTTGCTGGTTGTTAGTCTATCCCACGTGTCCTGTAGCACGACAGTGTTAGCAGTGGAGTCTGTTGGAAGGTTGTTATCGATTTTGTATATTCATATGAATAGGAGAGGAAAGAAAGAGGGAAGGGGATTCTGAATTGTAATCTCTGGAACTTTCCTTGGGAGGTTCAGGAATTGCCTCGAATGAATTCCTAGAGTGATGAATGTATGGACATATAAATTTCAGTAAATAAGATTCAACCCATTTCCTTTGCAATTGTCATCTTCTTTTACAATCCTGCTTCGTAATTTACCGAGGTCCATAACATATTCCTATATAGATTTGATTTTTTATTTTCAAAGAACTGATCTAATAGTTTTCGATCAATTTTTTAAAAGTGAGATCTTTTTTTTTTTTTTCCTTTTTAGATCCTTTATATTTGCATGCATATTCCTATAGATTCCTCTTCTAAATTTCTTAACTCGGTTTTTTCGCTTACCTCATCAAAATAAATAAATACATAAATAAAGTTAAATGCTATGATCGATGCAATCTTTTATTTTATTCAAATTTAAAAATCTAATATGCTCAACTATCTCGTTCTTTTGGACGTAGTAGGTGTTACATATAATATTAAATCAAGGATTTAATTTATTTATTATCATGATTTGATTTCTTAATTAGCAAATCAAGTGATGTGATTTTCATTATGATGAAAATATTTACCTTACATCATCATCTCCATGTAATTTCCTTATAAATATGGAAAATATTTTATATTCAATCACAATTTAGAGTAAACAAGATGAAATCATGAAAGTTTTTTCTCTCCCATTAAAGTTTCATTAAAGATTTCACTAGTTTAGTAAGAAGTAGTAATTAAGCTGTCTCGTATATCCACATCTGACCTTATTGAGTTATCTGATGATGACTCAGGTAATGATCAGGATGACCGTTAAGAAGCCTGTAAAAATCTCTATATGGAGTTTATTTAAATTAAACTGGCAAAATAAAAAGTTCTTTAAAAAACTCAAGGTTAAGCATGATGAAAATGACGAATTGGTAATTAGCTAGAGTTATTCTCATGTTGTTGGTAATAATTTGAAATTTGAAATTGGAAATGTGAGATTTCTGTTTAAAAACTTCAACATAAGAAAAATTCTTTGGTTTCTAGATTTTCTGATACATCTCTAATTGTTTCCTTGAAATTTTTCAATTCCACATTGATTGAAAAAAAAAATAATTCACTTGCGTGCGAAGAAATTATTTGAGACTAAAAATCATTGAATAAATTCTTTAGCGATACATGCACTTGATAATTAAATTATGGTCTTAGTAGTGTAACTAGGTGTTCTTCCATATATATCTTTTT
This sequence comes from Carya illinoinensis, assembly GCF_018687715.1. NCBI lineage: Eukaryota > Viridiplantae > Streptophyta > Magnoliopsida > Fagales > Juglandaceae > Carya > Carya illinoinensis. The sequence continues at coordinate 15,761,566 of NC_056765.1, forward strand.
CTTCTGGTGTAAAGACGGATCCTAATTAATGAAAGCTTGAATTGATAACAAGATTGGCCATGTTTGACCGAATTTGTTTTGTTAATATCCTAAGGACATATAAGACTATATTTCTTTTCAAGGAATGGACGCGTTGGGATGGATGGTCAAGAATTTGTATATTTTGACTTGGTTGCATAATTTAGAGAAACTTGGTTTTCAAAGGTACTAAGCGGTGCATCTTTTTTTTTTTTTTTTTGAAAGTGAAACATAGTTTCATTCATCATAAAGGCGGACAATTACAACTTTTAACCTGCAAGATACAAGTCAAATTCTATCCTTTTTACGCACTTCAATCCACAAATTTCTTTGCGACTGACATGGTCTTGTCCAACGACTCCAGACTAAAAGTCTGAGAGATAGGCCTCCAGACTACTGTCTGAGAGACTTAACTCTGTCTTAGACCACCGTCTAAGACAGCCCACACACCTCCCCCTCCCAAGGAGTGGAGTACTAAACTCTACGGACCCTCGGTCCTAGAGACTAAGTTTACTACTGCCAACTAAAACAAACTAAAAAAAACTAAAAATACAACAAAAACACAACTTAAGCAGCTTGGGCCCAGCCCAAAACAAACGTACTGCCCAGCCCAAAACAAAACCCGGCCCATTGGCCACTAGGTTTACATCGCTTCCTACAGCTGCTGCATCCTCTCGTGCGGCGCCTTGCCTCCAACCAGGTGCAGGGATTTACAGAGACACCACTTCTCCCCCAAGCTCACGACTCCAAAACTCTTCACGGACTACTCACGCCTCCGAAATACAAGTACTGTGCACGGCTCCAAGATCCTTTCCGTTGACTGAACCCTTCCGGATCCATGCATGCTCTCCAATCTCCAATCTCTGCTTTCCGGTATACGTCGACAGAGATAAGAACCAGGGCAACCCCTCTTCATTCCATCTCCATGCACTTCTCCGGCGATTCATCTACCTCTGACCAGCGCTAACTTGGATGCAGTGGGCCACCTCATCTTCATCTTCACCAGCTCAGGACGGAGCAGATCCTGCCTTCTTACGCCGCCCTGTGGCCTCGAGAACAACCGGCGTCTCTCCCTTAGCAAACATCTGAACCTCAGCCCCTAAAAGCCCTGCGCCACACCAGAAAAACTAAAAAGGAAAACTAAACAGAAGGGAAAGAAAACTAACGGAGGGAGGGAGGAGCCGAAGCTCCCACCTCCCTCCGAGGGGAGCTTTTCTTTTTGCTGGTTTTAGAGAGATGCGAGAGGTTCTCTCTCTAAAACGGGTGCATCTTGACTTGGGAAGATTTTTATGCATGAGTTAACCCCATTCACACAATATTGAGCGAGACTGGTAATGGACTTACCTAGCTATACTAGTAGTAGTAGTGGGGAGACACCAAATGCCTAAGAGTAGTACTCTTCATAGGTTCATATATAGTTCTTGACCAAGGCCTATTGTCTGTATTTTATCTTTCCAGCTTTACATTTTCTAATGTTATGTTTCCAACCTCGTATATGTTGATTTATTTATCATTTGCATTGCATTTTTATTTTCAGTTGTCCTTTTATAACGAGAAGGAATGAAAAACAATTGAGAAAATTATGAAAAATGCCATAAATGTTTTATTGTACATGAATGAGATCGATATTTTTAATGCGATTAATTTTAATATACTCATTACACATTCCTGTTTTAAGTCCTTCACAAAAGTGTATGATACGTATAAGTTGTGTTAATGCACGTACAGTCAGATTACAAATCTAACTGATCAATTGATTGATCAGGCTAAATTGCTTGTGTGAGATTTGTGTGGAAAATCAAAATTCTTTATAATTTAAGGAATTCTCATGCAATATTGGTGAGTTGAGTGCTTTTGAAACAGTGATTGAAATTTTTTATTGGGTCACTTTGCATTAGATGGATCCATCTAGTGTCATACATGTCTCTTTGTCAGTTTTGTGACAAAAAATGAATGAATTTGTGCATTACCTAACTTTTAGGAGGAGTTGTACTACAAGATGCAGGAATGAATTAATTGATAGAACTGACGGGAGCACGCGTGGATATTAATTGATTTTTCAGTACTGAATCCAGATTACTGCTACATTGATTTTGTTAGTTGGCCTTCTATTCTTTTACCTGTTAGTTTTCTAAAGTTGATGTACGTGTGTTGCTAGTAGTTAGTTTCAAAATAACATGAATATATTTTTTAAGACATACTTGTGTTGCTAGTAGTTAGTTTCAAAATAACATGAATATATTTTTTAAGACATTCTCAGTGGATCTATACATGTAATTGGCCGGGTACGTAGTTCTATTTTCGTGTTTTTTGAAATTGACCTATGTGGTATTGTTTGATCACAAGCTTTAAGCGCACTTTGACCAATTTTTACGTACGATAGATCTAACCACAAAATTGACTCACCATGTCAATTTGTCAACAGAACACATTGTTTAATCCTTGTATTTCCAGAGCTTTAGGTACTGGGAGACCCCATTCAGCCAAACCATCCAAGCACTCAGATCATGTCGAGGAATCGATATTTGCCGATGCTGATGGATCCTTAGCACTTTCTTTTTTGTTTTTAAGAAGAGTGGAAGATCACATGTCCAAGAGTGACCTCCTCCCATATTTATTAAAACCCCTCACTTTTGGCGGAGGAATACCATGGAAACAGAAAACAAAACCCAAGAAAAAACCAAAAGAACCATAATCAAAAAACTAAACAACAACAACCCTATAAGATAAGAAAAACAATTAGACCTAACATCTTAAAAATGGGAGGTCTAAACTATCCAATCGGATCAAACCTCGCAAAAACCGAGGCATACTACCATTATTATAGAACACCAACTCCGCCCCTAAAGCCCATATTTGGCTAACCAATCTGCCACTCTATTACCTTCATGTAAAACATGTTGAAATTAGCATTGTATAGTTCGAGTCAACTCAATAATTTCCTCCCAAAAATCCTCTAGGTACCATACACCACATCTTCCTCTCATCCACCAAGAAATAACCACCTTTGAATCCATTTCAACTATCACCTTAGTGATATTTAAAGCTTTGCAAATTCTCAAACCTTGAAGAAGGGCCATAAGTTCTGCTTTATTATTGGAGCCAAAACCAACATGTGAAGCATAAGCCAGGACATGTCCTCCTAATTTGTTACGAATTATCCCCCAAATACCACAAGAACCTGGATTGCCAAGACTGCTACCATCCGTATTTAATTTATGCCACCCCGACGGTGGCTTAACCCACCTTACTACTATGCAAGAAAGGACATTCAGGGCAACCGGTTTTATCCTCAAGGCCTCAAGAATCATACCATCTCGATGAGACAACCATTTGGGCCGTTTAGCCATCTAACAAAGGGAACCAAGGCATACACAAATAGAATGGACAATAGTGTTATTGGACTTCAAAATACCTTCCATCCGAGCTAGACGTCTTCTCCTCCATAACTGCCAATTAACAATGATGGGCATAATACCCACAACAAAACCCACCTATGTAGATGCATTAGCTCGCCTGAACCAAATCCCTGCATTCTGTTTCCAACCTCTTCCAATAGGAATGCCAAATATAGTGGCAAAAAAGGACCATATTTTTTTAGAGAAATCACCCTCAAATATCACATGATTCATATCTTCAATATGACCTACAATACAACAATCACATTTGGAAGCAATAGGAATACCAATACGTTGCAATCTATCATCCACACTCAAGGCCATATGCCAAGCCCTCCAAAAATGTATAGACATTTTTAACGGAAGACATTTATGCCAAATCCAAGTATGCCAATCAAGAGAAGATACCTTAACCCGAATACAGTTCCAGGCAGATTTAGTAGTAAACTTACCTATTTCCATCGGAGTCCAAATCAGAACATCCTTTCCAGAATTAGGCCTTGATAATGAAATTAAAATCTCATCCACCTTCTCCCCCTACTAATCTTTCTAACATATCCACATCCCAACTGTCTGATAACCGACAGTCTTTTATTTCAAACAAAGGTGAACCAACTTGGGACATATCATTTATAAGTGGGCCATTCTCCCTCCGTTTATCATACCAGAAAAAAATATCCTTCTCTAATCTTCTATTTTGAATTATTCAACAACAACGGTATACAATTTGCAACCATTCTCCAAAACCTAGACCCTTTTGAGGCTTGAATTAAGCACCAAGGCTTTGATCCCACATATTTTGCTTTCAAAAAGTTGGCCCATAAAGAATTACCTTGAATAAGGTTCCACACAAAACGCATATGCAAAGCTTTCTGACAATCCTGAAGAGCCCGCAAACCGAGCCCCCCTTCGTCCACCGGATTGCAAATATGTCACCATGCCACCCATTTTCTTTTATCTTGCCCATCTAATTCTCCCCAAAAGAAAGAACTCATCAACTTATGAATCTTGGAAATGATAACTTGAAGGACCTGTAAAACAGCAAATAGGTGAATCGTCGTGCTAGAAATAACATGTCGTAACAAAGTGAGCTTTCCACCAGAAGATAGTAGCTGCATTTTCCAACCACTAATTTTTTACCTCACTTTATTCATCATATCTTCTAAGTGGACCTGTTCAAGTTTTCCCAAAATAATCGGCACCCCCAGGTATTTGAAAGGGAAAGTCCCCTCTCTGAACCCCGTACTCCATAACAGTCTGTGCTTTCTTCTAGTGGAAATTTTATTCGAACAATATAATGTTGATTTCTATATATTGATAGCCTGTCCCAACCACCTCTCATATTGGCTCAAAATTTGCTGAAGAACTCGAACCGATCTCTGGCTACCATTGGAAAAAAGCATGACATCATCAGCATTTATCAAATGAGAAACAATAGGTGTACCTCGAGCCTGTGAAAACAACCCAAACTTGTGCTCTTGAACACTTCTCTAGATCAACCGGGATAAGACCTCTTGCTGTATGATAAATAAATAAGGTGACAGCAGATGATCACCTTGACAAAGACCTCGGCCTCCCGAAAAGAAGCCCTTAGCTGTACCATTCATCATGATCGAGTACCAAGGGCTAGAAATACAAATATGCACCAAATCATAGAATTGAGAAGAAAAACCAAACTTGTGCAAGACTTTGATCAGAAAGGCCTAGTCCACATGATCATAGGCTTTTGCCATATCTACTTTTAGCATAATATTATCCCCATGAATTCTTCTATTAATGGAGTGAACCATTTCCGAAATGAGGCTAATATTCTCAAAGATGCTTCTTCCAGGAATAAAAGCACCTTGCTCCAGAGAAATCAGGAGAGGTAGTAAACCTGTCAAACAAGATACAATAATCTTGGAGCAAATTTTATAAAAAACATAGCAAAGGCTGATGGGGCGGAACTTATCAAAACCTGTAGGCGACTCCACCTTTGGTATTAAAACCAAATATGAAGCCATAAAATATTTGGGAAGATTCTTTGACACAAAAAATTCTTGCACTACCTTCCACACATCAACTTTAACAATCTCCCAACAAGTTTTATAGAAACCCGACCCAAATCCATCTGGGCCCGGTGCACTCTGAGGCGGAATAGAAGACACAACCTCAAACACTTCCTCTATAGTGGGAGGACGAATGAGGGAGGTATTATCCTCCTCTAAAATGACTGGCGGAATATAATCTTCAAGACTAGGCCGCTCTGTAGGTGACTCCCCATGAAGAACAAAAGTGAAGTACTCTACTGCCCCTTGGTGAATACTTTCTGGTGTCTCAAAAACCACCCCATTTGACCGCATATGTAGCACTTTTTCCCTTCTTTTATTAGCAACGCAAGCATGATAGAACTTGGTATTCCGATCCCCCTCCATCTTCCATTTTAACTTAGCCATCTGTGCCAATCTCACATCTTCCTGACATCTCCAATTAGCCAAATCAGAAACTGCCTCATGTAATTCTTTCCCCAAATTGTCTTCCCAAGATAATTGCAATTGCTGCTCAATTTCCTCAATCTATTTTTCAAGAGCATCAACACGACTCAAAGTATGGCCAAAGACCCTTTTATTCCATTCTCGAAGTGCCACCTTTGTCATTTTTAATTTTCTAGTCAAATTATAGATAGTCGAACCATCCATACGGACCTCCCAAGCTGACCGAACACAATCTAAAAAATTGTGATGGTCCACCCACATCTGCTAGAAACTGAACGGAGCAGGGCCATAGGAGAAAGGATCCTGCATAAGTTCAATAAACATGGGAGCATGATCTGAAGTCGAACGCGGTAGATAAGAACAACAAGTATTAGGAAACAAAGCCAAGAAAGAACTATCCATGAGAGCGCAATCAAGGCGCGCCCAAGAACGAGCCAGCCCCGTTTGCCCATTACACCAAGAAAAAACACTCCCTTTCGTCACCATCTCCATCAAACCTCCTTGATGAATCCAATTATTAAACTCCTCCATAGCCATTATAGTCCGAGGCCTACCACCTCTTCTTTCAGAATCATTCCGTATAATATTAAAATCAGCCACAAACATACAAGAGTTGAAACCCACATTATTAATTTTAAGGTCCTCCCAAAGGAGACGTCTCTCCTCCAAGGTACACTTGGCATAAATAATTGTAAGCAAGAATTTCATATTACCTTCGCCAACCATAATAGAAATAAATTGCATACCCATCCGAACAAAATGCACCATATGAGTGCTATTCCAAAAAATCCATATTTTACCCCCTTCACCCTCATTAGAAATATAGTTACCAAAATTCAGCCTTCGTGCCAATTGATGTGCACCCTCTACATTTTGAAAAGGTTCTAAAAGAGCAACAACTTTTGGTCTCAATTTTCCAATCAACTTCTTTAATCTATTTTGAGAGGTGCCAACCCCCTTAATATTCCATACAAAGATGGACTCAATCATAGGTTAAGTTTAGAAACTCCAGCATGAGCCCGTGAAGAACTACGCATTTTAACAAACATCTTCTTCTTATATTTTTTCTTACCTTCATTTGCCTCAGACTCCGTAAGATAATCTTTCCCTTGATTAAAAACCTCTACTTGAATCTCTGGCTTTGGTTCCGAAACTACATATTCAATCTCAATCAATTCCTCAACTTTTTCATTCTCAGTTTCCTCTTCACCCATCCTCTCCGTTTGCACTTCAAGTTGTTCAGTCTCATCACATTGCACCTCTATGAAAGGCACATTCTGATCTGTGTTTAAGCATCCCAGTATCATAGTCGATTCCCCTAGATCACCACACGTAGCATTGTCCACATTTTTTGTCCTCCTCACATTACCTCTGTGTTCTTCATTAACAGACAGATCCTATATAGCCTCCAGTTCTGTAAACTTCACTTCATTGCCAACCTGGTCAATCACTAAAACATTATTATTTTCAGATTCCACAATCCGCACATGTTCGTCACTTATCGGAAGCACCCCCAAAGATTCAGACGGCGGATTTAAATCCACCGTAGCCCTCTCCACGACTTCCACTGGACCCGCTTGCTCCTTGCCACTGCTCTGCATATTTTCCACACTAACAATGGGCATATTAATTTCTGTATCTTTTTCTTTCATTTCCTCTCCATTAACAACAATCGGTTGCTCATTCTCCTGCTTATCCTTCTTCCCTTTACGTCCATACCCGTTCTGCCCAGACTTTCCTCTGCATGTTCGAGTATTGTGTCCCTGCATTTTACACGTTATGCAATATGCCGGGAGAGTCTTGTAAATCACCTCTTGCTTGCAACTAGACGGTAATCCCAGAGCCCCAATCTTGAAATGAGAAAGAGGAGGTTTTCCAGCATCAACTTCTACACATAAACGTGCTCCATCCATACGTGTAGCACACCTGGTTGGGTTGTCACGCCGGATAAACCTTCCTATCGGCATCATGAGGATATTCAAGAATGACTCTTGATAAAAATTCAGAGGGAGTCTTGGAAGGTAAACCCAGACCAGCACTCTTAATGGTTCTACATCTTCATCAAATTCTGGGGACCATCGAAACGGATGATAAAAGCTTCCATTAATTTCACACACCTCCCACGAGAGAGACTTCATGAAATCAGCTTCATTCATCATACGTACAAACACATTCCGAGGACGTCGCATGGAAGATACAACCGAATTGGAAGAGAGTCCCAATCGGCTATGAATGAAAGATCGAACGGCATCCAACGAAGGTCTCTGTTTTAGGAATTTCAGAACAACAGAAAAGTGGAATGGTTTCGCTGACCTTGCAATCTCCTCTTTGGAGAATTGAAAGAACATCTCACCATCAACCACCTTAGGAAGCCTAGACGTAAGAACCATCTCATGGATGGGTTGCAGAACAGCAGCCACCAGATCGGCAAAAGAGGGCAGACTGGAGCCACCCTCAATGGCAGCCTCACATAGAGACCAGTACGTGCGGCTGAAACCTGTAACCCTATTCAGTGGATTAGAAGATCGATCAATTTTTTGAATTGATTCATCTAATGAATGACAAGCTAGACAAGATGGACAAAAGCCTCAAAACACTCCAACAGAGGATTGATTCGCCCTCATCAAATCATCATCAGACACTAGGGACTCCATGTTTGGAAGCTGATTAACTCAACTTAAAAGAGGGTGGTTGAGTCAGTGGTAACTAACTTGATTAAACATATATTAAACAAAATGGTGGAAGACCTGGAGGCTGGCCACATAACTCCTGAGTAGGCTCCAGTCCAAAAGCTTCACTGGTTAATATCTTCACGAGGGAGATATTAATATCACTGCGACCATATGATCATCTATCAATAAATAAAGACTAGATATTGGACTTTGAAGTTTGATCATATGTACGAATTCTAGAGTATCAATATCTGCACATGTTTGTTGCTTAGCATTGCACTAGCTACATATGTACTGGCTAGCTTGGTTGTTTAATTTGGTATTTTAATTACATGCATGCGTGTTTAGATGTTTATCATGTATTCAGCATATATTAACGATGTTTGTGCTTGGTTTAACTGCCATCTCTAGTTGCCATCTATCTTCTTCTTCTTCTTCTTCTTATTTTGAGTTGGATTTTCGTGGAGGGTTAAATTCAATGCACGTTGCTGTAGCATGGGGTGTCTTATAACAAGTTATTGATTGGTTATGAAGCTTCATAGCAGAGAGGAGCCTTTTCCTTAAAATTTTAAGGCTTTATAATGTATAGAAAAGTTTATTTGTGTGGTGGATCCAGTTCTTTGAGCCAGAGATAATTAGCAAAAGTACTGAATGATTAGCAGATAGATGTGGTTCTTGAGTTTGTGGCATAAAATGGCATTGCAATGAAATCACACTGTATGAATTATGGACATATGAAAATGGATTGCAGTTTAATACATACACGGAGGCTATGAAATGACCACAAGGAAAAGCCATGGAGCAAGATAGAGAACTATCCCTCCTCAGGAGGAAGTTGACTATAATCTGTAGGAAATTTGGTAACAATTTAAAGGGAAGTATCATGTCAGGTATGAGGTGGACAGCTAGAAGAGCAGCTGACAAATTGAAAGGTGATTCCACCTTGTTTAATGTATTGAATCCAGAGAGAGACAGAGAGACAGACGTAGTTATGAAGAACTAGCCAATTCCGTATTTATCTTGCATAGTGGCTTGAAGTCTTGAGCAAGGAAAAAAGCGTACTATTAGATGTATCGAGGAAAAGAGATGCTCAATGTCTTTGCAAGACAAGCTCACATTGAAAATAATGTGTTTTGTTCGTGCTAAAGTATTCATGGATTCATATTTTGATCATGGTTTTGTTCGTTTGCTTTTAAGTATTTTTTTTACCTTTGGAGAGAGGATCTTTGCTTTTGAAGTGGAAGATGAAATTAATCTTTAGGCCTCGTTTGGTTACACAGTTTATATGAGATAAGGATGAGATATTTTGAATAGTAGTAAGATTTTTGAGTTAAGATGAGATGAAATAGTTTGTTAAAAAAGTGTGTTTGGATAGTGAGATGAAATGAAATAGTTTTCACCTTTTGGGATTTGATAAATGGGTAGGTCCCATGGTTGTGAGAGGACTTGTTCACTTATTATTTTGCACTGTTCATTTATTGTTTTGTACTATTCACATATTATTTCTGTCAGTTTTGCATTGTTCACTCACTATTTTGCACTCTTCACTTAATTTTTATACTGTTTATTTCAGTGGAAGTTTTCCAAACTTAGAGATGAAATGCACCATTTGGATAGGCAAAGCCTCGATCTGTGCCGTACAAGCCAGATGAGATACTTTATTGGGCATCCATACCGGCCCTTAATCTTATCTTGGAGGAACTTTGCAATTGGTTATTTAATAATTGAGATTATATATCATTTATTTATTTCACTTTTAAGCTATTGTAGTTATCTAGAGTTGGCCACTGCAATAATTTTTTCTACTGTAGAGTAAACAAGTTTTATTTTCCAGGAAATTTACTGAGTCCTATGGATCAGTCAGATTCTTCAGAAGCAAGTCAAACAGCCCCAATAAAAACAAAGAAACTATTGATTACTGGTATGTTGCAGCTTGGACTTGACTTGTGGATTATTTGCTTGTAAAAGTGATACTTTAGCCGTCCACCTTTTTTTCGGAGTAATTCAAGATGCAAAAGAGCCTTTTAGTTTTATTGAATTGCGCCAATCTGAGTTTTATTTGACTTAATTCTCCCAAGATAGCTTCAAATACTAATCTAACCTTTCGATTGGTAGCAACTCCTTGTCGATCGGTGTTACTAGATTTCTCATTCGCCAAACAGTCATGTTATTGGAGATAATATTGCATCTTTGATTTGATTATTATACTAATTTTATTTTCATATTTATGAAATGATCAAGAAATTTAATTTTCATAATTATCATAATCTTTACCTTAACTCATCTTTTATGTTATTTTTCAATATTTTGATTTTCATCATTTCAATTTCTTTTATATTTTATATTTCATTAGTTCTAATGAGCTAGAGAAAAAAAGGATTATAATCGTGGTCTATTCAGATAGAAGTTTTGGAATATCGAGATCTTTGTAATGTCAAGCAAATTGAAGTAAATTATATTGAAGATGAACGCGGGTCGAGTTTGTGGCAGAGCATGCATGGCCTTGCGTGCAATGGGAAGCAAACAGTGTCAATTAATGACTTGTAGAAAGTATGAGTGCAGCTAAAATTTATAATGGAAAGTATTTCTAAAAGGTCCAAAGCTTATGCATTTAATTCGTAGAGTACATTACAGAGGAGGCACTCAACGAGATGAATGGCAAGGTTATTTCTCACACATCTTCCTGGGTCCCATTTTCTCCTATTTTTCACTTGGATTGTAATGCCCAGCCCGTGTAGAAGCCCAAAACACAAGCAAAACCCACGTGCCCTAACCCTAAACAAGATAATTCCTCTCCTCTTCATCCTTTTCTCTTTTTTCTTTTTTCTCTATGCAGGAAGTCGCTGCCCACCGATCAATGTCCTTGCCTAGGGCTAAGGTATTATTAATAACTTATCACTAGTTATTAATCTCATTACTTTATATATGATTAATCAATAATCACTAAACTCTAGTAATATTGTATTCATAAGATTATATGAACTATAGTAATACACATGTTTAGTGTTAATATCTATTATTATTAATTAATAAGTTCATACTACTAGAATACTAGACTAGTGTCTATTGAGTATTGTGTAGTGAGTCATGTGACTAGTAGTAGCAATCTAGTATTAATTGTTACATAATACATATGTATTATAAGTTATAAATACAAACATAAATAATATTTTTATTTTATGCAAATATAAGACCGTAGGGTATCAATATGTATCAATATACTCATTTTGTAGTTAATATATGGTACAAGTATAATAGTATTATTATACTATAGTATTCTACTAATTAGTATAACCATAATATTATATTATGAGTAATAAATTATAATGTTTGACAAAATATAATGCTAGACAATTTTATATAATTGAATAGTATAAATAAATGTAGTTTTTTTTACAACACTACTTGCTGGTTTTAAAAATTATATTATATAACAATTAACATGTATTATAATTTATAGACTATAGCATTTTTTCTTTTTTTATATAGAATACTGGTTTTGGTTAATATACGGTATTAGTGTTATAGTATTATTATATTATACTAATTAATATAACTATAATTTTATATTATGAGTACTAAATTATAATGTTTGATAAAATAATATTAGACAATTTTATATAATTAAATACTATAAATAAATACAGTTTTTTACACAACACTACTTGCTAGTTTTAAAAATTAGAGTATATAATAATTAACATGTATTATAATTTATAGACTACAATATTTTTTAAAAATAGAATAATATTTAAATTAGTATTGTATTTAATTTTGTATTTACTTACTTTGGTTCTGTGAGGGTCTGAGGTCGTTGGATCAACCAATCTATATCATAGAAGCCATTGATTCCATTACCGATTACAAACTTACACTCTTTACTAACTACTCTTGTGTTGTTTCACCCTTGACTGTCGAAGTCTCATACGCTTGCTCACACTTCGATTCCCTTCTTCAAACTTTCTCTTAGACCCATCAAGAAACCCTAGCCTCCTCTAAGCCTCTTATGCTTACATCGATTATGGGTTACCTCCTAATTCCTATTTGATTTACATGGAATGATGGAACCAAGGGTTCAATCCTTGATTCTCGAATGCTTGTAGCCAGGGATTCTCGAGCGACCTCGAGTGATACTGGCTACAATTGCAAGAAACCCTAGTAGATATAGTCGACGACTGTATTTTTTGCGAGCCGTGGCTGTAATCTCAACCTCTGAGATCACAACCGATCCTTGACAAATGGATCATTAAATGCATGCATTGTTTTACTGCCAAACAACTGAATCCCTGATTCTATGGTTTGTGGTTCTCTAGTTCGTCGATTTGTCTGTCTATGAGTCGATTACCCAAGTTATTTTCCTCTTTGTAAGCATTTGGTTGGGAACTTGGCAGATTTGGTTGATCTTATCTAGTTATAGTTTGATCTAATTATTTTTGACGATTCATTATGGTTCTATCCTAACTCTTTATACGTTATAGTATTATTACATTTTAGATCTAGATAAAATCATTTATATACACTATACGCTTAACTCCTAAGTGGTCAGTGGTGTGACACTATTCTGGCATACTTCACCAATCATATATGCATACTTCTATGACTATCCAATGTCTATCACTTTGATTGATAAGTTTATTCTTTATTTATTCACCTATTTTGTAATTGCAGAATATGCCTTGTTAGACCTTAGGTTGTTAACTTCATCCTATATTCATTTTGCTATTGTTTACAATTTTACAAATACATGTTCGAGCTTTATATTTCATATCTGAGTATTGTGGAAAAAACCTTCTGAAGAGCTTGCCTACAAATCTGTGCCTAAAGCAAAATTTCCAATCTGCTGTGAGTTCTCTTAGGTTATTTGCTATTTAATGATGCTTTATGTTCTTGCTTGAACTATTTAATAATGCTTTATTGTTCACATTTCGGTTGATTAGTCTAATCTTATGGTGATTTTGGCCTTAAGTATTGAAAGATATTTTATTTACATGTCTTGGTTGATTAATCTTTTACAATCTGTTATGTGCTTATGTTTTTGCTTCAAGTATTTAAATATGCTTTCTTGAACCTGTTTTGGTTAATTATAAATGATCATATATGGTTCTTGTTTCAGCTATTTATTTATGCTATCTTTAACATGTCTTGGTTGATTAATCTTTTACAATTTGTCATGTATTTATGTTCTTGCTTTAGGTATTTAAAGATGCTTTCTTGAACTTGTTTTGGTTGATTATAAATGATCATATATGGTTCTTGCTTCAACTATTTAATTATGCCATTTCTAACATGTCTTGGTTTATTAATCTTTTACAATCTGTCCTGTGATTATGTTCTTGCTTCAAGTATTTAAAGATGCCTTTTTAAACCTGTTTTGGTTGATTATAAATGATCATATATGGTCCGTGCTTCAACTATTTAATTATACCACCTTTAACATGTCTTGATCGATTAATCTCTTATAATGTGTCCTATGTTTATGTTCTTGCTTCAAGTATTAAAGTATGCTTTCTTGAACTTGTTTTGGTTGGTTATAAATTATCCTATCTGGTTCTTGCTTCAACTATTTAATTATACCATCTTTAACATGCCTTGGTTGATTAATCTTTTACAATTTGTCTTGTGTTTATGTTCTTACTTCAAGTATTTAAATATGCTTTCTTTAACCTGTTTTGGTTGATTATAAATGATCACATACAGTTCTTGTTTCAACTATTTAATTATGTCATATTTAACATGTCTTGGTTGATTAATCTTATCCAATATGTTATATGTTTATGTTCGTGCTTTAAGTATTTAAATATGCTTTCTTAAACCTGTTTTGGTTGAGTATAAATGATCATATATGGTTCTTGCTTCAACTATTTAACTATGTCATCTCTAACATGTCTTGTTGATGAATCTTATCCAATATGTTCTATGTTTAAGTTTTTGCTTCAAGTATTTAAATGTATATGCTTTTTTGAACGTGTTTTGGTTGATTATAAATGATCATATCTGGTTCTTGTTTCAACAATTTAATTACCGAATCTTTCACATGTTTTGATTGATTGATCTGATGAATCTAATCCAATCTATTTTGTGTTTATGTTCTTATTTCAAGTATGAAATGATGTTGTGTTTAACATGTTTTACTTGATAAATTTTATCTAATTTGTTCTATATTTATGATGTTGAGGTACCTTGCTTCTGGAGGTACACCAAGCAAGATTGTATACTAAAACCATTCGAGTCAAATTTGTTTAATTTTAACATCTTTTAATTGATTAGTATTGATTGTATCAGCCTTGCCTTCTTGAGGCATATTGAGCCATCAAGGCAATATTGTATAACAAAACTATTGGAGTCAAATTATTTTGACTTTAACATCTTTTAGTATCCTTGCTTCTAGAGGCACCTTCAGCCACCAAGACAAGGTTGTTTTGATTTTAGTTGATTAATATAATATGTGGGGTCAATGTCTATACGCTTATTGTATGTTTATGGTTTTGTGATTAAAAAATATTAGACTCTAGCAAATGGATGATCGTATGAATGAACTTGATTCGGTGGAGGAGTAAGATGAAAACTATATTGGGATTAGCTTAATAGAGCCCATATCTGATGATGATGGAGACATTGCAAATATTGAGGCCCCTAATATTGTCTCTACTGAGGGCCCAACAAAAGTTTAAACAGTAGCCTATGAAAGAAAAGAGAGAAAGATGACTTCTATCGTATGGAATGATTTTGTCGAAATTGAACAAGATGGGGTTAAATAGCCTCAATGTAAGTGGTGTAAAACTTTGTTTAAGCATCTCGGTCAAGTTCTATGACTATGCTACATAGGTACTTGCTAACCTATTTTCCATACATGGGGTCTAAGAAAAAATAGAAAGTCTTAGCAGTTGAGTCTAAGGAGGCAGATGGTTGCTTCACTATCTCAAACTTCACCTATGACCACAGTAGGGTCTGAGAGCTTACCTCTCATATGATACTTTATCATAAATATCCATTTTATTTTATGGAGCATGTGGTATTTAATAAGTTCATGAGTGGAAACACTCCATATTAGAAAAAAAAAATGTCTCAAGTTGCTGCAAAGAAAGAATGCATGAGAACTTATGAGACTGAAAAGGCAAAGTTAAATGTTTTGCCTAAACCTATTAACAAAGTTCATATCACAACTAACATGTGGACTTCTAAACTTTCATATATGGTTGTGACATATCATTTTATAGATACTGATTGATATCTTCAAAGACGTATGTTGAACTTTTGTAATGTATCACCTCCACATACTAGCCTTCTTATTGCTGATGCTTTAGAAAAATGTTTCCAAGATTGGGGAATTGAGAATAAAATTAGTTCAATTATTGCTGATAATACTAGTTGTAATGATGTTGCCATTCAGATCTTGGAAGATGATTTTAGATTGAAAAAAACATTGTCTGTAGGAGGGAAATTGTTTCATATACATTGTTGTATCCATATAACTAATTCACTTGTGCAATATGGACTTGGGAAGATTAGGAGATTGTTGATTGTGTGAGAAATGGTATAAAATATCTTGTAGCATCAGAGAGTAGGCTAAAACAGTTTTGTAAAATTGCAAAATAGTTGTAATTGCCCTAAAAAAAACTGATTATAGATGTGCGTACAAGATGGAACATTACATATTTAATGTTAGATGCTGCAATTCATTTCAAATAAGTTTTTTGTAGATATGGTGATAGAGATAGCAGTTTTGAATGGGTTCCAACTATTGAAGAGTGAAGGCAAGTTGAAAATGTTTGTAAGGTACTTGCTATTTTCAATAAAGTAACCAATATTGTATCTAAAAGTGATTACCAAACAGTAAACTTATTTCTTTTTGAAGTATAGAGAATGAAAAGCATTTTATGTAAGAAGAGCAAAGATAAGAATGAGTACATAAAATTAATGGTAAGGAAAATGAGTGCTAAGTTTGAGAAATATTTGGGGAAGTGTAATATAATGATGGCAATTGCTACGGTGTTAGACCCTAGATTCAAAATGGTTCTGATCCAGTTTTGTTTTCCTTTAATTTACCATGAGCCAGATCATGCTTTCAAGAATATTGATCATGTCTCTCAAGTGTTGCGTAAGTTATATAATGAGTATGTTCATGAATACAATTCGACTCTTGAGGCACAAAGAGAGTAGAAAAATACTCGAATGAACATATCCAATTGTTCCTCAAGTGCTGGGAGAAGCATGTAGAGTAGCTAGTCATTAGTTAAATATTTTATTGGAAGTGTTGATACAGTGCAGCCTATTAAATCAGAATGGGACAATTATCTAGAAAAGAGTATATACATCTGTGAAGAGGGTTCAAATGCAAGTTTCGATACCCTGGAATGGTGGAAAGCAAATAGTCTCAAGTTTCAAACTTTGTCCAAATTGGCCTGCTATACCAATTACCATAGTTAGCTCAAAATCAACATTCAACACAAGAGGCAAAGTCATTGATCCTCATTGAGCTTCATTGCCAACTGAAACAGTCCAGATGTTGTTATGTGGGTCTGATTGGGTTAGAGCATTATATGGGTTTAAAAGATCATCACCTAATTCTGTAAGTATTACATTTATTTTCATTTTAAGTTGCTATTTTACTATTTTATACTTAGTATTATTTACATAAATACTAACTATTGTTTTTTATTGTCAATAGAAGTATGTTCCATTAGAAACTCAAATTCTCTTGCCATAGTCATGGGCCTGTCCAAACTCAGATTCAAGTGAAACTAATATTTTCACATTTTATCATGTTTAATGTGATCTTTTCTCTCTTAGGGAAAAAAAAAAAAAACAGTTTTATCATGTTTAATCTATGGAGCATCTGGACCGTTTAGTTGTTTTATCTAATCTGTATTGTTTAATTTATCTTATTTACCATCTGATATTTGGACAATTTACTTTGTAATATTTGGACAGTTCAGTTGTTTTATCTGATTTTGTTTAGGATGATATGAGTCATGACAGTTCAGGTAATTTCTAAGTTCTATCTCCCCACCATCTAAATTTCATAATTTTTTTTAAATGGCAAATTAAATTTTACATAGCAAACATCCATTGATAATATTACCAAGTTAAAAGTACTTGAGTAATGATGCAAAAGAATAAAAATGATATTAATGTTTTTTATTTAATTGTATCAATGTATCCAGGTTGTCATGGTGATTTTGTTCAAGTTTGTGAACTTGCTAACTTCTGTCATGGTGATTTCAGATTTTGTAGAAGTTTGATAACTTCCCATCATTGTGATTTCGTTGAAGTTTGGTAACTACAGTTGTCTAGCTGATTTTGTCTGGCTGATTTTGTTAAACTTTGGTAACTTCTTTTGAACTTGTTAGTAAGATGCTTTTGTTTGGTAACTGCAGCTGTCTAGTTGATTTTGTTGTCTGGCTGTTTTGGTAAGTTGTTTGGTAACTGCTTGTAGTATCAGTAACTTAGTGTATCTATTGAGTAAAAAAAAAAGAAAGTAATTTAATGTATCTAGGTATGCCTATTGCAAACTGCTACTTACTGGTTTATCTTCGATTCTTCTTGTGTTATGCTGACTTTGTTTTAGTAACTGCAGTTGTTTACCTCACAGTTTGTTGTCTAACTATCTTGGTAATGTGTTTGGTAATTGCATGCATTATTAGTGTATGCCTATTTCATACTGCTACTAGCCTGCTAATTGAGTTTAAATATTGCATATTTTATACATTTAGAACTAATATATTTTAATCATTTTATAACATTATTGTTGGTTTTAGATGAAAAAATGGTTAATAGACATAAATACTACCTGTGATTTAAATTGATTAATATCATGATTTATGTTTAATTTTATAACCTATGATTTAATTGGGTAATAATTCTTCACATGCACAATATATTTTTTATATTCTAGTCTAGTTTTTTATTTTTATTTTTTGTGGGTTCTATTTCTTTTTAGCAGCTACTCTACACCCAAAAAGAGAGAGAGCTTTCCACACGCAGAAAAAAAAAAAAAAAAAAAAAAAGGAGCAACACTGCACGGCATTTTGGGAGAAAGGTAGAGACTAGGACGCTAAGGCTAGGTCGATTTATATGAAAAAGGAAAGCTTTGGGGCTGGCTTTTATAGAAATTGGTTTAAATGGAGATGAGGAGTTTTATTTTTAAGACTGACCAGGAGGATTTGCGGAAAAAGGAACACAGTAGGACACACGGGAAAAGCAGAGGGGCTTTCCTCTCAAAATGGAATGCATGGTTTTGCCTTTTGGAAGTTGCAGAGGGGTTGGATGAATGGGGAGAGCTTTGTAGAGAGTGGGATGCCGGTAGACGGAATGTAAAAAAAAAGACAAAAGAGAGAGGTAGATGAGAAAGAAAAAGAGAGGAGTAGTTTTTCAGGGGCCGAACGAACAGAGAGGGACTGGACATAAAGCAGTCTTTTGAACGGGGGTTGGGAATGTGAAGACGCTGCTGGGGAGTTTTTCTGGAAAGGGAAGCTCTGGTTTTTCTGGGAGGATTTTATTTTCTAGGTCCATTAAAAAAAAAGAATGCTAGTAAGGCTCTGGTTTTGGGAGACGGATAAGTGAAAGAGAAGAGGCAAGAGTTTTATTTTTCATGGAGACTTTTGGGTTGTGGGCGAACGAAAGTGTGACATCTCGTTTTTACGTGTATTTTCACTGAAGGAATATTTTAATTTAATTAATATAATAGTTCCTTTATTTTAAATTATCGAATTTTAATTGGATTTTAATTGCTGTTGAATTTAAATTGCTGTTTAATTTATTTTAGCTTGTCTTTGGATTTAAAATTAAATAGTTTATTCTTACTAGTTATTTATTATATTTTACCTTTACGTTGTGTTTAAAATTTTTTTCTTAGTTTTATTGCTTTTAAACTTATTTTCGCTCGATCAGTTATTAGACTCCAGAGGTAAGGATTGGACCTCATTTCTGTTTCTCCATCTTTTCTTTTCTCTTTTCCCTTTTCTTTTTTCTCTTTTCTTTCTTTTTCCCTTTCTTTTTCTCTCCCTTCCCCCGCGGTTTTCCCCTCCCCCGTGAGAATTCTTTCTCTCTCTATACCCATTTTGCCTGTTTTCTCTCTCCACCCTGTGCCGCCGCTCGCCGGCGACATGGCCCACACCACCACCACCAAAATCTTCCACTCCCTCCGGTGAACTACCCTACCAAGTTTCATCCCCAACCATGACGCTGTTTAGCCGGAAAAAACCCATCAAGCCGCGGCGTCAAAGTGCTCCAGCGCCGTCGTCGCTCCATCTCCAGCCACCACCTCTTCACCACTTCATTACCGACTCCTTGCCATCCTAACCCACCCATTTCTGGCCTCTAACCGTCGCTGGAACAGCTCCCACGAGCTAGCTTTCCGATTTGGGTATTTTGGCCTTCCTCCGCTGTTTTTGCCGCCACCCACGGCGAAACTCCACTTCCACTAGTTTCATAAACATCCCTAGACTTTTCCCTATCAATCCTGAGCTGTGGTTTGTCCCCGTTCAAAAGTGGATATTTGCAACCCACGGCCACAGTGAAATTTCACTGTGACGTTGCTTTTCTTCCGTCGTTTGCAACGTCGCGAGCTTTCTAAAAATTCCATATAGCGCTGTAAGTATTTTCCAAACCCTACTTTTAGATTTAAATATATTTTGCTCATTCAATAATTATTTGTTGTTGGTTGGCTGATTCTAGACTGAGTCTGAGGAGTTCGGGAGTTGGATGGATGGAGGACGGAGTTGCTTGATTTATTGATTCCCGTTCAAAAGTGGATATTTTGCAACCCATAGCCACAGTGAAATTTCACTGTGACGTTGCTTTTCTTCCGCCGTTTGCAACGTTGCGAGCTTTCTAAAAATTCCATATAGCGCTGTAAGTATTTTCCAAACCCTACTTTTAGATTTAAATATATTTTGCTCATTCAATAATTATTTGTTGTTGGTTGGCTAATTCTAGACTGAGTCTGAGGAGTTCGGGAGTCGGATGGATGGAGGACGGAGTTGCTTGATTTATTGATTTATGGTTAGTTGATCGTTTTGTGCATTGAAATCGCATTTAGATGGTGCATGCACGTGCGTTTTATTTAATTTGAGAAAATCCTGTTTTATTAGCATAAGTGGATTTTCGGGTGCATGTGTATCACGACCCCAAGCTGGGATGGGGTATTATCCCGGTGGAGCTCCTCTGGTCTCTCAGGAGCGTAATAAACTGAGTGACGTCCACTAAGTTGTCACTGGGCGATGACGGGAGCAGGGGTTAGAGGATGCTTGGCTACGAACGAGCCAGGCACGGAACCGGGCATCGCTCTACGCACCGACTCCATGGCCCTTCGCTGGCGAGGGCTAGAGGATGCTTGGCTATGAACGCGCGGGGCGTAGAACTGGGCATCGCTCGTTTAGGTGTCACATGCGTGGTCGGTACCTGTGGTGTGGCACTGGAGCCAGGATGTGCGGATGACCCCTAGGGGAGGTCATGGTGCATACGGATTAATTGGTTAACGGTTTGAGTTTGATATGGGCCAAATGTGACTTTTGGCATAATATTTGGAAAGGTTATATTTTTAGGCCAAATGGGATTTTTGGCGTGCGTGGAAAAAATATGATTTTATGGGTTTTGTGCATTAGCATCCTTTCATGCATATTGTTTGAGTTTTATATGTTTTTATCTGGTGGTATTTGGATTTTACTTACCTGCGGCACCATTTTTGGTGCCGTAGATTTTGGTGCAGAGATTGAGGATGAGGAGGAGGAGGCTGAGCCTGAGGATGCGGCTCTGCCGGGGTGCTAAAGTTAAAGTTAAAGTTTTGTTATTTGGTTTAAAATTATATTTGTGTTTTGTAATATTTTATTATGTATGTTTTGAACAGTTTTGTATTAAATTAAGAAAAATTCTAGTACTTAGTTATTGACTTTGCTTATCCGCTGCGTGTTTCTTCGTGCACATTTGTTACTTATACACACACTTGGCACTTGTCGATAGGGTGGTGACCCGTGATGTCATCACCCGGACGTCTCGATTTCTTCGTGTCCGTGCTGGGGATTTGGGGGTGTCACAGGTGGTATCAGAGCGGTTTAGCTCTGGGTAAAATCATATGTCCCATAGGTGGAGTACCATAAAGTTTTAGAAGCTTGTGTTAAAATTATTTTAATTTATTTAAGTTGAATTTTTTTCTTTAACTTGATTCGATTTTATTTGATTTGAATTTATTTTATTTAATTCCATCTGATTTGGTTTGGTTTGGTTTGATTTTATTTGAATTGCAAGTATGTTGTTTTATTTGTTTTATTTATTTTGTTTTAAGTTGTTTTGTTTTGTTTTGTCCGGAGTTAAAAAGGTGGGGTTGAGGATTATGCTATGGCAGGAGGACAGTACTATCGAGAATATCGTTGATTGGAATAAATACTTAGTGTAGTAGGGTTGAATTTTATAGGGTGGGTTACTTTTATAATATTGTTGCTAGAAGGGAACGACATGGATTACGCGATCACTTGGGAGTAGGAATGTAAGTTGCAACTAAGGAGGGGAGTTAGCTTTAAGTCACTTAAGATGATTGAGGTATTAGGTTTTGTAAAATTTATGTAATGAGGCTATAGAATAGGAGAGTGTAGGATCAACGAACTTTAAGGATTGGTTGAAGAGAATTAAGGTTTGAGGCCTTATAGATTTTAGGAAATAAGATTTTGATAATTAAAGTGTTAGGTTCGACAAGCTTTGGGGGAAATAATTAAATTTCAAGTTTTAAATTTCGCTGATTCAGATGAACAATTTGGTGGCAATTGGGGTTTTAAAATTTACAAGTTTTAAGGTGAATGTTTTGGATTAAAGTCATCAATCTCGAGAATTTTAGAAAATGATTTATTATCCGTTAATGTATTAGATTTTAAAAGCTTTGGGAGCCGATTGTTCTATTATGGGTTGTAAGCTCATTGATCTTAGAAATTCTAGAAATTATTCTTATTTGATTTAAGCTTTTAGAATTGCATAGTTGAGGGACCAATTTATAATAAGAGTTGAGTTCTTAGTTTTACAGACTTGGTGTGCTAGCTTGATCCACTTTGGAGAGTGATTAGTTTGCAACCATTAAAATGGGGTTGATCAGAGTTGAGTTAATGATATGAAATTTTTTTGCGGTACATTTATTTGAGAATGGAAGGTAATGATTTAGCTCATATACTTCTTTGAGGATTGTAGATATTGACTTAGTTCAGAAAATGACTATTGTTAACTCGAGGTTGTAGTAATCGATTTTAGGAAATGATTTTTATCAGTTCGGAAGAAATAGATCCATTGAGGTTTTGGAAGCAATAGTTTAATTGTTGGTATTGAATTCGATTGAAGTTGAGACCTTATGTTCCAGAGACTTTTGGGAACGGATTTTTAGCAAGTTTAAGGTCATTTTCAGTACAAAGCTTTAAGCAATAACTATTTGCTGATGTTAAGGGTATAAGTTAACCAAATATAGGAATAATTCATGTTGATTTGCGGATATAAGTCCAGATGATGGAAATAGTAGTAATGGATTACTTGTACGTTGGAATGACTATTGGTTTCAGCTAAGGACGTATGAGATCGACACATGATAGTGGTGAATCGATAGGAGCATTCAGTCAAAGCGTGTTACTCAATAGAATGTTGGTTGGCAATAATTGTTATAGATCGAGGTTATAGTGACAAGTTTTAGGATTGATTCATACCGAGTTGAGGAAAATAGATTATGCAGGTTTTGGGAAATGAAATTTTGTTTATTTTGAGGATAAGGTACGGATGTTGGAAATGGAAGTGATGGATCACTTTTATGTTAGAATGATTATTGATCCTAGCTAAGGGTACATGAGATCCATTTATAGTGGTGGTGAGGGTGTATGGATTTCGGAGAGTACAAATCCTAGTCTCTTTTTGGCTTGAGAGAAGTGGCTTTGGTGAGTACTGAAGTGGATTAGATGTGATAGTATTAAATTCAATAGATTTTAACTTCGAGTTCTTAGTGAGTTGATCAGAGTGTACAGTTGAAGTGGGTTACCAATTGGAGTGATGGTTGGCATTTATTGTTGAGACTATCTTCAAGAATTAATTGTGACTTGAGGTCACATAGGAATTAAAATTTTGAGGCTATACTTTCCTTTGGAGTTTGAGTGTCCAGTTGGGAGAATTATAGACATTTTTATTTAACTTGAAAAGTGATTGTTGGGTCGCCATGTGTAGTGGATAATAAAATCTTGAAAGTGGAAGTTTGGGAATCTACGGTAATTAGCCTAAACAGGTACATAAGGTAATAAGCAGTAGGAGTCAGGAGGGTAGTGCCATAGTTTTGATGGATTGGAGGTTTGAATAGCATGGCCTATCTTGAGATTTAATTTTGTATGCAATTGGAGGAAATAGTCGTGCTAATATTAGGTTATGAGAATAGAAGTAGGTAAGTGAGTTTACAAGAAGGGTTCATTAAGGTTATGGTGAATTTAATCGTGGTTCGTAGTGATTTTAGTTATCTCTAAATTAGGAGATATTTAGAATTTAGGTGATGATCTTGAAAGTGTAAGTTGTTAGGTAGGAGTTATAGGTGCTTTATTAGTTGGTCGGGACGGATTCGAGCTTTATGTTCTTTATCTTAGATGAGATTGGCGTATTTTGAGATAATGTTACTTGTTTTTAATTTGGAAGGTTGCAATTGATTGATATCGTCTTCTTTGTTGATGATCATGGGTGTCGTTGCGGAATTTTGATTTAATTAAGGTAGCTAGAGATAATTGAGGAATAGGAGTGATAGTTCATGATTTTGGGAGACTTTATTTTCTATCAAAATGTGGTAAAGGATTTTCTTGCTTCCAGGTGTTAGAGTTAGCTTGTACTCAAGGGTGTTAATTTATGAGGATATAGTCTTTTTGCTTTTTGGCGAGTTATCAGAGTGCGCACGGAAGCGTGATATTTTGTAGATAATTAGGTGTGCTGATTTTGAGTAATTAGTGATGACTTAAAATTTCGAGAAGGTGCTTGTAATTGGAGAGTAATATTTTGTTTGGGCAAATTATGTTTATTGATGGTTTATTTTGGAAGTGACTATTAGGTTACCAAGATATAGTATACAATGAAAGTTTCGATGATATAGCATGAAGGTTGATTGAGGTTAATACAATTCATTCTAAGAAGTAATAATTTTTAGAATTTTCTTGGGTGTGGTTTTGAAGTTCTTGACTATATGGTGATTCCGGTTTACATGGCTGCTTTAGGAGTTCTAGACGTGATGCGTCGCTGGGAGACTAGTACGAATATGATGGAATTGCTTTAGGAGTATAATTGGAAAGAGCTTTAATCATACTTGTGTGGAAATGGCTGATGGTATGATTTTCTCAAGTATACTATGAGTTGCGTATTGTATCCTGCTTGGCGCTGATATTGATCTCACAAATTTCGAGGACGAAATTTATTTTAAGGGGGGAGGATGTGACACCCCATTTTTACATGTATTTTCACTGAAGGAATATTTTAATTTAATTAATATAATAGTTCCTTTATTTGAAATTATCGTATTTTAATTGAATTTTAATTGTTGTTGAATTTAAATTGCTGTTTAATTTATTTTAGCTTGTCTTTGGATTTAAAATTAAATAGTTTGTTTTTACTAGTTATTTATTATATTTTAGCTTTACGTTGTGTTTAAAATATTTTCTTAGTTTTATTGCTTTTAAACTTATTTTCGTTGGATCAGTTGTTGGACTCCAGAGGTGAGGATTGGACCTCATTTCTTTTCCTCCATCTTTTCTTTTCTCTTTTCCCTTTTCTTTTTTCTCTTTTCTTTCTTTTTCCCTTTCTTTTTCTCTCCCTTCCCCCGCGGTTTCCCCCTCCCCCGTGAGAATTCTTTCTCTCTCTCTATACCCATTTCGCCCGTTTTCTCTCTCCACCCTGTGCCGCCGCTCGCCGGTGACGTGGCCCACACCACCAACACCAAAATCTTCCCCTCCCTCCAATGAACTACCTCACCAAGTTTCATCCCTAACCGTGCCGCCTTTTAGTCGGAAAAAGCCCATCAAGCCGCGGTCGCTCCACCTCCGGCCACCACCTCTTCACCACTTCATCACCGACTCCTTGCCATCCTAACCCACCCATTTCCGGCCTCTAACCATCGCTGGAACAGGTCCCACAAGCTAGCTTTCCGATTTGGGTATTTTGGCCTTCCTCCGCTGTTTTTGTCGCCACCCACGGCCAAACTCCACTTCCACTAGCTTCATAAACATCCCTAGACCTTTCCCTATCAATCCCGAGCTTTGGTTTGTCCCCGTTCAAAAGTGGATATTTTGCAACCCACGGCCACAGTGAAATTTCAATGTGACGTTGCTTTTCTTCCGCCGTTTGCAACACCGCGAGCTTTCTAAAAATACCATATAGCGTTGTAAGTATTTTCCAAACCCTACTTTTAGATTTAAATATATTTTGCTCATTTAATAATTATTTGTTGTTGGTTGGCTGATTCTAGACTGAGTCCGAGGAGTTCGAGGGTCGGATGGATGGAGAATGGAGTTGCTTGATTTATTGATTTATGGTTGGTTGATCGTTTTATGCATTGAAATTGCATTTACATGTTGCATGCACGTGCGTTTTATTTAATTTGAGAAAATCCTGTTTTATTGGCGTAAGTGGATTTTCGGGTGCGTGTGTATCACGACCCCAAGCCGGGATGGGGTATTATCCCGATGGAGCTCCTCTGGTCACTCGGGAGCGTAATAAACTGAGTAACATCCCCTGAGTTGTAGCTGGGCGACGACGGGAGCTGGGGCTAGGGGGTGCTTGGCTACGAACTCGCCGGGCGCGGAACCGGGCATCGCTCTACACACCGACTCCATGGCCCTTCGCTGGCGAGGGCTAGAGGATGCTTGGCTACAAACACGCGGGGCGTGGAACTGGGCATCGCTCGTTAGGTGTCACATGCGTGGTGGTACTCTGCGGTGTGGCACTGGAGCCAGGGTGTGCGGGTGACCCCTAGGGGAGGTCATGGTGCATACGGATAAAATGGATAATGATTTGAGTTGAATAAAGGCCAAATGTGACTTTTGGCGTGATATTTGGAAAGGGTTGTTTTTGGGCCAAATGGGGATTTTTGACGTGTGTGGAAAATTTTGTTTTATGGGTTTTGCGCATTGGCATCACTTCATGCATGTTGTTTGAGTTCTATGTGTTTTTATCTGGTGGTGTTTGGGTTTTACTTACCTGCGGTACCTTTGTTGGTTCCGTAGATTTTGGTGCAGGATTCAAGGATGAGGAGGAGGAGGCTGAGCCCGAGGATGCGGCTCCGCCGGTTTGCTGATGTTATGCTTTATAGTTTGGTTTAAAACTATATTCGTGTCTTGTAATATTTTATTTATGTATGATTTGAACAGCTTGTATTATATTAAGAAAAATTCTGGTACTTAGTTATATGACTTTCGTTATCTGCTGCGTTTCCTTTGCACATTTGTTGCTTTTACACACACTTGGCACTCGTCGTTAGGGTGGTGACCCAGGTTGTCATCATTCAGAAGTCTCGATTTCCCCGTGTCTGTGCGTGGGGATTTAGGGTCGTCACATTTAATGTTCTAAGTTTCATAATTTATTGTTGTAAAGTAGTTTTTCATTCACTTGTTCCATTAGGATGTCAATTAAATGTCATTTAATCTACCATAACCATAATACTCTTGAAAGCTTCACAATGTAAATTTATATTTAATTTATATTTTTACTGGTGCATTTCTTTAAATTTTATATTATTTATTTTGGATATAAAATATTTTGTTAACGAGCCGAGCTCGAGTTGAGCTTAGGCTCGGCTCATTAACAGAACCAAGCACGAGCCTAACTCGAGTTTGCATTACATGTAAACGAGCTGAGCTTGGTCGTTCTCTTTGGCCCACTGTATAAACGAGCCAAGCCTAAGCTTGCTCGTCTTGTGAATGAGCCAAGCTGGCACATCCCATGCTCGCTTAAGCCTAACTTGTTTATAGCCATGTCCCTCAGTCCCGTTGCCGCTCACCACACCAGAAAACAAGCGACATCATGTGTAGCCAACATAATCCTTCCACCTTTGACAAGCTACGCTACCCCTTCCCCCCATCTCTCCCTGCATCTCTCGCTCTCACGTCCCCTGCAACCTCAACAAGTGCTACTGTCAACCAATCCCTGTACCACACCGATACTGGTATGCATCTATGTGTGTGTGTGTTGTTTTCTCTCCCATCCCTGATACCCTCTCTTTCCCTTTGGTTTTGTTTGTGTCCTTTTGTTATCACCCTTGTCACTGTGACATGCCAATGTTCCTTGTCAACACAATAGTAATGCCTCCTCACACCGGTCAGCCTCTCTACCTCCTTGATCTATCTTCGATCTTCCTCTCTCTTAGTGTCCCGAAGCCTAAACTTTTAGGCGTTTTGAAAACCCTAGCAACCACCCTCTCCTCGCCATGCTTTGGCTTTGACAACGAGCTCCTATCCCTCTTAACCTCAACCTTTGCCTCTCCAGATCTCGTTTTTCCTCTTAGCCTCCTCTCTCATTCGTCCTCAAAATTTTCCTCCTAGGATTCTGTAGCCGCCATAGTGACCCACCGCCCATAGACACTCATTGTAGGTCATCCAACCATCCACACCTCCTCCATTCCTTTTCGCCTCTCTTCTCCCAGATCTCCCCGACTTTTGTAAATCGGGTCTCTCTCTCTCTCTCTTAGAGTTTCAACCACTGCCAACCACCACTAACAATTGTGAACTTCTCTTTCCCAATTTTCTAATTTTTTCATATCTTGGATCCAACTCACTTCCTCACCATAACATCTCGATTTCTACCCAAATTTGCCTTTGTTCATAGTGCTCGCTGCTAGCTCCTCCCCTTTGGTCTCGGCCACTGTAAGGTCCTTCATCTCTTGCTTTGCCATTTTTGCTTTCTAACTTCCCAAAATCCAAGTTTTAAAATATGTCCATTTGTGCAGCAATATGTGCACGCACTTATTTTCTTGCGACCCAAGAGGAACAACCATGACCAACACCTTAGGAGTTAGTGCGCCTCAATCATCTAGAACTTACCACCAAGTTAGTAAGTAATCTTTGGTGTGACGCCCCCAAATCCCCACGCACGAATACGGGGAAATCGAGACATCCGGATGATGACATCACGGGTCATCACCCTATCGGCGTGTGCCAAGTGTGTGAAAAAGCGACGAATGTGCACAAGAAATACGTAGCGAAAAAGCAAGTCAATAACTAAGTACCAGAATTTTTCTTGTTTAATACAAACCTATTCAAAACATACATAGATAAATATTACAAGACACAAATATAATTTTTAAACCAAATACAAAACATAACATCAGCAACTCGGTGGAGCCGCATCCTCGGGCTCAGCCTCCTCCTCCTCATCCTCGATCTCTGCACCAAAATCTACGGTACCAAAAATGGTGCCGCAGGTAAGTAAACTCCAAACACCACTAGATAAAAATATATAAAACTCAAACAACACGGATGCAAGAAAAGCCAATGCACATGTCCCACAAAACCACATTTTTATCACGAACGCCAAAAACCCATTTGGCCCACAAAAACATATCCTTAAAACCAAGCCTCGCCATTATCCCAGATAATGGCCCAAACCACCATTTTCCTAGAAAATGGATCAAAAACCTCGGAAACCAAGCATCGCCATTTTCCCAGAAAATGGCCCACATCCAAAAACCATAAAAATAATCCGATTATGCATGCACCATGATCTCCCCTAGGGATCATCCGCACACTCTGGCTCTGTGCCACACCGCATGTAACGACCACGCATGTGATACCTAAACGAGTGATGCCCAGACTCGCGCCCCGCGCGTACCTAGCCAGGCCATCCTCTAGTCCCCGCCACTCTAGGGACCACGGAGTCGACAAGACAGCGTTACCGTATCGTGCGATCCGGTCGTCGCCCTGCGACAACCCAGGGGATGTAACTCAGTTTTATCCACTCCCGAGTGACCAGAGGAGCTCCGCCGAGATAATAACCCATCCCGGCTTGGGCTGGTGAGACACACGCACCCAAAACCATTTACGCCAACAAAACGGGATTTTCTCGATTAAAACAATATGCACATAAACACAATATGCAACTCATGCCTCATGGCTCAAATAGACAAGCAAACACAATCAAGCAAAACCAAGCACTCCGTCCTCAATCCATCCGACCCCCGAACTCCTCGGACTCAGTCCGGAATCAGCCAACCAACAACAATTAATTATTGAAAGAGTAAAATATATTGAAATCTAAAAGTAGGGTTTGGAAAATACTTACAGCGCTATACGGTATTTTTAGAAAGCTTGCGGCGTTGCAAACGGCGGAGAAAAAGCAACGTAACAGTGAAAATTCACTGTGGTTGTGGGTTGTAAAATACCCACTTTTGAACGGGGACAAACCAAGGCTTGGGATTGATAGGGAATGGTCTAAGGATGATTATGAAGCTAGTGGAAGTGAAGTTTGGCCATGGGTGGCGGCGAAAACGGTGGTTGATGGCCTGATTTTTCAAAATGGAAAGCTAGCTTGTGGGAGCTGTTCAGGTGGCTATTAGAGGTCGGAAATGGGTGGGTTAGGACGGCAAGGAACCGGTGATGAAGTGGTGAAGAGGTGGTGGCCGGAGGTGGAGCGACGGTGGCAGATCGGGGCAAAAACCGTGAGGCTTCTTGGGCATTTTCTGGCCAAACGGCTGGCCTGATGGGGCTGGGTTTCGGTGGGGTGGTGCGCCGGCAGGAGGGGGTTCGACTAGCGGGGGTGGTGTCGACCACGGTGGCCAGACGGAGGTGGGTCGGGGCTGGGGCTGAATTCGGCGTGGGAGAGGAGAGAGAGAGAGGGTCGACGCACGGGAGAGAGAAAAGCAAAAAGAAGAAGAAAAAAAAAAGAGAAAAAGGAAAAAGGGAAAAGAAAAGATGTAGGAAATAAATGAGGTCCAATCCTCACTCCGGAAAGCAAAACAAATCCGCCGAAAACAAGATTAAAAATCATAAAACGACTAATTAAATAAAACACAACATCCAACAAATAAAAACCAATTTTAAATTGCAAAAATTTAAAATAAATAAACCAAGATATTAATTAAATTAAAAACAACCCTTCTGTGAAAATACACGCAAAAGCGGGTCATCACATTTGGATTGACTAGTGAAGCTATGTTTCTTGCAATTTGGTTGTAAATTGTGAATTGGCCGAGGGCCCTATGACGAGTTGGGAAAATAATTGTAGTTGGTTGTGATTTGTAGGCCAAAGACCGATTGGAGCATGGGAATTAATTGTAATTGATGTGAAAGTTATATCTTTGTGTGTTAACTATTATTTGACATTGTGCCATCTTAATCACAAATTACATGTTGCATATTTGCATTATATATGTTTCATGTCATTAAAATTGCATTAATTGTGCTTTTTTTATGTTTGTGTTGAAAACTTAGAAAACTTGAAAAACTGTGGTTTTGGTGCCAAAATATTAAAAATTTGATTGTCTGGGTGTGTATCATGACCCCAAGCCGAAATGGGGTCTTATTTTAATCGAGTTTCTTTGGTCACTCTGGAGCGTATAAAACTGAGTAATATCCCTTGGGTTAGTAATAGGTTCGAACAACACAGTAACACTCTCGGGCCAACTTTGTGGCCTCTCTATAAGTGCAGGCTAGAGGATGCCTAATCACATATGCGTTGGAATCAGTATTAGGCATAGCTCATTATGGAGTCACATGCATGGTCATTACCCATGGTGTGACGAAGGGAATCAAAGTGTGTTGATGGTCCATAGTGGAGACAATGGTGCATGCATTCATAAAATGATTGTATTGATTTTATGTGGATCATGACCCGAAGTCGAGGTGGAGTATTATCTCAGTGAAGCTCTTTTGATCACTCGGGAACATGTAAAATTGAGTGACATCTTTTGGGTTGTCACCAGACGACAATTGGCTCGAGCGAAACTGTAATGCTCTCGCATTGACTCTGTGGCCCCTTAAACTTGTGAGATAATGCAGAAAGTTATGAATCTCATTCTTTTGAGTAGCACAAACTTGAAGCCTTTTTCCATGTAGCCTCATGCTAGAAGCATGCAATCTCTTGCATTGCCACCGAAGAGATCTTAAGTTTATATTGCAAAATTAGTACCTAAATACTTGCCTAGGTAATAGGTTGACTTCATCATATCAAAATAAAGGTTGGACTTAGGACTATTCATCAAGGCCGATTTTTATCCGACCCTACCCGAAAACCGGATAATTGGGCTTCTGGTTACGATTTTTTGCCTGGGTCAAACCCAAGCCAAAACCCACATTTACAAAACCATATATACCCAGTCCAAACTCGGGTATGAAACCTGGGTTCCGTATTATAACCCAGTCATAACCGGTTTTGTATATAAAGTAAAAACACAAACACTAGCCTCTCGTGACCTTGTCTGGACTCTGCAGCCGTCTCCCCCACCTGTGAATCTATGATCTTTCTCACGACTTCTTCTTACTCTCTCTCTCTCTCTCTCCCCCTCCCTCCCCCTCTCTTATCTCTATGCCGAAAGCCCTCTCTCAGTCTCTCCAAAACCCTAGCCGTCGTCCTCTCTCAATCTCTCTGAAACTCTAGCCTTCGTCTTCATCCTCGTGCCTCATCGTCATCCTCTTCTTGATATATGTAAGTAGATGCTTCTGTAATGCCACCATCTTCATCCTAGATGCTTTTGTTGGTTGATTAGATTTTATCTTGTTTTGGTCATTTCGTGCCTATAGTTTCTGCGTCTATGGTTACCCATTATGAAAAGTTAAGTGAGGTCCAATCCTCACTCCATCCTCCATCCATCCGACCCCCGAACTCCTCGAACTCAATCTGGAATCAACCAACCAGCAGATAAAATAATTGAAAGAGCAATATATATTTAAATCTGAAAATAGGGTTTGGAAAATACTTACAGCGCTATATGGTATTTTCAGAAAGCTTGCGGCGTTGCAAACGGCGGAGAAAAAAAGCAACGTAACAGTGAAAATTCACTGTGGCCATGGGTTGTAAAATACCCACTTTTGAACGGGGACAAATCAGGGCTTGGGATTGATAGGGAATGGTCTAAGGATGATTATGAAGCTATTGGAAGTGGTGGTTGGCCGTGGGTGGCGACGACAACGGTGGAGGGAGGCCAGATTTCCCAAAATGGAAAGCTAGCTCGTGGGAGCTGTTCCGGTGGCTATTAGGGGCCGGAAATGGGTGGGTTAGGACGGCAAGGAACCGGTGATGAAGTGGTGAAGAAGTGGTGGCCGGAGGTGGAGCGACGGCTGCGGATCAAGGCAAAAACCGTGGGGCTTCAAGGGTGTTTTCCGGCCAAACAGCCGGCCGGATGGGGCTGAGGTTCGGTAGGGTGGTGCGCCAGAGGGAGGGGAGTCGAACGGTATGGGTGGTGTGCCGCACGGTGGCCGGACGGCGGTGGGTCGGGGGGTTTGGTGTTTCACAGCGTGGGTGAGGAGAGAGAGGGAGAGAGCTGATCAGGAGGAAGGAGAAGAAGAAGAAAAAGAAAAAGAAAAAGAAAAAGAAAAAGAAAAAGAAAGAAGAAGAAAAAGAAAAAAGAGAAAAAGGAAAAAGGAAAAAAAGAAAAAAAAGAGATGTAGGGAAAAAGATGAGGTCTAATCCTCATTCCGGGAAAACAAAACAAACCCGCCGAAACGAGATTAAAAACAATAAAAAGACTAAAAGAAATAAATCACATCATCAAATAAATAAAAAAAACAATTTTTAAAACGCAATAAATTAAAATAAATAAACTAATATATTAATTAAAATAAAAACAACCCTTCAGCAAAAATACACGCGAAAGCGGGTCATCACAAGAATTGTTCAGTTTTTTAATGAGACATCCATGAATGCATGCATCAATTGCAATCAAGGAATTAATGGAATATTTATATATTTGATTTGGAAAATTCGATCGTTTTAGAATTAATCATGAATATTATAAGCATATATATATAGTTCCTAGAATTAATTTACAGATCGAAATCCTTGAAGATTTGGTTAGGACGTCACAAATGTTTCTAAAAGGATGCATGGGGCCAATTTTGTTTTTATTTTTTCCATGGTTTCTGGGAAAAAAAAAAGGGTCATGATCAAATTTCTACAACCTTCTTGTCCTACCCATTCTTTCTGATATCATATTTGACATTTGGCTACAAGTTGAAGTGCTTGCTCTTGATCATATCATCATCATGAGAAAAAAAAGAAAGCAAATAATGAAACGAACGGGATGTGTTCAGTATGTACGCTAAAGCTAGTAGAGTACTACTCATGTTGATATCATATTTAGCCTCTTTCACAACAAAAATATATCCGAGTTAATCTGGAACATCTGAATCAGCTATGATCTCTTTGCAGTGTTTGGTAAGAAATATAGCACTAGATTTGTTACCAACCAGGCTTGATGTTAAAGATTTAGTTCACTATGCACAGCCACTTAAGAATCACAAGCAATTAAGTTTTCTAGTAGCTTGATTTGACTGTATAAAAGAGTGGTGCTTTTGAGTACAATTTTTGTGAGCTAAAATATTCTTTTCATCCTCTCTTTCTGTGGTGAAGATCTTTGCATCAAATTACTGCATGATGATGTTGCCAACTACTAAGATATGGGCAAATATCAAATCCATCACATATTTTCATAGGTTAATACAACATTACACAATGTATTCTTTCCTATTATTGTCTTGTCATAGGTTAATAAAAATATTACACATTGATAATTTTTGTCGTTATTATTATTCTTTTCATTTGATTTGAATGATTAGCTTTGTTTATTTGTTATGTTTATCTATTAATTTATGCAAAGTATAATAGTTCTAATAATCATGTTCTGTGTGATATTCTTTATTAAACCCAGAGGTAACGGGCCTATACCTCAACATGATTTCCATTATATTAATCATTATTTCAAGGTTTCGGTTGCTGCTCTTCTCCAACACTCGGTAGAACAAGATGTTCTCTTCACTTACCTAGGTTGGATTTGATTACTTTGAAATAGACCTTGCATGTGGTTGTCCTTTATTCACACTAGTTAATAGAAAATGTGTGGGAATAATTAACGTGAATTAATGCAAAATTTATTAGATCTTTCCTTGTAACTTTATAATGGAATTTATACTGTGCCCATTTTCAGCTGTCCAAAATTTTTGAATTTTCTTTAATGGCATCAAAGAGAATATTTTAAGGATCTTAAGGATTTACAGAGAGATCCATCAACTTCATGCAATGCAGGTTTGTAACGCTCGTCCTTATGGTGGGTCTTTTTCATAATGATTTTGATAAAAATCGATGGGAATTACGATTCCTTTTAAATTTCTTTTCCATTCATGCCAGGATACAAAAGATTCCATGTCATAAATAAAATTCATTTTCTTAATTAAAAGATTTTAGGGGAAAACATTAAACTTTCATAATTAAAGTTTCTCGTATAAAAGATCTTGCCTAGGCCTTCGTCCTTTTCCCCTTAGGCTGTGCCTGTCTGACCTGTCATGCTCATCTTGTACCTGGGAGAGCACACATAAAAACTAAAATGAGTCCATGACTCGTAAGCATTACTTCATACAGTTAAAATATAATAACATAGATTTTCAGTTATGCATTTATCATTCCATACGTACTTTCATACTTAGCATGCATATGTCTTTCTTTTCGTTTTAAAAACGTTGTGAGGTGGGGTTTTTCTTTGAAACATGCTTTCTTCTTTTAAAACAGTTCCCCACTCATTACTGTCTTCATTTCTTAAAGAGTCTTTTCATGCATTTATCTTTTTACGTACATTCATGCATACATATGTTCATTCGTTCATCTTTTCTTACTTACATATAGTCATGCATTCAGTCCATTCATACATACATACATGCATTCATTCTTAACATGCATCCATTCATTCTTATCACTTTCATTGGCCATTGTACACTGTTATGCCCCATGTGCTGGGGTTAGCGGTCTTTTGGACCTGATTCCACCTGTGGCCACAGGTTAGAAATCCATTTCGTTAAGGTACAGCACTGGGTGCACTACCAATACTACTTACCCGGCATTGCAATCTATCCCGTCCAGACCATTCATTTCGTACCATTTTCATTTCAGTCCATGTGGGCGTTACTTATTTTCATACATTATCCATTCAGTCTATTCATTCTTTTTCAGTCCTTTCCTTTCCTTTTAAGTCCATTCTTTCATATCAGTCCTTACAGTTCTTACGTTTCTTATAGTTCTTACAGTTCATCATCTCTTTCGATTCATAAAAGTTTTAATTAAGAAAAAGGGTTTTCTCTCCTTTATTTTCTAAAAGTTGTTTTAAAAGAAGTTTTCTCTTCTTTTAAGAGAGAGAAAATAATTTTCTTTCTTTTATTTTAAGAAAAGTTGTTTATAAAGACTCATTTTTAGGAGAGAGAGTTATTTTAAAAATTTGCTTTCTTTCTTTTATTTTCTTTCTTTTCATTTCAATTTCAGTTCTCAAAGCTTCATTTCGTTCTTTTCATGAACATACATACAATACGTACTACTTATAGCATCTATTCACATGCATACATGTACATACTTTGGGTGAGTAAAAAGGGGTTGCCAAGGAAGACCACTACGTACTTATACTTGAAAACTTATGTTTCATTCTTTTTCTTTCGTAAAACGTATATTTGTGGAGAAAAGGTTTTGTTTTTCCTTTAAAGAAAAGCTTTCATCTTATTCTTCGTTTGTATAAAGAAAGCTCTAGAAGAGTATGAACGTAATACTTACCTGGACTTCATGTCATACTCATTCCATGCAGTCCATTCGTGTGCATGTTAGATGGCAACCTACATGCATACACATAACCTTACATCATCATCTATCTAATGCGTAAGGAACTATTCTAAAAATAGAACTATGCCTCACTTGAAACACTCTCCGTCCATCCTTGTGCTCTTATGTACTATTTACTATGCTAAGACCTTCGAGGTCTTATTCCTTAGAGTGAACATCCGTGATTCACCTTAGGGTTAAGATACTAAGACCTCCGTCTCGTTCTTCTATTTCTACAATCCGATGCATGATTTCAACCGATAGAGTCATGCGTCCCAACCTTAGACTATAAACTCATCACTACCTTCACGTATCCTAGCCCATACTAAATCTTCATTCCCATCCAATCAGGCTAAATGAATTCAAGCCAACTCTGGGGCTAAAACACCACGTAACCACACTGAGGACAGCTTACCCATTATATATGGTGACCCTGCCTGACACATGTGTCTCACGAGAGGCACATGTATCTCATCCCCTTTTATCACCTAAGAAAAACTTATAATTCTAATGAATGACCACTTGTATAAACAAGCTCCATACTCCAATACCAACTTGCTTAGACCCGGTTTGATTGCGACTAAACTCTGACTCAAATTAATGAATCAAAAATCTATTGCAGTTTTACCTGCAAGTATACAGGCGTTGTAGTATCTTACAGGATCGTATCCACAGGGATTGACTTTTGTGATAAAGAAATAAATTTAGACAACAAAACGAAATTACTAAAAGAAACGTACTATCAAATGAAGATTGATAAAATGAATGGAAAAAGACTAAGGTTTCGAGGATCCATCTAATAATTTATGATATTATTTCCGATCGATTTACTTCAATTAAACTAGAATAATGATTCCGTTTAATTGGTAGATTTAGCATTTAAGATCGAGAAAAACAGACGCTTATGATTGAGCGTGAACGATTGATGGTTAAAACATTTACAAATCTATTTGAATACCACAGGGATTCCTCAAGCATTCACTGTATTCAGAAATCACAATGAATCAAGACGAGTATATAGATAATCAAATTTTCCAAATAAAAACTTTCAATCAATCAAACTCGCAAAAAAGATTTTACGTTGATTCGGAAACAATATGTAAATCATTAAACTTCACCTCTAACCTTAGTATGAAAATTTAGCCAAACATATTTATCACAAATAATATAGAAATCATATAAATATTATTCATTAGAAAATTAAAATGAAATACAAGAAATACTAGGCAACAATTTAGAAACAACAAAATTTTAAATCTAGTCAACATTGAAAGAATAAAGCTCACAACGTTATTAAAATGCATAAAACAGAAATTGAAACTAAGTTGTAGCCCAATGCCAAAAGAAAAACATGAATAATCGAAAAGGAATACAACTCCAACCACTTCACATGTCCCTTTCTTCCACTCACAAGTCCCCACTCTATTCCTTTCACTCTACACCCACCAATTGCTTTCAACTCTTCCCTCTCTCCTTTCCGTGTCTCTTCCCCCACTTCTCCCTCAATGTCCCTCCTGGTTCTCTTCAACCAACCTCTATTTATAGCAGAAAAAGCAATAGCCGAACAACTCCACTTGCCTCTTGAAGAATCAATCAATTTCCTTAATTCCGGTTCCATGTTCCCCTCTCCTTCATCCATTACTTTATACCCCCTTTAATCACGGCACCTCACCAATCTATACATTACTTCTGCTGCTAGCCGAATCAAAAAGGGAGAAGAAAAATTCAATTTCTCCACCTCTTGCTGCCAAACCGAAAGTGAAGAATAAAAGTCAAGAAAATCAACTGCACTACTCCTCCTTCTCTTTCGGTCCATGTTTTCTGCATGTGTAACTGTTTGTGTTTTAACTTTTCTGCATGTGTGTCTGTTTGTGTCACCGAATGATCATGTGATTTTTCTGTTTTCTGCATGTGTTTTTTTTTTGAATGGTCTGCTGCATGGTTGTATATTTTTCTGCAAGTGCTTTTCTGTGCTGCTGGTGCTAGTCCGAATATTTGGTGCTGTTGTGGATCCAGCTATGTGTTGTCCATGTGGGTTTGTGCAGGTTGTGTTCCTGCTGCATGTGTGCTTTGCCGAGTGATTTCTTTGCTGGCTATGTGTGAGTTTCCAGCGTGTTGGTCTTTGCTGCATGAAGATTTTTTTCTACAAAGAAGAACAAAGTTGTTGTCCTGCATGTGCATTTTTTCTGCATGTGTATTGCATATGTCCGAATGGTGCTTGTATTTGAGTCCACTGCATGTGTCCCATTCTTTCTTTCCTTTCATAAATGCCCTACAATATAAAAATGAATTGGTATCATAGTTTAAGTATTTCAAGGGCAAATATGAGACTATGATGTGCAAAAATCTTGGCATCAATTAATTTAACATTCAATATTAGAATTTGATGCATAATTAAGTGTTCAATCCTTATTTGATAAAATAAATCACTCATTTAAACAACTTAGTTATGCAATTCTAACCCTTTATCACACCCCCCAACTAGCTTTTTGCTAGACTCTAGCAAACAAAGCGAATGAATTCATGCAAAGGTGAGATTACCAACCACAATTTCAGAAAATCCAAAAATCACATGCTATGAAATAGACTTGTTGAGTTTAAGAACACTGGAGATAGATTAATCTAAATTTTGTATCAACTGAGAGATTTATACACAATTTAGTTAATCAACCAAGGGAATTATATGTAACAAAGTTTGCTTTCTTTCAAGTGCATGGAAATGGGGTTAGAATTCCAAAATCGACTACCAAGAGACATTAACAGTTTCAATCACAACAACCAATCTGAGAAAACCACATGGTCTTACTCTAATTCAAAACCATTGTAGTGGCGGCTTTCACGCTATTACACTTTGAAAGGCGCCTACTTTTTTTTTTTTTTTTTGTAAGGACCCCGGTAACAGGCAGCCTTTTCCACTACACAAACGTAATTTTTGTTTTTTTTTTTTTTTTTTTTTTTTTATTGGATCCCTGGCTTGTCCCTTTTCTCATTTAATTCATTTCAAATTTCTTCTTAAGCCATTAGGATATGGTTCATTAGAGTATCAAACAATTGAAGTGTAAATCAACCAACAATGTCTCAATGTAGTCTTTCTAGGCCTTCCGGGTATGTGCTGTGTGTGTTTTAGCAAAACTTTTAACATCTTTCCCTTGGTTTAACAACTAAATAAAATGGATAAGTCCCCCTTTTGACATGTACTCATATTTGCACTACATTCCACATGTTCCATGACCTCAACAAATCATTTTTTTTTTTTAACACATTTTTAACAAAATTTTACACATTTTTAACAGAAAACCCTCCCCCCAACTAAATGTGACATTGTCCTCAATGTTCAGCAATTGAATATTCGATGGTGTATGCTATACAGACATGAATTGAAGCAAGATAAACACTGCAGAACATATACTGAGATGAAAATGATTAAACAGAGAGGAAAGAATTCACCTGAGATACTCGAGTGCACACAAGGAGTAGATTTCTATCAAAGTAAAAAAAAAAACAAAAGAAACCAAAAGAAGGAAAAACAGAACAAACACATACGGTATATACAATGAGGAATTAGAAATTAATTCTGATACACAGGATCCTCCAGAGTAGTGGACTCAACCTCTGGAGTAAAATCATCCAAAAATGGTTTCAACCTTTGTCCATTAACCTTAAAAACATTACCATTCTCTGGATTTTCTATCTCAATGGCCCCAAAAGGATAAACAGTTTTTACAACAAAGGGACCAATCCATCGGGATCGAAGTTTGCCAGGAAACAAATGGAGCCTTGAATTATACAACAAAACTTTTTGTGAAGGCTCAAAAGATTTTCGAAAAATGTTTTTGTCATGAAAAATTTTCATTCTCTCCTTGGCAATACGAGAATTTTCGTAAGCTTCATTCCTGATTTCCTCTAACTCATTAAGCTGAAACTTACGAAGAGAGCAAGCTTTATCCAAATCAAAATTAAATTTCTTGATTGCCCAATAAGCTTTGTGTTCCAATTCCACAGGTAAGTGACATGCCTTTCCAAAAGTGAGTCGATATGCGGACATACCAATCGGGGTTTTAAAAGCAGTACGGTATGCTCAAAGTGCGTCAGTTAGTCGTAAAGACCAATCTTTGCGGCTTGGGTTAACCGTCTTTTCCAAAATTTTTTTGATCTCCCGATTAGATACCTCAACTTGACCACTTGTTTGTGGATGATAAGGGGTAGCAACCTTATGAGTAATACCATATTTTCGCATTAAGGCCTCGAAAGGCTTATTACAAAAATGTTTGCCCCCATCACTGATAATGGCTCGAGGTGTTCCAAACCTTGATAAAATATTTTCTTTCAGAAATTTCAGTACTACTTTGTGGTCATTGTTTTTGCATGGAACAGCCTCAATCCATTTGGACACATAATCCACAGCTACCAAAATGTAGAGATTGCCAAAAGAAACTGGGAAGGGTCCCATGAAATCAATGCCCCAACAATCAAATATTTCAACAACCAAGATTGGATTTAATGGCATCATATTCCGGCGGGTAATCCCTCCCAATTTTTGACAGCGCTCACAAGTTTTACAAAATTCATGGGTGTCTTTGAAAATGGTAGGCCAATAGAAGCCACATTGCAAAATTTTAAAAGCAGTTTTCTTTCCAGAAAAGTGGCCACCACATGCCCCAGAGTGACAAAAAGATATCACACTTTGAAATTCGTTATTGGGAACACATCGTCTAATTATCTGATCTGGGCAATATTTAAACAGATATGGATCATCCCAAAAGAATTTTCTTACCTCCACAAAAAATTTCCTTTTATCTTGTTGAGTCCAAATGTGAGGAATTTCACCTGTAGCAAGAAAATTAGCAATGTCAGCATACCATGGCACTTGAGATATACCAAAGAGTTGCTCATCTGGAAATGTGTCTTTAATAGGAACTGTCTCTACGGAATCTGAAAGAACAAGTCTAGACAGATGATCAGCAACGACATTCTCAACTCCTTTTTTATCTTTGATTATCAAATCAAATTCTTGCAACAAAAGGATCCATCTAAGTAACCTGGGCTTTGCATCTTTTTTCGCTAAAAGGTACTTTAACGCAGCATGATCAGTAAAGATGACAATTTGAGATCCAATCAAATAAGAGCGAAATTTGTCAAGTGCAAAAATTACTGTAAGTAGCTCTTTTTCAGTTGTTGAATAATTCATTTGAGTACTGTTTAAAGTTCTACTTGCATAATAAATAACACAAGGCTTGTTGTCCCTACGTTGGCCCAATACAGCTCCAACAGCATAATCACTAGCATCACACATAATCTCAAATGGTAAATTCCAATCAGGTGATCGCATAATTGGGGCTGAAATCAACATACCTTTTAGCTTTGTAAAAGCTAACTCACAATCATCAGTCCACACAAAAGAATTTTCTTTTGACAATAAATTGCACAAAGGTCTAGAAATTGTGTTGAAGCCTTTAATGAACCTCCTGTAAAAACCTGCATGACCTAGAAAAGATCTGATATCCCTGATGTTCTTTGGGATGGGCAACTTAGAAATTAATTCAATTTTGGCCTTGTCCACTTCAAAACCTTGAGAAGAAACAATGTGACCAAGAACCATCCCTTGAGTGACCATAAAATGACACTTCTCCCAGTTTAAAATCAAATTCTTTTCTTTGCATCTAATCAGCACTTTTTCCAAATGAGTCAAACATTCATCAAATGAATCACCAAAAATAGAAAAATCATCCATGAATATTTCAACGAAACGCTCTACCATGTCACTGAATATGCTCATCATGCATCGTTGAAATGTAGCAGGAGCATTACAAAGTCCGAATGGCATCCTTCGATATGCAAAGGTACCAAATGGACATGTAAATGTGGTCTTTTCTTGATCTTCAGGAGCAATTTCAATTTGGTTATATCCAGAATAACCATCTAGGAAGCAATAGAACTTATGGCCCGCTACACGTTCAATGATTTGATCCATGAATGGTAGGGGAAAATGATCCTTTTTGGTGACAGAATTCAGTTTTCTGTAGTCAATGCACATACGCCAACCAGTGGTAACTCTAGTTGGGATCAATTCATTGTTAGCATTCTTAACTACAGTCACACCAGATTTCTTGGGTACCACCTGCGTGGGACTAACCCATTTGCTGTCAGAAATAGGGTAAATGATCCCTATATCTAGAAGTTTTAACACCTCTGCTCTGACAACTTCTTTCATGTTGGGGTTCAGTCTACGCTGCATTTCTCTAGAGGGTTTAGAATTGTCCTCTAGATAAATCCTATGGGTACAAATCAAAGGACTGATACCTTTGATATCAGCTATGGTCCATCCTATTGCCTCTTTGTGTTCGATTAGAACACCAATTAATTTTTTCTCCTGAATTTCATCCAGTCTTGATG
Organism: Carya illinoinensis; assembly: GCF_018687715.1. Lineage (NCBI taxonomy): Eukaryota > Viridiplantae > Streptophyta > Magnoliopsida > Fagales > Juglandaceae > Carya > Carya illinoinensis. The sequence continues at coordinate 15,804,283 of NC_056765.1, forward strand.
AAATGACCACTGGTAATGTCTCTGCTTGGCCTAAGAATGCATATTTGAGATCAGCAGGTAGAGGTTTCAAGTCGAGTTTTGGTGTTTGCACACTTGAAGGGAGAGACACGACATCATGAGGTGGTAATTCCTCAAAACGTGTTCTCCATTTATCAGTGTCCATTATAGGAGTAGATTCTAGCAAAAAATTCAGAGATGCAAGCACAGAATCATCATCAAAATTTTCACCATGAACCAAACAAGCCTCAAGAGGGTCAGAAAAACTTGACAAATCAAATTTATTTTGAACAAGAGTTTGGATCAGATTCACTTCCTGCACATCATCATCATCACCAGGTTGTTTGCAAATATTGAAAATATTTAACTCCAAAGTCATGTTGCCAAAAGAAATTACCATCACACCACTCCTACAATTTATTAAAGCATTTGAGGTCGCAAGGAACAGCCTTCCCAAAATTATAGGAATTTGAGTGCAAACATCAAAGACAGGTTCCGTGTCCAAAACAATGAAATCCACTGGAAAATAAAATTTTCCTACTTGAACTAGCACATCCTCAACTATCCCTCTCGGTATTTTAATTGAACGATCAGCAAGTTGGAGTGTTACCTTGGTGGGTTTAAGTTCACCAGGACCCAACTGCTCATATACCGAGTAGGGTAGGAGGTTAACACTAGCTCCAAGGTCAAGTAAAGCTTTTTCAATTTTAAAATTTCCAATCACGCAGGAAATTGTTGGAGAACCTGGGTCTTTGTACTTTGGTGGTGAATTGTTCTGGAGGATGGCGCTTACCTGCTCAGTGAGGAAAGCCTTCTTCTGCACCTTCATCGTACGCTTTACTGTGCATAAATCTTTCAAAAATTTAGCATGCGAAGGAATCTGTTTAATTGCATCCAACAAAGGAATGTTGATTTTTACTTGTTTAAAAATTTCAAGAATATCAGCATTTTGAACCAGTTTGTGAGAATGTTGCAATCTTTGGGGAAATGGTGCAGGTATTGGGGCTTTCACAGACACATCTAATTCAACCTTATCAAGTTCACCATCACTCTTGGAATTTAAAGAGTTGTTGGTCTCATCAACTTTTGTTGTTGAAATACTCTTATCAATTATTTTTCCACTGCGTAGAGTGGTGATGGACTTGGCATGTTCAAATTTTGAATCAGAGGGATTTGAATTTCTTACCTCAAATTTACTTTTTGGATTTGGCTGAGGTTGAGTAGGAAACTTATCCTTTTCTTGAGCATGTAATGCAGAGGTCAAGTCGCTGATAGAACTTCTCATCTCAGTAATGGCCTGCATTGTCTGAGTGTTGATATTTGCTTGTCCCTGCATAAAAGCCTGTAATGTTTCCTCAAGGGTTTTCTTATGTGGAGGCACATAAGGAGTAGAAGAAGATGGCCCTTGAGGATTTTGATTTATATTGGACTCATTCCTCCAACTAAAATTGGGATGATTTCTCCATCCAGGATTGTATGTTTCCGAATATGGGGAAGAAAATGGTCTCCGATAAGAGTTCATGACATTTGCTTGTTCGTGCAACACCTCTTTAAAAGCAGGGATTGTTGGACAATCCTGAGTTAGGTGTCCACTAATTTCACAAATGCCACAATTTTCTTCTTCTTTTTCACTGGCCTTAACCGAGTTTACCTTCCTAAGTTCCATGGCTTCGACTTTTCTTGTCAGACTTGCTATCCTAGCATTTACATCATCATTTCCTTTGAGAACATACATACCTTCTTGAGACATGGCACTGAGCTTGGACTTATTTGACCGATCAGAACGATCTGTGTTATCCCAAGATTGGGCATTTTCAGCTAACTGGTCAAAATAGTCCCAAGCGTCATCAGGATCTTTATTTAGAAAATCACCATTACACATCATTTCTACAAACTGACGCATTTGAGATGTTAAACCTTCATAGAAGAAACTAATGGTGCGCCAAGTTTCATAGCCATGATGTGGGCAAGTTAGCAACAATTTTTTAAAACGTTCCCAACACTGAAAAAAAGTTCATTTTCCTTTTGAGAAAAATTCATAATATTTATGCGAAGAGTGTTGGTCCTATGAGTAGGAAAAAACTTTTTTAAAAATTCTCTTTGCATTTTTTGCCAGGTGCCAATAGATCTTGGTCTCATGGAGTTCAACCAATTTTTAGCTTTTTCTTTTAGAGAGAAAGGAAACAACTTTAATCTGACCACATCATCATTGATAGTTTGAGTTTGTAAAGTTGCACAAACCTCTTCAAATTCTTTTAGATGCAAATAAGGACTTTCTGAATCCAAGCCATGAAACTTGGGAAGTAATTGGATTACTCCCGGTTTTAAATCAAAATTTCCCATATTCGTAGGAAAAATCATACAAGATGGAGTACTTGTCCTTGTAGGCTGCAAATATTCACGCAAAGTTCTCATTTGCGGATTATTTTGTGCCTCTTCATCGTCATGAACACTACAATTGTCAGCCATTGTATCAGATTGAGAATTTTTAGAATCACTTGACAAAGTATCAACCAATTCACTTAAAATGGTTTCCTCTCTTCTCAATCTACCCGTTTGATCACGTTGCCACGAGATCATTCATCATAGAGGATTGATCCTAGAAAAATAAAATAAAATGCAAAACAAGCAATAAAGTAAAAGAATTTTTTTTTTTAATTTATTTATATATATATATATCTTTTTTTTGAATGAGATTACCATATGGAATGAAGATGGAAGCAATGTTAAATGCTCTCTTTTCTGGAAAACAAATCGTACCTGCAAAAAGAATATGAAAAACAATTAGCAAAAGATTACTAAATTTTTTTTTTTTTTCTAAAAAAAATTATCACACGTTGCAATCCCCGACAACGGCGCCAAAAACTTGATTGCGACTAAACTATGACTCAAATTAATGAATCAAAAATCTAGTGCAGTTTTACCTGCAAGTATACAGGCGTTGTAGTATCTTACAGGATCGTATCCACAGGGATTGACTTTTGTGATAAAGAAATAAATTCAGACAATAAAATGAAATTACTAAAAGAAACGTACTATCAAATGAAGATTGATAAAATGAATGGAAAAAGACTAAGGTTTCGAGGATCCATCTAATAATTTATGATATTGTTTCCGATCGATTTACTTCAATTAAACTAGAATAATGATTCCGTTTAATTGGTAGATTTAGCATTTAAGATCGAGAAAAACAGACGCTTATGATTGAGCGTGAACGATTGATGGTTAAAACATTTACAAATCTATTTGAATACCACAGGGATTCCTCAAGCATTCACTGTATTCAGAAATCACAATGAATCAAGACGAGTATATAGATAATCAAATTTTCCAAATAAAAACTTTCAATCAATCAAACTCGCAAAAAAGATTTTACGTTGATTCGGAAACAATATGTATATCATTAAACTTCACCTCTAACCTTAGTATGAAAATTTAGCCAAACATATTTATCACAAATAATATAGAAATCATATAAATATTATTCATTAGAAAATTAAAATGAAATACAAGAAATACTAGGCAACAATTTAGAAACAACAAAATTTTAAATCTAGTCAACATTGAAAGAATAAAGCTCACAACGTTATTAAAATGCATAAAACAGAAATTGAAACTAAGTTGTAGCCCAATGCCAAAAGAAAAACACGAATAATCGAAAAGGAATTCAACTCCAACCACTTCACATGTCCCTTTCTTCCACTCACAAGTCCCCACTCTATTCCTTTCACTCTACACCCACCAATTGCTTTCAACTCTTCCCTCTCTCCTTTCCGTGTCTCTTCCCCCACTTCTCCCTCAATGTCCCTCCTGGTTCTCTTCAACCAACCTCTATTTATAGCAGAAAAAGCAATAGCCGAACAACTCCACTTGCCTCTTGAAGAATCAATCAATTTCCTTAATTCCGGTTCCATGTTCCCCTCTCCTTCATCCATTACTTTATACCCCCTTTAATCACGGCACCTCACCAATCTATACATTACTTCTGCTGCTAGCCGAATCAAAAAGGGAGAAGAAAAATTCAATTTCTCCACCTCTTGCTGCCAAACCGAAAGTGAAGAATAAAAGTCAAGAAAATCAGCTGCACTACTCCTCCTTCTCTTTCGGTCCATGTTTTCTGCATGTGTAACTGTTTGTGTTTTAACTTTTCTGCATGTGTGTCTGTTTGTGTCACCGAATGATCATGTGATTTTTCTGTTTTCTGCATGTGTTTTTTTTTTGAATGGTCTGCTGCATGGTTGTATATTTTTCTGCAAGTGCTTTTCTGTGCTGCTGGTGCTAGTCCGAATATTTGGTGCTGTTGTGGATCCAGCTATGTGCTGTCCATGTGGGTTTGTGCAGGTTGTGTTCCTGCTGCATGTGTGCTTTGCCGAGTGATTTCTTTGCTGCATATGTGTGAGTTTCCAGCGTGTTGGACTTTGCTGCATGAAGATTTTTTTCTACAAAGAAGAACAAAGTTGTTGTCCTGCATGTGCATTTTTTCTGCATGTGTATTGCATATGTCCAAATGGTGCTTGTATTTGAGTCCGCTGCATGTGTCCCATTCTTTCTTTCCTTTCATAAATGCCCTACAATATAAAAATGAATTGGTATCATAGTTTAAGTATTTCAAGGGCAAATATGAGACTATGATGTGCAAAAATCTTGGCATCAATTAATTTAACATTCAATATTAGAATTTGATGCATAATTAAGTGTTCAATCCTTATTTGATAAAATAAATCACTCATTTAAACAACTTAGTTATGCAATTCTAACCCTTTATCACGGTTGATAGGACTTTTCCTACTTTCTGGTCCTGTACAAGTTCCTACTTTCCGGTCCTATACAAGTTTATGCCAACACTTAATAGGAGAGGACTGCATCCACAAATGCAGCTCTGTCATGTCACATAGCTCAAGACAAATTCTCGAATAACAGCAAGATCCCATCATGCTTCCGCAACACTCTCTGATACCTTTTCACTACTTCACACCTACCTTCAGCCACAAGTCAGCCTCAAGGCAACACTCGTTACCTTGGACTATAGCCGCATCACTACTACTTTAGGACACTGTTATACAGTTTCCCGTTGCTACACCATACACTCCACGTTTCTCTGCTACGGCATCCAACCCTTCGTGACACGCCATCATGTGTATCATGATCTAGTACAGAGTATACTCACATGAACTCTCTTCCATCCATACTACAACACACATCACTACGATACACGCCTCATGGTGCATCGCTACACGGCATGGAGTGCGTGCCACGTGTAGTCCCTTCGCTACAACACTTATTAACACGATGCACATCACACGGTGCATCACCAAACAACACGGAGTAAGCTCCACGCGAACCCCCCCTCATTCTATGCCACACGTCACTACAGTGCACGTCACATGGCGCGTCGCTGCATTACACAGATTATGTTCCACACATACTCTCTTCACACCTCACGCCGTATTACAACTATAACATCTATCTCATGCCCCCTTCACAGCACAGTCCATAATATTACAAATCAAGCCCAACACTTCACAACTACGCAGCGAGCTCCACAAATACTAACTACACAGTCCATAGTCCAACCAATCAACTACTTTAAACATAAATAATTAGGGATAGAGGGTTATACATCGACAGGATAACCCGTGCGTCACTCGCTGCTCATCACGATCAAGCATCGAAGGAGCATATGTGGCTATAACACCGAGTATGGTGGCTATCCACCACATAAGGTGGCGGTTTAGGCTTAAGAATAGCTAGGTGTGGCCTTGGAAAGGCTCATGATGGCCTCGTGGTGGTCAAAGGTGGTGGAGCACGGCGGCATCACGCCGTGAACAGTGAATCCAAAATGGTGGGAGTTTGCTTGAGGTGGAGGAAGGCCATAGAACTTCATGGAAAGCTAGGGAAAGGTAGAGTAAGATGTGGTGGAGCTGTGGTGGTGAGTTGGTGGCCAGGCGGCAGCTCACAACTGCGGATCAGCCTCTAAAAGTGGATTTCATGCCTTGGAGAGTGAGGGAGAGTGAGAGTTGTATATAGCTCCTTTGGACATGCAATTTGTTGGAGAAGGTCATGGTGATGAGAGGAACAAGGTGGTGGTGGTGAGACACCATGGGTAGCCGTGTGCGGTAGCATACGGTGGTGTAACCAAACCTATGGCTATGGAGACCCATTGGAGAAAAAGAGAGAGTTAGAGGAAAAGAAGGACATGGGAAGGAAGTCCATGATATGGTGAATCCATTGGTGGTGCTTGGTGGTCGTTTTGGCCGTGTATGGTGGCTCAAGGAGGAGAAAATGGGTGTAAAACCCATTTGCTTGGGAGGAGAAAGAGGGAGAAGTGGCTACCGATAAAGCTCACCACCGGTGAGGTACTGGTCGCCAGTGGGGGAGGGTCATGCCAGTGTGGGAGGTGGGGCACGACGGCTGGAGGTGTGACGCCCCCAAATCCCCATGCACGATCACGAGAAAATCGAGACGTCCGGATGATGACAACCCGGGTCACCACCCTATCGATGAGTGCCAAATGTGTGCAAAAGCAACAAATGTGCATGAAGAAACACGCAGTGGATAACGAAAGTCATATAACTAAGTACCAAAATTTTTCTTAATATAAAACAAGCTGTTTAAAACATACATAAATAAAATATTACAAGATACAAGTATAGTTTTAAACCAAACTAATAAGCATGACTTCGACTCAAAACTCCGGCGGAGCCGCATCCTTGGGCTCAGCCTCCTCCTCCTCCTCGAATCCTGCACCAAAATTTACGGAACAAAAAAAAATGGCACCGCAGGTAAGTAAAATCCAAACACCACCAAATAAATGCATATAAAACTCAAACAATTTGCATGAAGTATGCCCAATGCACGTCTCATAAACCACATCTCAAAACCCATAAAAACATATTTTTTCCACGCACGCCAAAAATCTCATTTGGCCCAAAAACATATCCTTTCCAAATATCATGCCAAAAGTCACATTTGGCCCATATCCATCTCAAACCATTATCCAATTAATATGTATGCACCATGACCTCCCCTAGGGGTCATCCGCACACCCTGGCTCCAGTGCCACACCGTAGATTACGACCACGCATGTGACACCTAACGAGCGATGCCCAGTTCCGCGCCCTGCACGTTCGTAGCCAAGCATCCTCTAGCCCTCGCCAGCAAAGGGCCACGGAGTCGGTGCATAGAGCGATACCCGGTTCCGCGCCCGATGCGTTTGTAGCCAAGCATCCCCTAACCCCCGCTCCCGTTGTCGCCCAACGACAACTCAGGGGACGTCACTCAGTTTATTCCGCTCCAGAGTGACCAGAGGAGCTCCACCGAGATAATACCCCATCCCAGCTTGGGGTCGTGATACACACGCACCCGAAAATCCACTTACGTCAATAAAACAGGCTTTTCTCAATTAAATAAAAACACACGTGCATGCACCATGTAAATGCTATATCAATGCACAAAAATAACCAACCAACATAAATCAATAAAACAAGCAACTCCGTCCTCCATCCATCCGACCCCCGAACTCCTCGGACTCAGTCTGGAATCAGCCAACCAACAGATAAATAATTATTGAATGAGCAAAATATATGTAAATCTGAAAGTAGGGTTTGGAAAATACTTACAGCGCTATACGGTATTTTTAGAAAGCTTGCAGCGTTGCAAACGGCGGAAGGAAAGCAACGTAACAGTGAAAATTCACTGTGGCTGTGGGTTGTAAAATACCCACTTTTGAACAGGGACAAACCAAGGCTTGGGATAGATAGGGAATGGTCTAAGGATGATTATGAAGCTATTGGAAGTGAAGTTTGGCCGTGGGTGGTGGCGAAAACGGTGGAGGGAGGCCGGATTTCCCAAAATGGAAAGCTAGCTCGTGGGAGCTGTTCCGGTGGCTATTAGGGGCCGGAAATCTGTGGGTTAGGACGGCAAGGAACCGGTGATGAAGTGGTGAAGAGGTGGTGGCCGGAGGTGGAGCGACGGCAGCGGATCGAGGCAAAAACCGTGGGGCTTCTTGGGCGTTTTCCGGCCAAACGGCTGGCCGGATGGGGCTGAGGTTCAGTGGGGTGGTGCGCCAGAGGGAGGGGGTTCGACCGATGGGGGTGGTGTCGCCCACGGTGGCCGGCGGCGGTGGGTCTGGGCAGAAGATAGCTCCGGCGTGGGAGAGGAGAGAGAGAGAGAGACGAACGGGATGCGGGAAGAAGAAAAAGAAAAGGAAGAAGAAAAAGAAAAGAAAGAAAAAAAGAAAAAGGAAAAAGGGAAAAGGAGATGTAGGAAGAAATGAGGTCCAATCCTCACTCCGGACAACAAAACAGATCCGCCGAGAACGAGATTAAAAATCGTAAAATAATTAAATAAATGAAACACAACATCCAACAAATAAAAACCAAATTTTAAAACGCAATAAATTAAAATAAATAAACTAATATATTAATTAAAATAAAAACAACCCTTCAGTGAAAATACACGCAAAAGCGGGTCATCACAAGAGGCGGCGCCGGCTGGGAGTGTTGAAGCACATGCATGGTGGAGAAGAACAAAGGCACGGGCTGGACGTGCATGGGGAGACAGAGAAGAGAGACAAAGAAGAAAAAGGAAAAAGAGAAAAAGTGAGGAAGAAAAGAGAGGGCCCTAGGTATTTAATCGCAGTCCTACACTTCAGGATCCTCAAAACGATATAACGATGAGTTTAAACACTGATTTGAAAATGCGTAAGTGTTTTATTTAAATAAAACACTTAAATAAAACACTTGGGGGAATTAAAATATAATATTATTTTATACACTAAAGTTTATAAAATAATATTTCTTCATCATTATTTAAAATGATAAAGTATCATTAATTACTCAAAGATGATAAAACTATTTAAATTAAATAAGAGTTTTCAACGTAAGTTAAACCTCTTAATATTTTAAAACGACTAAAATATTTAATTTAAGTAATTATCCACAATTATAATATTTTAATGAGCTATTATAATATTTTTAGAGCTCATTAAAATATTATAATTGTGCTACATTAAAAACAAGCTCATGTAATAATACTGAAAATATCTACTATAGATATTTTCATAATATTTAAAATATCCGTAAGCATTAAAATATCTATCTTATTTTGAAATCCGCTGGATAACTTTCTGAATAAACCATCGAGGTACAACACGTAGGATAAGGCTCAGCACGTAGATCGAGGCTCTTAAATAAAGAAGAAGAAAGAAGGAGCGAATATCACAAGGTTAGAGGAAATAGAGAAAATGGAAATGAGATGTAATTAGGACTAGTTTTATTCATGAATTAAAAAAAATTACATGATTGCTGATGGTGCATTTTCAGGTCCTGTGGCTGAGGATATGTTCCATTGGCAAGCAACCATAATTGGTCCAAATGACAGTCCTTTCTAGGAGATTGAACAGCCCAAATAAGTTGTAAGTCTCCTTTAAGCTGAGAATTTTCATTTTATTTGGTTGTAAATTTATCAATACACAATTATATGTTTCATTTTATTTTAGTTGCAAGCCCTCTGTTCTAGAAAAGCAAGTTGTAAGCATTGATGCATACAACTTTCTAGGTCTTTGCGCTGATTTCTTATTAATCTGTCCCCTTTTTTTCCCTCTAGGCTGCAGTTCTCTGGGTAGTGTGTTTGCTAACAGTCTTGATCTTAAGCAACAGTTTGGTAAGTTTGGATCAAATTTTCACTACTTTATTTTTAGTGTTCCTTATTAGAGTCATTTGAGCCAAGTGATGGCTATAATTGCTTATGCTTTTGTTTTTGAAAATTTAACTTGCATAATTTTTTTAATTTGTTTATGATAAGTTAAACTACTGCAGCTCAAGACATATGGAACTTAAGTGTTAGAAGGGTTCAGAAGGCAAGCAGGCATTTACTGTCTTTTAAACTTCTTGTAGAGCATTTCTTGGAGAACTTGGAAGAAGAAGAGATCATAGAGTTCATCCTCACAGCTTGGAAGATCTGGAAAAGAAGAAATGATTCAGTTTTCAGAAATGTAGTGGCTCACCCAAGCTCAGTCATTCAAGCAACAAAGAGACTCATGGAAGACATTAACTAGTCTATTCAACCAGAAAGGAGAGTCCCTACTACCACCACTAAACCCACATGTTGGGAAGCTCCTCCTCAAGGCAAACTCAAGCTTAACTGGGATGCTGGATTGGACAAGGTAAATAACAAGGTGGGGGTTGGAGTCATAATCTATGACGTGGGGGGGTAGAGTTAAAGCCTCCTTGAGAATGAACCACAACATATTTCCTAATCCTCTACTTGCTGAAGCCTATGCAATCTTCCAAGCATCTACCTTCCTCAAGACCCTAGGCTGGCAGAATGTGATCTGGATGGAGACTCTTTGCAAGTTGTCAATAGCCTCAAGTCGTCAGTAGTAACAGACACTTATGTGGGCATTCTATTAAGGGACACGAAGTCAATACTAGACTCTTTCACCAACTGGTCAATTAAGCATGTTAGAAGAGCTTGTAATTCTTTAGCTCATACTTTGTGTCGAGATACTCTAAGCATCAATGGTAGTATCGTCTCTTTTGATACTATTCCTTTTTGTATCCAAACTTTGATCTAATATATGTCAACACATGACTTTCCTATCAAAAAAAAAGAAAAAAAAAAAACTACTGCAGCTTTACATCGTGGGAGATTTGAGAATGGAGACGCAAAATGAAGATTCTCATTACACATGTATCAGCTATGGAGGAATGCATTGATTGTATGAAGCAAACATTATGTATTGGTGGCTCTATGTAATCCACTTTTAATATGTAATTTCATTTCATATATTGTAATTTTGTATTTTGTAATGTAATGTACAAATATAAAATAATGTAATAAGTAGTGATTGAATTCTGTTTTGCATGCATTTATGTGATAAATATTTAATTTCTTTTTTTAGATGCATTTAGTTAAAAATGTAAAGGTGATGACTTGCAAAATTTCGTATTGCAGATTTTACAAGATAGCTCGAGCGGAGGCTTTTGGCCGCTCGAGCTAATTCAGGTAGATTCAAATGCTCGACTGCCGCTCGACAGTGAGCTCGAGCAGGTTACTGGAAAACAAAGATCGCTCGACCAGAGACATTGGTCGCTCGAGCAAAATTAGGAAAAGTCGAACGCTCGATGTGCGCTCGACACCCCGCTCGAGTGAACATCGTATTTTGACAGATCTAGGGTCTTCCGCCGTCACACCATATAAAAGTGATTTTTCACTCTATAGAAGGATTCAAATCATCTGTTTTGGAATCATACACAAGCACAGACAGGAGAAAAGCATTGAATCAATTCCTTGAGTTTTTTAAGACGAGTTGCGGCTGCGAGGAGTATTTTTCAGCGTTTATTTTCTTCCAATATTCTCAGAACAATTATGGTGAATTCGTTTATGTTGAATTCCATTTCTAGCATGAGCTAAATTTTATTTATTGTAAGAAAACGATGTAACCTAGTTTCGAACTATGCTTGATTGTCTATGCTAATTTAAGACAATTCTCTCTTTGTTTATCTGATTTATTCAGAGTTTATTGCTTCTAGTTAACTGGCCATTGATTAGATGATTTTTTTTATCTTGTGATTTGCTATCGAAAGAGGGAATCATAGGGTAGATCTTGAATATTTCAGCATAGGAAAATATAGAGATCGAAAGACTTGTATGAACCTATGTAGTAATTAAATCATTGGTCTTATTGCTTTCTTACTTTATTAATTTGCATATTCTTGTGTGAATTGATGAGCAAGAATAATTTCTAATTGACTATTGAAAGAGGCTATTGGATGAATTAGAGATTTGCTAATGAACAAAAAGAATTTAATTAAAGTAGTTGGATTAGAAAAACATAGTGAAGAATTAGGTGAAATCGATTTCCTAGAAGTTTTCTTTCCCATTAATTTGATCTTCGAACGTCAGTTTTATTTCCTTTGTGTATTTCTCTTTGAGTTGATCTTAGTTTAATTTGCAACTACAAAAATCTTAGTGATTCCTTTAGATAAAATCGAGATTAGTATAATTTTGGTATTTGACAAAATGTACCAATCCATGAGGACGATACTCTTCTTATCACTTTATTATAAGACTACGATACTGTGCACTTGCAGTTTTGCATCGGTCAAAAGGTAATTAGTTTTAAAAATATGCTTTGCAATATTTTGTATTGAAAATTTTGTAGTGGAATGTAGACTTCTAGATGAAAAATATGCTACTTGAAAGAAATTTAATAATATATGTTTTTGTGTAATTGAAAAAACAATAGAGAGAGAGAGAAGTCGGGTACAACCTGAAACTTGGATTTTTGGGTTTTAAAAAACCCGAGTTCTGGACCTGGTCATAACTGCCTGTACTCAAGCCAAAACTCGACCTGGTTTTTAAACCCGGGTTCCGGGATGAGTACACCCAGATATCTAGTCCGGAACCCGGATGAACAGTCTTAGTTGGACTACATCAATCTGAAAATGGTGAGTGGGACACTAGCCAAACAAATTGTAGGGATAACAATCCACGACTGGTCACGTAGCATGAGTAAAAGAGCAACAGAAAATGCTATCATCATAGTTATAAAAGAGAAGGAAAGGGTGGAAAAACCTATGATCATCTTTATCGACAAAGATTTAAGAAAATCTTCTTTTTTATAACATGATGTGAGGATTTCCAAAAACATCAAAACTGAAGTTGAGGAAGAAATAAGGGACAATGCATCGGATATTATAAAGAGCATAAGCAAATTTTTATTCAAGAATATCGAAAAGCCTGTAGTTTGGTCGTTATCACTTGGAATGGTAAAAGCTACAGTGAACATAATGCTAACAATCAAAGCACCCACCACTGTACATGACGATGTTGTATCCTTCATCCATTTCTCTTCCTTTTCCAACATGTTCTTGTGGTTCTTTGTAAACAATTGCCAGGCAGTTAAACCATCTCTGTTAATACATTCTTTAATCTCGAGCTTGGAAATACTCTTGACTACCTGCATTTGTTAATAAAAAATGCTATAAAAAAATCAGTTACATAACTATGGGTAATATTAGAAAGACCAAAAAATCTAACCTTACACAAAATAATATATATATATATATATATGAAAAGTCATTATTTTGTAGTTTAATAGTACGAACACAGAATATTTTCATCATATTGCAGAATGTCAGATTATTAAAATTTAGTACTTATTTAAGTAATGTGAATGATATAATATTTTGTCATATGATTGACGCACCACATGATTCGTGCTTTAGGAGTATTAATGTAATAATTTTTCAAATATTAAGTAAACTAGTCGTCGACTTGGACAATGCACAATAATAACTAAACTTCCTAAAGGAAAAACACTCAAGTAGGTTTGGATAGCGAAATGAGAATTTTTTATTATAAATAAAAATTTAAAATATTATTTTTTAATATTATTATAGTTTTAAAATTTGAAAAGTTAAATTGAGATTTTAAAAAGTTAAATTGTTTATTATATTTTATGTGGGAGTTTGAAAAAATTATAATAATTGAGACTTAAAAGATTTTCAGCATCTTGATTTACTGAATCTTGATTGAGCAACTTAATTTTCAAACCTGCAAACTTTGCTCAAGATAAACAAATTAAAAAAAAAAAAAACTATTTAATTATATAATGTGGGCAAGAAAAAAAGACGAACATGTTTTAGGAAAATTTAAAGACTTAATATAACTTAAAATAGAGTAGAAACCTAGCCAATTAATATATATATATATATATATTTATATGTGTACCATTTTGATATGACGTCAATGTACTTACAAAAGGAGAGGAAAAAGAAAACATGTCTATGAGTGAGAGAGAGAGAGAGCCTTAAACCATTATAACTCTTTTTGCATCTATAAAACTGCATCATAGTTTCGATTAAGCTTAATGGAATCTTTTCCTATTATCCCTGTCATATGTAACATGTTATCATCGTTGCAATCTTTATGAAATGTCAAAGTTTTGTTCATACCAAGCCCACACATAAGGCTAAAGATCTCATATTGTCGATATCAAACATCAAGCATAAGTAAGTTCCTCGAATCTGTATCTTCCATCTCCAAAACTCTCCAATCCATCCTAACTACCATTGAAACAAATTCGGAAATCCCATTTTTGATAGCACGGTTGATTGCATCATAAACCCCACCACCTTTAAGTTGTTGAGGTCGGGAGATTTTTGGTATCTCCTCACACATGCAAGAAAGAAGTTGCTTGGATTGGATATGCCTCATGGCACTACAACAAATATGCTTTTTAGTGACTAGAAGTCTGCAAACCGTCACTAGAAGGCTTTTTCTATGACAACTTGTGGGAACTATCACTACATGTTGGGGTGAAATTTTTAACATTCAAACATTTTAGTTATTTTGTTTGCACGTCACCTTAACGTTCGAACGTTATGTATATTTACGTGCGAACGTAAAAAATTTTAGTGCCAACGTTCGAATGTTATATGTACTTATGTGCAAACGTAACAATTATTAGCGCCAAAGTTCGAACGTAAAGTTGTAAAGTTCAAATGTTATATGTTAATTTGCAGAAATTAATCATAATATATATTTGTTTAATATTAAGGTTGCATAAGCTAATATTAAAGAAAATTGAGAGTATAAATTAAGCTACGATACATACATTAAATAATATTGTCCATTACATATGTCGAAAATAGTAAACAAAATATGATTAATTTTTACAAATGACATTCAGAACTGTTGGTTTCCAAAAGATCGAAACTCCTCAGTCAATGTCTCAACCTTATTATTTAGCACATCTACATGATGTGCAAGATGTACGATAGCTTGATCTATATGCGCAATCTGTCTATCGATCTATCGGTCTATATGCACCTTCATATCTATCATCACTACATGCAGGTCGCAGTCGTCGACTACTAACTAGTACATGCAGACGGAGGAGCAACACCGGCCCCAAACTCGGTCGGAGGAACAAGATCTGATATAGGACCAGACTGATGCTGAGCTGAGACTCTCCCCTATCCAATGCTCCAACAGTGTGTGGTCATGCCGATGGGGCTCATCTGGTTTAGAATCATCTCCTCCACCTGGAGTGGCACTCCCCGGGCTAGTAATAAGTGGCCGATGATGACTCCGTACGAGAGATTGTCCGTTGTAACTATGTTGGCCTTGTAACGGATCCGCTCAAGTATAACGAGTGGCAAGTCAATGGACTCTCCACATGACAAGTGAATCAGGAACTGTGTGCGAGCCAGATTGAATGTGGTCTTATGTGCCACAGGGTCTACATTTTTTACAACAAAAATTTACAACATGCAAAAGAGAGGCAGCAGCTGACTCTGGTTGAAGGAGTTCAACCTATAGAGCTTTGTGCGGTCTTTGCCAGTGAGGATGTAGAAATCCTGATCCCGCTCATCATCACCAACCTCAGGAGTAATATCCTCGCCCTCGGGCCAATCTCCCTGTTCACTGGGCATAGTGTCAACAGGGCTCATAGATGAACCAGAAGTGGTTGGATCTGCCTCAAATGTGCCAGGAGCAAATGCAGTTGTTGTGTCACCAACTTGAGCAGCTGTCGCCTCAGGTAGTATACACGAAATCTGGAGTAACTCGGTGATAACATCTACTGAGAACTCAAACTGTACACTGCGTACAGTGAGGGTTTGGGATGATGCATTGTTAGGTATGGTGGTCATCCCAATGTAAAACTCCCGAACTATTGAGGGGTAAATCTTTCCCCTCAATATGCATATTGGGCCCCAGCCTCTCATGACCAAGACGTCTCTCAACGTCTTCTGCTCCCAGTTGAGCTCATCGAACTCATTAATAAGAATTTCTTGTTCACTCTTAACAATTCATGCCCCCAGCCGAGCAATGTCCAGATTGCCTCCATCCCTCACTCGTTTCCTGGTTGTCATATAGTAAGCCATGTCCTAAGCAAAAATAGTACAAGTTATAATATATAAAATAATCATTAGAATTACATATATATACATATTACGACATATATGGATTATACACAATTAAAATATCATCATTATAAATTTGCATAATTTGGACAGTTTATATATTAAACAACTCCACTATTTAAATACTCAAAATAATAATAATAAGACGAGAAAATATAAAATAAATTTAATGGAGATATGTTTGAACGTCACTCAATTAACGTTCGAAAAATAAAATTAAAATAATTAGAAACAGTTTAAGTTCGAATGTATAATGATTGTACGTTCGAACGTAAATTTAGGTATTCGAATGGAAACCATTAACGTTTGAAATATTATAGTTAAACTGGTACAACAAATTTAGGTCCGAATGTAAATTCGAATGTAACTTCTACCCAGACATACGTTCAAACATATCTAGATAAAACTTTGAACGTAAATATGATCTGAACGTCTTATATTTACGTTCGAACGTTTTATCTATGTGTGAACGATTTATCCAACATCATCCTTAAACGTTCGGACATTTTTTCTAACGGAAGAAGACGAACGGTTTACGTTCGGACGTTTTATCCAACGTACTCTAAAAACGTTGGATACAAATGTTTGAATGTGAAAATTTATGTTCGCATGTTACAACATAACGTTCGGATGTAAATAAATTATAACGTCACACGTTCAGACGTTTCTTTGTAATGTTCGAACGTTACGAGATAGAGTGACTGAGTCAACTTAACCATTTTCGAAAGCTTCGAAATGTGCATTTCGAAGCAAAAACCATAAAACATGACAATAGGCTATAGGGAATGTTTCTACGGTGGTTGTTTACAGTTTAACAACCAATGGTGGCTGTTAAATCAAGAAGAAAATCGGGCCTAGGGTGGATTTCAAATTTTTGAAAAACACTGATTAAATTGGAGAGAAATATGAGATGGGGAGGGCACATTACCTTCTAGTGACAGTTGCGGTGGCGTATGATGGCGGATGCGGTGGCATGCGTGGCGGAGAGAATGACATTCGGAGTGGTTTGTGCGAGAAAGGAGGGGGTGCTACCGTCGGGAGGACTTTATATACAGTTAACGTTCGAACGGATACAGAAATACGTTCGAACGTTATGGAAACATTTGAATGTATTGTGTTATACGTGCAAATGTTAATATGAAATGTCTGAACGTTAAACAAATGAGATTCGAATGTCTGTTCGTAAATTATATAATATATATAGTTATATATATTATAATATATAATATATTATGTATTATAATAACTATAATATAGTATATAGCATATATTATATATATAATATTTAATCTAGTATAATATGTATACATTATACTATATATACATATTACATATAATATAGTAGTATATTATATGTAGTATAAATGACTAGTACGTAAATTATAGTTAGTATAGTATATATATATTATATAATATATATTTCAACTATATATATACATGAGATATAATTTACAATTAATATTGATTATTTTTTCATTTAATCAATCAAAATTGAGTTTATATGAAATTATATAATATCATATATAATAATTATGTATTTTTGTCCCAATATGTTCGAACATACATGTAATACGTTCGAACGTATTAGAAAAAGTGGCAGGATTTTTCCCACTTTAACTTTGGAACCTTAAAACGTTCGAGCGTTTTGTTGTTACATTCGAATATTAAATTAACGTCGTGAGCGGTATAATTATACATTCAAATGTATTGTGCAAAATTTGGGCTGGATAACTTAGCGTTCGAACATTAAATTAGTTATGTTAGCAAGAGAATTAAACGTTCGAATGTTCATTAGTGTACGTCCAAACGTTTATTGTATTACAAGAAGAAAATAAAACTTTCACGCATGGGAAAGCAGATTCATTCTGCTATCATCCTGTGCATGAATTGAGAGAGAGCAAGACAGAGTTTTAGAGAGAGAGAGGAAGAAGAGGAGGGTTAGAGTGAGAGAGAGTTAGAGTGAGAGAGGGTTAGATTGAGTTAGGAAGAGAGCTTTTGTGTATATTTTTTCCCCCCCAAAGGAGAAAGTAAGGTAAATTTTTTTTTCTATAAATGTGGCTACAATCCCTAATGATATTTGTCAAATTTTTTTATATGTATTTAACTACCTAGTTTTGTAAATTTTTTGAAGGATTGTTTGTTGTGACTTGTTGAAAACTTATGATTTGCGAGAGGAGGATATTGTGAGCACAAGGTATATATACTAAACTCTATTGTTAAATTTTTTTGTCAATTTTATATGTGATATGGATTGTGTTGTACCATGAATTAAAATGAAAAAAATGTTGTTATGTTTATGTTTATTCTTAAAATTAATATGTTTTAGATGTGTGTATTTTTTTGAAGCATATTATTTGTGAATTATTGTGGATTATTTGTATAATGTGTCATTAAAGAATTTATATATATTATAGTATTTATATAGTGTGATTATTTGTTGTGCAATATATGCAATATAGTTATTATATTTGAATAACAACGAATATTATAAGTTATAATATAATTTAGAAATAATAATATGGAAATTATCTTGAAGTAATATAGGGATTAATATATATTAAGTGTCCATTAATCTAATTATTATATAGTAACAATTAAAATTTACAAAATCAATAAATAAGTATCTAAATTGTTATGAATACAATTTAGATGCTATTGTTATTTATAAAAAATAACAACTAAAAATATAATTTACAAATAAAAACAATTAAAATTATCTAATAATATATAGCATATTATATTAGTATCAATCCCTAAGTATCAATTATAATAAATATATTATTATTAATCCCTAAGAAATAAATAAGATATAATTATTATAATAATTATATAATAACAATTATATTTTTAAGTGTTATGAGTCTGACTCACTCAAAAATGAGTAGCACTAAAGCTATCCCAAGTGCAGGAGGATGTCATGTAATAATTAGGAATAAATTCCTAGATCGTCTCCTCAGGGAAAGTTACTTAAAAATCAAAATCGTTGAAAAAAATGAAAAACTTCACAAAGAGAAAATAAAATGATGGTATGTGCAATAGATGGGAGAGGACACTAGTCTTGGACTAGATTCATATTTTTGGATTTTCATTGTCGGATTGGAATGTAAAGGCCTAATGGATTAAACTTAGAATTTAATAAAATTAAATTAAGAATTAAACTAAATTAGAAAGTAATTGACAAAACATGCACTGAAAATTGAAAAGCCCCAAAATCAATATTCTAGGGTTCATCATTGTATTCAAATCACAAATTCTCAAATTAAACCATAGTAATTATAATCACTATTAAAATGAAAGCTTAACGAAACGATAAAAATAAATAACATGAATTAAATGAATAACAAATAAATTACTTAAACGTCTAAATCAAAATTCTCCAAAATAATTCAGAAACTTAAAACTGAAATGAAATAGCAAGTAGGGAATTGAAAAGATTAAGCTAATTGAATGGAGATGAAGATTCGAAGCGGTGGAGGAGACTGAACTGCAGTGGCAATTGGACCCCTCAAGGAGTTCTTCAATCTGCTGCAGTGTGAGCGAATGATCTAGTGAAAATTGTGTAGCTGCATGAATGATCGATTGTATGAATCCTCCTCTCTGAATCTGAATGAAAATCAATGGAAAATAATGAATTCTAAGTGTTTCTCTACTCAAAACCGAGTTTTCCAGCCAAAAGTCGGCCATAAGATGTAAAAAATCATTTATATACTCTGACGGCGGAATAAACACTAATCTGTAAAATGCGATATTCGCTCGAGCAGAGTGTCGAGCGAACATCGAGCGTTCGACTCTGCCTAAATTCGGTCGAGCGGAGGGTCAAGCGAACATCGAGCGTTTGAGTCTGCCTAAATTTGCTCGAAGCGGCCAAATGCCTCCGCTTGAGCGATCTCCTTTCCCGCACACCCGCTCGAGCCCACTGTCGAGCGGAAGTCGAGCGTTTGAATCTGCCTGAATTCGCTCCAGCGGCGGCAAGAAGTTTTGCCACCGCTCGAGCGATATGTACCATAACCCATAGTAATCAATAGTTGATAAAATTAAAGCAGAAATTCATGCTTTTAATCAATTAAAATTACAACTTTGATTTATTCATTTTTCCATATAAAACCAATGATAAAGTAATGAAAGAATTAATATATATTGGTTCCAAAAGCATTAAAAATGCAATAATTCAGCTCAATCACACCCCCCAACTAGCATTTTGCTAATCCTTGAGCAAAATAGTGAAAATTAATTGAGATGAATATTACATAAAGATCGAAATTCAAACGAAAACAATCAAACACAATTCTGAATTCTCACAAAAGTGACACGTTACTACTCAACCCCCAAGGGTTATACCCACCAAGACTATCTCAACAATCTTTCACACAGAATTAAGGCAAATGTCTCAGAACTCAAATGTGTGTGTGGAGCTAAACCGGTTGTGTTTTCCTCATTACTAGCCATGATTTGTCATGGGATTTTTCAACCTTAAGATTAATTATTACTGATTCTAACTACCTCAAAGCCCAAGGGACTAGCAGTTTTCACGCCAGCTCTGTTTTTAAAGGTTGGACACTCAACCCCAAAAGTCTTGGATAACTGTTTCTAGCCCTTTTTGCTTAGGAAAGTTCACTAAGTCGCCTTTATTCATTTTCTCTCTCTTTTTTTTTTCTTCTTTTTGTTTTTTTCTTTCCTTCTTTTCTTTTCATTCTAATCTTTTCAAATCCTTTTCTTTTTTTTTTCTTTTTCTTTTTGGCATGGCTCGGTAGTCCTGCAGTTTACTTCTCCAGTGTTAAATCAATGAATGGTAAATAAGGAACATTACAAGCATAAGCATGTGCAAAATGTCCTTCAAAATTTGTCTTTCGTTCTACAAAAATTTTATCAAGTTTCATCTCAATAAGCATAACATCCCAGTGTTTCAAGCCACATATCAACAAAATATGATGCATCAAAAATCATGCTCTATATTTAAGCTTGAAAATAAATCTTCACAAATAATCCCGCTCAATTATTCCATCAAGATGCTCAAATTTCACAAATCTTATTTTTTTTTATTTTATATATATATATATATTTTTAAACTGTGCACACATGCTATCCTCCAACTAGTGAGAGACATAGTCCTCAATGAGTCGAACGAAAGAAAACAAAATGCACAAAAAAACAAGCAAAACAAACAAACAACATGAAATATAAAATCAAAGCAAAAGAACAAATAAAAACAAAGCAAGTAAAGAAAACTATAAAGAAGGAGAAGCAAATCAAAACACTTCCCTGGGGTCTTGCACAAGCAAGACCTCTTCATGTGGATCAAAGACTTTCAGAAATGACTTTAGACGTTGTCCGTTGACAGTGAAGCTATTACCATTCTTCGGATTGACAATGTCTACCACACCATGAGGATGAACGGTCTTTACAATGTACAGCCCACTCCATCGGGATTTCAACTTTCCAGGAAAAATGTGCAAGCGAGAGTTGTAAAAAAGAACTTCCTGGTCAAGTGTGAAATGCTTTGGATGAATTTTTTGATCATGCAGAATTTTCATGCGTTCCTTTGCAAGCTGAGCGTTGTCATAAGCATTCTGATGAGCTTCATCCAATTCATTGATCTCCAATTTTCTCAACCCTGAAGCTTCATCAAGTGACATGTTAACATGTTTTATGGCCCAAAGAGCTCGATGCTGAATATCAACAGGTAAATGACAAGCTTTACCATAAACTAATCGATAAGGAGACATCCCTAGATTTGTTTTAAAAGTTGTCCTATAAGCCCACAAAGCATCAAGAAGTTTAACCAACCAATCTTTCCTATTAGGCTTGATGGTTTTCTCTAAAATAATTTTTATCTCTCTATTTGCCAAATCAGCTTGCCCATTTGTTTGAGGGTGATAAGGGGTAGAAATTCTGTGTGTGATACCATATTTCTTCACAAGTGTAGAAAATAGTTTATTGCAAAAATGAGAACCCCCATCACTTATAATAACTTTTGGCATGCCAAAACGAGCAAACAAAGATTACAAAAATTTCAGGACAACATGATGGTCATTTGTTTTGCAAGCAATGGCCTCCACCCATTTTGAAACATAATCCACAGCCAATAGAATATATGTGTTTCCAAAAGAAACTGGAAAAGGTCCCATGAAGTCTATTCCCCAACAATCACAAATTTCTAAAGTAAGAATAGGGGAAAGAGGCATCATGTCTCTTTTGCTAATGGATCCTAATTTTTGACAAGGCTCACAAGCCTAAAGCTATGAGTAGCACTACAGCTTGACTCACTCAAATATGAGTAGCACTAAAGTTATCCCAAGTGCAGGAGGATGTCATGTAATAATTAGGAATAAATTCCTAGATCGTCTCCTCAGGGAAAGTTACTTAAAAATCAAACTCGTTGAAAAAAATGAAAAACTTCACAAAGAGAAAATAAAATGATGGTATGTGCAATGGATGAGAGAGGACACTAGTCTTGGACTAGATTCATATTTTTGGATTTTCATTCTCGGATTGGAATGTAAAGGACTAATGGATTAAACTAAGAATTTAATAAAACTAAATTAAACTAAATTAGAAAGTAATTGACAAAACATGTACTGAAAATTGAAAAGCCCCAAAATCAATATTCTAGGGTTCATCATTGTATTCAAATCACAAATTCTCAAATTAAACCATAGTAATTGTAATCACTATTAAAATGAAAGCTTAACGAAACGATAAAAATAAATAACATAAATTAAATGAATAACAAATAAATTACTCAAACGTCTAAATCAAAATTCTCCAAAATAATTCAGAAACTTAAAATTGAAATGAAATAGCAAGTAGGGAATTGAAAAGATCAAGCCAATTGAATGGAGATGAAGATTCAAAGCGGTGGAGGAGGCTGAACTGCAGTGGCAATTGGACCCCTCAAGGAGATCTTCAATCTGCTGCAGTGTGAGTGAATGATCCAGTGGAAATTGTGTAGCTGCATGAATGATTGATTGTATGAATCCTCCTCTCCGAATCTGAATGAAAATCAATGGAAAATAATGAATTCTAAGTGTTTCTCTACTCAAAACCGAGTTTTCCAGCCAAAAGTCGGCCATAAGATGTAAAAAATCATTTATATACTCTGACGGTGGAATAAACACTAATATGTAAAATGCGATATTCGCTCGAGCGAAGTGTCGAGCGAACATCCAGCGTTCGACTCTGCCTAAATTCGCTCGAGCGGAGGGTCGAGCAAACATCGAGCATTCGACTCTGCCTAAATTTGCTTGAGCGGCCAAATGCCTCCGCTCGAGCGATCTCTTTTCCCGCACACCCGTTCGAGCCCACTGTCGAGCGGAAGTCGAGCGTTTGAATCTGCCTGAATTCGCTCGAGCGATATGTACCATAACCCATAGTAATCAACAGTTGATAAAATTAAAGCAGAAATTCATGCTTTTAATCAATTAAAATTACAACTTTGATTTATTCATTTTTTCATATAAAACCAATGATAAAGTAATGAAAGAATTAATATATATTGGTTCCAAAAGCATTAAAAATGCAATAATTCAGCTCAATCACAGTCTCTAATACAAATTATAATCTAATATATAGTATATTATATTAAATAAGAAATAAATAAGTATCAATTATTAATGTAATTATATAATAACAATTATAATTTATTAGATTATGATTCCCTAATAATAATTATCAATATAATATATAGTATATTATATTAAATAAGAAATAAATAAGTATAAATTGTAATGATAATTATATAATAACAATTAAAATATAAGTGTTATCAATCCCTAAATATATTAACAAAAATATATAGTTTTTATCGATAATAAATATACTGAGCAAATAGTTGTGTTATTTTGTTAAAGTAGAGAGTGATATTGTAAATATGCTCACAAGCTTCCAGTCTTGTGAAGAATGATTGAGAGTTATCTTAAAGAAATGTCTGTCCAACTACTTGACTCTCAAAATCTCTCTGGCCTTGTGGGTTATCAAGGTCGAATAGTTTGTGACAGTTAAGTAATTGGACATTCTTGTTAGACATGTTCTTTCAGATAATTCTCAATCATTATTTACAAGAAAGGTAATGTGTAAGTATATTCTTCTATCTAACCTTTTGTTTAACAATATAACACATGGGAATATTTGTTTGTAGTTGTTAATTTAAACAACATGCAGGGGAATTTGTTTGTAGTGTTTTTTGTAAGATATTGTATGACATTGCATAAATAACCTTAGACCGGTTTGGAAATTAGTATACATTTAGGTGTACACTAATTTTGAATTATCCAGTGTGGACAGTTTGAGATTATATTATTTGTATTGCAGATTCTTGTTATTCCTACTGAACACGTTTAGTATAAAGTTTCTGTCTTCCTTTCTTATTCTTTGGGTATATTGTTCATAGGGTCACAAGCCCTCTATGTGAACATGTAGACTTGGAGAACTATAGGGAGGTGTTGCCAAAATTTCTATTGACGTGGAAAGTAGTAGAGTGACGAAAATTGTGCAATATGGATAATATAATCTCGAATGGGATAGGACCAACTACATTGAGAAATAGTAGTTTCAATGGGAGCATGATATGCATGTGTATTATAGTATACTATGTGTTACTAATAATTAGATGTTTTTAGAAATAGATAAAAGTTGGATGTGGCTAGGCAATAGACCTGAAAAGGATTACATACCCTATGCGAATGGAGTAAGATCCTTCATTGATTTTGCAAGGGCCTCTACTAATAGTCGTAATTACATTAAGTTTCCATGTCGAGGTTGTAAAATTTGTGTGCGATAGGGTTGGATGAAGTTGAAAGTTATATATTTGTGAATGGTATAGATTTGGAGTATACTCGACGGGTACTACATGGTGAGCTGTATGCATAATCAGCAGATAGATTATTCGGTGATCTGAATTATTCGCGGCACGTGGATGATGATTATGAGCAAGATGAGATGGAGGAGATGTTGAGTGACATTGGAGCTGGAATTTTTATGGATGAGGTTGACGACAATGCCTCAAGTGGCTGAGAGAACGATTCTGAAACTTTTACTGCAATGTGGGAAGATGCAAAGCGCAAGCTTTATCCAGGCTATACAAAACATTCCAAAATATCATTTATTGTGCGGTTGATTCACATTAAGTCATTGTGTGGGATGTGAACCAAAGCAATAAACATGGTATTAGACTTATTTAACGAAGTACTTCTCGAAGGGTCTGCATTGCCGAAAAACTTTTATAAAGCAAAACAGTTGAAAAAGGGATTAGGGTTTGCGTATAAGTCCATACATGCATGCAAGAATGATTGTGTTTTATTTTGGAAGGAGAAGGAGGAGAAACAAGCATGTCCTGTATACAGAGAGTCGAGATGGAAAGGTAAGAAAAGCCTGCCAGTTAAAGTCTTGCGATATTTTCCATTGAGACCTAGGTTGCAAAGATTATATATGTATAAGAAAACAGCTCACGATATGCAGTGGCACAAGGACAAAAGAGTTAATAATGACAGATTTATGAGGCACCAAGCTGACTCACTTGTGTGGCAATCTTTCAATAATCAGTATCCAGAGTTTGGGATAGAAACTCGGAACGTACGCATGGGACTCACAACCGATGGATTCAACCCTTTTGGGAATATGAGTAAAAGTTATAGCACTTGGCCTGTAGTGTTGATTATGTAAAATCTTTCACCATGGAGGTGCATGAAGGCGCCCAAATTTTTGTTAACTTTACTTATCCCCAGCCCGATATCACCTGGGAATGACATTGACGTATATATGCAGCCGTTGATTGAAGAGCTGAAAGAGTTATGGGAAACAGGCATCAGGACTTATGATGCATCGACGTCGACAACTTTTCATATGCATGCTACGGTAATGTGGACGATAAATGACTTTCCGGCATATGAGAATCTTTCCCGATGGAGTACTAAAGGGAAGTTAGTGTGTCCGACGTGTAATAAAGAAACTATTAGTGAGTGGTTAAAATATTCTCAAAAGTTGTGTTTCATGGGTCATCGACGTTATCTACCAACAAATCATGCATAGAGAATAGAATTCGCTAAGTTTGATAGGCAAGTAGAGGATAGAGTTACACCAAATGAGTTGTCTGGGGAAGAGATACTGGAACAATTGGTACATGTGGTAGCGAACAATTTTGGCAAAGGTCAGGGAAAGACAAGAGAAAACGAGGTGTAGCAGAATTGAATTGGACAAAGCGTAGTATATTTTTTGACTTGCCGTATTGGTCATCCTGCATGTAGCGACATAGTTTGGATGTAATGCACATAGAGAAGAATATTTGTGATAACATACTGGGTACATTGATGAGCATTAATAAAAAGATAAAAAATACAATTAAGACGAGGAAAGATCTTGAGAGAATGGAAATTAAACATAATCTGCATTTATGGGTGGAAGGTGATAGGGTGCTCATGCCGCATGCATGTTTTACGATGACAAGGGAGGAGAGGATGGACTTCTGCAAATGGTTGCAAGGTGTGAAGCTGCCAGATGGTTATGCTTCAAATATCAGTAGATGCGTAAGCCCTGATGACTGGAAAATTGGTATATTGAAAAGTCATGACTGTCACGTATTTTTGCAGAAGTTATTACTGGTGGGAATTCGTGGGAAGCTAACATTTGCCGTACGTTTCGCCATCACCAAACTATGTATGGTTTTTAAAGATTTGTGTGCTCGGGTAGTAAAGTGAGATATGCTGCAGAAACTGGAAGAAGACATTGCTACTATATTATGTAAATTTGAGCAGATCTTTCCACCATCATTTTTTGATGTCATGGTCCACTTAGCAATACATTTAACCCGAGAGATAATGTTGGGTGGAGTGGTGCAGTTTCGTTGGATGTATCCAATTGAAAGATATTTGGGTCGACTGAAGCGCATTGTTCGGAATAAAGCCAGAGCTGAGGGTTCAATAGCAAAGGCCTATATACATGATGAATGGTTAACATTTTGCTCTTTATATCTTCGTGGTGTTGAGACATGATTTAATCATCAAGAGCAAAATGTTGATCTTGTTGCTCTGCCTCCTCGTGAGCTATCAGTGTTTTCTCAGAATGTACGACCCTTGGGTGCATAAACGGGTTACGATTTACTTGATACAGAGTTGGGTAAAGTTTGGTGGTACGTGCTAAATAATTGTCGAGAGATTGATCACTATCTCAGGTATGTCGTTGTAAAAGGTTTAAATACTTCTAGATTCAATGAGGTTAACTATAACTTTTGTGACATAAAGTAATATGATTTTGCACTTATATATAGTGAGCACATGGACAAACTTAAGACGGAAGGCGTAGAGAATATAGTGGCAAGACACGAGGAAGAATTTTCTGGATGGTTTGAACAACGTGTATGAACTAAACTCTACATAATATGTTAGATTATGAAAGTTTTAACTCTAGGTAATATTTAATAAATAACATTATTTCAGTTGTTAGATTTTCGAACAATGTGCTCGTGATCCCGGATCTGTCTCTTTTGAAATGTATGCATTGGTCCGTGGTTCCTCACATAGAGCACTTCGATACACTGCATGCACGGTTCGAGGTTATAGATTCCATACTTTCGACCGTGAACGTAATAGAAAGACTCAAAACTATGGTGTGTTGGTCGAGGGGAGTCATAGAACAGATGATATTGATTATTATGGTGTCATTCGTGATATTATCGGATTGAAATGTCTGGTTAGGTTTATAACATGTCTTTAAATGTGATTGGTGGGATCTAGGTGGTGGTCAGGTTTCGATATATAGGAATAATCATTTTATGAGTGTCAATACTGCATATAAATAATACGAAGATGATCCATTTGTATTGGCTCGTGAAGCTACTCAAATCTATTACTTGATTGATCCAATGAAAAGTGCTGATGAATATAGTGGAGAGATAACTCGGCGAGTCGTACAACAATTTATCCCTCGAAATATATTTGAAGTAGGAACGAGTGCAGATTACGATACTAGTGGAGATGAAGATGACACTCCGAATGTAGAGGCCTACCAAGAAGATGGAGGGGGTATTAATTTATTTGTTGACTTCGGTGCACTCGAGTTGCTCCCCTTATGTAGAGATGACGTCCCGCTCGTCCATCTCGATCAGTCTGCATTAAATGATCATTCAATTCAAGAAAGTGAGAAAGAAGAAGAAGACGAAGAAGAATCCGGGGGGGAAGTGGATAAGGAGGACGAAGAAGAGGTTGATGATGATGATGAAGATGTTATAGAGAGAGATTTTGAAATAAGCATGGAAAATACATCCAAAGATGAAGACTAAAAGTACTAAAAACTTTATTCATATAGGTGAGTATAGAATTTTAAATTAATTTCATCTAATTAAATTTTTTTCGTATATATAATCAATTTCAAGTATGCCGCCAAAAAGAAAAAGAAGAAATGTGGCCCCTCCACCAAGTCCAAGTCCCAAACCCATTGAGAACTCCCCACCTGAGGAGTCCGTTCCTAAAGATGAAGTTAACACTACAGAGAATGATACCCAGTCGACACCTGCTAGTAAGGAAATGTCATTGATAATTAATTATATAATTAATACTTTTGTCTCAATAACTATATAACTATAAAAATTATACTATTATCTGTATTAGTTGATGCATCAGCTCGTCGCGGTCGTGGCTATACATGCAGCATCTCACTTGAGAAAAATCGAAGGCACGACAAACTGAAAGTCACAATTCCTGATAATTCTACTGGAGGAGTAGATGATAGTGTAGTAGCGCTTTTCTCCTATATTGGTATAGTAGTCCGAGCTTATGCTCTATTTTATATGCGCTCCTGGCAAGATGTGCTGAATGAGATTAAGGAACACATTCGGAGTCATGTGCTGGTGAGTTTACTTTGACAATTCATTTTTTTCACCTAGATTAGTATGTCATATTTTTTACGTAATTAATTTATAATTAGGATGAATTTGACCTCAACTTTGGTCGTAGCGAGGATTTAAGAACTGCGAATGAGTTAATGGCTACACTATTCCGACATCACAAGGGACGATGTCATGACCATTTCAAGAAATTTGAGACATTTGAAGAGGCTACACAGTACCCTTTCCAGCAGATGCAGTGAGACGACTGGATAAAGTGTTGTGATCTTTTTGCATCTCCAGAATATCAGGTATTCTAGACTTATTTCCATTAATTATTCACATTAATATTTGTTCTTTATCTTATATGTATATATATATATATATTACAATTAACATTCTTAATGTGCATTTGTAGCACTTAAGTTCTATAAATGCACATAATATATCCGTTTTGACTATTCACTGTTGCGCCTAAACTTTGACTCAAATTAATGAACCAAAAATTTAGTGCAGTTTTACCTGCAAGTATATAGGTGTTGTAGTATCTTATAGAATCGAATCCACAGAGATTGACTTTCGTGATAAAGAAAATAAATTCAGACAATGAAATGAAATTACTAAAACAAACGTACAATCGAATATAAAGATGAAGATTTATAAAATAAATGAATCAAACTAAAATGATAAAATGAATTGATATAGAGAAAGACTAAGGTTTCGAGGATCCGTCTAATAATTTATGATATTGTTTCCAATCGATTTACTTCAATTAAACTAGAATAATGATTCCGTTTAATTGGAAGATTTAGCATTTAAGATCAAGAAAAAGATAGTCGCTTATGATTGAGCGTGAACGATTGATGATTAAAATATTCACAAATCTATTTGAATATCACAGGGATTTCTCAAGCATTCACTGTATTCGAAAATCACAATGAATCAAGATAAATATATAGATAATCAAAATATCCAATAATAAAATCTTTCAATCGATCAAGCTTGCAGAATAAATTTTATGTAGATCTGAAAACAATATTTAAGTCATTAAACTTCACCTCTAACCTTAGTACAAAAAGTTAGCCAAACATGTTCATTACAAATGTTATAAAAATTACATAAATATCCTCCATTAAATAACTAAAATAAAACACAAACTTTAATACTAGGAAATAACTATAAGCAAGTCAAAATATAAAAAAAATGAAGTCCGAAAGACTCCCTCAAACTTCCGTAGTCTTGTGGGTTTTTTTTTTTTTTTCTCAGGACCTTCCATTGCATATTCTGTCCAACAAGTCGGTCACGTCCAGCCTTCTCAAACGAAAATACTCCTTTTCGTCCAGCTCCCTCACTGAAAATTTACTCAGCAAAATCAATTCCTTCCAGCCAACTCAGTCAACTCCTTCCATCTACTTCCCTACACGTCCCTCTCTACCCAGCCAAATATCACAAACCGACCGACACCCTGCTTTTCCTTTAATCAATCAATATCTTCTCACTCCCTACACGTCTCTTCTCACCCTCTCTATAATTCTGGAAACTCCCCACCGACTCCCTCTCTCTAATCATGCACTGACCGACTCTCTCTCCCTTAACTACCACTTCACCTCTTAGAAAATTAATCCTATCCCCAACTCTATGTCCCTCTCTTTTCAACGACCAACACACCTCAACTCTCCTACATCCCCCACGTAACTCTCTATTTACTTTGTCTCCCACCAAGAAAATAAATTCCCTTCCACGTATAACCTCCAACCGTATCCCACGTAACTCTCTCTATGTCTCTTCTCTCCCCCTCTACTTCCTTTTCTCTCCCCCCCTTCATGTCTTCTCCGTCCAGCAATATGTATATATATATAGCTACCTCAAGTCAGTGCCAAACTCCCTCCTCCAATCCCAATTCATTCCAGCCGACTTCTCATAAACAATCACCACCAACTTTCTAAAGTGTCCCTCTCCACAAGTCAAGCACGACACTCTCCACTATAAATTCAATGTACAACTTCCTCCAATCCAAATAATGCACGGCACCTCCCTTTCTTTCTTTTTTTATTTTTTTTCCAGCCCACATGCCTTCAGGTTTCAGCCAGCCCCATTTCCTTCTGTCTACCGATTTCCTTTCCTTCTTTTCACACCATCCGACTCGAGAGCTTCTAAATATTTAATTGATCTGCTTACTACGTTTATAGCACCGAAAGGCACCTCTTATCAACGTAAAAGTCAAGCCAAATAACAACAAGTTGCCGCCTCAAGCCTTATGTTCACACTCCACCGAAAATTCAATCCCAGCTTCTTTTATTTTTTTATTTTTTCTTTTCACTTTTGCCGTATACATCCATACCACCCAACTCCATGTCCTTTACTTATTTTTCTTTTCAACATGCCTCTACTTGGTTTCAGCCCCCTTTTTAGACTTTGACTTTGCATGTATTTGTCCACCGCAAAATATTTTCTTCATCGCATATGTTTATGAACAATCAAGATAAGAAAGTCACCACAAAAAAGTCATCTTCAGTATCTTTTTTCAACTACCAAGTACACTTCCTTCCTTCTCTTCATTCCTCTCAATTAATATGCACTTTTAGTTAAAAGTTCCAACTGAATTCCATTTGAATTTTATTTAAGATGAAAATAAGAAGAAAAAAAATAACACTCAAAAATAAATTAAAAGAAAAATAGATTATAAAAATAGACTATATATGTGAGAAAATATTGTCCAATTAAATCATAGTTAGAAAATTAAGCATAAACATGATATTAATCAATTAAAAATCACAAC
The DNA here is from genome assembly GCF_018687715.1 of Carya illinoinensis. Classification (NCBI taxonomy): domain Eukaryota; kingdom Viridiplantae; phylum Streptophyta; class Magnoliopsida; order Fagales; family Juglandaceae; genus Carya; species Carya illinoinensis. The sequence continues at coordinate 15,835,805 of NC_056765.1, forward strand.
TCGTATTTATGCTTATTAACCATTTTTCCATCTAAAACTAATAATAGTGTCACGAAGAATTTAAAATACATTGGTTTTAAATAGCTAAACTATGCAATATTTCAGCTCAATCATTCACCATTGTGCTGGTTAAAGATCATTCTATCGTCTTGCTGAAAAATAGTAATTAATAAACTGTATAATTCATTTATTTTCCTATTATTCTTTTATATAAGTAATAACAATATATTTTTAAATTTGCTAATGTCATTTTGTTAGAAATGTGATGATCTTGAAAACTTTTCCCTCATTCATATTTATGCTGCTGCTCACACTAAGGAGCATAGTGAGTGGATGGATCCTGCCGCTTTAATTAATTATGTAAGCGGTGTTCCTTATTGTGTGTTTTGATCTTTCAAAGTACAGAAAAAAATGATGGAGATGCAATCAACTTCTGGGGAATCCTGTACTAGTGACATAGACATTTTCACACAAGTGCTCGGGCCCAACTCTAGTATGGCAAGAGGTTTGGGATGATCTTTCAAGCATTCCGGTTCATCCTCCTCAACCTCATCGACTTCACAAATTAATAATCTTAGCAAAGAGTTAGAAGCTGCACGACACGAGAATGAGTATATGAGGTCCAGACAACAAGAGTTGGAGTCCCTCTTAGAGCGACAGTCTCATTTAGAGACGCATTTGTAGGACCAACAAAGAGATCAGGAGGAAAGAATACATAGTGAGGTCCAAGAGTAAGTGCAGCGGGAGATGATGCTGCAAACAGAGCGTGTTATGTCATTGCAACAGAATCGTGGTGGATGAGGAAAGAAAAGGAAATGAATTTTATTAGTGTATTAAAATTTTAATATCTACTTGGAAAATAGTTGTAAGCATTGTTGGTTGCGAAATATGTTATGTAATATGATACAATTGGTATGTTTATTAATTGGATGAGTTTACTATTTCTGATATGTATGTTCAAATGTAAATAAAATATGTTTGAACAGTATTCCATATTCGAACACACGATCAAACGTAACCACACAAAATTATAACATAACGTTTGAACATATACATCGACAAATGAACATTACGTTCGAATGTTTAAACGTTTAACATTCCAAACCTCTGAACATACTTCTTGCGTTCGAACTCTAGTGTCTTAACATTGGAATGAACGTCCAAATGTTATGATATGCACGTTCGGACATTGGTTCGTTTATGTTGGAATCTAAATTCGAATGTAACATTCAAACTTATAAACGTTCAAACATAAATATGATACGTTCAAATTATAATCAACAAACGTTACCTGCTCTTATTCGGATGTCAATTTATCTAGTTTACATTCGAACGTTATATTTTTCGTTCGAACGTAATATTCTTTGACAGATTTTAATTGTCACAGAAAAGAAAAAATGGCACATCACAAACCGTCACTAAAAATATTTTTAATGACGCTTGTATAGTAAACTATCACTATATGTATTTTGTGATGCATATTTCGTGACGGTGGTGGTGACGTTTTATAACCGTCACCTAATGTATTTCGTGACCTTTTTTCCATTTCTTGTGACAGTTTCATCTGTCACTAAATCTAATTTTTATTGTCGATCATCTTCATTTCATATAGCCAGAATATTACTTTGAAATTATTGAAACAATGTCAATTCAACCGGATGAAACCATAACTAAAAAGAATGAGTGCAAAAATTTCAAACAAAAATTATCTAAGATATGATTTTAATGGAGTGGAGGCGATATACCCAACAAGTTGCTGACAATTGATGAAACTTGATCGCACGACCATACTACTGCTGGCACTGCAAAGTGACGTACTTAACAGCATCATATATAAAAGTTCTACCAAAACAAAGCTAGCAAAATATTTCTTGTTCAATTAATGTACGTACTATTCTTAATTTTTTGTAAGTTCTCGCCTGTGGCTAAAATCTCATCTTATACATACAAGTAATAATAAGGAACTTTTTTTTGTGTTAATGATTTTTTTCTATAAAAGAAAATATACTTCATCCACACATAAATCTTATAAAAGTGGTCGGCGCTGATATGTCGGATAATATTGTGTGTATATATAGTTGACGTATTGTTTTTGCTTTACGAAGAAATTTTTTGTAACTTAACTTTTATAAAAATTTTGTGTAGACATGGCATTTCTCGTTATAAAAAAAATTAAAAAAATAAAAATAAAAAACTGTCCCTTCGGAGACATACCATCCGATAAAAAAAAAATTAATTAATCAACCCACTTTACTGTACTCTCTAAATCAACCATAATTAATGAAAACTTCATGAATTAGCGCGCACCTGTTATATATTCTCAATATTTTTCACTTCGAGAATGTCTCGTGTGAATGTGACATTTCATTAACAATATCACTGATCGTCAACTCGTTAAGAACTTCTCACTTTCTCTTACTTTATTTCAAAATTATATAGCAGTTTACAAGGGAAACTGAAGTTTCCAAAATAAATTATGTTTCTCAAATATTACAAGCCAAGAATTAGATAAAGTTATAAGGTAAGGCTGAAACATACCTGATTGCGTTGTAACGTCTAAATGGCGTTCGTTGTTAACGTCCAAACGAGTTTCATCGGTGAAAGGAGGCGTCAATTGATCAATGCGTATACCTTTCAGAAAAAATGCCAACAAATCTTTTAAGTCCGTGAAAGATACAGGAAATATTGAATTCTTCAAACGAACGAACCATATATAGCATTAATTTGTGATTCATTGGTAAATGTGTTTTGATTCTCTAGCAAGCCACAATTTGTAACTATCAACATAGTTGAAACTAGGACTGTCAAACTCTAGTAATGAGAGAGAGATGTAAAAGAAATGATAGGTATATCATTAATTACCCAATTAAAGTTATTTTTAATGATGGTAGAAGGCTGTTTTATGATGGAAGGGCCGGAGACCTTGCTTATTTTGAACTTTTTTTTTATTTTTGGGCAAGGTAAAGATATTAATCAAAATCATATGGCAGTTTACAAGGTAAAGCAGAAAGATACATGATTGCGTTGTAAGTAAATGGTCTTCGTTGTTAATGTCCAAACGAGTTTCACGGGTGAAAAGATCCGATTGATCAATGCGTATGCCTTTAATTCAGAAAATAGGCCAAAAAATCTCAAGTCAGTGACAAATGCAGGAAATATTGAAACCTTCAAATGAACGAACCATATATATATAGCATTACATTGGTAAATATGTAATGTCAAACAAGCCACAATTTGCAAATATTAAATTAGTTGAAAGTAGCACTGTCAAACTCTTGGAGAGAGAGAGAGAGAGAGAGAGAGAGAGAGAGAGAGAGAGAGAGTAATACTAACAGTGATCGTAGATCAATTGTTTCCAAAATCCAAGCCGGTTTCCACTCCGAAATATATGCGGCTTAGAAGCCAATGCATAGTGAGAGTATACAAATAGCGCGCCAGTTCGGATATTCCATACTGAAGAGCCTTCATTAGAGCTGTGCAGTCACCATCTTCAATTCCCAAGTCTTCTTTCGTCATTCGAGCTGTGTAACTGTCACCATCTTGATGATGTTGATCCACCAGCTCCTTGACTATATCGGCATGTCCAACAGTAACAGCAATGTGAAGAGCCGTTTCACCTTTATTTGTGATTGCTTTTCTTACTGCCTCTGGTTGATAATCAAGAAACTCCATTGCAGCAATCAAATCACCACAAAGCATGGCCTTGTACAAGTCCGCATACTGAAGATAGCTATTGTCAATTTCCTCCTTTCTTATTTTCTTGAGATTGTATTGCTCCATATCTGCAATTAATTATGGTCTTTTTTAGTTTTTCCGATCGACATTTACAAACGATTGGATTAATGTCAAAAGCAATTAATTTGGCCACTATGAGTGTAGGCCGGAGCCCACCAGAAAATACTCCTATTTGAATCTACCATATTCGGAAACCATATCTAGCAAAGTAGGTGCCGCGGGGGGTGATGGCAGTCCATCGGATAATATATCTTTTATTAACAATTAATGACAATTAAATTAACACTATTTCAGTTGAGTTAATTGGGAAAACTATAAATATATATATATATATATATGTAAAATTCGTTAAATAGAAACTTCATATTTGTAATCCATCATTTTTAAAAATTTTGGTTTTTAAAATTTAAAATTTGATTTATGTTTTAAAAAGAGAAATAATATTTGCAGTTTCAGAATATACAGTCTCCTTGTATTCTCTTTGAAAAAAAATTGATAAATTTGAGATTTACATGAAAAATTATTTTTTAATGGTAGCCTTTATTTTTTCTCAAATGGATGCAGAGATTGTACCCTTTGAGACTGTATATAGCATTAGCCTTTTAAAATTAGTTTTAAAACCACCAAGTTTTTTTTTTAGCTTTCTAATTTTATTTTATTTTTAATTTTTTAAATGAACTTATATCTTTTAGATTACTTTTGGGAACACAATTATTCTAAAATATTCTGAGATTATTTCATTATTATTTACTATTATTTACAAACTTCTTTAATATTTTGAGATATTCTTAATATCCAAACGGGCTTAATAGACAAGGGGTCCTTGGGATAATTAACTACAATAGCTTCACGCCTATTGAATTGAATTTGGTTTTAGACAGAGTTACCATTGTAATACAATGCATATTTGAGATTGCGGTATGAAATATACCTTATAACTTAAGTAATAAATTCTATTATTAAAAAATTATTTACTATTTTGTAACCATATATTAAAGCACTTTTAATTACGTTACGTTTGTTTAAAAATAAATAAAAAAATTGATTTCTGAAATATAAATAAAAATTATTTGTATTTTTAAAAATTATGATCATATTCTTGAAAATTTGACCGTTATAATTATCTAAAAGTAATATGAATATTTTCTTCTATTGACAATTTTTTTTTTTAAATTCGAATTATGTAGGATAATAAGTAAGTTTGAGGAAAAGTATTAAAATGATAGATTTTTTAAAATTTAATTTTTAATTTATTTAAGATATAAAATATTTTAATATTTAACATCCAAACAATCTAACTTTTTTTACTAAAACATTTTTAATATTTGGATTTAAATATTTTTCAAAACTTCTATCCCAAATCCAAACAGCATAACAAACTTTAAGCAATTTTTGAGCGTGCGTGACAGTTTTGAGAGAGAGAGAGAAACTGACTCACCATACTTCTTTTGCTAAGCAGTATTGTTGGCTGAACGAATTGTGCTAATCTCGGAAAATGCGTCTGGCCCGCATGAAGTTCCTCCTCTGAACCTTAATAGCATCTTAATTCTTCATCAGCATTTTCTTTCTAAGAAGGTGCTGCGGTTGCATTTTCGTTATCGTTAATGATGTCCTCCTAAAGATCTTGACCCTCCGAATCGTCCATTTCGCATAATTATTATTGTCAAGCAATTCTAGAATGGGAGCAGCAGTCGAAAAGGCAGTATTCTTTGTTTCCATCTTAATCTATCAACACATATTATAATCTATCTTGCTAGTAGAAATATTAAAAGAGAAAGGCGATTATGTGTTCAAGAGTATATAGAGAGACCACAAATTTCATATAGAATAATCTTCAACATGGATTTTCTGAGTACATTAATTAATTACAGTCCTAATTTTATAAATAGCTAGCTTGACAGTGAAATCTAATAAATACGAACATCGTTGACTTGGTGAGAAATAGCATGATTTTTCTTAACTTACATGATTAATCAAATTGAAGGATAAAGAGATCATGAAGTAATTACTTGCGAGGCAGCCAGCAAGCTGGAAGATGGGGATATTTTCTAAGATCATGTGGTTTGGTTTGGTAATAGAGAAATTTGAAATAAAAATTTTAAATTTTAAAATTAAATATTAAAATATTAAATTTTAATATTATTATCGTTTTAAGATTTAAAAAATATTAAAAAAAAATTAAATTATTTATTTTATTTTATATAAAAATTTAATAAAATTATAACAATGAGATAAAAATTTTAACTACCAAACGGAACTTTCACCTGGCGGTTGTACTTATAAGTAGTCCATAAAGACATGATGGCTGCGGACAATGATACCCATCCAACCGGTTGACAATTAAGGTAATAAAATTATTTTACAATTATTACAAAGTTTGTGTACCATATCCAGACTGACTTATGTCAATCATCATTGATGTTTATAATATTTGTTTCTTTCATGATTTTCATTTATAATATCACTTAAAATAATCTATTTCAATAAAAAAATAATTATTTTTACAAAAAATTAATGACAATAACTACCTAATTTTGTTATGATATTTTTGTATACATCAGACCGAATATGCAATAAATATCATGTGTGTATATATATACGGTATCTCATTGATTGCCCTTGTTTTGATTGTACGTAATCTTTTGGAAGGAGGCCAAATGGGCATGTGGATGCAGCTGAAACTGAAAGAGTGCAAGCTTATCTGATCATGTCTTTCTTGTAATATGCACTTGCAATAGGCTGGCATCATGATCACGTCTTCCTCATTCTAATGTATTGATCAAGAATGAGGTTTCAAGGATGATGTCTTTCCAATGACGTCAGCCTCTTCACAGGTTAAATGAGACTGTTTAGCGTACGATCTCAGTGAGTAGTTGTCCATTGATGGTGAAAGCAGCCTGTGCAATTGTAAGGACAAATATTATGATTAGGTTTGAGTATGGGATGAAGTTTAAAATCTTCATTTTATTTTATTTTATATTTATAATTTTTTTAAATTTTTATATAAAAAAGTAAAAATTAATTTAATTTTTTTTATATTTTAATTTAATAATATTAAAATATAATATTTTAAACTTTTATTTAAAATTAAAAATTTTCATCTTATTTTTTAAGAGAAATATTTTTTGCAGTCGGTAGATGCAGTCGGCGTGCAGTCAGCTGTAAAAAAAAAATTAATACGGGACCTACATGAAAAAAAAAATTATTTTTATAACTTTTTATAATTCATGTAGGTCCCCTTGAATATAAAAAAAATTTTTTAAAATTTTTTTTATTCATTCCGTATAGCCGACTGCACGCCGACTGCATGTGGCGACTGTATATAGCAAAGTCCATTTTTTAAATCTAAAAGATTGAGAAATAGTCAATCCCACATTGAATTTGAGCTTTTTTCTTGATTAATTTAATTTATTTAAAAAGTAAGTATTTCTTATTCGTATTATAAATATCTTTTAAACAATACTTAAAAATATGAGAAAATTGAATTAAAAAATAAAAAAAAATGAAAAAGTCTTGTCGTCGTGTTGTACAGAGACTAATTTTAAAAAGTAATTTTATATATAAATATAAAATATAAAAATATTATGTAATTATTTTTAAAAAGAGTAAAATTTATTATTAAAAAATTACTTTTTTATATAAATTTCATATTTATTCATTTTTTAAAAATAAATATGCGATAGTTACTCAATGGTAATGGTATAAATATTTTTTTTTGTTAACTGATTCTGTGTAAGGTCTTTACACCTTTACACCCTCTAATAAGCGGACACGTCAGCAATATTCTACGCAAAAGAAAATTCGTACATTCGGCCTAGCTCATACAATCTATCCCAGCGCCCTCTCTCCTTCTCTCTCTCCTAACAAAACCTTGGGTCTGCTCTCTCTATCATGCCGGAAAAAGTTGCTGATAATTAACTATACACCATAACAGTGAACTTTTAATTTAGAAATTCTTTATATGTATCTTGTCATGAGTCTATTTCAAATGTGTAAATTGAAAAGGATAAAAAGACAATGAATGATTAGAAGACCAATTCTAACGAGGGAGGGGAAGAGAAAGATCGTGATGGCCGATTAACTACTAAGGGTTAAGAGAGAGAGATGGTGTAGCACGTACGAGACTAAATATTGTACAATATGAATTTCACATTTTTATTATTATGTCTAATTTCTTTTAGACCATCCAAGTTAGACAGAGAGTTGGAGAACATCTCAACCCATATATTCAAATTATTTAAATTTTGCAAGTTCCCATGGATAGAACCTCATCTAATAAGTACTTATAACAATTTTTTTTTTTTAAATAAGAAAATAAATATTACTTTGTCCACACATAAATGCTATAAAAGTGAATTTTCACGCTAATATGTCAGTCATGCAATTTCCCTCTAATTGAATTTTTTAGTTAACTTTTTGTTCAGAAAAACTGACATGCATTCTCATTGTTATAAGTTTTTTTGTTTGGATAAATTGAACCTTCATTTATGAAAGCGAAGTTACAGTTGTGACTCGATACATAGTACAAGCCAACTAATTTTTGTTGGGGCTCTTACCAATACTCAAATTCCTTTGAAATTTGTATTATCTTAACTTTTATAACTTTTCAACAGACAATGCTGTAGAGACAAACTCTCTACCAAAAGGTAGAGATAGCTTTCATTCCCCTCTCTCTAGAGGAGAAGAGGGATTTCATCCCCCATCCTCCAAAGGAAGAGAGGGTTTTCTGCCCACACCCTCGAGAGGAGGGGAGGGTTTTATTTCTACCTAAACCACACAAAAACAAAATCTTACAATGGAAAAATAATGAATTACAACATATAAAACTATAGATCCGAATTTTCAACTTTGAAGAAAAACAAAACACAGTAACACAAAACACTGCACGAAAAACATTGTGGGGGGCATGTGAGGGATAGGTCGATCTGAAGAAATCGAAGGCCCTGGTCCCAAAACTGCTATGTACGGTGCTACAAGAGGCTTCCTTTGCTGTGACGCGTGAATCACACACGTAACATTGACCTGCATATGTGCTTCACGCGCCACTACTTTCGGAGAAATGTTTTGCTAGTCTAAATGATCGATGGCTTGAGAATCTTGCAGTGGAGTGCATAGTGGTCTCTGGGCTCTGAAAAATAACGGATTGGCAATTCATCACCCTTTGAACCAAAAAACCAAAATAAAACTAGAAAAAACAAAACCCACAATGATCTAAACTAGGTGGAAGGAAGGAGACAGGGAGGAAGGGAGGAGCCAAAGGTCCATCCCCTCCCTATAGGCAAATTTATGTTGGGGAGAGTTTTAGAGGGAAGGCAGAGAGTTTTAGTTTTAGAGAGTTATGGAAGATTCTTGTTACAAGTTAAGCCTCGTTTGTTTTCAGAGTTATGAGATCAGTTGAAATTAAAATTGAAAATTAAATAAAATATTATTTTAATATTATTTTTATATTAAAATTTGAAAAATTTGAATTGTTTATTTTATTTTGTATGAAAATTTGAAAAAATTGTAATGATTTGATAAAATGAGATAAAAATTTTATGAAAGTGAACGATGCCGAAAGTATAACTTACAAAAATTTCAAAGAAAAATTATCAAGTTACAATTTTAATGGAGTGGAGACAGTACACCCAACAAGTAATCCCGGACGTACAGTACTTGTAGCATTTCATTAACATCATTCAACTCCATAACTTTTCACTCTGTCTTCTTATATACCGGACAGTATGGTTTCTTCTATTTATTTTGCAGAGACGACCCTAAAATACTTGACTTTGAAGTAGATATAATTACCTTAAAAAATAAAATAACAATTATTTACAATTTTTTAACAATTATTTATAAAATAAAATGTTATAAAATAACTATAAAAAAATGATAGGTATATATCATTACCCAATTAAAATTATTTTTAATGATGGCAGAAGGCTGTTTTATGATGGAAGGGAGACCTTGCTTTATTATTTGAACTTTTTATTTTTATTTTTGGATAAGATAAAGATATTAACCAAAATCACATGGCAGTTTACAAGGGAAATGAAGTTTCCAAAATAAATGATATTTCTCAAATATTACAAGCCAAGAATTAGGGAAAGTTATAAGGCAAGGCAGAAAGATACCTGATTACGTTGTAACTAGATGGTTGTTTATATTCAAACGAGCTTCATAGGTGGAACTAGCCGATTGATCAATGACCTTTCAGAAAAAAGGCCAACAAATCTCAAGTCCATGACAAATGCAGGAAATATTGAAACCTTCAAACGAACGAACCATATATAGCATTAATTCGTGATTCATTGGTAAATGTATTTTGATTCTCTATCAGCCACAATTTGCAACTATTAACATATATAGTTGAAAGGCATTGTAAGACTCTAGTAATGAGAGACAGAAAGAGAGAGTAGTACTAACAGTGATCGTAGATCCATTGTTTCCAAAACACAAGCGAATTTTCACTCGGAAATGCGTGCGGCATAGAAGCCAATGCTAAGAGCACCTACAAAACCTATTGTTATGTAAAATTTAAAGGAATATTGTCTAAAAAGTGCATCCAATGGATGCTATATTATATTTCTATTTTACATTTCTGTACAGTATTGCCGCTAGATGTAGAAGCAATTGTACACTAATGTAAACATATTTTTATTTGTTTTCTATCTCTTCTTGTACTTTTTCTCTCAAATTAGTTTCTTTCATTGTACTTTTTCTCCCATAAAATATTAAAATGTATAATAATTAAATAATATGAAGAAAAAATAGATAAACTGATATATGATATATTGTAAAAGTCAGTATGTAAAATAGAAAAAATAAGATTTGGTGATGTATTTCAAAGAGTAGGATGAAAAATCTATTGGGAGTGCTCTAAGAATGGGGACACACCGCAATCGTCAAGAGCATATGTCAAACGTGGGTAACTCCAAATTAAATCCAAAGCAAGATCTGTTGATAGTTTTGTTGTGCGAGGTGTCCAAGAAAAGAATCACGAATCTCAAAAAATTAAATTATAATGCCAAGAATTCAAATGATCGGAAATAACAGACAAAGAGTTCATGTTAGTACCCAAATTTTTGGAATATATTGCACGGGTAAGATCAATGTAGGCACCGCCAGGCGCCAGATCCTTCAGCGGAGTGAGAGTATACAAATAGCACGCCAGTTAGAATCTTCCATACTCAAGAGCTTTCATTAGAGGTGTGCAACCGTCACATCTTCAATTCCAAAGTCGTCTTTTGTCATTCGAGCTCTGTAACCGTCACCATCTTGATCATCTTGATGATGTTGATCCACCAACTCCTTGACTATATGTGCATGTCCAGCAGTAACAGCAATGTGAAGAGCTGTTTTGCGTTCATCTGTGATTACCTTTCTTACTGCCTCGGGTTCAGAATCAAGAAACTCCTTTGCAGCAGTCAAATTACCACGAAGCACAGCCTTGTACAAGTCCGCAAACTGAAGATAGCTATTGTCAATGTTGCCTGTATTTGCAATTTTTCTCTTTCCATGAGATGTTCTTTTTCCGTAACTGCAATTAGTTGTGGTCTTTTTCCGATCTAAATTTAGAAATGGTTGGATTAATAATCTCAGAAGCAATTAATCTAGCCACTACAAGTATAGGCCGGAGCCCACTAGAAAATAATCCAATTAATTTGAATCCTTGTAATATCTATTTCAGACTGTAATTTCAATGCAAGTATATTATATCCTCATTACTAGCTTCGAACTTCACTTATCTGTTTGAGCATAATTGGATATATGGGTGTTCATTTGGGTCGGATTTTTTTTTCGGCTCAGTCCGGAACCTGGATAACCGGATTCCGGTTGATCCGAGCCGAAACCCACATTACAAAATCCGGACCAATCCGGTCCGGATACAATTATGAAATCCGGGTTCCAGGTTTAAAACCCGGTACCCGGATTATATATATAAAACAACCTGGTTAACTTCAACCCTACCCCTCTCTCTCTCTCTCGCTTGTAAGCCACTTCTTCTCTGTCTAACCTCCCTCTTTCTTCTAAGTCCCAGCTAGAGCAGCAGCTGCAGCACCTATCGACTCCTCTTCCATGCTGCCGCCGTCACTCAATCCCAGTCTGGGGCTCTGCTCACTGTGTGGGGATCTAGTTGTTCTCTTTTGCATCACATACACATATGTTGAGATCGCTGCTGGATTTGTCTTCGCTCTGCTTTTATGCCGGAATTGTAGGCTAAAGACGAACACAGGGAAGATTCTGAACTCAAGCTCAGATCCGACGATCCTTACCCTCCATTGCCCTTCTCTGTCACTTCCCGGGTCAGTTTATGATTCGTTTTGCAAGCATTTAACTTTCCCCAGTCAGTTCCCAGTTGCCTTTCCCATGGTCATGGCTGTGCGTCAGATCGGCTTCTTCAACGCGTTGTTAGTGCGTGAGTGGTCTTTGGGTTGGCCAGATCTACCATGTCTTTTTTGTATTTTTGAGGATCTCCTCAAGAGCTTTTTTTTTTGTTCATGTAAGGCCAGTTCTTTCCTTGCTTCTTCATAGATTGTGTTAGTTTATAAGCATTATAGATCTTGAATTTTTCCTTTTTTCTTTAAACCAGAAGCTGCTGTAGAAATGGGTTTGGCACTATCTCGATTCGTGAAGATGCTTTTTGCAAGGAAAGAAATGAGGATTCTAATGGTAGGTCTTGACGCTGTTGGAAAAACCACCATTCGAGTTCATTCCAAAACCCAGATTTTCGGGTTGTAAAAACCCAGATTCATCTGGGTTTCGGCCCGGATTAATCTGGTTAGGACCCCGCTCCGGATTTTAGATCCGGGTTCCGGGCCGAGTATACCCGGATATCCGGTCTGGTACCCGTTTGAACACCCCTAATTGGATACAGCGGTATCTTGATCTTTGAGATATATTAAATATAAACTAAATTATTTTGTGCTTTCTATTAAATAGGGCATCACCGAGTAAGCTTAGCATGTTTATTTATGCCTATGTAATGAAAAATGAGCATTGCATGTGATACTATCTAAGTAAATTAGTTATACAAATATAAAAATTAACTTTAAAAGTGTAGTTATTTTGAGTTGGATTTTTCCTGAGGGTTGTTTTTCCCGAGCATTGCAGCGGAATCTTATAACAATTTTTAGAATGGTTATGGAGCTTCATAGCAGGGAAGAGCCTTAAACTTGCACTTTATAATGTACAGAAAAGTTTATTTGTATGGTGGATGTGATGACCCGCTTTTGAGTGTACTTTCGCTGAAATAGTTGTCTTTATTTTAATTAATATTTTAGTTATTTATTTTAATTTATTTGTGTTTTAAAATTATTATTTTTTATTTAATTGATGTTGTGTTTTATTTTTTTTAGTTGTTTTGTGGTTTTTAAACTCGTTGTGGCAGTTTAGTGTTGTTTTTCCCGGATGAGGATTAGACCTCGTCTTTTCCCTACATCTCTTTTCCTTTTCCTTTTCTTTTTCTTTTTTCTCTTTTTCCTTCTTTCTTTTTCCTTTCTTTTTCTTTTTTTTTTCTTTCCTTTTCTTTTTCCCTTCCTTTCCCGCTCGACCCACCCCCCCGGCCTCTCTCTCTCTTCTCTCTCCCTCACACCGAAAGCCTCTCACCCCCGATATACCTCCGTCCCGCCACCGTGCGGCTCACCGCCGGTACCGTTCGGTTCGTCTCCCTCCGGCGCACCTCCCCACCGAAGCTCACCCCCAACCGGCCGGCCGTTTGGCCGGAAAATCCCTTTGAAGCCCGCACGGCTTTGGCTCCGATTCGTCGCCGTCGCTCCACCTTCGGCCACCATTTCTTCACCACTTCATCACCAGTCCCTTGCCGTCCTAACCCACCTATTTCCGGCCTCCAACGACCACCGGAACAGCTCCTACGAGCTAGCTTTCCTTTTTGGAAAATCCGGCCTCCCACCACCATTTTCGCTGCCACCCACGGCCAACCACCATTTCCAATAGCTTCCCAATCATCCGTAGACCATTCCCTATCAATCCCAAGCCCTAGTTTGTCCCCGTTCAAAAGTGGGTTTTTCACAACCCACGGCCATAGTGAATTTTCACTGTGACGTTGCTTTTTCGCCGTCGTTTGCAACGCCTCGTGTTTTCTAAAATTGCCATATAGTGTTGTAAGTATTTTCCAAACCCTATTTTCAGATTTAAATATATATTGCTCATTTAATTTATTTTATCTACTGGTTGGTTGATTCCAGACTGAGTCCGAGGAGTTCGGGGGTCGGATGGATGGAGGACGGAGTTGCCTGTTTATTTGATTTATGTTGGTTGGTTATTTTTGTGCATTGATATGGCATTACATGGTGCATGCACGTGTGTTTTTGTTTTAGTGTGAAAAGCCTGTGTATTGGCGTAAGTGGTCTTACGGGTGCGTGTGTATCACGACCCCAAGCCGGGATGGGGTATTATCCCGGTGGAGCTCCTCTGGTCACTCGGGAGTGGAATAAACTGAGTGATGTCCCTGAGTTGTCGCTAGAAGACGGGAGCAGGGGCTAGGGGTTGCTTAACTACGAACGCGCCGGGCGCGGAACCGGGCATCGCTCTACGCACCGACTCCATGGCCCTTCGCTGGTGAGGGCTAGAGGATGCTTGGCTACGAACGCCCGGAGCGCGGAACTGGGCATCGCTCGTTAGGTGTCACATGCGTGGTGGTACTCTGCGGTGTGGCACTGGAGCCAGGGTGTGCGGATGACCCCTAGGGGAGGTCATGGTGCATACGGATAACATGGATTCTGGTTTGAGTCGGATAAAGGCCAAATATGACTTTTGGCGTGTTTTTTTGGAAAGGATATGTTTTTGGGCCAAATGGGACTTTTGGCGTGTGTGGAAAAAATAAGTTTTTATGGGTTTGCGCATTGGCATCACTTCATGCATATTGTTTGAGTTCTATGTGTTTTTATCTAGTAGTGTTTGGGTTTTACTTACCTGCGGTACCATTTTTGGTTCCGTAGCTTTTGGTGCAGAGTTGGAGGACGAAGAGGAGGAGGCTAAGCCCGAGGATGCGGCTCCGCCGGGTTGCTGATTCTATGCTTTATATTTGGTTTAAAACTGTATTTGTGTTTTTGTAATATTTTATTTATGTATGTTTTAAACAACTTGTATTACGTTAAGAAAAATTCTGGTACTTAGTTATAACTTTCGTTATCCGCTGCGTGTTCTTTCGTGCACATTTGTTGCTTTTGCACACACTTGGCACCCGTCGATGGGATGGTGACCCGGGTTGTCACCATCCGGACGTCTCAATTTCTCCGTGTTCGGGCTTGGGGATTTGGGGGCGTCACAGGTGGTATCAGAGCCATTTGGCTCTGCGTAAAACCACATGTCCCGTAGTTAGTACCATAATATTTTTTTTTAAAGTCGTGTTTTAAAAATTACGTTAAGTACAATTGTTTTATTTGTTTATTTGTTTGAGCTTGTTTGCTTGTATGTATTTATTTGGTTATGTTTTTGCAAGCTGGTTTCTTTTGTTTCTTGCTGTGTTGTGTTGGTTTTGTTTTTGTTGGTTTTATGATGGTTTTATTTGTTTTCTTAAAGGAGGGTCAAGTGTGGTGTTGTGGCAGGAAAATGGGGAGACCAAGGAAATCTACCCAGGAACCACGGGACAATACCTCCAGGGATGACTCCATAGCCGAAGTAATACGGCAGATGACGGAATTTATGCAGCAGAGTGCGAGGTCTCAACAGTCAGGGCCTTGGCCACAACAAGGAACTTGGCCACAACAAGGGGGTCCCTGGCCACCATCAGGAGGGCCTTGTCCACCATTAGGAGGGTCTTGTCCACACTAAGGAGGGTTTTGGCCACAACCAGGAGGTCCTTGGCCATATCAGGGAGGGCCTTAGATGTATCCAGGAGGGTCCAGTAGCATGGTGCAAGCCGGATGCACCTATGAGCGCTTCCTGGCGCATCGGACTCCACACTTCACTGGAAATGAGGATCCACTTCAGGCTGGAAAATGGATCAAAGATCTGGAGAAAACCTTTGAGGTGTGTGGATGCACTGAGGCACAGCAAGTACTCTACGCCAGCTATCTCTTGCAAGGTACCGCTTCTGATTGGTGGGATACCAAGAGGGTGATGCTGGAATCTGAATTGGGATCTTTCGCTGCAGTGACCTGGCAGCTTTTCAAGAAGGAGTTCAATGACCGCTTCTTTCTCGCATCGGTAAGGAAGCAAAAGGCAAGAGAGTTCTCAAATCTGGTCCAAGGGGGCGCGATAGTGGAACAATACGCCCGGAGGTTCATAGAACTTGAGCGATTTGCTCCTCACCTTGTCGCCACTGAGGAGATGCGAGCAGATCGTTTTCAGGAGGGGCTACGCCATGACATATGCCGTATGGTGGTCAGCCATCGGATATCCACTTTTCAGGAATTAGTGGATGTGGTCACCCTTGTGGAGCGGGAAAATAATCTGAGTGTGGGCTCCCCTCCAGGGCATAAGAGGCGGAGTTTTTCTGGTGAAGGAAGCAGCTCGGGTTCGCCCCAGAAGTTTGTTCAGCGGACCGGAACTCGACCTCAAACGTCCTCAGGTGTTCGTATGGGAGGATGGGTGCCTATTTGTGGAGCTTGTAATAGAGCTCATGAGGGCGAGTGCCGGATGAGTGGCGGACCCCAGTGTTACCGGTGCGGCCAAGTGGGACATATCGCTCGGGATTGCTCCGTTAGAGTTCAAGGAAGCCGTGGAGGTAGACACTCTACGGTGGAAGAACCAACCCGAGACAAGCAGTGCAAGCCTGGGTTTATGCTGTCACACCCGGAGAGGTGGATGATGAGGCACCAGCGACCTATGATGCTGGAGTAATTACAGGTATGGTTTAATCTAATTTTAAGTTGGATTTAATTTTTGGTGTATGTGGTTTATTCTTTGCTTTTTGGATTTCATGGGTTGATGTGTTTGGTTCAGGAAGAGTCCGTTTGTATGAGTTTTATGCTTGTACTTTGTTTGATTCCGGTGCTTCACAGTCGTTTGTATCTTCCATGTTTGCTCGGGTGTGTAATTTGGTCACGGAACCATTGCCAAAGTCTATGGTAGTGGCTCTACCCGATGGTGAGATGGTGTGGTGTTCCAAGGTTGCTTTAGGATGCCCGTTAAATTTTGAGGGAAGGTTCTTGGATGCGGATTTGGTGGTGTTCAAGCTGTTGGGTTTTGATATCATCCTCGGGATGGATTGGCTGTACCGATATTCTGCGAGTATTAATTGCAGAAGTTGGATAATTAGCTTTCAGCTTCCAGATGGTGATTGTCTGGAATTTGCGGGGAGTAGATTAAAAGAAAAGCTGATAATTATATCGGCGATTCAAGCAAGAAGAGAGATTGCATGGGGAGCGGATGCATTCTTGGTGCAGATAGTGTCCACGCCGTCTGAGAAGAAGTCTTTGGCAGACATTCCAGTTGTGGAAGAATTCCCCGATGTGTTTGTGGATGACTTGCCCAGACTACCCCCTGTTCAGGAGATGGAGTTTGTTATAGAATTGGAACATGGAGCGGCTCCTGTGCATAAAGCTCCTTATCGCATGGCACCGGCTGAATTGAAAGAGTTGAAGACTCAGTTGCAAGAACTGGTAGAGAAGGGATTTATTCAGCCTAGTACGTATCCATGGGGTGCACCAGTTTTATTTGTTAAAAAGAAAGATGGAACCCTCCATATCTGCATTGATTATCAAGAATTGAACAAGGTGACCATAAAAAATAAATATCCTCTCCCAATAGATGATTTATTTGATCAGCTTCAAGGAGCACCTGTGTTCTCTAAGATTGATCTGAGGTCGGGATACTACCAGCTGAGAATCAGAGACCAGGACGTGCCTAAAACTGCTTTCAGGTCGAGGCATGAGCATTATGAATTTAAGGTGATGCCGTTTGGGTTAGCTAATGCCCCTGCAGCTTTCATGGATTTGATGAATCGAGTATTTCGACCTTATCTGGATTCCTTTGTGGTAGTATTTATTGATGATATACTGATTTATTCCCGAGATGTTGACGAGCATGTGTATCATCTTAGTCTGGTACTTGAGAGATTGAGAGAACACCAACTATACGCCAAGCTCAGCAAGTGTGAATTCTGGTTGGAAGAAGTTAAATTCCTTGGGCATGTGACGGAGTGGCGGTTGATCCTAGTAAGGTAGAAGCCATTTTGTCATGGCAGCGCCCGACCACAGTGCGCGAGGTCAGGAGTTTCTTGGGGCTGGCCGGGTACTACCGAAGATTTGTAGAGGGTTTTGCTCGCCTATCCGGACCTCTCACAGCTTTGACTCGGAAGAATACAGAATTTGTTTGGTCAGAGAAATGTGAGAGAAGCTTCCAGGAATTAAAGAACAGGTTGACAACGGCACCAGTGTTAGCGCTCCCAAAACCGCATAAGCCATTCGTAGTCTTCAGTGATGCGTCTAAGTTTGGTTTGGGTTGTGTCCTTATGCAGGAAGGACGGGTTGTAGCCTATGCATCTCGTCAGCTAAAGGACCATGAGAAGAATTATCCGACGCACGATCTAGAATTGGCTGCGATTGTTTTTGCCCTCAAAATCTGGCGGCACTTCTTGTATGGGGAAGCTTGCGAGGTATTTACCGATCACAAGAGTTTGAAGCATTTGTTTTCCCAGAAAAATCTGAATATGAGGCAGAGGCGATGGCTGAAGCTAATCAGTGACTATCAGTGTGAGATCAAGTACCACCTGGGGAAGGCTAATATAGTTGCTAATGCTTTGAGCCGGAAGTCACACTTGGAAGTTGAAGCCGAGCCGTCAGAATTGGATTCGTTGCTTTGTGGGATGAGAAGGCTCCTTATAGAGAGTTCGCAGCAAGTGGAGATTTTGTCTTCAGTTCTTGATATTCGGGTAACTGATTTTGAAGAGTTAAAAACTCTCCAAAGAAAGGATCCGAAGCTGCTGAACATCAGGAAAAGAGTCAGAAAATCTCGAGGGCCATTGCAGTATAGCATGGATAATGATGGGATACTTCGGTTCCGAGATCGCAGAGTGGTCCCAAAGGACTCAGATTTCAAAGAACGGATCATGGCGGAAGCTCATGCGGCCCCGTATTCAGTTCATCCCGGCAGTACAAAGATGTATCGGGACTTGAAGAAAAATTACTGGTGGGATGGAATGAAGAAGGACGTTGCCTTATATGTTGAGAAATGCCACACATGCCGTCAGGTAAAGGCCGAGCATCAGAGACCTACAGGTATGCTCCAACCCCTCCCTATTCCTGAGTGGAAGTGGGATGACATCACGATGGACTTTGTAGTGGGTTTGCCGAGAATGCCTAGTGGGAAGAATTCTGTTTGCATGATTGTGGACCGGTTAATGAAGAGTGCTCATTTTCTGCCTGTTAATAACACCGACTCTTTGGGTAAGTTGACCCGTTTGTATGTCAAAGAGATAGTGCGGCTATACGGCATACCAAAGAGTATAGTGTCAGATCGAGACCTGAGGTTTACGTCGCAGTTCTGGAAGAGTTTGCAGGCAGCTTTGGCTACTAAGTTGAAGTTCAGTACTGCTTATCACCCGCAGACAGACGGCCAGTC
Source organism: Carya illinoinensis (assembly GCF_018687715.1). NCBI lineage: Eukaryota > Viridiplantae > Streptophyta > Magnoliopsida > Fagales > Juglandaceae > Carya > Carya illinoinensis. Next base: position 15,855,050 of record NC_056765.1, read on the forward strand.
AGAGCGCACCATTCAGACCCTGGAAGACATGTTGCGAGCATGTGTCATGGAATTCCAAGGGAGTTGGGAAAATCATTTGCCGCTCATCGAGTTTGCATACAATAACAGCTTCCATGCGACCATTCAGATGGCTCCCTATGAAGCTCTTTATGGGAGAAAGTGCAGGTCGCCCTTGTGTTGGGATGAAGTTGGGGAGAGTAGGATAATTGGACCCGAAATAATTCTAGAGATGCAAAGCCAAGTCCGGATCATCAGAGATAAAATGGCAGCAGCTCAGAGTCGCCAGAAGAGTTACGCTGATACCAGGAGGAGAGAGTTGTCGTTTGAAGTTGGTGATTGGGTTTACCTTAAAGTCTCTCCCATGAGAGGTGTTAAGCGTTTTGGTAAGAAGAGGAAGCTAGATCCGAGGTACGTCGGCCCTTTTCAGATTCTGGAGAGAGTAGGGTCCGTCGCCTATAGAGTTGCTTTGCCAGATTATTTTGGGGATGTTCATGATGTCTTCCACGTATCATCCCTGAAGAAGAGCTTTGGACAGCAAGAGCCACGCTTCGTCGACCCAGCTGGTATTCAGTTGCAACCGGATCTCACTTATGAAGTTGTTCCGTTGCAGATCTTGGATTGGAAGGAGCAACAGTTGAGGTCCAAGACGATACCTTTGGTTAAAGTGGCTTAGGGAGACTCGTTAGCTCAAGACTTCTCTTGGGAGCGAGTAGCGGACATGAGGGAGCAGTACCCGTACTTGTTCGAATAGAGAAGGTATGTACCTTAATCTTGATCACAGTTGGTTTATGTGCTTTCTTGTGGCTTGCTTTAAGTTGGTGGTTGATTTGCAAATTTCGAGGACGAAATTTGTTTTTACGGAGGGGAGGATGTGATGACCCGCTTTTGAGTGTACTTTCGCTGAAATAGTTGTCTTTATTTTAATTAATATTTTAGTTATTTATTTTAATTTATTTGCGTTTTAAAATTGTTTTTTTTATTTAATTGATGTTGTGTTTTATTTCTTTTAGTTGTTTTGTGGTTTTTAATCTCGTTGCGGTAGTTTAGTGTTGTTTTTCCCGGATGAGGATTAGACCTCGTCTTTTCCCTACATCTCTTTTCCTTTTCCTTTTCTTTTTCCTTTTTCTCTTTTTCCTTCTTTCTTTTTCCTTTCTTTTTCTTTTTTTTTTCTTTCCTTTTCTTTTTCCCTTCCTTTCCCGCTCGACCCACCCCCCCGGCCTCTCTCTCTCTTCTCTCTCCCTCACGCCGGAAGCCTCTCACCCCCGATATACCGCCGTCCGGCCACCGTGCGGCTCACCGCCTATACCGTTCGGTTCATCTCCCTCCGGCGCACCTCCCCACCGAAGCTCACCCCCAACCGGCCGGCCGTTTGGCCGGAAAATCCCTTTGAAGCCCGCACGGCTTTGGCTCCGATCCACCGCCGTCACTCCACCTCCGGCCACCATTTCTTCACCACTTCATCACCGGTCCCTTGCCATCCTAACCCACCTATTTCCGGCCTCCAATGACCACCGGAATAGCTCCTACGAGCTAGCTTTCCTTTTTGGGAAATCCGGCCTCCCACCGCCGTTTTCGCCGCCACCCACGGCCAACCACCACTTCCAATAGCTTCACAATCATCCCTAGACCATTCCCTATCAATCCCAAGCCCTAGTTTGTCCCCGTTCAAAAGTGGGTTTGCAATGCCTCGTGTTTTCTAAAATTGCCATATAGCGCTGTAAGTATTTTCCAAACCCTATTTTCAGATTTAAATATATATTGCTCATTCAATTTATTTTATCTGCTGGTTGGTTGATTCCGGACTGAGTCCGAGGAGTTCGGGGGTCGGATGGATGGAGGATGGAGTTGCCTGTTTATTTGATTTATGTTGGTTGGTTATTTTTGTGCATTGATATGGCATTACATGGTGCATGCATGTGTGTTTTTGTTTTAGTGTGAAAAGCCTGTGTATTGGCGTAAGTGGTCTTACGGGTGCGTGTGTATCACGACCCCAAGCCGGGATGGGGTATTATTCCGGTGGAGCTCCTCTGGTCACTCGGGAGCGGAATAAACTGAGTGATGTCTCCTGAGTTGTCGCTAGACGACGGGAGCGGGGGCTAGGGGTTGCTTGGCATCGCTCTACGCACCGACTCCGTGGCCCTTCGCTGGTGAGGGCTAGAGGATGCTTGGCTACAAACGCGCGGGGCGCGGAACTGGGCATCGCTCGTTAGGTGTCACATGCATGGTGGTACTCTGCGGTGTGGCACTGGAGCCAGGGTGTGCGGATGACCCCTAGGGGAGGTCATGGTGCATACGGATAACATGGATTCTGGTTTGAGTCGGATAAAGGCCAAATGTGACTTTTGACGTGTTCTTTTTGGAAAGGATATGTTTTTGGGCCAAATGGGACTTTTGGCGTGTGTGGAAAAAATATGTTTTTATGGGTTTGCGCATTGGCATCACTTCATGCATATTGTTTGAGTTCTATGTGTTTTTATCTAGTAGTGTTTGGGTTTTACTTACCTGCGGTACCATTTTTGGTTCCGTAGCTTTTGGTGCAGAGTTGGAGGACGAAGAGGAGGAGGCTGAGCCCGAGGATGCGGCTCCGCCGGGTTGCTGATGCTATGCTTTATATTTGGTTTAAAACTGTATTTGTGTTTTTGTAATATTTTATTTATGTATGTTTTAAACGGCTTGTATTACGTTAAGAAAAATTCTGGTACTTAGTTATAACTTTCGTTATCTGTTGCGTGTTCTTTCGTGCACATTTGTTGCTTTTGCACACACTTGGCACCTGTCGATGGGATGGTGACCCGGGTTGTCACCATCCGGACGTCTCGATTTCCCCGTGTTCGGACGTGGGGATTTGGGGGCGTCACAGTGAATCCGGTTCTTTGAGCCAGAGATGATTGTTTAGCAGATGTGGTTCTTGAGTTTGCGGCAGAGAATGGCATTGCAATGAAATCACACTATGAATTATGGACATATAAAAGTGAATTGCGGTTGATATAGACATAAAGGCTATGAAATGATTTTTACCAGAACTTGCTTTTTTTTTTCTTTTTCTTCTTCTTTTTTTAATTTTTTTCAATTTTTAATTTTATATATATTTTATAACACATGTCAATGCAACTTAATTCAAGCATATCTAACGAAATCAAAACTCAAACTTACTACATTTCCACTGCCTCTGACTGAACAAAAAGAAAAACAAATACCCCATAAAAAGCCTTCGTAACAATTGACATGCATTAATAAAGATCTTAAAGACTTGGCAACTTTAATTTAAAGTAACACAAACAGTTGGGTACAATGAGTGGGGACTCCACTCTCCAGGCATGCATGCAATGGATAAAACCCCAAACATATCTATTCTCAATCCCAATCCCATTCCCCCCAAATCCCAATAAAGAACTTGATGTTGTCAAGTGAAAGAAAAATGTGATCCTGAGCATAATACAAACTTACTACTAATATGTTGTCAATCTCATTCTGTACCCTCTAGTTTAAACAATCCACCAACTTCTACACAAATTAGGAGTGAGATTGGGATCGCAAACATCTACGGCATCCTTCAACTTGTGGAAACCGTGACATAAATGGCATTATCATGTCAGGTATAAGGTGGATAGCTAGAAGAGTAGCTGGCAAATTGAACATTCAATCGGTAGTCATGAACCGTGAGCTCTATATAATGGAAAGTAATTCAGCGTTGTTTAAGGTATTGTATCTAGAGAGAGACAGAGAGAGAGAGAGAGAGAGAGAGAGAGAGAGAGAGAGAGAGAGAGAGAGAGAGAGAGAGAGAGAGAGAGAGATGGAAGTAGTTATGAAGATAGTGAGAAGTTGGTGATGGACCTCAAGACTTTATTCCTAAACATGCTATTCCAGCAAGTAGGTATAAGGATAATTTGTGTCATTCAGATTTTATTTGAAGTTGGCCACTGCAATAATCTTTGTTGCGCCCTCCGGCTGTCCAAAAATCACACAAGACGATATTTAAGTGGTCCAGGAAATTACCTACGTCCACTGGAGCCTCTTTTATAGAATTTGTACGAGATTTACAAAAATGTACAAATTCTCATCTCTCTCACGTACCCTCTTTCTCTCTTCTCCCCACTGCCTTTCTTCTGCCCACCGCCCCAAATTTTGCAACTGAGCTCTCTACTATTTATAGGAGAGAGCAGCCTACAACTTACAATTTCGGTGCAGCAATTAGTGACTTTGCTGCAGAGAAATTGTAGGTGCCTAATACAACGAAAAGACAACGGTGGGTGGGTGTAATTGGTGCCTAACAAAACAAAACACCAAACGGTGTAATTTGCATTCACACTTGGGTTGACTCAACAATCACCCCCTCCACCCAAATGTGCTACACCAGGCTGCTTGCAAACTGATTCATTCTTCAAATGAATGACATGAGAGACTTCTGCTATCAAATGCATCTGCAGGTACGTCTTCAAATGAATGTCCAAATGCCTCTCCAAATGCATCTTCAAATGCATTCGCATCATCTACATCCACGGAATTTGCAAGGGAGTTTCTTTAGAGGAGATTTACAAGTGCTCAACTTCACAATCTCAACTCTCTATGATTCTTCTTTCACTTGAGTCCATGAGTCCGCACTCATGTACACCTTGAGCAAACTGAGCTTCACTCGAGCCACAACTGAGCGAACAATCTACCTGGTGCCTTTACAGCTTTCAAACCAGGCTCCATAATCCTACAATCACACCAATCTCCAACTTGGAGACTGGTTCTTCAACATGCTAGCCACTATCTCTAGCATGATCACTTATTATCTTTGCAATTTTACAGCTCATGTCTTCAAATTAGAAGACTAACTAAAGTGATGCATAACTTTAGTTCATCACGTACAGTGCCCTTAATCAACACATCTATATAGGGCAACACATCTCTCACTACACTGGGAATCAATGGTCTCACACGGACCTTGACACATATCAGAGAACCTATTGCTGAGGTCTCCATCTCTGATTTGGGTGACTGACTCCTCATCCTGCTGCTAACATATCCTGTCTTTAGTCGATGTGCCCATCTTGTGTGCAGTCTCTGCTAACTTCAACTTGCATAATCTCCACTCTTGAAAGATTTTCTTCATACTGTAGTTCACTACCTTCGTTCAGCAGGATATAGTTTAAGGTAGTAACCACCATGGAGGTCTGATCGTCTTGGTAGTTATGTGATCATCAACTTTAGGTGTAGATATCCCTGGAACATCTGACGTTTTGTTCGCATCTCTCACACATTTGCTTCATGTCGTGGTCTAGGCAGATTTCTTCAAGTTTATATGAGGAAAAGTAAAACTGAGTTCCTTTAACTTCCTCATCTAATTCACACGACCCTTATCACGAGCCAAGACCAACAAATCATTCGTGACCTTCCACGCCTTTTTGAGAAAATACTACTGAATGACTGCTGTCTTCAAGCTGTCTTTAACAGCATTGTGCACTGCAAGAAATGCAACGCCATGTATTTCTTCAGTCACCATATTCACAACATCATTCTCAATTTTCTCCTGATTTTAGCAGTCTCTTGTGACCTGTCTTGCTACAATTTCTAGCGAGTCGTCCGGATCTTGACTTGCTTTTGTCCTTACTATCAACATTCAGGACAAACAACTCTAGATCTTGCCAGAATCTCTTCTGTGCACCTCCTCATCTAGGATAAGATCTCTTACATTGAGAAACTTCAACTTTGACTTTTTTGCAGAATTGCTCATAGCCATTCTCATGACCTCCCAACTTTTTGACCACAATGCCAAATGCTATTGGGCAACAATAGTACCTTCTGCCTTTTCTGAAGTTGAACTGTTTCTTCATTTGCACTTCGTTATTTGCAATTAGCTTTTCAAAGAAAGCCAAAATGAGATCCGTTGCGGTTCTCCTCTTAATAACATTATGCTCCATGAGTTGTATGACTGCCAAAACCTGCTGATATAACAAGTTAATCAGCATCGTCCAATGATCTGAAGTTTGATCCTCAAACTTCATGATCCCAACTGGTTTAAATCAAGCCCAAACGAACTGAGTCCGGCAACATTGGACTCCAACTGGTTGACATCAAGCCCGAAACCAATGAGTCTGGCACGACTCCAACTGGTTGCGATCAAGCCCAAAACAAATGAGTCCGTCACGACTCCCACTGGCGTAGATCTATCCCAAAACAAATAAGTCTGTCACGACTCCAACTGGCTGCGATCAAGCCCTAAACACATGAGTCCATCATGACTCCAACTGGCTGTGATCAAGTCCAAAAGAAATGAGTCCATCAAGACTCCAACTGGCGTAGATCTATCCCAAAACAAATGAGTCTGTCACGACTCCAACTGGCTGTGATCAAGCCCACAACTGATCTACAACTATGAACGGTTCAAATCGAAAATACCGATGGTGAATCTCAACATTCCCACCGTACGGATGAGTCCAGAATGATCCAAATAGTTTGTCAACACTATTTGATCATCGCGATTGAACTCCAATTGGCATTGATCATGCCCAAAATGATTTGCAACTCGTGGATGGTTCAGATCGAATGTACCGATGGTGAATCTCAACATTCCCACCGTACCGATGAGTTTGGAATGATCTAAATAGTTTGTCAGTACTATTTGATCATCACAATTGAACTCTCACTGGCGTAGATCTAGCCCACGACTGATCTGCAACACATGAATAGTTCAGATCGAAAGTACCGATGGCGAATCTCAATATTCCCACCATACCGATGAGTCTGGAATGATCCAAATAGTTTGTCAGTACTATTTGATCATCACAATGGAACTTCCAACTAACGTAGATGTAGCCCAAAATGATCTGCAACACGTGGACGGTTCAGATCGAATGTACCGATGGCGAATCTCAACATTCCCACCGTACGGATGAGTCTGGAATGATCCAAATAGTTTGTCAGCACTATTTGATCGTTGCAATTGGACTCCGAATGGCTTAGATCTGGCCCAACATGGATCTAAAAAATGGACGGTCTTAATCGTCTGGCCCGTGAGATACATGCCCCGATTCCTCCTAGGGCGCGTGGGGGCACGTGGGGAGCGTGTCTGACACGCGTCTTCCTCCTTTGGAGCGCGTGGGGGCTCGTGGCGCGTGAGGTCCAGTCGTCTTCAACCTCCAATGCGCATGGGGGCATGTGAGTTGCAGCAGATGCACGCACCGATCTTCTAGGGGCGCGGTGGGCTCTTCCGACATCCATTTTTTATTCCATTTTCGGCAACGGATTTGTCAAGACGCGAGGAACACTCTGGAATTGTTAAAAATTGATTTTGACCAACTTGAATTTTTGGACAGCTCGAACCAGAGCTCTGATACCAATTGTTGCGCTCTCCAGCTGTCCAAAAATCACACAAGACGATATTTAAGTGGCTCAGGAAATTGCCTACGTCCACTAGAGCCTCTTTTATAGAATTTGTACGAGATTTACAAAAATGTACAAATTCTCATCTCTATCACGTACCCTCTTTCTCTCTTCTCCCAACTGCATTTCTTCTGCCCACCGCCCCAAATTCTGCAACTGAGCTCTCTCCTATTTATAGGAGAGAGCAACCTACAACTTACAATTTTGGTGCAGCAATTAGTGACTTTGCTGCAGAGAAATTGTAGGTGCCTAATACAACGAAAAGACATAACAGTGGGTGGGTGTAATTGGTGCCTAACAAAACAAAACACCAAACGGTGTAATTTGCATTCACACTTGGGTTGACTCAACAATCTTTCCGCTGTAGAGTGAACATGATTTATTTTCCAAGAAATTTACGGAGTCCTAGGGATCAGTCAGATTCTTCAAAAGCAAGTCAAACAGCCCCTGTAAAAACAAAGAAACTATTACTGGTATTGGCACGTTGCAGCTTGGACTAAACTTATGGATTATTTGCTTGTAAAAGTTATACTTTAGCCGTCCACTTTTTTTGGGAGTAATTCAACATGCAAAAGACAATGCAAAGAGCCTCTTAGTAATTTACTGAGCATACATGCTTCTTTACGAACACTATTTTGTTGAATTATGCCATCCTGACTCCTGAGTTTTATTTGACTTAATTCTCCCAAAATAACTAAACAAACTATGGTTTCCCATTATGGGAGAATTTTTTAGTTTCTATTCGTGAGATAAAAATTTCTGATGTACTAGTAACTTCATATCTCCCTCTTTCTTTTCAAGTTCTCTTGGATTCTCTTAAATTAACAAAGATTTAGAGAGAGGGAGAGACAGAAGAAAGAGAGGTTGAATATTTGGGAGAGGGATTCGGTTTTCAACTATGGTGGTGGCTGGCACTGGTCTGTTTGGGGTGCTCTGGAAAAAAGAAAGGGAGAGATTGGGGAGCAGAGGAAGTGAAGGGATAATAATTTTTTTAAAAAAAAAAAAAAGAAAAGAAAAGAGTGGATGCCGTCAGGTACAAATTCTTTTTAATGTACTTTTTTAATACTTTTAAATATTTTTTATAAATAAAAAAATTCTCAAAAACATTAAAATAAGTAAAAAAATAAAAAAGATTAATTTTTTATTTTGTTTTACTTAGTTCAAACTACACTACCCAAGCAATTGAAAGAAATATAAACTAAAAGTAGAAAATTGAGTCTTGGTGACTACACTAATTCCAACAACACTTTCACTGAAAGCACTGAAAGTAAACAAATTAAACTTCATACAAATTCATCAGTTATTGGTTCAACAGAAAGGGAACAAATACTCGATTCTGGCTAATATGCCAATCATCCAAGGGAGTCCAGCACACATAAAACATCTTTTGTTACATACCACATATTGCACAATGGATCAGTCAGTTGTATTAACCTTCAATTCCTTTCAAAGATTCCTCGCCCGTAGGTTGACCTGATCATGCCTACAATAAGGCGAAACATCAGCAGAATGAAGAGGGTAGCTATAGCGAAGGCCAAACAACCAAAAAGCTAATACAATCCATGATCGCTTATGTAGCTCGATTAAAATAACAATTAAAAAGACTGCAAGCATGGTCGTAATAGCGCAGAAGAGGCTAATGAGGCCTATTATCATCTGCCTCGGCAATTTCTCAAGAAAATCATCTTCTGAATAGCGTGATGTGAGGATTCCCAAAAACATCAAAACTGAAACTGTGGAAAAACAAAGGGATAGGGCATCACATATTATAAAGAAGTCAACCGACTCTGTTTTTATGAAAATTGGCAAGCCCTTTTTATCGTCGTCATGACCTGGAATGGTAAAGGCCGCTGCAAATATAATGGTAACAACGAAAGTAGCCACCACAGTGCATGAAGTTCCTGTATCCTTCATCCATTTCTCTCCCTTTCCATTAAGTTCTCATGGTTCTTCGTAAACACTTGTCGAGGAGTTAAACCTTTTTTGTTGGTACTTTCCTTGGCCTTGGGATGGACCATTTTCTCTAGCTCCTGCATTTCTTAGATAGAAAGAAAATGTTAGATCAAGAATGCAACCAAAACCATTTACTTGGATATAAAGTATTCTAGAAGACTTCAAATCTAACCTTACACAGAAGAAAGAGTTAACATAATAAGGTCAATGCTTCCAAGTTGTGATTAATCTACCACGTCCATGTTAAAATTGTCAGCTCCAATATTGAATGTTATATAGTGCTAGATATATATTTCAGATATGAATGGGGATAGAGAAAAAGACTGCAACTGATCTACAAGATCAGCCCTTATCCCAACTCAGCCTTCTACGACCTGATCAAGATCCAAAGAAAGAAATGGGATTGCAAGATTTTTTCTCATGCTCTTACCTGATACAATATTGTTCAAAAGATTTAGAGACACAAAAGTGAGAACTCCTCAGTATACGTTTGCTGTAGGATGAAGACTTTATTTATATTATAAATTGTAAGAATTAAAATCAAGAGACTTAATGACAGAATATTCTAAAGCAACAAAAAGGGATATACAAAGATATTTATTTGTTTCCTTCTTGAGTATTTTCTTACTGCATTGACTTAAGGATGATGTGTATGATTTGCTGCAGGTTTCCATAGTAGAGGGACTATCATTAACACCCCCCCTTGCGGAAGTTGGCCGTGGGGCAAGATGAGATGGAAAGCTTGGATTGGAAGAAAAGAAATTGAAGCTGAGAGACACTTTTGGTGAAAAGATCTGCAATCTAAAGATTAGAGGGAATAAAGTTAACACAAAGCAGTTTGGTAGTTACTTTCTCATGCACAAAGTGATAATCGAGCTCAATATGCTTGGAGCGAGCATAAGAGATAGGGTTAGCAAACAAGGAAATGACACTTCAATTATCACAGAAAATAGTAGGATTTGCCGAGAGCGAAATATGAAGATCATGAAGCAAATGAGTGAGCCAAGTGACTTCGGTTGCAACTAAAGCAAGTGAGCGATACTCAGATTCTGTACTACTGCAGGAAACAGTTGGCTGTTTCTAAGCACTCCAAGAGACTAAATTCTGACCAAGATATATGGCATAACCAGATGTAGAGCAGCAAGTGTCAGGGCAGCTAACCCAATTGGCATCAAAATAGGCTAGAAGTTTCCAAGACAGATGAGAGTAGAGATTCAAACCAAAATGAAGGGTGCCCATTACATAGCGTAGAATACGCTTAACTGCACGGAAGTGTTCATCTGAAGGGGAATGCATATGTTGACAAATTGTGTTAACACTATAAGCAAGCTCAGGACGTGTGATGACCAAATATTGTAGAACCCCAACAATGGATCGATAAAGAGTCGGATTAGAGAAAAGGGAGCTAGCTTGAGTGAGTTTTTGTCCAAATACCATAGGAGTAGCAATGAGCTTGCATTCTCATAGCCGCTCGGTGAAGGATGTCAACTGCATATTTTGTTTGACTAAGGAATAAACCAGAGGAAGTAGATTGAACCTTAATGCACAAGAAATAATGAAAAGCCCCTAGATCCTTCATAGCATAGCAAATTCATTACTAAGTCGAGTAAGAAAATTGGTAAGAAGATGAGAGTTGTTGCAAGTAACAACTATGTCATCAACATAAATGACAGGATAAATGGTGCCAGCAAATGTGTGACACACAAATAAGGAGGAGTCTGCTCGGCTAGGAACAAAACCAAATTTAATAAAAAATGTACTGAACCACTGGAACAAAACCAAATTTAAGACCATAGAGAGCACGCTGAAGAACGCAAACATGATGAGGAAAGCGTAGATCAATATATCCAAAAGGTTGATTCATATAACTTCCTCACTGAGAGTATAATGAAGAAAGCATTCTTAACATCTAGTTGGCATTCTTAACATCTAGTTGACACAATTGCCAACCTATAGAGATGGCAAGGGAAAGAATTAGACGCCCGGTGGCAACTTTCACAACAGGGCTAAAGGTTTGATCATAATCAAAACCAGGAAGTTGCGTGTAGACTTTAGAAACAAGGCAAGCTTTAAAGCACTCAATAGAGCCATTTGGAACAAACTTGGTACGAAAGACCCAACGACAGCCAACAACATTTGTGTTATGTTGGCGAGGAACCAAGGACCAAGTATGATTAGAATGCAAAGCTTGAATTTCTTCATCTATAGTTGAAACCCACTCAGAATATTTAGAAGCAGATTTGACGCCATGAGATTCCTTCAATGTAATTAAGGATTGAAAGAAGGAAGAAGGATGTTTGAGGCAAATTGGTGACACTGTGGTATGCTTTGGGCTTGGAAATTCCAGACTTTGACTGAGTGGTCATGGGATGAGTATTGCAAGAAGAAGAGAAATTAGGTCCATGAGAGAGTGGCGGTGGAGCTAAAATTGCACCAATTAAGTACAAAACTAGTGGTAGGTGTAGAACGAGCAAGAGCATTCTGTGGTGAAAAAACTGCTTTGGAAGGTACAATAAGTGGATAATCAACGGCACATGGGGCGCAAGGAGTAGTAGCAAGTGATGATTGTAAACTTGTAGAAGAAAAAGAACTACTAGAAGAATATGATGGCAAAGAGCGAGAAGTATTAGGAAAAATTAGAAAATCATTTAAGGAACAGGAGACACCGAACTAGCTCCTACAAAAGGGAAGTTAGTTTCATTAAATACAACATGATGAGAGACAAAAACACATTGAGTTTGAAGATCCAAACTGCAAAAACCTTTATGCATGGAACTGTGCCCAACAAAGACACATGGAGTGGACCTAGGGGCAAGCTTGTGTGGAACATAATGAAAAAGATAAGGATAACACAAGCAACCAAATGTACAAAACTAAGTGTAGGAGGGTGACATACGATATAACACATCAAAGGGTGATTGACCTTGGAGAGTTGGTGTTGGAAGCCGATTGATGGTATTCATAACTGTAGAGAAGGCTTCAACCCAGAGGGAGGTAGGCACATGAGCATGAAAAAGAAGAGTGAGATCTGTCTGTGTTACGTGGCGATGTTTGCGTTCAGCACATCCGTTTTGAGGCGATGCTCAATGCCAAAAAGGACAAGTATTGCCAAAACTTATGATTAGTAAATTCTGTGCCACCATCACTTTTGAAGGTTTTGAGTTTGTGAGACAATTGATTTTGAATAAGATTATGAAATTTAACAAAGATGTGAAAGAAATTTAGACAATTATGACTTTTGCCTAATTGGCAACTATTACATATATAGGAAGATAACATAGAGGAAGAAATAGAAATGACACCATATTTGTTAAGAGTTTCAACAGTTCGAGTAGCCATATGACCCAAATGAGCATGCCAAATATCAAAGGAAGAATAAAGACTGGTGGTACGCAAGGAGGTGAGAAGGGCACGATGAGCATGATGAAGAACATAGAGACCATGCTTTAGACTACCGGTTCCCAACAGCACTCTCGTTTAAAGGTCCTGTATAGTAAACCCAAAACTAGAAAATGTAATTGAGCAATGATTATAAGAAGTTAACTTGCTAATGGAAATTAAGTTTTTGGTGAGAGAGGGAACAACAAGAACATCTTTGAAAATAAGAGAGCCAGAGGGAGAGTTATGAGAGAGCCAACTACCACTTGATCTGAGCCTGAATAAGGAGAAACACTAGATAACTAATTTGCATCTTTGGTCATATGAGAAGAAGCACCACTGTTAGAATACTAGTCAAAATCTGGAGAATCTCGCAGTGAGAAAGAGGAGAAGGCTTCAGCTACGCGTTATCGATCATTCCTGAATAGACATTTAGTCTTAAGTGTTCTATATATAAATTTGCTTTTTTGAAATAAATTAGTCCTTAATAATTCTTGAATATTTCATAGATTGTATTGCACATATATACAGATCCTCTAGGTGTCGTATAAGGTGTAAATATGATTTTTTAGTATGCATCTATATATCTATGTGGTATGGAAGCCCATCTATGGTTTAGTCACTCCTTTTGAGGGAGCTATAGGTATGGTGAGAAAGTAAACTCACAAATTGATGGTGGCTAGTATGTCAGATTATAAGGTTACTTATTTTATTAAATAGAGTTAACGTATAATATGAAATCACGTCAATTGTTGAGTTTACTTTTATAAAATCTTTTTGTGACTGTAACACTTCTCTTTGAGGAAACTAGTGCTTCCTAAACTATATGAAACCAGTAAGCAAACAACAAATCCATGAGTATTTGAACCAAGTATCTGGGAAAAAATAGAATATTTGACAAAGGAACCAGGGATCCTTTTGACCTATCTTGAAACTAATTCATCAATTTGATGATTGTTAGTGTATATATTAGTATCTTATAATATCCCTAGAATATTTGATTATTCCTATAATTATGCTGTAATTTCTTGTAATTATGCTAGCTTACAATCTTTCCATATAGTGTATTTCCATATTGACTTTGGCCTTACTCCACTATATATAGGCCTCGTTTCTATAGTTTGAAACACACAAAAATATACAATTAGATGATTCCTTGGAATTCTCTCTATTCTAACATGGTATCAGAGCCATTACTTTGATCTTCCTGTCCATGCAAGCCATTTCATTGGTGTTTATTTACACACCAATCTTGGCTTTCCCTACACTGACAATGGGATTTTCGTGGTTTTACGTCTCATTTTTGTTCCCTTTTTTTTTTCATCAAATCTAATCATAGATGGAGTCTTGAGAATTTTATCGATATTTCTGTGTCAAGATTTCACCAATACGCTTCCGCATGTGCTCCCATGCATAGCTAGAATCTTCTACACGTTTGACCATGCTCTTCACGCACGGCTCCTCTCCATCAGTTGCCTATTATAGCCCACTCAAAGCCCAACTTCAAACCCACCCAAGTAAGCCTTCGAGCCCTTTCTCTGTATTCTATAACTCGGCCCCCTTGGTTCTAAGTCCAGCCTAGGTCCACCCAAGGCCCATCGACCAGTTGCCTGTTGACCCGTTGACTTATTGACCATTGACTTTGACCCCATAAAAAACCCATTATGTCTCACTCCTCTCCCAACCTTGATATCATTGTTCTTCCTATTGATAATATTTTAGATGGCTCAAATTATAATATGTAAGCTCAAAATATGGAAGAATTTCTTAGAGGATGAAAATTGTGGCGTTATGTTTCTAGTGATATTCTTGTACCCCAACAAAATGATGGTGAGAGTCTTGATGCATTTGCATGCCAGCTTGAAGATTGGCATAGTATTCATTATAAAATCTTGTCTTGGTTTATCAATAATTCTGTTCCATCCATCCATAGCCTACTTCCCAAAGCTTGGTAATGCTAAAGCTGCTTGGGATTTTCTTGCATATACAACTGCCCTCATGATGCTTCATTGCAGTTCCAGTTTGAGACTAAGCTTTATCAGATGATTAAGGAACCAAGTCAATCCATTGCTGATTTCTATTCTCACATTAATAATATTTGGGAACAATTGTCTGCTGCAAATCCTCACTTTAAGTGTTCTGAAGATATTGAATTGTTTGCAAACTTTTATGATTTTTGCAAATTTATGCATTTTAGGATGGCACTTCATGAGGATTTTGAATCCACTCGGGCATCTCTTTTGCATCATACATCTCTTCCTTTCTTAAGGTTGTTGTTGCTGAACTTATCTCCACAGAGAATCATCATTCAACTATGAAGATGCAGACTCAAGATTCAGTTGTAGCTGTCATCCCTAGGACTACTTTTGGGTCTTCTACAGTCTTAGACCATTCTCCTTCTCAATACTTAAAGATTGTCTTATACAAATACTGCAAACATCTTGGTCACTCTATTACTAAATGTCATAAATTGCAGAATAAAAATCAATCTCGAGCCCCCTTGTTTCAAGCTACTATAGTGGCTTCAACTGGTCATTCTGCTCCTGAGTCTGCTGCTGAGCCTTCCTTAGTGTCCACTACTCTCACTGTTGCTGACATTAAGGCATTAATTCATCAGGTTTTATCCCGGTCTTCTAATGCTTTGTCTGTCACCTCAGATACATCTCCTTAGTTCTTTGATTTTGCATGTCGTAATTACATGACCTTTGATTCTACTATTTTTTCTCAAAAATCTGCTTTGTCACCCACTCCTATCATATATACTACTGATGGTTCTCATTTATCTTTCAGTCATATTGGGTTTATTTCGTCCCCGACCTTATCTATTGACAACACATATCTTGTTCCCAAATTGTCCTTAAATCTTCTTTCAGCTAGTCAACTTTTGGAGTTAGGTCTTAAACTTACCTTTTCGAATCCCAGTGTTGATGTGCAGGATCCATAGACGAGGTCAACTCATTGGGACATGCAGTAAGATTGGATGTTTGTTCAAGCTCACTTCTTTGCAGCTTCCATCACATTTGTCTTGCTTCTTTGATGCTCCTACTATATCTTCCCAGTTATGGCATTCTCGGTTAGGTCACACTTCTCTTCTTTGTGTTCATCTTTTGGCCTCTCAAGGTCACCTAGGTTCTATAGGGTTTGAATATTTTGATTGTGTCTCTTGTCAACTTGGAAAACAAACTCATTTACCATTTAATATAAAAGAATCTTTTTCGACTACACCTTTTGATTTGATTCACTCTAATTTGGGGTTTTGCACCCATTCCTACTGATGAGGGATCTCGTTATTTTGTTATCTTTGTTGATGATTATTCTCATTATACATGGTTATATTTGTTACAACATCGATTTGAGCTTGTCAATGTTTACCAAACTTTTCACAAAATGGCCCAAACTCAATTTTCTTGTACCTTTAAAGTTTTTCATTTAGATAATGCCATGGAATACAATGACAAAATTCTCCTTGAGTTCCTTAATCAACAAGGCACACTGTCACATCGTTCTTATCCCTATACCTCTCAACAAAGTGGTCATGCAAAATGAAAACATCGTCATATTCTGGATACTGTAAGAGCTCTTTTACTATCTACTTCGTTACTTGAAAAGTTTTGGGGTGAAGCTATTCTTACCGCTCTGTACACTATCAATCAGCTCCCTACACTTGTACTTCACAACAAATTCCTTATGAGCTTCTTTGTTGTATGATTCCTAACTATTCCCTACTTCGAGTTTTTGGTTGTGCCTATTTTGTTACTCTTCCACCTCATGAACGAACTAAACTTGAACCCCTTTCTCGGTTATGCTATTTTCTTGGTTATGACTTCACTCAAAAAGGTTATTGTTGTTATGACCGTATCTCCAAACATCTTTGAGTCTCTAGTCATGTGGAGTTTTAGGAACACAAACCTTTTACTAGTATCTCCACATCCTTCCTTTCCTCCTCTAACCACTCACTAATATTCACTGATCCCTCTATTGCTCTATTTCCTGACTATTCTGCAGAGATTCCAAACTCTTCAGAAAGTTCTTCCATTGCTACACCCAATCTAGTTGACGCATTTGATGGACCACCTGCAAAACCACCCATTTCTCAGTCTTCTCAACTCCTTGAACCTTGATGTTCCAGTCGAGTAAGTGTTCCTCCTACTCATCTTCGTGATTACCATTGTTTCTCTATCTTGGCCACCCTCCATGAACCTCACAATTATTGCGAGGCTCGTACTAACCCTCTTTGGCAACAAACTATGTCTGATTAGTTGAATGCTCTTATCAAAACACATACTTGGGATTTGGTGGACTTGCCTCTTGGGAAAGCTGCACTGGGATGCAAGTGGATTTATAAAATAAAGACTTGGAAAGATGGATCAATTGAATGCTGCAAGGCTCGACTTGTTGCAAGGGGATTCACCTAGGAGTATGAGGAGAATTTTGCTCCTATTGCTTGACTTACCTTTGTTAGATCTTTACTTATAGTAACTGCTATATGACATTGGAAACTTTTTCAAATGGTTGTTAAAAACACCTTCCTTAGTGGTGATCTTATTGAAGAAGTTTACATGCAACCTCCACCTAGCTATGAGCATTCTCCACATGAAGTTTATCGTCTTTGTTGTGCACTTTATGGCCTCAAATAGGCTCTTCGAGCTTGGTTTGAAAAATTTCAGTCAGTGGTTTCTCAACAAGGTTTTCTTTCTAGCCCATATGATTCTGCACTCTTTCTTCGCATTACTAGGGTAGGTACCATCCTTCTTCTTTATGTAGACGATATGCTTATTATTGGTGATGATATTACTGGTATTCAAGATCTTCAAGCTTTTCTTAATCAAAATTTTGAGATGAAAGATTTGAGACATCTTAACTACTTTCTTTGCCTTGAAGTTGCTTCAAGTCAAGATGGTTATTATCTCACTCAAGCCAAATATGCTTCTGATTTACTTTCCAAAGCTGGGTTGACAGATAGCAAGGTAGCTAGTAGTCCACTTGAGTATAATACTAAGCTTGTTGTCACTGATGGTTTCCCACTTGCAGATGCAACACTTTATCAACAATTAGTTGGCAGTCTCATTTATCTTGCTGCCACCACGCCTGACATTTCATATTCTATTCATCTGGTCAGTCAGTTTATGAGTGCACCTCAATCTACCCATTTTGTTGCAGTTCTTTGAATTCTACTCTACATCAAGGGTACTTTATTTCATGGTATGCACTTTTCATCCCACTCCTCTCTAGAGAGCTACAAGCCTATTCTGATGTAGATTGGGTAGGTGATTCTACTAATCGTCACTCTGCCACTGATTATTGTTTCTTACTCAGTACTTCTTTGATTTCATGGCAAAGCAAGAAACCATCTGTTATTGCTCATTCTAGCACTGAGGCTGAGTATCGTGCCCTTGTTGATACAACATCTGAAATTTTATGGTTGCTTTTGCTTCTGAAAGATATGGGTGTTCCTTAACCAATAAGTTATCCTCTTCACTGTGATAATCATAGTGCCGTCCAGATTGCACATATTGAGATTGATTGTCACTTCATCCACATCATCTTTAACATGGTGTCCTCCAGTTACACTCAGTTTCTTTTGAAGATAATCTTGCTAATATTTTTACGAAATCCCATCCACCTGGACGGCTTGGTGATCTTGTTTCCAAACTCCAGTTGACTTCGCCACCAAGAGTTTAAGGGGGGATGTTAGTGTATACATTAGTATCTTATAATATCCCTAGAATATTTTATTATTCCTGTAATTATGCTAGGTTAGAATCTTTCCATATAGTGTATTTCCTTATTGACTTTAACCTTACTCCACTATGTATAAGCCTCCTTTGTATAGTTTGATACACACAGAAATATACAATTAGATGATTCCTCATAATTCTCTCTATTTTAACAATGATAAAATGCATAATGGACATTCCCCCTAAAGCGGAACGCTTATTTATCAATGCCTTTTTACATCCCACAACTTATGTAGATCACTAAGGCCCATTCAGCTTTCGTGCAAGAGCACTTGATTGAAGGTGGCTAAGATTGGGCGACTCCTTTGGTGGTTGAGATCAGGCAACCGGGCAATCACAGATCCAAGAAACCTGATTTGACCATCATGTGATATCCCCTTTTTAAGTGTATTTTCACTGAAGGAGTATTTTAATTTAATTAAAATATTAGTTCTTTTATTTTAATTTATTTTATTTTAATTGGATTTATTTATTATATTTTAGCTTGATGTGATGTTTAAATTATTTTAGTCGTTTTATAATTTTTAAAATTGTTTTCGTCGGATCAGTTTCTAGACTCCATAAGTGAGGATTGGACCTCATTTCTTTTCCACATCTTTTCTTTTTCTCTTTTCCTTTTCCTTTTCTTTTCCTTCTTTTCCTTTTTCTTCTTCTTGCTTTCTTCCTTCCGGTTCCCTCCCGTGCGCTACGCTCTCTCTCTCTCCTCACTATCGTCATTCAACTTCTGCCGCCCAGCACCCCCGTTCGCCGGTGACATGGTCGACACCACCCACCCAGTTCTCTTCCTCTCTGGCCAGCACACCTCCTCACCAAATTTCACCTCCATCCGAGCTGCCGTTTGTCTCCGAGAGCCCCTTGAAGCCGCACGATTTTTGTGCATTTTAGCCACCGTCGTTCTGCCTCCGGCCACCATCTCTTCACCACTTCATCACCTACCTCTTGTCATCCTAAACCACCCATTTTCAGCCCTGATTCGTTGCCAGAGCAGCTCCCATGAGCTCAACTTCGTTTTTCCATTTTTTCACTTCCACCGCCATTTCCACCACCACTCACAGCCAAATCTCACTTCCATTAGCTTCATAAACATCTCTAGGCCATTCCCTATCAATCCCAAGTCTTGGTTTGTCCCCATTTCAAAGTGGGTATTTTACAACCCACTGGCACAGTGTATTTTATACTGTTACGTTGTTTTTTCTCCGTCGTTTGCAGCTCCTTGATCCTTCAAAAATTATCATATAGCGCTGTAAGTATTTTTCAAACTCTATTTTAGATTTAAATATATTATTACTTTTATAATAAATTCATTGACTGGTTGGTTAATTTTGAACTAAGTCCGAGGAGTCGGGGGTCGGATGGATTGAGGACAGAATTGTTTGTTATCGTTGATTTTATTATTTATTGGATGGATTGTGTATTGAGGTGTGCATTGCATGGTGCATTCATGTGCATTTATTAAATTGAGAAAAACTGATTTTATTTTTATAAATGGGTTTTCGGGTGCGTGAGTATCATGGACCCAAGCTGGGATGGGGTATTATCTCAGTGGAGCTCCTTTGGTCATTCGGGAGTGGATAATACTGAGTGACATCCCCTGGATTGTCGCTGGGCGACGACCGGATCGCATGATATGGTAACACTGTCGTGTTGACTCAGTGGTTCCTAGGCTGGCCAGGACTAGAGGATGGCCTGGTCCAGGTACGCGCTGGGCGCGAGACTCGGCATCGCTCGTTTAGGTATTACATGCGTAGTCGTTACCTGCGGTGTGGCACAGGAGGTAGAGTGTGCGGATGATCCCTAAGGGAGATTATGGTGCATGTGATAATTGGAACGGGTTTTGGATTTTGGATACGGGCCATTTTCTGAGAAAATGACGAGGTTTTGCTCGAGGTTGTTGTGATCCATTTTTTGGGAAAATGATGGTTTCTTGATTTGGGCCATTATCTAGGATAATAACAAGGACTGGTTTTAAAGGTATGTTTTCGGGCCAAAATGGGATTTTTGGCGTGTGTGGAAAAATGTGAATTTATGAGATATATGCATTTAGCATTCTTTCATGCATATTGTTGAGTTTAATATGTTTTTATCTTATGGCGTTTGGATCTTTACTTACCTGCGGCACCATTTTGGTACCGTAGATTTTGATGCAGATGTCGAGGAGGAGGCTCCGCCAAAGTTTTGATTTGGAGTTTTATGCCTTGTAGTTTGGTTTTGAAATGATATTTGAGACTTGTAATATTTTAAACTGGTTTATATTAAACAAAAAATTATGGTACTTAGTTATAAGACTCTTTTATCCGCTGCGTGTTTTTATTGCACCCTTGTTGTATGTACACACCCTTGGCACTTGGCGATAGGATGGTGACCCGTGTTGTCATCATCCCGACGCCTCGATCTCCACGTGTCCGTACATGAGAATTGAGGGCGTCACACATCACATGTTGGCCATATATTGGCCACCGTAGGGTGCTCGTTTTGGCCACTCTGTGGTGGGTGCTATTCCATTTTCATTTCTTCTTATATAAAATCAGCTTTTAATTATAATAAAAATATATTTTTATTTTTTTGAAAAATAGCCAGAGGTGTGGTACATTGGAGTTGGTCCATGCGGTTCCTATTAATGATGTTGGATGGAAAATGAACAAAGGGTCCTAGACTACTAATTATTAACGCATACCACAGGTCGTTTATCTATCACTTAAAAAAAATGCATAGGATGCTAGATATATAAAAAGAGGCCTAGGCACAAGGGGTGTTCTATCAAGTTTCTTATTAAATATTGTAGTTTTATTTCTCCAAATTGAACTATCAATTTAGATAGAGAATTAGAACATTAGAAGATCTCATTCGGTATATATGTTTAAATCTATATAGGTTCTTCTTGAATAGAAAAGGGGATGTCATCTGCATTAGGTTTAAAGAGGGTACTTCTTGTTTTGAGGAGTTGTGTAACTCATCCTCTATATATTAAAAAAAAAAAAACGTTAATTACCAAAAAAATAAAAAAGGAAATATGAGAGAGAGATGACCTCAAACCATTGTAGCTCTCTTTGCATTTGTAAAGTTGCCCCTAGGAGTTGATTAAGCATTGAGGAATTCTCTACCATCCCTGCCAGATGTAGTATGTTATTATCATCTTTGTCTGTTAAACCTATCAAGTAGTTCCTCATCCCCACTTGCTTCAGCTTGTATAGAATGTTAAAGATATTTTCTTGAATCATAAATATGTTTCTTCCATACTCCGGATCAGAATAACAGGTCCATTGGAAACTTCTATCCACCTTAATCATCTCCCGAACAAACTTGAGATTTCCATTCTTGGCAGCACAGCCGATGGCATGAGTATAAACTAGACCATCGATCCTTATGTTGTTGAGTATTTGAGTTTGATATCACTTCACTCATTCGAGAAAGAAGTTTATCGTATTGTTCATCAATTTCCATTCCTTGCCACTGCATTAATAGTCCTTCATAATTATCGAGACATTGTCAATTAGTTTAACTAAACAAAATTATAAATATTAATTAATAATAAAATTTGTTTACTTATAATAGATATTAGAAAACTTTTACTCGAATCAAAGCTGGCAGAATATTTCTTTTTCTACATACTAGAGAATAGAATTTTTCATATATATATAATATATAATGAGTTAAATGTTAAAGTAATTTTCTAGAATCTACATTTATTTTCCTTTTAGAAATGTAGTGAGGTATTTTTGTAATTTTGAGTGTTGGAAACGCCTGCACATGTACAAAGACACATGTCATTCTTTACTTCCTAGCCTTTGCATCTCACAATTTCCTATGTTGACCACATACACTTCCTAGATAACGAGTGTGACTGTTTTACCTTTTTCTCTCTACGGAATAGGGTTTCTGGTTTCAGCCGTGTCTTGGGCTTTACGTGAGGCTGCATGGCAGCCATTGAGGGTGGCACCAGTCGGCCCTCTTTTGCCAATTTGGAGGCTGCCGTCCCGCAACCCATCCCTGAGATGGTTCTTGCTCCTAGAATTCCTAAGATAGTTGATGGTGAGGTGTTCTTTCAATTCACCAAAGAAGAAATCGCAAGATTAGCGGAGCCTTTCCGCTTCTCGATAGTTCTGAAGTTTCTGAAACAAAGACCTTCGTTGGATGCCTTCCGATCATTCATTCATAGCCGATGGGGACTCTCTTCCACTCCGGTTGTATCTTCCAT
This sequence comes from Carya illinoinensis, assembly GCF_018687715.1. Classification (NCBI taxonomy): domain Eukaryota; kingdom Viridiplantae; phylum Streptophyta; class Magnoliopsida; order Fagales; family Juglandaceae; genus Carya; species Carya illinoinensis. Next base: position 15,877,682 of record NC_056765.1, read on the forward strand.
GCAGCGTCCTCGGAATGTTTTTGTTCGTATGATGTCTGAAGCCGATTTCACAAAAGCACTCTCACGGGAGGTGTGTGAAATTAACGAAAGTTTTTACCGTTCGTTTTGGTGGTCTCCAGATTTTGATGAAGATGCAGAACCTTCAAGAGTGCCAGTCTGGGTTTACCTTCCAAGTCTTCCTCCAAACTTCTATCAAGAATCTTTCTTGAATATCCTCATGATGCCGATAGGAAGTTTTATCCGGCGTGACAACCCAACCAGGTGTGCTACACATACGGATGGAGCACGTTTATGTGTAGAAGTTGATGCTGCAAAACCTCCTCTTTCTTATTTCTGGATTGGGGCTCCAGGGTTACTATCTAGTCGCAAGCAAGAGGTGATTTATGAGACTCTCCCGGCATATTGCAATTCGTGTAAAATGCAGGGACATAATACTCGGACATGCAAAGGAAAATCTGGGCAACACAGGAATGGACGTAAAGGGACGAAGGATAAGCAGGAGAAAGGGCAACCGGTTGCTGTTAATGGAGAGGGAATGAAAGAAAAAGAAACGGAAATGAATAGGCCTGTTGTTAGTGTGGAAAATATGCAGAGTAGCGGCAAGGAGTAAACGGGTCCAGAGTCTACTACGGTGGATTTACGTCTGCTGTTTGCATCTATGGGGTGATTCTGATATGTGAGGAACCTGTGGGGATGGTGGAAACTCAAAATAAAAATGTGTTGGTGATTAACCATGTTGAAAATGGAGTGGAAGTTGTAGAATCGAAGGCTGTACAGGATCTGCTATGTGTGGAAACTGCTAATGAAGAAAATAGAGGTAGTGTGAGGAGGACAAAAAATGTGGATTATGCTACGTGTGGTGATCACGGGGAACTGAATATGATAAACACAGATCAGAATGTGCCTCTCCTAGAGGTGCAATTTGACGGGACAGGTCTGATTGAAGTGCAACCGGAGAGGGTGGGTGAAGAGGAAACCGAGAATCCAAGAGTTGAGGAATCGGTTGAGATTGATAATGCAGTTTCAGAACCAGAGCCAGAGATTCAAGCAGAAGTTTTCAATCAAGAGAAAGACTATCTTACGGAGTCGGAGGCAAATGAAGGTAAAAAAAAAATATAAGAAGAAGATGTTTGTTAAAATGCGTAGTTCTTCACAGGCTCATGCCCAAGTTTCTAAACTTAACCTATGATTGAGTCCATCTTTGTATGGAATATTAGGGGGGTTGGCACCTCTCAAAATAGATTAAAGAAGTTGATGGGAAAATTGAAACCAAAAATAGTTGCTCTTTTGGAACCTTTTCAAAATGAAGAGGGTGCAAGTCAATTAGCTCGAAGGCTAAATTTTGACAACTATATTTCTAATGAGGATGAAGGGGGTAAAATATGGATTTTTTGGAAAAACGCTCATATGGTGCATGTCGTTCGGATGGGTATGCAATTTATTTCTATTATGGTTGGAGAAGGTAATATGACATTCTTGCTTACTGTTATTTATGCCAAGTGTACATTGGCGGAGAGACGGCTCCTTTGGGAGGACCTTAGCATTAATAATATGGGTTTTGACTCTTGTATGTTTGTGGGTGATTTTAATATTATACAGAATGATTCAGAAAGAAGAGGTGGTAGGCCTCGGACTATAATGGCTATGGAGGATTTTAATAATTGGATTCATCAAGGAGGTTTGATGGAGATGGTGACGAAAGGGAGTGGTTTTTCTTGGTGTAATGGGTGAATGGGGCTTGCTTGTTCTTGGGTGCGCCTTGATCGTGCTCTCATGGATAGTTCTTTCTTGGCTTTGTTTCCTAATGCTTGTTGTTCTTATTTACCGTGTTCGACTTCAGATCATGCTCCCATGTTTATTGAACTTATGTAGGATCCTTTCTCCTATGGCCCTGCTCCGTTCCGTTTCCAACAGATGTGGGTGGACCATCATGATTTTTTAGATTGTGTTCGGTCAACTTGGGAGGTCCATATGGATGGGTCGGCTATCTATAATCTGACTAGAAAATTAAAAATGACAAAGGTGGCTCTTCGAGAATGGAACAAAAGTGTCTTTGGCCATACTTTGAGTCGTATTGATGCTATTGAAAAACAGATTGAGAATATTGAGTAGCAATTGCAAATATCTTGGGAAGACAATTTGGGGAACGAATTACAAGAGGCAGTTTTGGATTTGGCTCTTTGGAGACGTCGGGAAGAGGTGAGATTGGCTCAGATGGCTAAGTTAAAATGGAAGATGGAGGGGGATCGGAATACCAAATTCTATCATGCTTGCCTTGCTAATAAAAAAAGGAAAAGAGTGCTATATATGTGGTCAAATGGGGTGGTTTTTGAGACGCTAGAAAGTCTTCACCAAGGGGCAGTAGAGTACTTCACTTCTGTTTTTCATGGGGAGTCACCTGCAGAGCAGCCTAATCTTGAAAATTATATTGAGCCTGTCATTTCAGAGGAGGAAAATACCTCACTCATTCGTCCTCCCACTATAGAGGAAGTGTTTGAGGCTGTGTCTTCTATTCCATCTTAGAGTTCACTGGGCCCAGATGGATTTGGGTCGGGCTTTTATAAATCTTGTTGGGAGATTGTTAAAGGTGACGTCTGGAGGGTAGTGAAGGAATTTTTTGTGACAAAGAATCCTCCCAATTATTTTACGGCTTCATATTTGGTTTTAATACCAAAGGTGGAGTCGCCTACAAGTTTTGATAAGTTCCGACCCATCAGCATTTGCTCTGTTTTTTATAAAATTTGCTCCAAGATTATTGTATCTCATTTAACAGGTTTACTGCCTCGCCTGATTTCTCTGGAGCAAGGTGCTTTTATTCCTAGAAGAAGCATCTTTGAGAACATTAGCCTTACTCAGGAAATGGTTCACTCCATTAATAGAAGAATTCATGGAGGTAATATTTTGCTAAAAGTAGATATGGCAAAAGCCTATGATCGTGTGGACTGGGCCTTTCTGATCAAAGTCTTGCGCAGGTTTGGTTTCTCTACTCAATTCTGTGATTTGGTGCATTTTTGTATTTCTAGCCCTTGGTATTCGATAATGATGAATGGTACAGTTAAGGGCTTCTTTCCGGGAGGCCGAGGTCTTCGTCAAGGTGATCCGCTGTCACCTTATTTATTTATCATACAACAAGAGGTCTTATCCCGGTTGATCCAGAGAAGTGTTCATGAGCATAAGTTTGGGTTGTTCTCACAAGCCCGTGGTACACCTATTGTTTCTCATTTGATGTATGCTGATGATGTCATGATTTTTTACAATGGTAGCCAGAGATCGGTTAGAGTCCTTCAGCAAATTTTGAGCCAATATGAGAGGTGGTCGGGACAGGCTATCAATATTTAGAAATCAGCATTATATTATTCGAATAAAATTTCCTCTAGAAGGAAGCGTAGATTATTACGGAGCACGGGATTCAGAGAGGGGACTTTCCCTTTCAAATACTTGGGGGTGCCGATTAATTTGGGAAAGCTTAAACAGGTTCACTTAGAAGATATGATGAATAAAGTGAGGCAAAAAAATAGTCGTTGGAAAATGAGGCTTCTATCTTTTGGTGGAAAGCTCATTTTGTTACGACATGTTATTTCTAGCATGGTGTTTCACCTATTTGCTGTTTTACAGGTTCCTCAAGTTATCATTTCCAAGATTCACCAATTGATGAGTTCTTTCTTTTGGGGAGAATCAGATGGGCGGGATAAAAGAAAATGGGTGGCATGGAGATATATTTGCAATCCGGTGGAAGAAGGGGGGCTTGGTTTGCGGGCCCTTCAGGACTGTCAGAAAGCTTTGCATATGCGTTTTGCGTGGAATCTTATTCAAGGTAATTCTTTATGGGCCAATTTTTTCAAATCAAAATATGTGGGAAACACCTTGGTGCTTAATTCAAGACCCAAAAGGGTCTAGGTTTTGGAGAATGGTTGCAAATTGTATACCGATGCTGTTGAATAATTCGAAGTGGAAGATTAGAGAAGGTGATATTTATTTCTGGTATGATAAATGGAGGGAGAATGGCCCGCTAATAAATGATATGTCCCCAATTGGCTCACCTTTGCTTAAAATAAAAGATTATTGGTTATCAGATAGTTGGGATGTGGATATGTTAGAAAGTTTAGTAGGGGGGAGAAGGTAGATGAGATTTTAATTTCATTATCAAGGCCTAATTCTGGAAAGGATGTTCTGATTTGGACTCCGATGGAGACAGGTAAGTTTACTACTAAATCTGCCTGGAACTGTATTCGTGTTAGGGGATCTTCTCTTGATGGGCATACTTGGATTTGGAATAAATGTATTCCATTAAAAACGTCTATACATTTTTGGAGGGCTTTGCATATGGCCTTGAGTGTGGATGATAGATTGCAACGTATTGGTATTCCTATTGCTTCCAAATGTGATTATTGTATGGTAGGTCAAATTGAAGATTTGAATCATGTGTTATTTGAGGGTGATTTCCCTAAAAAAATATGGTGCTTTTTTGCCACTATATTTGGTATTCCTATTGGAAGTGGTTGGAGACAGAATGCAGGGATTTGGTTCAGGCGAGCTAATGCATCTACACAGGTGGGTTTTATTGTGGGTATTATGCCCATCATTGTTACTTGGCGGTTATGGAGGAGAAGATGTCTAGCTCGGATGGAAGGTATTTTGGAGTCCCATAACACTATTGTCCATTCTATTGGTGTATGGCTTGGTTCTCTTTGTCATATGATTAAATGGCCCAAACGGTTATCTCATCGAGATGGTATGATTCTTGAGGCCTTAGGATAAAGCCGGTTGCCCCGAATGTCCCTTCTTGCAGAGTAGTAAGGTGGACTAAGCCACCATTGGGGTGGCATAAATTAAATACGGATGGTAGCAGTCTTGGCAATCCAGGTTCATGTGGTATTGGGGGGGTAATTCGCAACGAGTCAGGATGTCATGTCCAGGCTTATGCTTCACATCTTGGTTTTGGCTCTAATAATAAAGCAGAACTTATGGCGCTTCTTCAAGGTTTGAGGATTTGCAAAGCTTTAAATATCACTAAGGTGATTGTTGAAATGGATTCACAGGTAGTTATTTCTTGGTGGATGAGAGGAAGATGTGGTGTTTGGTATCTGGAGGATTTTTGGGAGGAAATTATTGAACTGACCCGAACCATACAATGTCATTTTCAACATGTTTTGCATGAAGGTAATAGAGTGGCAAATTGGTTAGCCAAAGCTGGGGCTTCAGGGGAGGAGTTGGCATTCTATACTCATTGTAATATGCCTCAGTTTTTGTGAGGGTTGATCCGTTTGGACAGTTTAGGCCTCCCATCTTTAAGATGTTAGGTCTGGTTTGTTTTTTTTTTTTTTGTTTTGTCTAATAGGTCTAGTGGTGTTTTTGTTTTTGGAATGTGGTTCTTTTGGTTTTTATTGGGTTTTGTTTTTTGTTTCCACGGTATTCCTCAGCTATAAGTGAGGGTTTTTAATAAATATGAGAGGGATTCACTCTTGGACATGTGACCTTCTACTCTTCTTAAAAAAAAAAAAAAAAAAAAAGAGCCTTTCACATTTCTAGGCAATCTTAATTGTTTCTCTTGTGCAAATTCATACCCCATTTTTGCTGGGCTCATGTCAAGTCATGCTTATGTTGTTGGATAAGTGTGAGAATGCTCTAGAACCATCTCCCAACCCCTATATATACCCTAGCCTAACTGATGAAGCGCTAAAATTGCATGATTAAGTTACTTAAGCGAACAAATTGTTTAATAAAAAATGATTTAAGTACTTAATTATGCAATAGATCACATTACTTGAGTCAATTGATAAATTCTAGTATTTTGGTGCTTAAAAAGATTTATAATGCAATTGTTTCACATGAAAATAAATATTTCATTTTTATTCCTCTCATAACAGGGATAGTTTGGGCAATACACAACATCATTCAAGTGTGAATGCACACACGCAGACCAAACATTCGGACAGCACCAGCAGAACACTCACAGAACTTGCAGAAAAATCTTCAACACATGCAGATCATTCGGACAACCAACAGCAGACCATTCAGACCAACATGCAGAAAAACACATGCAGAAAAACAGATGCAGAAAAACACATGCAGAAAAATAGATGCAGAAAAACACATGCAGAAAAACACATGCAGAAAAAAAAGATGCAGAAAACGTGGACCTACAAACCAGCACATGCACATGCAGTGCAGAAAGCATTCGGACCACATGACAGCAAATATGCAGACCATTCATCACATGGACAGCACATGCAGAACAGAAAAATCACATGACAGCACATGCAGAACAGAAAAATCACATGATCAGCAGAAGAGTATTTGGACTCACACACGATGCAACACAGCACATGCAGAAAAACTCACACATGCAATGAACACGCTGAAGGAAAAGCACATGTACAGCAGCAGAAAAATCCTTCAAAGTAGTAGACAATCACGCTGGAAAAAAATCACATGTACAGCAGCCTTCGGTCAAACATGCAACACACATGGACAGCACTCATACAACATCACACAATGCAGAAAAGCCGAACAACAAGAAATCACATGGGCTGCCTTTACTTTTCAACTGGGAGTTTTCGATTTGGAAGAAAAGCAAGGGGGCAAGCAGCTGTTTTACTTGACTTTTATCTTTCATTTTTTTTCTTCTTGCTTTCGGTTTGACAGCAGCAGTAGCTGGAGTTTTTGGGGAGCAGTTTTTGTTTACTTTTTTTTCTTTTTCGTTTGGAAGCGGACGAGGAGTGCAGCAGCTTAGCTGATTATTTTTATTCTTCTTTCTTTCGGCTACAGTTCAGTTTTTTAGCTTGAAGTTTTCTTTTGCTTTTCGTTGAATTTTTGCAGAACAAGAGTTTAAGTTTTTAGTTTTTCTGTTCAGTTGTAGCTTGGAGCATCTTGATCTCTTTTCGTTTTCGGCGTCTGGAGTTTCTCGTTGGTACTTTTGCTGTCATTTACATTAGAGTGCCTTAAGTTTTCAATTTTTAATTTACTTTCTGTTAAGCAGTAGCTTAGTTGGAGTTTTTTTTTCTTCTTCCTTTCATTTCCTTTGGGCAGCGTTAAGTTTCATTTAATTTTCTTAAGTTCTATTCATTTAGTTAGTTTTGATTTGTTTTATTTCTTTGAACTTTGACCGTTTGAATTGCTGTTTTTTTTAGTATAGATCATCTATTTTGCATTTTAAAATTCATTCTATGTTAGTAATTTCTTTAATTTTTAATATGAGTTTATTTAGATTACTTTTTATTGTTAGAAAAATTATGCGTAGCTCATTTCTTAAGCTTGAGTTGCGGAATGGGATGTGATTTGTTTTGGATTTTAGATCGATGCAATATTTTGTTGATAATGTTGATTTCACTAAGTTACTAGTTGGATTTGAATTGAAAATAGATTGAAGCTCTTGCTCTTGTTTTGTTGTTGACGTAAGGCACATCAAAAGCTTGAAAATTATCAAGGCTTCTCTCGTTTGTTTGTTAATGTGGGTTCGGCTAGTAAAATAGAAAATCCCTTAGGAAAATATTGCAAAACTTGAGCTTAACCTTTTTATCTTCCGATTATCAATGCCTTGATTGGGTTGTTAATCGAGAAAATTATCTAGAATCCAAAATAAAGAGAGTCCCAAACCCAACCCAAGTGTTCGTTAATTTGTTTTTTTTTTTAGAAACTCTAATTTCAATTTCGATTCTCTTTTTGCATTGCATTTTAATTTTACTTTCATCACTCATACTTGATTCATTTGTTACTCACAAATCTCCTATACGCTTTGATAACCCTTTGTCCCTGTGGAATACAATCCTAGACTTATCCTTGATACAACTTGACACTTCTACACTTGGAAGCACATTCGAAACCGAGTCAAGTTTTTGGCACCGTTGCTGGGGACAACTGGTGTTTATTAGAGCATTCCTCTACTGCTGAGAGGACGTTTGTGGAGTTGTGAATCTCTTCACAGCCTGGGTGACATCTAATCTTTTTCCCTTCTCTCTGTTTATTCTTCATAGTCTTTGATTTTCTGCTCCTGTTTGTATGACTGGTTGGACTAGAGACCATACATCTCGACTGTTTAGGACATAATCATTGACATCTTTTAGCTCTGTATCATTTTCTGTTGAATCATCATCAGACACTGATAACATCATGGCTGAAAATGAGCATCATGATAGGGGAGTGGAGAATCCAAACAGGACACTTCGAGAATATCTTCAGCCAGTTAGAACTAGCACACCCTCATGCATAATTCAACATTTGAATGCAAACAATTTTAATTTCAAACCTGGAATTATTCCATTAATTCCACATTTTCATGGCATGGATTTTGAGAACCCTTATTTGCATATCAAAGAGTTTGAAGAGGTTTGTTCTACATTCATGGACCGGACTTGCACTAAGGAGGTTATAAGGCTTAAGTTGTTCCCATTTTCTTTAAAAGATAAAGCTAAAACATGGTTGAATTCATTGAGACCTAGAACCATAGGTACATGGCAAGAGATGCAAGTAGGATTTTTGAAAAAATTCTTCCCAATACATAGGACAAATGCTTTGAAAAGATAAATCATGAATTTTTCTCAAAAGGATTCTGAAACTTTTTATCAATGTTGGGAAAGGTTCAAAGATCTATTAGATTCATGTCCACACCATGGTTATGAACATTGGCGTGTGATTAGTTTTTTTTTATGAAAGTTTGACACCTAAAATGCGCCAATTTGTACAAACCATGTGTAATGGAGAATTTTTTGACAAAGAGCCTGAGGAGGCATTTGAATATTTTGATTATCTTGCTGAAAATGCCCAATCTTGGGACACAACTGATGTGCATGATAGGTCTAGGCAGGTTGAGTCTAGTCACGGAAAATATATTGTAAATGAAGATGATGATTTGCGTGCTAAATTAACCTTGCTGTCTAGAAAAGCGGAAGCCATGGAATTGAAGAAAGTAAATGAAGTGCATGTTATCCCTAAATTTTCTGAGAAGTGTGGCATATGTGAGGATCATGAGCATTCAACTAATGAATGTCCCACGATCCCTGCTTTCAAGGAAGTATTGTTGGACCAATCTAATGCTGTAAACATGATACATAAACCATATTCTGGTCTTTACTCTAATTCTTATAATCCAGGATGGAGGAGCCACCCAAATCTCAGTTGGAAGGGTGACCAACATGTAACTCCAGCAACCTTGGCCCCAGGGCCCTCTCAACTGGCAATTCAAGCACCTCCAATGCAAAAGAAGGGACTTGAAGATACGATTCAGCAGCTGAGTGTGACACTTCAACAGTTCATGCAAGGTCAAGCAACACTCAACAATCAGAATTCATTGGCAATTAATGACATACGGAGTTCCCTCACAAGGTTGACTACATCTTTAAGTACCCAAGAGAGGGGTAAATTTCCTGTATAGTCACAACCAAATCCACAAGGGCAGCCTCATCAAGTGCAAGCAATAATTGAGGATCCTAACTTAAAGTCGGTCAAAGCGGTGACTACTTTAAGAAGCGGTAAGGTGGTAGACATTCCAGCACATGAGCCATACAATTCTGGTAAGGTCTCTAACCCTTCTAATAAAGATGGAGAGCATGTTTCTGATGAGCATGAGAAAATTCATTGTCCTATACCTGCTCCTTTTCCTCAGCGATTAGTTCCGTTGCATAAAGATAAGCATCTTGCTGAAATTCTTGAGGTTTTTAGCCAAGTTCGGATTAACATCCCTTTGTTAGATGCTATTCAGCAAATTCCTGCCTATGCAAAATTTTTAAAGGATCTATGCACTGTGAAAAGAAAGTTGAATGTGCAAAAGAAAGCTTTCCTTACTGAGCAGGTTAGTGCTATCATTCAGAGTAATACACCACCTAAATACAAGGACCCTGGAGCACCTACAATTGCTTGTGTAATAGGAAATTCAAAAATTGGTCACGCTTTGTTGGATCTTGGTTCAAGTGTCAATTTATTGCCTTACACTGTGTATGAACAGCTTGGTTTAGGTGAACTGAAATCCACACCTATCATTCTGCAACTTGCTGATAGATCAATAAAAATGCCTAGGGGTATAGTTGAGGATATTTTGGTTCAAGTTGATAAATTTTACTATCCTGTGGATTTTGTGGTGCTTGATATGAACTTGTCAAATCCATCTACTTTCCAAGCTCCTGTAATTCTTGGTAGACCATTTCTTGCTACATCTAATGCATTAATTAATTGTAGAAGTGGAATTTTGAAATTGAGTTTTGGAAACATGACATTGGAGCTGAATATCTTTAATACTTGCAGGCAACCTCAGGATTTAGAAGAAGTTAAGGAAGTTAATTTGCTGGAAAATATCCTTGATGAGGACTTTCACTTGAATCTTCCTTCTACTGATTTACATTTGTGATTAGAAACTGTGCTAAGTGATGTAAATATACTTGATGATACTTCTAATGTTTCTTTCGCAGGAACCGGGCATGGGGTGCCTTGGCAACCAATGTTTGCAGAGTCGCCACCTTGGGCAGCACCTATAAAACCATCTTCAGATAACAGACACCATCTCATTGGAGCACTCAGGACACTCAAAAATTCAAATCTGAGGTTGAATAATTTTTTTTATGATGACCTTCACTTGTTTAAATATTGCTCTGACCAAATGTTTCGAAGATGTTTAGCTAACAAACACATCCAAAGTAAGATTTTTGATCCTGGTAAGTTAAGGTTTCGGTGGAGTGGGCCTTATTTGGTTAAAAAAAGTTTTCCCTCATGGTGCTATTGAGGTTGCACCTGAAGAACCTACTTTGCATTTGCTTGATCCTAATTGATGGTTCTTGATCTATCCATTTCTTTTCATTGTTTTCTTTTGTTCTTCAGTTTTTATTTTTATTTTTTTTTGGTTGCATTCCTTTCAAAGCTATCCAGGTACTTCCTTTTCCTCTTTCCTTCAGTTTTTCTTCAAATTTTCGGTTCTTCTGTTAGTTGTTTTGCCCCTTAACTAGTTGAAAGCAGTTGGGGGGTGGAAGAGAATTTAATTTTCTGTTTGCATGCCTTACACTTATGTTGGTCCACTTTGGGGGGAGTGTTAGTAATGAGTTGAAAGCAGATTAAATCTCTCATTCTTGAATTTTACATGCTGGAAAGTGATTCAAAAAAAAAAAAAAAAAAATTGGATCCGTCCGTGACCTGACAAGTGTAGCTGGAGATTTGAAAAAAATCGCCTGATGTTGTTGACAAACAAGATTGAAGGCTCCGAGTTTCTAAGAAATGTCACTTTCACCGAAAAAAAAAAATCACATTAGTCTTTGACTTGGATGATAGCTCGTCTGGTTCTTTATGCTATCTCTATAAAATCAGTCCTGAAGTTCATCCAATCCGCATCAAGTTTTCTTCTCATCTCTATAACTCATCTGCATTCTGTCAACATCCTCGTTTTAAGCCTTCTATTCCTTTGTCAATGGCTCATTCTTCTAACATTTCTCTAGATCCATCCATGAGGCATTCTGCATCTCAACCTCCTGTCCTTTCTGCAGCTACCATTGGTGCCATGTTGCAACAAGAGAATAATAGTATGGCTAATAAGTCAGACTCTGATGCTATCTACGACTTGGTGAGTCTTGGGACTCGCTACTCATCCTCTATTGTTGCTTTTTCCCAGCGGGTACAAGCCAAAAACCATGAGGTTGAAAGGCTTAAAGAACAAATTGTTGTACTTCAACGAATTGTTCAAGAGTCTCACACAAGGGAAGGAATCATTCGGCAGAAGAATAAACAGTTGAAATCTCTATTAGATTCTTAATTCGACTTGCCAGTTCCCATGGATAGGAATGACATGATATTGTATGAAGAGAATGAGCATCTCAAACAGGAGGCTAAGAACCTCAAGTTTATGTAAAAAAAAAAAAAAAAATTTCTTGCTTGTTTTGCATTTTGTTTATTTTGTTTTGAGTCCACTACTCTGGAGGATCCAGCTTGCTTTTTGCATTTTGCATTTCGTTTGTTTTGTTTTTCTTTCTTTTGCTTTTTGTGTTTTTAACTTTGACAGAAATCTACTCCTTGTGTACGCTCGAATATCTCAGGTGATTTTTTTTTTCCTCTCTATTTAGTCATTTTCGTCTCAATATATGTTCTACAGTGTTTATCTTGCTCCAATTCATGTCTGTATAACATACATCATCGAATATTCAATTGCTGAACATTGAGGACAATGTCACATTTAGTTGGGGGGAGGGTTTTCTGTTAAAAATGTGTTAAAATTTTGTTAAAAATGTGTTAAAAAAAAAAAAGATTTGTTGAGGTCATGGAACATGTGGAATGTAGTGCAAATATGAGTATATGTCAAAAGAGGGACTTATCCATTTTATTTAGTTGTTAAACCAAGGGAAAGATGTTAAAAGTTTTGCTAAAACACACACAACACATACCCGAAAGGCCTAGAAAGACTACATCGAGTCATTGTTGGTTGATTTACACTTCAATTGTTTGAGACTCTAATGAACCATATCCTAATGGCTTAGGAAGAGATCTGAAATGAATTAAATGAAAAAAAGGGACAAGCCAGGGATCAAAAAAATAAAAAAATTAAAAAATAAAATAAAAAATAAAAAAAAAATCCTTTAGGTAGACTAGTGGTAAGGGCTGACTTGTGAAAGTGTGGATAGGCGCACATTCATAGGTCCGATTCCCCCACTAGGAAATCTAAAAACATAAAAAAGCAAAAATTACATTTGTGTAGTGGAAAAGGCTGCCTATTACCGGAGTCCTTACAAAAAAAAGTAGGCGCCTTTCAAAGTGTAATAGCGTGAAAGCCACCACTACAATGGTTTTGAATTAGAGTAAGACCATGTGGTTTTCTCAATTGGTTGTTGTGATTAAAACTGTTAATGTCTCTTGGTAGTCGATCTTGGAATTCTAACCCCATTTCCATGCACTTGAAAGAAAGCAAGCTTTGTTACATATAATTCCCTTGGTTGATTAACTAAATTGTGTATAAATCTCTCAGTTGATACAAAATTCAGATTAATCTATCTCCAGTGTTCTTAAACTCAACAAGTCTATTTCATAGCATGTGATTTTTGGATTTTCTGAAATTGTAGTTGGTAATCTCACCTTTGCATGAATTCATTCGCTTTGTTTGCTAGAGTTTAGCAAAAAGCTAGTTGGGGGGTGTGATGAAGCGCTAAAATTGCATGATTAAGTTACTTAAGCGAACAAATTGTTTAATAAAAAATGATTTAAGTACTTAATTATGCAATAGATCACATTACTTGAGTCAATTGATAAATTCTAGTATTTTGGTGCTTAAAAAGATTTATAATGCAATTGTTTCACATGAAAATAAATATTTCATTTTTATTCCTCTCATAACAGGGATAGTTTGGGCAATACACAACATCATTCAAGTGTGAATGCACACACGCAGACCAAACATTCGGACAGCACCAGCAGAACACTCACAGAACTTGCAGAAAAATCTTCAACACATGCAGATCATTCGGACAACCAACAGCAGACCATTCAGACCAACATGCAGAAAAACAGATGCAGAAAAACACATGCAGAAAAACAGATGCAAAAAAACAGATGTGAAAAACACATGCAGAAAACGTGGACCTACAAACCAGCACATGCACATGCAGTGTAGAAAGCATCGGACCACATGACAGCAAATATGCAAACCATTCATCACATGGACAGCACATGCAGAACAGAAAAATCACATGACAGCACATGCAGAACAGAAAAATCACATGATCAGCAGAAGAGTATTTGGACTCACACACGATGCAACACAGCACATGCAGAAAAACTCACACATGCAATGAACACGCTGAAGGAAAAGCACATGTACAGCAGCAGAAAAATCCTTCAAAGCAGTAGACAATCACGCTGGAAAAAAATCACATGTACAGCAGCCTTCGATCAAACATGCAACACACATGGACAACACTCATACAACATCACACAATGCAGAAAAGCCGGACAGCAAGAAATCACATGGGCTGCCTTTACTTTTCAATTGGGAGTTTTCGGTTTGGAAGAAAAGCAAGGGGGCAAGCAGCTGTTTTTCTTGACTTTAATCTTTCATTTTTTTTCTTCTTGCTTTCGGTTTGACAGCAGCAGGAGCTGGAGTTTTTGGGGAGCAGTTTTTGTTTACTTTTTTTTCTTTTTCGTTTGGAAGCGGACGAGGAGTGCAGCAGCTTAGCTGATTATTTTTATTCTTCTTTCTTTCGGCTACAGTTCAGTTTTTTAGCTTGAAGTTTTCTTTTGCTTTTCGTTGAGTTTTTGCAGAACAAGAGTTTAAGTTTTTAGTTTTTCTGTTCGGTTGTAGCTTGGAGCATCTTGATCTCTTTTCGTTTTCGGCGTCTGGAGTTTCTCGTTGGTACTTTCATTTACATTAGAGTGCCTTAAGTTTTCAATTTTTAATTTACTTTCCGTTAAGCAGTAGCTTAGTTGGAGTTTTTTTTTCTTCTTCCTTTCATTTCCTTTGGGCAGCGTTAAGTTTCATTTAATTTTCTTAAGTTCTATTCATTTAGTTAGTTTTGATTTGTTTTATTTCTTTGAACTTTGACCGTTTGAATTGCTGTTTTTTTTAGTATAGATCATCTATTTTGCATTTTAAAATTCATTCTATGTTAGTAATTTCTTTAATTTTTAATATGAGTTTATTTAGATTACTTTTTATTGTTAGAAAAATTATGCGTAGCTCATTTCTTAAGCTTGGGTTGCGGAATGGGATGTGATTTGTTTTGGATTTTAGATCGATGCAATATTTTGTTGATAATGTTGATTTCACTAAGTTTTTAGTTGGATTTGAATTGAAAATAGATTGAAGCTCTTGCTCTTGTTTTGTTGTTGACGTAAGGCACATCAAAAGCTTGAAAATTATCAAGGCTTCTCTCGTTTGTTTGTTAATGTGTGTTCGGCTAGTAAAATAGAAAATCCCTTAGGAAAATATTGCAAAACTTGAGCTTAACCTTTTTATCTTCCGATTATCAATGCCTTGATTGGGTTGTTAATTGAGAAAATTATATAGAATCCAAAATAAAGAGAGTCCCAAACCCAAGCCAAGTGTTTGTTAATTTGTTTTCTTTTTTAGAAACTCTAATTTCAATTTCGATTCTCTTTTTGCATTGTATTTTAATTTTATTTTCATCACTCATACTTGATTCATTTGTTACTCACAAATCTCCTATACGCTTTGATAACCCTTTGTCCCTGTGGAATACGATCCTAGACTTATCCTTGATACAACTTGACACTTCTACACTTGGAAGCACATTCGAAACCGAGTCACTAACTTCCAAGCAATTCATTCCCTCATATCCCACCAAACATTTCCAAAAGAGAGTGAAATCTAGTCTTGCTCAACTTTCCTCCATCTTGTGCAAATGTTGTCCTACCCAAGTTATTTCCTATATTGATGTATTGTCTCTATCAATAAGAAACATGTTTTCCTTTAGTTTGATTTTTGTTCTATCTTACGGTTGTGTGTCCTTGGGCTAGTGTAATTTTATTACACTACTTGAGAATTGGAAGTTCCATCTATTGGATATCATATTTCTCTACATGGTATTAGAGCTATAAGGTTGGTGGTGACTCATCCTTGGAGAAGAAGATCAATTATGTGATACCCCATATTTTCCTGTATTTTAACTAAATAATTAATTAATTTATTATTCATATTGGTTCTCTCTTTTTTTTTTTTTCACTTAATGTGATTTTTGTTGTACGACTTTATAATTGCTAAGTTATGAAATTTATTTTATTGGATTTTTTCTTGATATTAATTCTTGTCTATTATATATTGCTCCTAATTTTGAATTATTTTTATTGTTCGGTTTTACTATTTTATTTTATTTAGTTGCTATATTTCCTTTTTGAGTTAATCAATTGTTTTAAAACTTTCTATTAGATAAGTTTTAAGACCCCAAGATGAAAGGCTAGAATTTAATTTCCCATCCTTTTTTCTTTTTCTTATTCTTTTTCTCTTTCTTTCTTTTGCCCTCCCAGACCGCGCGACACCCCTCTCCCATTTTTCTCATCCGCTCCATGTAGCTCAGCCATCCTCACCACCATGCAACACCAACCATCACCGCCCACCTCACCATCACCCCCTCATACCGGTGACCCACCTCCACTAAACTCAGCCCCCTATCTTGCCACTCTCCCACATGTCCAATGTAGCCATGGTCTTTCCTCACTCCAGCACCGTAGTGGCAACACCCCACGCTGCCAGCCACTCACCCCAACACCGGTGACCCTCTAGCCACCTAACCTAACCACCCTTAGCCCCGATCTGTACCTAACAAGCCACTCTCTCTCTCTCTCTCTCTCTCTCTCTCTCTCTCTCTCTCTCTCTCTCTCTGATTTCACTTCTTTGGCCCCAAACCACTGCCTATGCTGCCACCCACGGCCATCAGCCACCATCATCAACTCACTCCATCGAACTCCATAAGCCTCTCCATGCCCAACCCAAGCCTCCCTTAGCTCTTCTCCCAATTTTTCAGTTTGAGACCCACGTTCACCCCTTAAAATGTTGCACCGCTACTGCTCAGCGACCTTTAGCATCACCTTTGATCTTCCAAATTTTTATTCCATTCTTGTAAGTAATTTTTCAAAAAATTTATTAAGATTTAAATTTATTTTTACACTAATTTATTTATTTATTTTTTTTGTAGTCTGATTGGTTGTGATGAGCCTTGGGTCCAAGAAGTGTTAGTTTTATGGATTGTGGTTGTTATCGGATGTGGGCCTTGGGCCAGATTGGGGGATGAGTTTATATGTGGAGTTGGACTGTGATTGGTGTATGATTTTTGAGTGCGTGTGTATCACGAACGTAAGCTGAGATGGGGCATTATCTCAATGGAGCTCTTTTGGTCACTCGAGGGTGTATAAAATTAATTGATGTCCCCTGCATTGTCACTGAGTGTCAATGGGATCAGATGTGATGGTAAAACTCTCGTGCCAACTTCGTGACCCCTCTACTGGTAGGTGCTAGATGATGCCTAGTCATGGTAGGCGCCGGGTGTGGAGCTTAGCATGGTGTGACAAAGTCTAAGTACTATTATTACCCATGGTGTGATGAAAGGAGTTAGAGTGTGCGGATGATCCCTAGTGGAGACCATGTGATGGGCCCCAAGGCAGACCAAGTTTTAAGGATCAATTACAAGATTAAGAGCCACGAAGATCAGGGGGCAATGCAAGAATTGGTGCAATCCAATTGGGATGAAGCTAGCAAGAGCCCAACACTCATGATGGGCTAGAAAGAAGGAGAACCAGTTTTGATCCACTTGATCTAAGCTATGGAAGACACGAATTGGGCCTATTGTTATTGACGACCATGGACTTATTTATTTTATTAAAAGGGCTTATTTTATTAATCATTTGAATTAATGTAGAATAAATGGGCTTAGAGGATGTCCACTCCACACATCTTATTTCTAATGAACTAGGGTTTTTGGGAAGTTCTTGTATTTTGGGAAGGTCTTGTATTTCATATAATCTAGGTTCTTGAAACAGGTTTTCAACGGGTCTAGATTCTCCATCTATAGGCTTGATTTTGGCTTTCTTAGGTTGGTTTTCCAATATTGTTGTTGGGTCTCAAAGCGAGTTGATTGAGGCTCACATCACCATGGTGCATGCGTAATAAATGGATATATATGGGCCATTTTCTAGGAAAATGGTTAATTTATGATAGGGTCATTTTCTGAAAAAATGGTGGTTGGTATTTTTAATGAACTTGTTTTGGGCTAAATAGGATCGTTATCGTGCATCGGAAAAATGGTCATTTTTGGGAAAAATGATGGTTTTGGTCTCATGCATGTTTTATCATGTGCATGCATGCATGTTAGTTGTGTTAATGTATTTTTATCTCTTGAATTGTTTGGTGG
This sequence comes from Carya illinoinensis, assembly GCF_018687715.1. NCBI lineage: Eukaryota > Viridiplantae > Streptophyta > Magnoliopsida > Fagales > Juglandaceae > Carya > Carya illinoinensis. The sequence goes on from NC_056765.1 coordinate 15,895,504, forward strand.
ATTACTTACTGAGATTCATAACCTCACTGTGGTATTCCTACTCTACGATTCTGTTTTATAGAATCATAGATTTTGATGCAAAGGATGACATAGAGCCTGAGGGATCAGCTCCACCGACGGAGTGACATGTGGTTACTTTTTGTGTCTTGGGATCTGATTTGCCCCTTTTGGTTTTGTATCTTGGTTTTACTTTATTTTCCTGGATAACTATATAACCGCTTTGAGGATCTTTTACTTCGTGGTTCTATTTTAAACTTTTGGTGCCTAGTTGGCCCTTTTTTTATCCACTACAATTATTATTGTACACTTTTTAACATGTATACACACTTATTACTTGCGTTTGGGGGTGTGTGACCCGTGTTGTCATCATCCCAGTGTCATGATTCTAGCATTTTTCATATGTGGGAGTAAGGGCGCCACAAATTAAGGGTGCTAAAATGGATTCTAGGGGACGATTCAATAATTTTGGGATTGAGTTGCTCAATCAATCCAATTACAAGATATGGAAGTTGTGCGTGGAGTCTTATCTTGTTGAAGAAGATCACTTATAAGAGGTTGTTGGTGGAAGTGTAATGAATCCTCCAGAAATTACACTGGAGAACACTGATGCATTGGAGAAATGGAGGATAGAAAATGCAAAAGCAAAGTTTATTATAAAGAGATCTTTATCCCATGGGCTATTCGAGCACATTATTGATCGTAAATCCACTGATAAAATTTAGACTAACCTTGATGGGTTGTTCAATAAGACTAACATGGCTCAATTGCAACTTTTGGAGAATGAGTTGGCAAATACAACTCAAGGAGATCTTTCTATTTCTCAAATTTTCTTAAAGATTAAAAATCCTTGTTCAGAAATTTCTACTCCTGATCCCGAAAAGCCTATGTTTAAGGCACGAATGAAGTGTCATACGTGGATAAACAGGAAGTATATTCCCTATGTCAACTCTGTTCAAGGATGGGCTTGTCAACCCACTTTGGTAGAGTTTGAAAGATGCCCCGAAAAATAGCTGATGCTCCATTTCAGCAGGTGAAGGAGATGCTCTCTTTTCTAGTAAGAAGAAAAATTTCAACAAGGAAAGAGAAAATGGTAAAAATGAAAATTCTAAAAGCATGGAGATGGTGAAGAATTATTCGAGAAGTGAGATGGGAAAAAAAAGAAGAAAAGGTGTCATATGTTACCGATGTGGTAAACTTGGACATAAAGAAATACTGTCATATGAAGCTCAAAGGTGCAAATGTAGCCGAAAAAGAAAGTGAAACTAGAATGAAGAAGATTGGGGAAAGTGCTTTATGGAAAATACCACTACGATTGATGCATTGGTGTCAATTAATTTTGAGAATGATTGGTTTATTATTCGGGGTGTGGGCATCATATTACCAACGACAATTCTAAGTTTGCTAGCTTTCACGATTACAATGGGAATGATGCAATCATCATAGTGGACAACTCCATTCATCCTGTTAAGAAGGAAGGGGTTGTGAATATTGATGGTGATGGAGATAAATGAATTACACTTGAAAGTATTTTTCAAGTACCCAGTATGAAAAAGAATCTCTTCTCGATAGTCAATGTTGTTGATGTTGGTAACTATGTCTTGTTTGGACTAAAAGACGTCAAGTTTCTTCAAAATTTTAGAAGCTTTGAGGCAGATGATGTCTGCACATGTAAAAGTGTTAAAGATTTATTTGTTCTATCCTCCATTGTCTCTATGTTGATAAAATGAGTACAAATGATAGTGCATCAATTTGTCATGCAAGATTGAGATATCTTAGCATGGATAAATTGAAAACTATAGTTTTAAAGAATTTGGTGAATGGGTTGCCCATGTTGACTACCTTTGGTAGTGCTGAAGTATGGGAAGGATGTCAATATGGTAAGGCACATCGTCTTCCATTTGATAAGTCTCTTTCATGGTGTAAATCATCTTTGGAGCTTATTCATGGTGATTTGATGGGACCTTGTTCTACACCATCTTTGTACTCAATAAGAAGATTAAAAGATTTCGGATTGACAATGGGGGGAGTATTCATTTCTACTCGTTTTCACACTATTTGTTGAGAGCATGGCATTCAAAGGGAATTTTTATGCTCCTATACGCCACAACAAAAAAGTGTGGTGGAAAGGAAAATTCGACACTTGGTGGAAACTTGCAAGACTTAGCTTCATGCAAAAAATTTACCTAAAGCCTTATGAGCGGAAGGTATGGCGTGTGTTGCTTATGTGATCAATCGGGTTCCCCTTAGCCTAATTAACATTAAATCACCATATGAGTTTGGGGATGCTTGGAGAATGAGATAAAATGATAATTTTGTTAATAGTAGTAAGATGACTTGTAAATAGTAGTGAGACAGTTTGAGTTGAGTATTTTTTTGGGTTTTGAGAAATGAGAGAGAAAAAGTTGAATAAAAAATATAATAAAGTTAAAATATTGTTATAATATAGTTTTTAATATTATTTTTATTTGGGGATTTGAAAAAGTTGAATTATTTTTTATTTTTTCTTTAAAAGTTTAGGAAAATTGTAATGATTAATTTAAAAGAATTGTAAAAATTAGTTTAAAAGTATTTGAATTTGAGTGATGTTTAGGAATGAGATAGGATGAGATGAGAGTTTTGGAATGGGAACTTTTTTCAAACAAGCCCTTAATGTTTGGAGAAAAGCAAATCAAGGTGTTTGGTTCTGCTTGCTATGATTATGTATCGAATATGTAAAGAGTAAAATTGGATGCCAAGGCTAAGAAATGCATCCTCATTGGTTATGATGAAAAAAAAAAGTATGGAAGTGCATGGATCCTGAGACCCACACATTTGTACATTCTCGAGGTGTTGTATTCAATGAAGTCTCCTCATACTACAAGATGGAAGTTAATGCTATTGGAACCATTGGTGGCAACACTCATGATCACACTCAACCACAGGCAGAAATCAGCTTATCTTTGTTGCTGAGTGCTTCCACACAAGTAGATAGCATTTCTTCTTCACCTATTGGTTTTTAATAGGGGGAGTAATATTAGTTCTCATGAAGTGGAGAGGATAGTAAGTACTTGATGAGGAAATGGTGAGTGTACCATCTCTTAGAAGATTAAAGGAAAAAATTGTACTGCCAGCACAATATAGGGATGAAAATTTTGTAGGTATGCACTCTTGCTTCCCAGCAAATCCCATTGAAGATTGTGAACCTTCTTGTTTTCATGAAGCTAAAGGTGTTAAAGAATGGCATGATGCTATGAACAAGGAGATGAATGCTCTCTTGAAGAATCAAACATGGGATCTTACTCCAAATTAAAGCCTAAGGAGGTGAAGCCTGTTACGTGTAAATCGGTTTATAAAATCAAATGTAAGGCAGATGGGAATGTGAATAGATACAAGGCAAGATTGGTTGCTCATGGTTTCTCTCAAAAGTATGGAGAGGATTATGATGAGACATTTAGTCCCATTGCAAAGATGACTTTGGTTCAAATTGTTACTTTCTGGGCCGCTCATCATGGTTGGAAGTTATGGCAACTTGATTAAAAATGATTTTCTATATGTAAGAATTGATATCGATATGGAGTAGCCAGATGGTTATATTTCTCATACACATCTAAAGTATGTGTGCAAGTTTAAGAAGGTCTTATATGGCCTAAAACATGATCCTAGATCATGATATGGTAAGATTGTTGAATACTTGCAATTTTGTTGCTATTATGCTTTTAACTCAAATTCTAATTTATTTGTTAAAAAATGAGGCAAGGTACGTGTTATTGTTATCTTATATGTTGATGATTTGATTGCCACTCGTAATAATGATGAAGAAATTGCAAGGCTTCGGATTGATCTATTCAGTTTGAGATGAAAGACTTGGTAGAGCTTAGGTTTTTTCTTGGCCTAGAAGTAAGCTCCTTGAAGGGTGGAATATTTTTATTACAACAAGGTTATGAGGAGAAGCTCGTGAAAAAGTTTGGGTTAAACCAAAGTAAGCAGTGTTCCACCCCTCTTGATGTTAACAATAAGTTATGATGTCAACAATAAGTTAAGCCAAGAAGAATGGAGACTTCTTCTTGATTCTTGTCCGTATCGGGCTCTTGTAGGAAGTCTAACAAGACGTTACATGCAAGAACTAAGCAAGCCATATTTGGAGGTGACTAAGCGTACCATGAAGTATATATATTCTATGCTTGACATGTCACATGGGTTTATTCTTCAACAAAGGGTTTGTATTTGAGCTGCATGGTTTGCTGATGTTGATTTGGGAGGGGGCTTGGATGATTGAAAGTACACATCCGGTCATGTTTCTTTGTGTGGTTCAGCATGTATCTCTTGGTGTAGCAAGAAGAAATATTCAATATCTCTCTTAACCACCGAAGCAGAGTACAATGATGCCTCTCTTGTTGTACAAGAATGTGTTTGGCTATATCGGCTAATCGAGGATATTCATTTATCAACTTACAAATCTACAATTATCTATGTTGACAACCAAAGTGCTCTAAAGCTTGCACAAATCCTGTTTGTCATGAAGGGCCAAACATATTGAGATTGAGTGTCACTTCATTCGTGAAAAGGTGCTTATGGGCTCACTTGAGGTTTTGGAGGTGAGAAGCAATGACAACATTGCCGACATTTTTACCATGTCACTTTCCAAAGGTCCATTTGAATTCCTTAGAGAGAAGCTTGGTATCATTTCTAAAAAATCTTTCTAAAAAATCATTTAAGGGGGAGTGCTAAATGTTAAAGTAATTTTCTAGAATATACATTTATTTTTATTTGAGAAATGTAGTGAGGTATTTATGTAATTTTGAGTGTTGGACACACTTGCAGATGTATAATGAAACATGTTACTCTTTCCTTCCTAGCCATTACATTTTCACCATTTCCTATGTTGATCATATACACTTCATTCACATACTTGATATCATTCCATGAACTTAGATCTCTCCCTTCTTCTAATTATACAACCTTTCACATTTTTAGGCAATCTTAATCATTTCTCTTGTACAATATTCGTACCCCCTTCTAGGACTCATGAAAAGTCATGCTTATCTTGTTGGATAAGTGTGAGAATGCTCTAGAACCATCTCCCAACCTCTATATATATCCAAGGCCAACTTCCAAGCAATTCATTCCCTCATATCCCAACAAATGTTCCCAAAGGAGAGAGTGATATCTAGTCATGCTCAACTTCCCTCTATCTTGTGCAAGTGTTGTCTTAACCAAGTTATTTTCTTTATTGATGTCTTCTTATATCTATCATACTTGTCATAACCAAGGTAGAGGAACAACCAGTATTTTCTCTTATAATTATTTTATATCCTATTTTACAATTAACGAATGTGATGGTGCTTCCTCATTAAAAATAATATTTATTTATTTATTTATTTATTTGAGTTTCAAATAAAAACATAATCGCCCCCCTATTTGGAAAAGAAAATCATAAAAAAAAAAAACTTGTAAAGATGAAATATTGTAGGTGCATGTATCGATCATTGTAAAGGAGTAAAATTCTATGCATAAATGATCACAAAAGAAAAATTGAAGATGTTGGCCAAATTACAAGCCAAAATTATGGAAAAGTAAGCTAAGGTAAAACTAGCATATGTAATCTGTTATCTTGATTATCTTGATTGATTTAGCATTATTCTTCGTTTATAACGTCCTTATGATTGTATAAGTTATAAAAGATTATAATATGATTAACTGTCGAAACTATTTATATTCATATTATAATTTTTTTTCCTGATGGATTGCTCTGTATATAATTTTCTATTCATATTACCTTCACTATAACGAAAGTACAAGTCAGGGACTTATACTTTAAATTCATTTATTTATATACGATTTTGAATAGCTGAAATTGTGTTTTATATATATTTATAGCAGAAAATACACAAAGCCCTCTCAAACAACCACCCAATTTACAATCGCACCCTTCAAAGTATCAATTGTGAGAATCATTCCCTTAAATTGCATGCCAAAAAATTGCATGCAATGCACCTGATCTTTCTCTTAAAAAGACAAAATTACCACAAAAAGATTTTAAAAATTACAGAATAACCCTATCAAATAAAAATAATAATATTTTTTCAAATAAATATTTTTTAAGATAATTATAACTATTTTAAAAAGTAAAGATAGAATTTTTTATGAAAAATATTTTTAAAATACTAATTGCTTATACGTTTCTCAAGTCTTGAATTTTTTAATATATATTTTTTTTAAATCTTTGAATTTTTCAAAATTTATTTTTAAATTTCTAATGTTTTAACAAGGGTATCTGCCCATTTTTTTATGGAGGGGGGAGATTGCTAATTTTTATTAATTTGAGGGAAAATTTGTTATAAGAAACTGATAATTTTAAGGGTGATTGGAAATTAATGTTGTGATAGTTTGAGGGCTTTTATTTATTTATCTCAGTTAATGTTTAACAAACACATAATACAATTTTGCAATGAAATCGCCCATATTAATTCAATTAACAGTTGGTCTTTGCCACCACGAATGCAAGGGATGGGGGTCCATCATTATGAATATCCCCGGTGTCGTGGTCCGTGTCACGGGGGGCGGGGGGGACGCCATTGCTTTTTATTTATATTTCTCTTATTAGTCATAATTTAGATTTCAATGCCATTATAAACAATTAGATTAAGAGTAATGATATTTCTCCAACAATTATGTTACATCTTAGTTTACAAGCAACCAATATGTTCACTGTGCCACCGGCCGCATAAAAAATAATAAAATTTTCTTTATTTGAACTCCAAATTTTGCCCCAACTTCTGTATTTAAAATATAAATATTTCTTAAAACAGTTGTAAAAATGATGGTGGTCTATCATATTACTCTTGGACTAAGGAAAGGTTTGCTAGGAATAAATTAAATTATGATGTGACTTCAAATTAGGAGTAAGATTCCATACTATATCAAGATTTATATGCTAAATAATAGATAGATCACAAGAGAAAATTATTTAAAGTTGGCCAAATTAAAAGCCCTCACTCAGGGAAAGCAAAGTAAGGCAAAAACATACCTGATCCGTTATCTTCTACTTAATTGTCTTTGTCCTTAGCATCCGATGGAGTGTGATGATTGTGATCTATACCATTTAGCAAAAAAAAAAAAAAAAAAAAAAGGCTAAGAAATCTAGGTAACAATTGGGTTGAACTAAATTCTATAATAAAAGAGAAATAATAGACATAAAACGAGTCCTCATGTGTATAGTCTCTAAGAAGGATATTCACACATGAGCATCAATAAAATGACTAACTTTGTGTGCCTTTTTCTTTAACTCTCGTCTAAACTTTAGAATTCATACGACAAATTTTAATTAGAAATCTTCATCGATTCAGTTTTTTTTTTTTTAATTTATTTGTTATTTATTTTTTAAGGTATAAAATCTGAGATCATCATAGTATTAGAATTTTATGGATGCTTGTATATATATTAGTATTACTTTAATTCGCTCATGTGTACCCATATTATACTTTCCAAAATCATCGACTATCTTTACATTGTGATCTATCCCATGCTGATCAACTAATAATATTGGATATTACCTGTTACAACTTTATTAAGTAGCTTAACCAAGTTAAGATTAGTGTGACTGTGATGACCCGTTTTTACGTATATTTTTACTGAAGGTGCTTTTTAATTTATTTAATATAATAGTTCTTTTATTTTAAATTATTGTATTTTAAATTGGTTTTAATTTATTTGATGTTGTGTTTAATTTATTTAGTTGTTTTACGGTTTTTAAAATCGTTTTCGGCGGATCAGTTTTGGTTTTCAGAGTGAGGACTGGACCTCATTTTTTTTTCCTCATTTTTTCTTTTTCTTTTCTCTTTTTCCTTTTTCTTTTTCCTTTTTCCTTCTTTTTCTTTCTTTTTCTTTCTTTTCTTCTTCTTTCTTCTCCTTTCTCTCCTGCATAAGCCGAACAGCCTCTTTTTCTCCTTCCCGTTGCTGCCAATTTGACCGCCCAGTTCTCCGCCGTCCGGCCACCGTTTAGTGCACCACCACCACCATTCTCTTCCCCTTCCACCAGAGATCAACCCCACCAATTTTCAGAGCCATCGGACCAGTCGTTAGCAACCACAAGCCGCTGGAAGTCACTGCACCTGCTCTATTTTTGCCCCTGTCACCGGTTGCTTCCACAGTCCAGAACCGTCGCTCGCCGGCGGCGTGGCCTACACCACCCACTCAGTTTTCTTCCTCTCTCATAGGTGAACATCCCCACTAAGTTTCACCTCCATCCGAGCCACCGTAAGCCACCACGAGCTCCTCCAAGCCATACGATTTTTGACCGTTTTCGGCGCCGTCGCACCACCTCCGGCCACCATCTCTTCACAACTTCTTCCCCCACCTCTAACCGACCTAATCCACCCATTTCCAGCCTTCTTCCGCCGTTTCCGCCGCCACCCACTGCCAAACTTCACTTCCATTAGCTTCATAAAGGTTTGTCCCCGTTCAAAAGTGGGTATTTTACAACCCACGGCCATAGTGAATTTTCACTATTACGTTGCTTTCCTTCCGCTGTTTGCAACGCCGCGTGTTTTCTAAAAATACCAAATAGCGCTGTAAGTATTTTCCAAACCCTACTTTTAGATTTAAATATATTTTGCTCATTCAATAATTAATTGTTGTTGGTTGGCTGATTCCGGACTGAGTCCGAGGAGTTCGGGGGTCGAATGGATTGAGGACGGAGTGCTTGGTTTTACTTGTTTGTGTTTGGTTGATTATTTGAGCCATGAGGCGTGAGTTGCATTTCGTGTTTAAGTGCATATTGTTTTAATCGAGAAAATCCCGTTTTATTGGCATAAATGATTTTGGATGTGTGTGTCTCACGAGCCCAAGCCGGGATGGGTTAATATCTCGGTGGAGCTCCTCTGGTCACTCGGGAGTGGATAATACTGAGTGACATCCCCTGGGTTGTCGTAGGGCGACGACCGGATCGCACGATACGGTAACGCTGTCGTGACGACTCCGTGGTCCCTAGAGTGGCGGAGACTAGAGGATGGCCTGGCCAGGTACGCGCAGGGCCCGAGTCTGGCCATCGCTCGTTTAGGTGTCACATGCGTAGTCGTTACCTGCGGTGTGGCACAGAGCCAGAGTGTGTGGGTGATCCCTAGGGGAGATCATGGTGCATGCATAATTGGATTGATTGGCTTGATTCAGAGGCACGCGTAGGGATGGTGGTGAGCAGGGATGGTGGTAGAGTCTCTCACCTGCGATTCCCGCCTACAGTGCTCTGATGGTTTGGTTAATGAGCCATTATCTGGGATGATGGCGAGGTTCGGTTTTGAGGCTTTGTGATTCATTTTCTGGGAAAATGGTGGTTTGGGCCATTATCTGGGATAATGGCGAGGCTTTATTTTTAAGCGATATGTTGTTGTGGGTCAAATGGGTTTTTGGCTTGCGTAGAAAAATATGGTTTTGCGGGACATGTGCATTGGCTTTTCTTGCATACATTTTGTTTGAGTTATATATGTTTTTATCTAGTGGTGTTTGGATTTTACTTACCTGCGGCACCATTTTTGGTACCGTAGTTTTTGGTGCAGAGTTCGAGGAGGAGGAGGAGACTGAGCCCGAGGACGCGGTTCCGCCGAAGTTCTGAGTTGAAGTTATGTTTTATATTTGGCTTTGAATAATATTTGTAGTTGTAATATTTTAGTATGTATGTTTTGAACAGTTTTGTATTAAATTAAGAAAAATTCCGGTACTTAGTTATTGACTTGCTTTCACTGCGTATTTCTCGTGCATATTCGTCGTTTATACACATACTTGGCACACATCGATAGGATGATGACCCGTGATGTCATCATCCGGACGTATCAATTTCTCCATGTTCGTGCGTGGGGATTTGGGGGCGTCACAGTGACCACAAATATGAGTAAATTTTTGTTTTTAGTTTGAAATCAAAATCATAGCATTTCATTCATGAAATAGGATCCATACAAAGCTTATCCTTTAATACCTCAGTACGAATACAATCAGGCCCTTCCTCTAATCAAATCTTCTTTGCTTCAACATTAAGTGCATGCTTTGCCAATTTGTGAGCAACCATGTTAGCTTTTGTATATACAAATTGGACTTTCCATGATGTCTTGCAATAAAGAATCCTTCTAATATCTTCAAGAATCAGTCCCTTCCAAGCCCAACTCTCATCTGTAGCAAAAATAGCTTTAACTACAATCTATGCATCTCTTTCAAAAATTAAATTTTTGAAACACAACTCAGCACAAACCTCCATAGCTCTTATAAGTGCCATAGCCTCTACTATGACAACCTCTACAACAAGCTCCACCCTTGCATAAAGACACATTTGGATTTCCACTTCACAATCCCTGGCTATAACTCCAATCCCAATTCCAATATTTTTTGTGCCCATAGCTGCATCCCAGTTCACCTTGATCACATGATCCTCAAGTCTATACCAACTTCTAATATTTCTGTCAGCTCCTTGAACCCTTTGGTCTCCTAAAATATTCACTTGTGCACTCTTAAAATCTTATAATCCTTGTTGAGTAGCAGAGAATAGTTGATGAGGTGCTTCAAATTGATTCTTAAAAAGAAAAACATTCATTTTATACCAGGTTCTCTTCATAACAGCAACCACCACTTCCAATGTTCATCTGGTAAACTAACTAGCACTTTCTTCCAAAGCTCTAGAAAGACATTAAAATGTCCTTACCACTTATGCACTGGACTTTCATTTCCAGATCACAGATCAGTAGCTGCTGGACAAGTCCATAGCACATGACAAATTGTCTCTTCCTCCAACTAACATATAGGGCATAGCTGTGATGTGATAATCTGTTTCTTCATTAAATTCCATCCTGTAGGAAGATTCTCATGACAGGTTGTCCATATGAACATTTTAGTACTACTCGGAACATTTAAAATCCACACTTTCTTCCAACAATTTCCTTCATCTAAAGGAGATGAGGTTTCACCTCTACACGATCTCTTTGTTGAGTGAGCTAAGTGATATGCACTTTTTATTGAAAAAAATTCCATTTTTAGTAAAGCCCCAAACCAACTTACCCTCCAACCCCATTCTACTTATAGGAATACTAAGTATGGCTTTTGCTTCCCTTTGTGTGAACACCTCTTCAATGATAGATTTCCTCCAACAACTCATGTCTTCATGAATTAACTCTTCCACTATTGCCTCATTGTGAACCTCTTTACAGGTTAATGGATTTTATAGGCAGATGGAACTAGTAACCATCTATCTTTCCACATCTTGATCTCCTTACCATCACCAAGCCTCCAAAGTAGCCCTTTCTTCAGCAAGTCCATAGCAAACAAGATACTTCTCCACATGTGAGATGCTCCAAATCCCATCTTAGAGTTCAAAATCTCAAAAGATCTATAATATTTCTCTTTCATAACTTGAGCAGCTATCATAGCTTTATTAAAGCATTTAAACCCAAGCCCCCATTTTGCTTAGCAGCTCCCATTTTGTACCAATGTCTCCAATGAATCCTAGCTTCATTTTGCTTATAAGCCCATCAAAATTTACCCATCATTGCAGATATCTCCTTTCACAGTTTTCTTGGAAGCAAAAACAAACTCATTGTAAATGTTGGGATAGCCTGAATAATTGCTTTTAACAGCACCTCTTTTTCTAATTCTGATAAGAACTTATTCTTCCAATTGTTAACTTTAACCTAAATCCTCTCTTTAATGCCTCTACAAGTGCTATACTTTGATCTGCTCACAAAAGTGGGTAAACCCAAGTATTTCTCATAGTTGGTACTTGAATTAACACCAGCTTCTTGAACAATTAGATTCTTGTCTCTTTGTGCATTATTAGACCTGGAAAGAATAGCTGTTTTTTGCTTGTTAAGACATTGTTATGAAGCAGGCTCATATTTGTCCAATAATGTTATCACATTTCTCAACTCCTGAATTGTAGATGTACAAAAAAGAACACAATCACCAACAAAAAGTAAATGGCTAATCCTTAGTCCCCTTCGTGTCGTAGCCACCACTTTGATATCTCCTTTCTTATTTGAATCATCCATTAAAGCACTTAAACCCTTTGGATAGATGATAAATAGATAAGGGGAAAGTGGATCCCCTTGTCTGATTTCCTTTAATGGCAAAATCGTTTCACCTAGTTGCCCATTAACAAGGATAGTTTACTGAACTGTCTTTATACATTCCATCACCAACCTTATCCATCCCTCAACAAATCCCAACTTTCTTATAATACCTTCTAAGAAAGGCCACTCAATCATGTCAGAAGCCTTATCCATAGCCAGCTTCAATGACATATTCCCATATCTATCTTTCTATCTAGTTCTCATTGAGTGTAGCAATTCATAAGCTACAATCACATTGTTAGTGAGACGCATGCCTGGAATGAATGTACTTTGGTTACAAAAAATGATGAGAGGTAGAACTCTCTTTAGACTATTTGCAAGTACTTTAGAAAGAACTTTATAAAGCACATTATAAAGACTAATAGGTCCATATTCACTTACAAGCTTTGCATCAATAACTTTTAGAATCAATGAAATGTAAGTGAAATTCATAGAGGGATCCAAACCTTCACTTTTTAACACATTGAGTACTGCCTTACGTACATCTTGCCCCACTATATTCCAATGACTCTGATAAATATCAGCCCCATATCCATCTAGCCCAGGATATTTAAGACAGACCATCTGATTCAAAGCTTCCTCAACTTTTTCACTTGTAAACTCCTTCAACAATGCTTCATTCATTTCAACTGTCACTCAAGTATTAACCACTACCAAGCATGCCTTTATATCTTCTTTAGTTGGATGGGAAATACTAGAAAGATTCTTTTAATAATTACAAAAAGCTTATTCAATAGCTGCATGTTCTCTGAGAAGAGCCCCTTAAGAATCAACAATATGTGAGATTCTATTCTTCATCATCCTCTAAGAAGCACATGCATGAAAATATTGAGTATTTCTGTCATCCCATTGATACTAGTTTATTTTTGCCCGTTTCTTCCATTTGATATCTTCTTGGTCCCACAACTGATTCCGTTCTCGTTCCATCTGCTTGATCTCAACAATGTTGCAACTATCTTCATTTGCTTGCATGAGTCTCAACTTAGCAGTCTTATTAGCTATGGCTTTTCCCCAAAACGAGTTTTTATTTGACTCAATTTAGTTAAATCCCCACCACAAACCTTTAGACTTTCTTGTATTTTTTTTCATAGGCTATTGAGAGGCTTGGCATTCACTCTATACCCTTTTGATAACCTATTCACATTCCACATCTCTAGCCCAACTAGCCTCATATCTAAAGTTTTTCCTTCTAAATCTTTCCTTTCTTACAAGATCTATCCAACCTCATCAACAAAGGACTATGATCAGATCATCTAGCAGCTAGCACATCAACCATAACCTCTTTGAACTTTGATATCCAAGCTACATTTTCCATTATCCTATCCAATCTCTCCTTCGCAAAAGTATCATCCTCATCTTTATTGCTCCAGGTGAATTTATCACCTCCCCAGCCAAAATAAAAAAGATCATTTTCCTCTAGCACCTGGTTCAAAACACTCATCTGAGATTTAGTTCATGGTTGTCCTCCCCATTTCTCATCAAGATATAATATCTAATTAAAGTCTCCAATTATACACCAAGGCCTATCCTCCTCAGGTTTTAATGCTGAAAGTATTGCCCATGATTCTTTCATCTTCCAAAATTCAGGGTGACCATAGAAACCTATAAGCTCCCAACCATTCTCCTGCCCAGACTGCTTGATCCATGCATGAATGTGTCTCTGTGAAAAATTTTGAATCTCCACTATACCTTCTTCTTTCCACAACAAGGCCAAACCCCCTTTCCTTCCAATGGGATCAACCACAAAATAGCTTGAGAACCCCATCCTTGATCTTATCCTCTCAAATTTGGAAACTTTCAATTTTGTTTTAGTAAGAAACAAAATTTTGGACTGCTTCTCCTTTACCATTTGGTAAAGATCCTAAACTGTCTGGGGGTTCCCAAGCCCCCAGCATTTCCAACTTGAAGCAATCATTATGCTTGGCGGGGTTGATTAATAGCCTCCGCCAATAACATGGTAGTACCTTCCACTTCCAGATCATCACTCCCTTTCTTACTCTTTGTAGGGCATAATTCTCTGTTAGACTTATCTTTACCAATGCTTATCTTCCTTTTAATAGGCTTAGTGACAGAAGATAGATGCAGATTTTTACCTTGATCATGAGCTTTCCTCTTCCACTTCCTCCCAACTACCAAACCTTCATGAGCTTTGCCATTTACCTCATATAGTAGTCTATCAATATTAGCAGTTTTAGTTGGACTGTTACCCTCGATAGCGTCTTTCATGGGTACTAGGCTTTGGCCATTTTTTCTGAGATTTGGGTCCACTGTGTCCACACTACAATTGTTTCTAGTCTTCCCGCCACTTTCAACGGCTAGCTTCTCTCCACCAGTCTTATATAGATATTCGTTTGTAATGTCCATACAATTGTATAGATTATAAAATATTATAATATGATTGATTATTGTAACAATTTATATTCATTTTATAATTTTTATTCCTAATGAATTGCACTTTATATAATTTTCAATTCATATTACCTTCATTTTGACGAAAGTACTAGTCAGGGACTTGAACTTTAAATTCCTTTATATAAATTTTTTTTTTTGATAGGAAAATCACTTTCATTAATAAGCAAAACAGAATTATAATGCTAAATCAGTCCATTGGACTTGTTCAATAACAGAGGGAACAAACTCCCACCAAACACTTGCCTCTCGATTAACATGCAAAATAGAACAAATTGGTATTCTACTCTGCATCTGCTTGATGTCTGTTACTATGTTTCCAAACATAGCATTGGCAAACTCAGGTTTTGCTAACTCTTGAGCTAAAATCAACGAATCTGTCTCAATAGTTAGAGCTTGCAAACCAAGAGGGATACAAAATTGTAAGCCCCTGAGTATAGCTACCAGTTCTATCTCAAGAGGCTCCACCACTGCTGACTCCTTTTTGCTTACAGCCATGATCACCTTTCCTTCCCAAACTCTAAGAATAAGACCAACTCCTGCACTGCCATCTTCATTAAACATAGCTCCATCCACATTAAGCTTTGTGGTCCCTTGTGGGGGTAGTTGTCATTTAGTCACTCTCTTAATGCCATTAGAATTAGTACCTTTTGTTGCCTGAAAAGCCTTTAGCAAGCAAAGTGCATGGTTGACTACCTCTGCTGGTTCCAAATGTTTTTCCTCAAATACCCACTGATTTCTTCTGTACCAGCATGCCCAAGCTATCATGAATACACGCTCCAGCTCTTCATGACTGTGATTGACTTGTACTCGAGCAACCATCTCTCTGAAATCCTCATTTGGTAGTACATGCATTCCTTGAGGAAATTGTTGATCCCAGATCACAATGAGCATCTGACATTGTTTGAGAGCATGTGCAGTATTTTCAGACCCTGCAGAACACAATGACATGTGCCATCTTCAACTACCTTCCTTCTTTTCAAATTGTATCTGGTTGGCAGAGCTTCAATGCAAGATCTCCATGCAAAAATCTTAACCTTCTGGGGTACTTTCATCCTCCAAATGGCTTTCCACAGCTTTTTATCTTCTCTATATCTTGAGCTTTCTCCCACTGCTGTTGTGACCAAGGTTTTAAAAAGTTTGTAGGCACTCTTAACACTAAAGCAACCATTTCTCTCCAAGTCCCATAATAATTTATCCTCATGGTTTTCTGAACTGAGGATAATTTTCAAAATTGCTTCAGCTGGTTCAGGGGCCAACAAACTTCTGACTTTATGTATATCCCACCAACCTGATTGTTGATCAATTAAAGTTTCTACTCTTTGGTCCTCTTCTGTTGATCCTGCCATTAACTGTTGTAAGTTTTTGAAACCAGTCACCCAATAATCATCCCGAATCCTTATCATTCTTCCATTTCCAACCCTCCACCTGCAACCTTGGAGAAGCTTTTCTTTCACTGACCAAATACCCCTCCACACAAAGGATGGATTATGACCAAGATTTGCATTCTGAAAATTTGAGTTTTGAAAGTATGTGGCCTTAAACACTTTGTGAAGCAGGCTTTCTTCATTTTGCATTATTCTCCATTCTTGCTTTGCAAGTAGGGCCTCATTGAAAATCCTTAAATCTCTAAAACCCATACCCCCATCCCCTTTGTCTCACACAGCCACTTCCAATTCACCCAGTGTATCTTTCTCTCTTCTTTTTTCTGTCCCAACCAAAACTTGGCCATCATTTGCTCTATTTCATGACACAAAGAGCTGGGTAGCTTAAATCAAGACATAGAGTAAGTTGGAATAGCTAAGGCCACTGCCTTTATTAAGACTTATTTTCCCCCTTGTGATAAAAGCTTTTCCTTCCATTGCTGCAGCTTAGACCATACTTTATGCTTTATATCAGAAAACGCCCTTCTTTTATCTTTGCCTACCATTGATGGTAGACCTAGATATTTATCATAATTCTGGTATCCCTGAACTCCCCACAAAGATAGTACTTGTTGCCTAATTTCTGATGGGACATTATTACTGAATACCATTGCAGTCTTTCCTCTATTAATTCTTTGACCTGATGCATTCTCATATTCATCAAGAATTCTTTGTAACTCCATGTTCTCTTGAAGAGTGGCCTTGCAGAAGAGGATGCTATCATCTGCAAATAGTAATTGATTCACCACTGGTGCCCCTCTGCATACCCGAATGCCTGAAATCTGAATTCTGGAACTTGCTTCAGTCAACAAAGAAATAAGACCCTCAATACCCAATAAGAATAAATAGGGAGATAGTGGATCTCCCTGTCTTAACCCACGGGAAGGATGAATAGGGCCAACTGGTTCTCCATTTATGAGAATGGAAAAAGAGACTGTTTTGACACAAAGCATAACTAATTGGATCCATCTATTAGCAAAACCCATATGTTTCATAACAGCTTCCAAATAATTCCATTCAAGCCTGTCATAAGCCTTGCTTATATCTAACTTGATGGACATAAATCCTTATTTTCCAGCTCTTTTTCTTCTTAAATAATCAATCATTTCATAAGCTACAAGAATATTATCAGAAATGACTCTACCCGGTACAAATGCACTTTGAGAGTTGGATATAACATGAGGAAGGACTAATTTCAGCCTATTAGACATGACCTTTGAGATCAATTTATAAATGACATTACACAGGCTTATTGGGCGATACTGGGATACTAACTCTGGCTTTTTGGTTTTTGGAATAAGGACAATAAAGGTGTGGTTTAACTCAGCAGGGAATTGACCCTCATTAAGGGCATACAAAACAACTTTAGTCATAGACTGTCCTACAATATTCTAGTGTTTTTGATAGAAAATAGGAGCCATACCATCGGGTCCAGGAGCTTTAGTAGGATCCATTTGTTGTAGTGCAATCTTTACTTCATCTTCAGAATAGGCCTTTGTAAGATCTTCATTCATTGCTGCTATTACCCTGCCTTGTAGAGAAGATAAGAAACTGTTATTGGTTTCCAAACCACTTGATTTAAATATCTCTTCAAAATAGTTTATTATCAGCTCATCCCTTTGCTCTTCTTCTTTCCATTCCCCATGTTCATCCTTGAGCCTGGTAATAGTGTTCTTCTTTTTCCTTTGACTTGCTTTGCTGTGGAAGAACTTGGTGTTTTGATCACCCCCTTTTAACCATAATGCTTTTGATCTCTGCCTCCAAAGTATTTCCTCCCTCTCAAGCCAAATTTGTACTTCCTCTCTGGCTTGCTGTACTGCTGCTCTATTTGGGCTTCTGAAATTCTCTTTTTGGATCTTCTCTAATTGCATTCTAGCCAGCCTTAATCTCTTTTGAACTGTTCCAAAGCTAGCCTTGTTCCACCTTAGTAACCTATCACTACACCTCGAAATCTTGTTCACCACCTCTCCAATAGGTCCATCCCCACAGTGAACTTGCTAAGCCTTCTCAATCACCTTTGCACATTCTTCACTTTTTGTCCATACTACTTCAAACCTAAAAGGCTTTTGACCTTTAAACTTTGGCACACACCCCTCAGTTTGTAGCACAATAGGATGATGGTCTGAATAAGCAGCGCTGGTATGCACCACTTTTGCATAAGGGAAAGCTCTACACCATGCAGTGTTTGCTAAGGCTCGATCTAGCCTTTCATGAATTGCATTCACCCCTTCCCTCTTGTTCCACCATGTAAAACTGGTTCCTTCATAACCCAAATCAACTAATGTGCAGTCATGTATCATTCTTTTAAAACTCTCCATTTGGAATTCAGCTCTATCCTTCCCACCCTTCTTTTCCATTCTACTGGTTATGTCATTGAAGTCACCCATCACCAACCATCTCTCATGAGCACCCCTACTTAAAGACCTCATTAAATCCCAAGTTTCTTCCCTCCTATTTGTTTTTGGGTGTCCATACAAACTTGTTACTTGCCAGCAAGCTTCACTGTCACTATCCTTCACTTCAGCATCAATATGATGCTTTGAAAAACTTCTAATGGTCAGCTCAACTTCCTGTCTCCATAACAAACTAAGACCTCCACTTCTTCCCTCACAATCGACTGTTAGACAATTATGCAATCCTACCTGATACTTCACTCTATCCATGATTCTGCTACTTACTTTTGTTTCTTGTAAAAACATTATATTGGGACCTTCCTTCTTAACTAAGTCACAAAGGGCTCTAATGCCACGTGGGTTCCCAAGCCCACATGCATTCCAGCTTAAAAGTTTCATGGCTCCCGGCAGGGCTGAAACTTAGCCTCCACCGATCTACGAGTTAACATCTTCTCAACCTCCATAACCCTTCTCACTTTAGGTGCTGGTAAGGATTCCAAGCCATTGTCTTCCATTGTACTTCCCTTTCTCTCCATAGAATGTCTAACTAACTGATTATGTGCTCCTTTCTCAGTCAGTTTTCTTTGCCTCAACCACTTTCCCCCTGCCATCTTTGACTTAGTAACTTCTTCCTTAGCTGAAAATTCATATTCATGAACAACTTCTTTCCCTTTCAGTTGGGCTGTAGAATTCACCCTTAAAGTTATTGGCCCTTCTTTCAAAGGCCTGACTGCGTTTAACCCATTCTCATTTAGTATGGCCTCTTGTGTAATCTCCATATCTCTAGGGATAGTTTCAACTTTTTTGACGTTACTCCCATCAGACACCATAACTTCAGCATTTACCACCTTTTCAATTTCCTTTTTTTGCTCCTTCACAGTCAATTCCCCTCCTCGAATTAAATCTGCTACATTTCTGCATGTAACAGTTGGTTCTGAAACTGCTCCACCATCCTCCTGAATTGGTGCTGATGCCCTTGATTGCAGCCCTGGAACCGTTACAGCCATACCTCTGCCCAGCTCAGGTTGCTGCTCACGGTGGTTGAAGTCATTTCCAAGTTTCACAGACTGCTGCATTGGTACTGTTGCATTGACCAGAATCAATGGCTGTTTTACAGACTGCTCAAGTTGCTGCTCTCGATACTCACAGTTGTTGAAGGCTTTTCCCAAAAAAGTTGACACACGCATCCATTCACCAAATGGGAGACTATCTTCCTTGCATGCTCCTTGTTCAGTCTTCCATATGCTGCAATCCTTATGACTATGGCCCAGACGACCACATGCATAACAGAAAGTGGGTAATCTCTCATATGTAAAACGAACCCAACAACTACCATGATTGCCCAAGTTGATACACTTACCTCTCAACAGAGGCTTTTTAATATCCAAACATATTCTAATTCTGATGAATTCTCCCCATGCAACTTCATCCTTTTCCACATCAATCTCCTCCACCTCTCCAATGTTGTTACCAATCTTTCGAACCACCTTTTCATTCATGGCACCCAACGGGAGATCATACAATCTGATCCAGAAAGCAGCCTTTGATATCTGAATTCTTGTTGCTTGGACTTCACCTGTGTAATTCTGCATCAGAATGAGATTTCTATCAAAAGACCATGGACCCTCACGTTGCACCCTGGTCTTTTCCTGCTGATCTTCAAACTCCACCAGAAAAATTTTAGACCCCAAGTCCTTCACCCATAATTTTTTAATAGGACGCCAAATCTTCTTCAGAGTTTGCTTGAATGCCTCACAGTTGTATAGTTTCTCTGTCAATAAAGAAACTAATAAGCAATGTTCACCCCTTTGCTTTGAATCTTCCAGCAACCCTTTATCCAGTATAATCTCCTCCTTTTCTTGCTCCATCAACGATAATCTCTGGCATAATTCCTCTAATGTTTCTCCCATGATTGGTGCAACCTCGTACTAACCTGTACTAAGACAGGGAATAGACCTCCACGGATGCTAGAGCTTCCGAGAGGATGGCTATATCATATATTTATTGTAAAGGTAAAAGTTCCTTTATATACAATTTTAAATAGCTGAAATTGTGTTTTATATTTATAGCAGACCCCTAAATACGCAAACCCCTCTTAAACAACCATCCAAGTTACAATCGCACCCTTCAAAGTATCAATTGTGAGAATCATTCTCTTAAACAGCATGCCAAAAAATTGCATGCAATGCACCCTCTTTCTCTTAAAAAGACAAAATTACCACAAAAAAGATTTTAAAAATTAGAGAATAACCCTATCAAATAAAAATAACGATATTTAAATAATTCTTTTTCAAATAAATATTTTTTAAGATAGGAATAACTATTTTAAAAAATAAAGATATAAATAATTGCTTATACGTTTCTCAAGTCTTGAATTTTTTAATATATATTTTTTAAATTTCTAATGTTTCAACAAAGGTATCTGCCCATTTTAATTACATGAACATGTCTTATTTGTGTTTCTTTTATTATTCATAATTTAGATTTCAATGCCAGTATAAATAATTAGATCAAGAGTAATTATTTAAACGGGTTGTAGAAGTGATGGTGGTGTATCATTTTACTCTTGCACAAAGGTTTGCTAGGAATAAATTATGATGCGACTTCAAATTAGGAGTAAAACTCCTTACTATCAAGATTTATATGCTAAGTAATAGATAGATCATCACAAGAGAAAATTAATTGAAGTTGGCCAAATTACATGCCAAGATTTAGGGAAAGCAAAGTAAGGCAAAAACATACTTGATCCGTTACCTTCTACTTGCTTGTTTCTGCATCGTTCTTGATTGTCATTAGAAGCAGTACCCAATGTCATGTGATGATTGTGATATTGTATACCATTTAGAGGAAAAAAAGAAAAAAGAAAACAAAAAAAGCTAAGAAATCTAGGTAACAATTGGGTTGAACTAAATTCTATAATAAAAGAGAAATAATAGACATAAAACCATGTATATAGGTTCTAAGAAGGATATTCACACATGATGAGCATCAATAAAATGACTAACTTCATATGTCTTTTTCTTTAACACCCTAGTCTAAACTTTAAAATATCTACAACAAATTCTAATTAGAAATCTTAATCGATTCAGTTTTTTTTTTTTTTTGTTTTTGAAGGTATAAAATCTCATATCATCATAATGTTATAGAATTTTAGGGGTACTTCAAATTGATTCTAAAAAAAAAGAAAAAAACGTTCCTTCTATTCTCGATTCTCTTCATATCAGCAACCACCACTTCCAATTGTTCATCTCATAAAATAACTAGCAGTTTCTTCCATATCTCCAGAAAAAACATCAAAATGCCCAAACCACTTATGCACTAGACTTTGGTTTATAGACTACACATCAGAAGCTGTTGGATAATTCCACATCACATGAAAAATTGTCTCTTCCTCTAGCTCACATATAGGGCATAACTTTGATGTGATAATTTGTTTCTTCATTAGATTCCATCAGGTAGGAAGAATCTCAAGGCAGACTTTCATATGAACATTTTAGGACCACCTGGGGCATGTAAACTTCACACTTTCTTCCAACAGTTTCCTTCATCTAAATGAGATGAGGTTTCAACTCCACATAATCTCTTTGTTGATTAAGCTAAGTGATATGCACTTTTTAATGAAAACATTCCATTTTAAGTAACGCCCCAAACCAACTTATCTCCACTCCCATTCTACTTATAGGAATACTAAGTATGGCTTCTTCTTCCCTTTGTGTGAACACCTCTTCAATGATAGATTTCTTCTAGCAACTCCTATCCTCATAAATTAACTCTTCCACTCTTGCCTCATTGTCAAACCTCTTTATAGGTGAATGGATTTTTAGTAGATGGAATTGGTATCCATCTATCTTTCCACATTTTGTTCTTCTTGCCATCACCAACCCTCCAAATTAGTAGCCTTTACTTCAGCAAGTCCATAGTAGACCAGATACTTCCCCACATGTGAGATGCTCCAAATCCCGAGTTCAAAATCATAGAAGATTTATAATATCTATGTTTAATAACTTTAACAACCATGGAGTATGGGTTATATAGAAGCCTCCAAGTTGGCTTAGCTTGCGTAGCTTTATTAAAGCATTCAATGTCTTTAAAACCCAAGCCTCCATTTTGTTTAGTAGCTTTCATTTTGTACCTTCTCCAATGAATCTTGGCTTCATTTTGCTTATGACCCCACCAGAATTTACCCATCATTGCAAATATTTTCTTACATAGTTTTCAAGGAAGCAGAAAAAGACTCATGGTAAATTTTGGGATATTCTGAATAACTATCTTTAACAACAACTCTTTCCCTACTTGTGATAAGAACTTGTTCTTCTAGATGTTAAGTTTAAACTAAATCCTTTCTTTACTGCCTCTAAAGGTGTTATACTCAGATTTGCCTACAAAAGTGGGTAAACCCAAGTATTTCTCATAGTTGGTACTTGAATGAACACTAGCTTCTTGAACAATCAGATTCTTGTCTATTTGGGTAGTATTATAGCTGAAAAGAATAGTTGTTTTTTGCATGTTAAGACATTGTCTTGAACCTGCCTCATATGTGCCAGATAATTCTTTGATGTTTCTCTACTCCTGAATTGTAGATCTACAAAAAAGAACACAATCATTAGCAAAAGTAAATGGCTAATCCTCAATCCCCCATTTGCCACAGCAACCCCTCGAATATCTCCTTTCTTGTTTGGATATTCCATTTAAGCACTTAAACATTCTACACAACTGATAAATAAATAAGGGCAAAGTGAATCCCTCCATCTGATTCCCCTTGAAGGCAAAATTGTTTCACCAGGTTGCCCATTAATTTGGACAGTATACAGAATTGTCTCCACACATTACATGACCAACCTTATCCATCCCTCAGCAAATCTCAGCGTTCTCATAATAGCTTCTAAGAAAGGCCACTCAAATTTGCCAGAAGCCTTAGCCATATCCAGCTTCAATGCCATACTCCCATATCTACCTTTATGTCTAGTTCTTATTGAGGGTAGCAATTCATAAGCTACCATCACATTGTCAGTGAGAAGCTTACTTGTTATAAGGACGCTTTGGTTACAAGAAATGATGAGAGGTAGAACTCTCTTTAGCCTGCTTGCAAGCATTTTAGAAACAACTTCAAAAAGCACTTTACAAAGACTAATAGGTCTATAATCACTTACAAGCTTTGTATCAGTAACCTTTGGAATCAATGAAATGTAAGTGAAATCCAAAGAGGGATCCAAACCTTTACCTTTTAACACACTGAGTACTACCTTACACACATCTGCCCCATTGTATTCCAATGACTCTGATAAAAAGCAGCTACGTATCCATCTAGCCCAAGAGATTTAAGAGGGGCCATCTGATTCAAAGTTTCCTCAACTTCATCACTTCTAAACTCCTTCAACTTAAGGCAATCATAATGCTTGACGAGGCTGATT
The DNA here is from genome assembly GCF_018687715.1 of Carya illinoinensis. Taxonomy (NCBI): domain Eukaryota; kingdom Viridiplantae; phylum Streptophyta; class Magnoliopsida; order Fagales; family Juglandaceae; genus Carya; species Carya illinoinensis. Next base: position 15,919,224 of record NC_056765.1, read on the forward strand.
AACAACCTCTGCCTATAACATGGTAGTAGCTTCCACTTCCAGATCGCTCCCTTACTTACGCTTCTTAGAGCATAATTCTGTGTTAGATTCATCTTCACCAATGCTCATCTTCCTTTTACCAAGCTTACTGACAAAACATAACAGCTGATTTTTACCTTGATCACAAGCTCTCCTCTTATTATTCATAATTTTGATTTAATCCTATTATAAATAATTAGATTAAGAGTAATGATATTCCTCCCACAATTATTTTACATCTTATTTTACTAGCAATTAACCAATTTGTTCACTGTGCCATCTCATTAAAAGTAAAAGAATTTTCTTTATTTGAACTCCAAATTTTGCTCAATTTCTCTATTTAAAATATAAATATTTTTTAAAACAGTTGTAAAAATGATGGTGGTGTATCATTTTACTCTTTGACTGAGGTTTTTCCCTGTAATATTCATGTATTCACTCTGTCATCGACGACAGTAGCTCTTGAAACAAATCCAATCCAAAATTGTCTATGAGATTTCTTATTAAAATTTTTTAATGATAGTGCAAATTTCACTCTACTTTTAATTTTTTTAAACGTTTTTTTTTTAAGAATTCACAAATCTATTAAAAAAAGGTTTCTTAATTATTAAGTAAAAATAATAAAAAAACTAAAAAATAAACCCAATTAGGTTGACATCGTCAACATTAGGAACTTCTCGATAGACATCATTTTCAAAAAACAAAATACGTACCCCAATATTTCAATCGGCTTCGCACATCAAGCTGCGGATTTTTACTCTTTGCCATTCACGTGGATTGAGTTTCTCCACTACGTCATTATTATTATTATTATTATTATTATTATTATTATTATTATTTTCAATAAGAAATCTGAAATTTATTCCAATAACATTCAACACTACATCAAAGACTCAATCCAAATGGTTTGAGCAATACATTCAAGATCTGAATACCACCACATCACTAAGTTTTCAAGATGCCATGCATGTCTAGCCAACTTATGAGCTGCCTCATTAGTTGTTCTTCCAATGTGCTTGATCTCACACTTTGGGAAATACTTCATCAACCTCTTAATTTCGAAGATCATGTTGCCAAAAGGTGTCATTGTCTCTGTGTCACTCATAACTTCATTTACTAACAGCCAGGAATCAGTCACTATGAGTAGGTCTGGTATGCCCAATGGAATGCAAATCTAAAGGCCTCATAGCACAGCCATCAATTCAATCTCAATGGGATAATTAACCTCTCTTTCCTTGTTACTAGCTAAGAGGATAACCTCACCCCTTTCATTCCTTAAAATCACCCCTACTCCTGCACTGCATTGATTTGCAAAAGTAGCCCCATCCACACTCAGTTTTACAAAACCATTCTAAGGTGGCCTCCATCTACACTCTTGCTGTATACTCTAATCTGTCAAGCTATTTATTGCTTGGTATGCCTTAAACATTGACAAGGCATATTCAACTATCTGACTAGGATGGAGAGCATGATTCTCATTCATATGCTTGTTCCTTCTATATCACAACCACCAAGCAATTAAGAAAAACTTTTCTAGCTCACCTCTATTTCCCATCTGCTGCACTCTCCTTACTATTTGTAGAAAATTAGATTGTTGTTCCTCCACCCACAAACCACGAAAATACATCTTCTAGCAATCTTTGATAGAAGAGCATGTTACCAAAGCATGATTAACATCCTCCTCTGCCACATTACACCATTGACATGAGGCTTCCACAATGATTTCTCTATCTCTCAAGTTCTTCTTCGTTGGCAGCCCCTCTTTGCAAGCCCTCTAGGCAAAAACTCTAATTATGTTAGGGATTTTCAGCTTCCAAATATGTTTCCATATCTTCCTTTGTTCCTCAGCATTAGAGCATTCCCCCACTTGGTTAGATTGTCGAGTAGACTTGAAGAATCTGTATGCACTTCTCACACTAAAGTGACCATTCTTCTCATGTTCCAAAATAATGCAATTAGGTCTATTCTCTGCACTTGGCATTATCTTCAAAATTTCTACAACTTCTGTAGGTGGGAATAGGGCTGTTACTCTCTCCACATTCCACCATTTCGTGTGAATATCAATAAGGCTTACCACTAGGTGTTCTCCTTGTACTATTTGTCTATGAGGCTAAGATTGTACCAATTTGTGATTTGGCAACCAAAAATCAATCCAAATGTTGATTGACTATCCATTCCCCACTCTCCATCAACACCCATTCAACAGGTTCTGTTTTACTTCCCATATCCCCCTCAACACATAAGATGATGCAGACCCTAACCTTGCCTATTGAAAACATGAATCTGAGAAATATTTTGCCTTACATAACTTACGCAACAGACGACTTTCTTCTTTTAAAATTCTCCAGCCCTGGTTTGCTAATAAGGCTTGATTGAATACATGCAAATCTTTAAATCCCATTCCCCCATTAGCTTTTGTTTCACACATCTTTCCCTAACTTACCCATTGGATTTTATTCTCTTCCTTCTTCTGCTCCCACCAAAACTTGGCCATCATTTTCTCTACTTCCTTGCAAAATGTAACAGGCAACTTAAAACAACTCATAGTATAGGTTGGAATTGATAAAGCAACGGCTTTGATTGATACCTCCCTACCACCATAAGATAGCAATTTTCCTTTTTGGCCCTTCAATTATGTCCATACTCTACGCCTGATTTTAGAAAAAGCAATCTTCTTCTCCCTTCCCATCAATGGAGTAAGGCCAAGGTACTTTTTCATATTGTTGATGATGCTGCACACCCCAGAAGTTCATAATTTCTTCTTGTTTAGCTCGAGGGACATTTATGCTAAATACCATAGAGGTCTTCTCATGATTCACCTTCTATCCAGAAGCATGCTTATATATTTCCAACAAGTGTTGGATATTTAAGCTTGTTTGCAAAGTAGCCTTGCAAAATAGAACACTATCATTTGCAAATAGAAGATGGTTAATCTTGGGTGCTCTTTTACATATTTGTATACCTTCTACTTGCTTATAAACTACTGCTTGCTGCAAAAGAGCCACAAGTCCCTCAGTGCATAATAGAAAGAGATAAGGGGATAATGGATCCCCTTGCCTCAAGCCACAAGTTGGATACACTAGTCATTTTGGCTCCCTATTCACCAAAATATAAAAGATACAGTTTTGACACACTATATTATCAACATGATCTGTCTTGCCTCAAAACCCATTCTGATCATTAGTTGTTCAAGAAAACCCCACTTCACACTGTCACAAGCCTTACTCTTGTCCAACTTCAAAGACATAAATCCTTTCCTCCCCCCTCTACTATGACTTATGAAGTGAACTAACTCATACGCCACAAGGACATTGTTTGATATGAGCCTTCTTGGAACAAATTTAGCCTATGAGGGTGAGATGATAGTTGGTAAAATGCATTTCAGCCTATTGGCAAGTACCTTTGACACCAACTTATACACTATGTTGCACAAACTTATGGGTCTGTAATCCGCAACACATTTATGTCGTCTCTCTTTAGGAATCGGCATTATGAACGTATGGTTGATGTCATTTGGGAATTGGCCAGTATTCAACACCTTCACAACAACTTTTGAAACATCCTTACCCACAACAGACCAATATTTCTAAAAGAAAGTTGATGACATACCATCAGGCCCTGGTGCCTTTGTAGAGTTCATTTGCTTTAGAGTAATGCACACTTCCTCTACAGTGAAAGGCCTCAACAATTTTTCATTCATAACAGCATCAACCTTTCCTTCTAAGCCATCAAAAAAATCTAAATTTCTAGCTTGTTCAGAGGATTTAAATAGAGCATTGAAGTAATCAAGAATAACTCTATCTCTTCCCTCATTCTCCTGCCAATTACCATCTATATCCTTCACTCCTTTAATAAAGTTCTTCTTCTTCCTTTGAGAAGCCTTATGGTGAAAAAACCTTGAATTTTTATCACCCTCCTTCAACCACGAAGCCTTTGATCTTTGCCTCCACATTATCTCCTCTCTTCCTAATCATTTGTTTACTTCTACCCTTCCTTCTTTCTAGTGCTCCCAACTGGTATGAGTTGGATCCAGATTTGTGAGAGCTTTAAGTTTAGCTCTAGCCTGCAACAACCTGCTCCTTCTTTCTTTCATAGTTACAAGTCCCATTTTACATGTTGAGTCTTGATGGCGTATTTCAAAAAATATCAAGTGATTTTTAAAGCAAGCCCAGTATTTTAAAGTTTACGAATATTGTAAATGTCCTAAAAATAATTATATGTGATATTTTCAATGTTATTGGACTATGTTTGATTTTAAATAAGACAATTATAATATTTTTTAAGAGCTCCAAAAATATTATAATTGTGAAAAATTATTTAATTTAAATGATTTCAGCCATTTAAAAAATTTAATGAGATTTAAATTATGTTGAAACCTCTAAATTAAATTAAATGGTTTTATTCTCTTCAAGTGATTAACAAGACGTCATCATTCTAATAAATGTTGAAAAATAATATTCTATCTTAATTCCTTTTAGTGTTTTAAATTAAATCAATGCTTATGAATTTTCAAATCAATATTTAAACTCACCGTTAGATCATTTTGAAGATCCTGAGATGAAGTGCCTGGATTAAATACCCAAGCCCCTACCTTTTCCCTTCACTTTTTCCTTTTCCCTCTCTCTCCTCTCCCTCTCTCTCAGCCCAATGGAAGTAGCTTCCTCCCTCTCATCCTTGGCCTTCTCTCCTCCAGTCGGTGCCGCCACGCACCGTCTAGCCTCACTGGTGCCACCGACATGTCCCCCTCAAGCCGATGAGTCCAACCCCATCAGTGGTGAGTCCCACGATAGACTCTCTCTCTCTCTCTCTCTCTCTCTCTCTCTCTCTCTCTCTCTCCTTCTCCCTATTTTCGTAATGGGTAAGGAAACCCATTCTCCTCCCTTGCGCCGTCGTAAGTGGCCAACTGGGCCTCCAAGCACCTCCACCAAGACCACAACCTCACGAGCTCCACCTCCATGGTCTCCCTTTCCCCCAACTCTCTCCCTCTCTGTTGCACCACCTCACGCACACAGACTCAACTTGCACAGGTCCTCCTCGATGCACCTCCAGACATGGCCTCCAGTTGCCACTGATAGCTTCCTCTGGCCACCCTCTTCCTCCCTCAACCACTGATAGTCCCAATCTACCCCTCATGCACGTCCCCTCTCTCTCATGGGTTTCCTCACATTGCACGGCCTAGATCCACTATAGGACCACTGTGCCACCTCCACCATCCCGCCTCCACCTTGCCACCATAGCTCCATTGCATCAGCCTCAAGCTCCTCATGCCCAACCAAGCTCCCTTAGCTCTCTCTCTCTCTCTCTTTCTCTCCATTTCCCTTGGTTGAGACCCAAAAGAGCCACCGTGTGCCACCTCGGCACCACCATGAGCTCACCACTCTAAGACCATGATCAAACCCTCCTTTGCTCAGATTCACATCTATAGCTACCTTCAATAGCCCAAACAGCCACTCTACATGGTTTAACAGTGACAGGCAGCGAGCAACGCATGAGTTATCCCGTCAATGGTAGAATCCTCTATCCCTCGTTATTTATGATAAATGTTAATTGATAAGTTATGGACTATGCTGTTAGTATTTTAGAGTTCGTTGCATAGCTATGAAGTGAAGTGTGGTTGTGTAGTGAAGTGTTGGGCATAATTGTGTAGTGTGTTGTGTAGTATTGTGATTGTGTTGTGAAGTGTGGGTGTGAAGTATATGTTGTAATTGTGATGTAGTGTAGTGTTGTGAAGGGAGTACACATGGAGTGTATTCCATGTAGTGCGATGATGCATCGTGTGGTGTGCACTGTAGTGACGTGTGGTATAGTGTGGATGAAAGAGAGTTCACGTGGAGTATACTCTCTATGGTGTCACGAAGGTTTGGATGATGTAGTTAAGAAGCGTAGAGCGTATGGTGCAGTGTCAGGAACTATGGAACGGTGTCCCAAAGTAGTTGTGATGTGACCCTGTTATAGTGACCGGTGTCACAATGTAGCTGGGTAGTAGTCTCGAGCTACATGACGCAACAGAGATGTTGAGAATGGGTCTTGTTGTGTAAGTGTTGGGATGAACTTCTAAAGGGCTGGGAAGTAGGAAAGGTCCTGCTAACTGGGTTTGAATAGAAGTTGGTATTAGAGTTAGGAGCTTATTCATATGAGTGGGCGTTCAACAAAAATAAGTTGATTTTAGGTGATAAAGGTAAGGTACATATGCATCTGGTGAGACACGTGTACCGGACAGATTTACCATCTATAATAGGTAATCGGTCATAAGCATGGTTACAAGATGTTTAAGCCTCAAAGTTTGCTTCAAGTCATGTGGCATGTATGAATGGGAATGAGGGCTAGAATGCATGAAGGTAGTAATGGGTATGTTGTCTAGGATTAGTGATTGAGCTGAATTATTACATTTTTAATGCTTTTGGAACCAATATATATTAATTCTTTCATTACTTTATCATTGGTTTTATATGGAAAAATGAATAAATCAAAGTTGTGATTTTAATTGATTAAAAGCATGAATTTCTGCTCTAATTTTATCAACTATTGATTAATATGGTTTATGGTATATATCGCTCGAGCGGCGGCCAGAAGCCGCCGCTTGAGCGAAGTCAGGCAGATTCAAACGCTCGATTTCTGCTCGACAGTGGGCTCGACCGAGTTGCGGGAAAAGAGATCGCTCGAGCGGAGGCATTTGGGCGCTCGAGCGAATTCAGGCAGAGTCGAATGCTCGATGTTCGCTCGACAGGCTGCTCGAGCGAACTGAGACAGAGTCGAACGCTCAATGTTCGCTCGACAGGCCGCTCGACCGAATATCATATTTTACAAATCAGGGTTTATTCCGCCGTCAGAGTATATAAATGATTTTACATCTTATGGCCAACTCTTGGCTGGGAAAACTCAGTTTTGAGTAGAGAAACACTGAGAATTCATTATTTTCCATTGATTTTCATTCAGATTTGGAGAGGAGGATTCATACAATCAATCATTCACGCAGCTACACAATTTCCACTGGATCATTCGCTCACACTGCAGCAGATTGAAGAACTCCTTGAGGGGTCCAATTGCCACTGCAGCTCAGCCTCCTCCACCGCTTTGAATCTTCATCTCCATTCAATTGGCTTGATCTTTTCAATTCCCTACTTGCTATTTCATTTCAATTTTGAGTTTCTGAATTATTTTGGAGAATTTTGATTTAGAAGTTTGAGTAATTTATTTGTTATTCATTTAATTCATGTGATTTATTTTTATTGTTCCGTTAAGCTTTCATTTTGATAGTGATTACAATTATAGTGGTTTAATTTGAGAATTTGTGATTTGAATACAATGATGAACCCTAGAACATTGATTTTGGGGCTTTTCAATTTTCAGTGCATGTTTTGTCAATTACTTCCTAATTTAGTTTAATTCTTAAGTTAGTTTTATTAATTTCTGAGTTTAATCTATTAGTCCTTTACATTCCGATCCGACAATCAAAATCCAAAAATATGAATCTAGTCCAAGACTAGTGTCCTCTCACATCCATTGCACATACCATCATTTTATTTTCTCTTTGTGAAGTTTTTCACCTTTTTCAACGAGTTGGATTTCTAAGTAACTTTCCCTGAGGAGACGATCTAGGAATTTATTCCTAATTATTACACGACATTCTCCTGCACTTGGGATAGCTTTATTACTACTCATTTTTGAGTGAGTTAAGTTTTTGGTGTCGTTGCCGGGGAAAATATTTTAGCTTAAATTTAAACTCATTATTTTTGTTATGCTCTTTAAACTGATGTTTCATGTCATGGGTGAGGGACAGTTCAAATAGTTTGCTTAGAGTCACATCGAGTGTTTAGAGAAGTATACACAGTTTGGAGATAGATAGCTCTTCTATCTTTTATATTAGTGAGTCAGGTGAGGAAATTGAAATTGAACCAGAAAACATGGCTGCACCTGCATCACGCACTCTTAAGGATTATTTGCAACCCACTCGCACCACTACACCTTCATGCATTGTTTTACCTAAAAATGCATCTAATTTCTCTATTAAGCATAGCATGATGTCAGTGATACCAGCACCTGACAGATTTTGAGTTGGCTTGCACTACTTTTATCACTAGGGCTGTTACTGATGAATTCATTAGACTTCGTTTATTTCCTTTCTCTTTAAAGAATAAAGCGAAGATTTGGTTTAATTCTTTGAGGCCTAATTCTATTTCTAGTTGGTCTGATATGCAACGTGAATTCTTACAAAAGTTTTTTCCTTTTCAGAGAACTCAGTTTTTGCAAGAGCAAATCAGCCAGATCAATCAGAGACCTGATGAGACCTTTTAGGCCAGTTGGGAAAAATTTAAGGATTTGATGAACATCTGTCCACATCATGGTTTTAAATCTTAGAGGTTGGTGAGCTATTTTTATATTGGTCTCACTTCAGAATGCAAGTAATTTGTTCAGACAATGTGCAATGGGGAGTTCTTCAGCAAGGAACCTGATGAAGCACTATCATTTTTTGACTACCTTGCTGAGAGCGCACAATAGTGGAACAGTCGTACTGATCGAGTTCCATTAGCAGCATAACCACTAAGGGCTATTTCTGGAGGGGGTAGATATGAGTTTAAAGAAGACACTGATGTTCAAGCTTGAATAGCTGCATTGACTAAAAGACTAGAGGTCATGGAAATGGAAAAAGTGAAGGCTGTGAAAGTAGTAGAGGCATGTTCTATATGTGCTGATTCAAACCATAAGACCCAAGACTGCCCGATTATGCCAGTATTTCAAGAAGGTGGGTCTGAACAGATGCAATCAGCTAACTGGGTTAATAGAGCACAGAATCAGCCTTTATCCAACACATATAATCCGGGGTGGAGGAATCACCCAAATTTCTCATGGAGAAATGATAAGCCTGGTCGGTCCCCACCACCTCAGCAGCAGCCATTTAATTAGGGTGCTCCTCAGCACCAGTATCCGCCATATCAGAATCCTCAGAGCTATCCTTATGTAGCTCCTCCTAGATTTCAGTCTCATGTAGCTGCACAGAGTTCTCAACCTTCATCATCTGCAAAGAAGATTCTAGATGACAGTATGGCTCAGATGGCCAATACACTTCAGCAATTCATGCAGATTCAGGCCACCACAAATAATCAGAACACTTAGGCCATAAATGAGTTGCGAGGCACTATGAATAAGATGAGCACAACCTTGAGCACCCTAGAGAAAGGGAAATTTTCAACACAGCCTCAGCCTAATCCTCAAGTATACAAGCAGCAACAACAGCAAGTGCATAATGTCTCAGGGGATGTTATTGAGACAGCAAAGGCAGTTCTTACTTTGAGAAGTGGGAAGGAAGTTCCCCAACCAGAGATGCCTATAGACACACAGGCAGTTGGTCCTACACCTGAAGATGTAACAGAGACTGATGAAGTTGAGAAAGAATCAGGGGTAGTGAGACCAGAGCTGAAGAAGCATGTAAGTGTAGATGTTGAGACTAGTAAGGGATACCAACCTGTGGTTCTCTATCCTCAGAGATTAGCTGGCCAAAAGAACAAGTATCAGACAGAGATTCAAGAGATTTTCAAGCAAGTGAAGATCAATATTCCACTCTTGGATGCCATACAACAAGTGCCTTCATATGCAAAAGTTTTGAAGGACTTGTGCACAGTGAAGAGGAAGCTGAATATGAAGAAGAAAGCTTTCCTAACAGAGCAAGTTAGTGCATTGATATTGAGCGAGACTCCTCAAAAGTTTGGAGATCCCGGCTCTCCCAACATTTCCATTATGATTGGAGAATCACGCATTGGGAGAGCTTTACTTGATTTGGGGAGTAGTGTGAACTTGCTACCGTTCTCAGTATATGAGCAGTTGGGATTGGGTGAGCTGAAAAAGACCTCCATCATGCTGACAAATCAGTTAAGGTACCGAGGGGTATTGTAGAGGACGTGTTGGTCTAGCTGGACAAATTCTACTACCCAGTGGACTTTGTTGTTCTTGACATGCAGCAGCCAGTCTCCACTATTTACCAAGCTGCCGTCATTCTAGGAAGACCATTTCTAGCTACATCAAATGCATTGATCAATTCCAGAAGTGGAGTTTTGAAGCTTACCTTTGGGAACATGGCAATTGAGTTGAACGTTTTCAACGCTTGCAAGATGCTAGCACATTTTGATGACACAAGTGATTTGAATGCTGTGGAGAGTTTGACACCAACAGATTTTATTTGCTCAACTTCTCTCTTATCTGATGATGATTATATTTTTCAAACACCTGAATTTTTACTTGATGAGAAAATTGATCATATCAATGAAGATGACTTTGATTTTTTTGATTGTTTTGCAGATTCTTCGTTACCACTTGAAGTACAATTTGCGGGAGCAAGATGAAAACCCCAGTTTGAAGCTCTACCACCACCAAACATGCTTAAATCATCAGAGGAAGAAGTTCCCCAGTTGAAACTGAAACCACTTCCTTAAGATTTAAAGTATGTGTTCCTTAGTCCTGAAGAAGGCACTTTTCTGGTGGTGATTTCCTCAAAGCTAAATCAGAAGGATGAAGCCCAGTTGATTGAAGTATTAAGGAAGCGTCGAGGCGCAATTGGTTGGACAATAGCTAACATCAAAGGCATTGATGCCGTTGTATGTACCCACAGAATCCATCTTGAAGACGATGCTAGACCAATTCGTGATGCTCAACGTAGGCTTAATCCTACCATGAAGGAAGTTGTGAAAGAGGAAGTGCTTAAGCTACTCACAGTAGGTATCATTTACCCTATCTCAGACAGTAAGTGGGTAAGTCCAACTCAAGTGGTACTGAAAAAATCTGGTTTGACTGTCATAAAAAATGATAAAAATGAGTTGATTCCAACTAAAATGGTTACTGGCTGGAGAATGTGCATTGACTATAGAAAAGTAAGATGAAAGTCTTAGTGTCTTAATCCTAAGGTGAATCACAGAGGTTCACTTTAAAGAATAAGACCTAGAAGTAGAACGTTGGATTTGGAAAAGGTGACCCACATGGGTCACAGAAAGAGGAAACGTGGTAAGGAAGACATAGAAGACAAAGGTAGTGACTGTAAATGGACCTCAACGATTTTAGCATCAGTGTTTCTAATCTCGTACCATACCGGCCGGTGCTGCTGGAATATGCAGTACTGGCCACTGGTCTGGTACAGAAATTGTACCTATTTCGTACCGGTCCAAATACCGGCCGATATGTTAGCCTGTATCGGGCTATGTACTGGCTGGTATTTCGGCCTTTACTTTTTTTTTCATTTTTTAAAATTACAAGCTTATTTTTTGACCCTCAATTCAAACCAGTCTATTTATAATTTATATATATATGTATTTATGCATAATTTATTCATATATAGATTATTATTTTGGAATATAATTAATATATATTTATATATATAATTTATTCATATATTGACTATCCTGAAAAGGTACATGAAACGGTACCGGTACCGAAATATTTTGTTTCAATGCTTTGACCAGTACGGCATCTGATACAGTATTCAAAACATTGTTTAGCATACTAAATAGCACGTAAGAATTCAAGGATGGATGGAGAATGTTCCAAGTGAAGCGTAGTTTTATTTCTAGCATAGTTTCTTATGCATTAGATAGAGAATGACGTTGAGGTTATGAATATGCATGTAGGTTGTTATCTGACACGCACATGAATAGACTACATGAAATGAGTATGACATAGAGTCTAGGTAAGTATTACATTTATACTCTTCTAGAGTTTTCTAAACATATAAATGAACATGAAATGTTTTTCCTTTATGTTGCTTTACGAAATGACACAAAACGCTTTTTACAAAAGAATGCTAAGTATAAGTTTTCAAGCATAAGTATGTAACGACCCTTCTTGGTAGTCCCTTTTTACACACCCAAAGTATGTAAGTATATGCATGTAAATGGATTTTATACGTATTAAGTACTAGATTTATTTTCACAAAATGAAATATGAGGCTTAGTCCTTATGCTTTAAACGACGTGAAGAAAGTTTTTTAAATGTCCCTATGAACTGATGCTTTAAAGGATGCATGAACTGATGTTTTAAGGGATGCCATGAAAGATGATGTTTAAGCTCATGCTTTTTATGAATGAACGGACTGAAGGATGGAAAGAATTGGAAAAAAATGAAATGAAGGAAATGACTGAATGTTTTAATGTATGAAAATATGTTACGGCCATATGAATGAACGAATAAAGGTACCAAAGGACTTGACTAGGCAAATTACAATAATGGATAAGTAGTACTAGTAGTGGACCTAGTGCTGCACCCTAATAGAATAGATTCCTAATTCGTGGCCACAGGCAGAATCAGGTCCAAAAGACAGTTAACCCTCACACACAAGGCATAACAGTGTACAACAGCCAATGAAAGCGACAAGAAAGAATGTATGCATGTACATTAAGACTCTTTAAAAAATGAGGGTAGCAAGGCATGGGAAACTGTTTTACAAGAAGAAAACCTTTTTAAATAAAAACCCCACCTCGCAATGTTTTAAAATGAAATGATTGTCTATGTATGGTATGTATGGAATGATGAATGCATGATTAAAAACCTATGTTGTTATATTTTAACTGTATGAAGTAATGCTTACGAGTCATTGACTCATTTTAGTTTTTATGTATGCCCTCCGTGTCCCCCAAGGACAAGATGACTATGACTCGTCAAGACGGACACAGCCCAAGGGAAGAGCACGAAAGCCTAGGCACAACGTTTTGTACGAGAGACTTTAATTATTAAATTTAGTATTTTCTATTGTAACCCATTAAATTAAGGAATATGTTTTATTTATAAATGGAGTCTTTGGTATCTTGGCATGGAAGGAAAAGAAATTTCAAAATGAATGGTAATTCCCGTCACTTTTCATAAAATCATTTTATAAAGGACCCATCACAAGGATGGGCGTTACATAGCCTTCTCCAACTCCTTTCTCACATTGCCAAAACTTTTCTGGTTCCAAACAGTTAATTTCTCACTACAGGTTTGGATCTTCCTCATTATAGTATTCATTTCATATGGGCTTGATATCCCCTTCCATGCCTTTTCAGTTACTGTCTAACACTCTTTAGACTCCACCCACATTGCTTCAAAACTAAATAGTCTTTGACCTTTCCTATAATATTGCTCTACATATAAGTTAAGAATAATTGGTACATGGTCAGAATAGTAGTCAATCCATGCCTCACTTTTGCATGAACATAATGACTGCACCAAGTAGCATTTTCCAGGAACCTATCAAGCCTCTCACTAATACACTACCATGCCCCTCTTCTGTTACACCATGTAAACTAATTGCTACTACAACCAATGTCTTCAAGAGAACAATCATCAAGAACAGCCTTAAAATCCCCCATTTGCCTTTCTGTTCTCTGAGCTCCTCCTCGTTTCTCAACATTACTCAAAATTTCATTAAAATCCCCAAACAAAAGCCAAGAATTATTTGGAGGAACCAACAAAGATCTTAACAAACTCCACATTCATGTCTTCTAGCTGTTTCAGGTTGACCATAAACCCTAATAAGATACCAAGCTTCTACATTGATACCTTCTTCTTCTAGAATGGCATGTAAATGTGATCCTGAATAACTCAAGACAAAAATCTTAACATAATTCTTCCAAAACAATGCAAGGCCTCCACTTCTCCCATCACTACTCACAGCCAAGCATCCACCAAAATTCATTCGATACTTCATTCTTTTCATTACACTTGCTTGCAGTCTTGTTTCTTGCATAAACAAAATAGTAGGATCTTCCCTTCTGAACAAGTTACAAAGGACTTGAATTCCACATGGGTTCCCAAGCCCATAGGAATTCCAACTAACCAGAATCATTGATCCGGGCAAGGCTGTTGAACAACCTCTGTTGATCCCAAAAAGTGTAGCTCACATTCACCCTCATCACCAACCTACTTGTCACATAGACAAGATGTAATTTTTTGTTTTTACTTCCATCACGTTTTAGCCTAGTTATTAGTCTCATCTCTACTACTCTTCTCTAGCTGTCGTTTCCTTCCTACATTGTCAAGACAAACTTTAACAGAACTACCTGAACTTTTTGCTCTTATCTTCCAGGATCTAGTACTTGGTCTCGGCTTCAGGGTTTGGGCTAATTGAGGGGAGTCAAGCCTACCTAGCTAGGCTTGACCCATTATAACAAGCCCAACATGTATGTGCTCCTCTCCACTTGGACTAAGGTTGACTTGTAATCTATATGTTACCTCCTCCAGATTTGCACTTAGTGCTTGTTTGCGTCCCTTATCATTCCCACCCACCCTATTGCCCTCATCCCGTAATGTATGCCTGTTCTTCAATCCCCTTATTTGTGCATTTATCTCAGCCCTATCCAATTCCATAACTTCCTTTTCTGTTCCATAACCGTATCGAAAGCCTTGCCTAAACCCCCCCCAGTACTTTGCCTTCGATTAGTTACCCCAATTTTTTTTTTTTACATTTAGTTATTAGGATAGTATTCAATAATGAAAAATTCTATACCTATAATCAATATACAATTTAGTTTATCATATATTATTTTCATTTATTAAAATTAAACTAGACTGCGCTCCTCTAACTTACAATTGGCAATAGATTCTCCTTTAACCGTTTTCTCTCCCATTGTCTTCTTGAAGGCGAAAAGTGTGAATAATAGTCTAGGTGGAAGTAGGTCAATTTTTGCTCACCCTGGTGAGGAAGCTATGGGAGCATCTATTTACTCGGTGAATAGAAAGTGTTTCAATGGAGGTGCTGGAATTGAATAAGGATGAGAGTGAGCCTATCAAAATTCCCATGAGTGATAATGTGGAACTGAAGATAATAGGGGAGAGGAGTTTGCTGGGAAACATTTTTACTAAATGGAAGATTAGGGGGGAAGTCATCAGAGCTACCATGGAAAAGATTTGGAAGGTGAGTAAGCCTCTGGCCTTTCGTGACCTTGGCTCAAATTGTTTTGTTATTTCTTCTCGGAATCAGAGGGATAAGGAAAGGGTTCTGAGGGGGAGTCTATGGTTATTTGATAACTATTTGTTTGCTTTAATGTCGTATGTTGGGAAGGCCCAAATTCAGTTGGTGGAGTTTTTCGGATAGCGATTATGGATCAATATGCTCAATTTACCTCTAGATTGTATGAATAAGGGAATGGGAGTGAGATTGGGGGTATCCATATGGAGAATAATTGAGGTTGAAGTGCAGGAGGGGGATGTTGCATGGGGGAAATCTCTAAGGGTTTATATTGAGTTAGACATTAGGAAACAGCTAGCAAGAGAGAGGACAGTGAATGTGCAAGGAGAGAAAATGTAGATTCCCTTCTAGTGTGAGAAGTTGCCGAGAATATGTTTGACTTTTGGGTGTATTGTGCATGGGGATAAGGGGTGTCTGTAGGATAAAGGCAGATCAGATCAGTTTGGCCTCTGGTTGTTAGCAAAACAGATAGGTAGGTGAACTTAAAAATTAGGGGATGAGGTGGAGGAAGAAGAGGAGGATGATTCTATCCCTGAAAATAAGTGGGATAGTGAGGGGTCTCAAGATGCTGGTCTTGATTATATATAGAGTGAATTTGAGAGGAAAAAATTGAGAGTAGAGGATAGGGTCATAGGTTTGGTAGGGAGGAGGAGGAGGGGGGTGAAGGGGGGTTGGATCTACAAGGATCTATTGATTTGCTAGTGAAAACTGATCAAAAAATTAGTATTGTGGGTATGGATGAGGTTTCTTTAATGGAGCAGGAAATTAAGGGGATTGAGGAAGGTTTGGTAGGAAGAGGGAAAGGGAAATGGGGGAGTTGGAAAAGAAAAGCTAGAGGAAAGGGTAATAGTGGTAACTATAGTTCTGTTATACAAAAAAGAATGAGTGAAGGTTGGGATGGAAGTAGGAGTGAGCTGGGAAACAAAAAAAAGAGGCAGAACGGGGATAACATGGAATTGTTTGAAATTGAGATTTTACAAGAGGCTACGGGATAGCCGTGCCAATCTTTATGATTTGCCTAAGTTGGAACTGCTGAAAGGTAAAGGATAATAAGCTCAGTATGGTGTTTCTCATGAAAGTAATGATTAAGGCAGTGGAAGCTTTAAAAATGAGGTTGGATATAGAGGGATGTCTTGTAGTGGAACCAATGGGGATAAGGGGTGGGTCAGCATTGTTTTGGGGAAGTGGTCTAAACCTAGAATTTTACATTACTCTCAATTGCATATAAGTAGCATTATCAAAGGGAGGGTGGCAACAAAGAGTGGTATTTTACTGGGTTTTATGGACATCCTGATTCCTCTATGAGGAAGATGTCTTGTGAGTTATTAGCTGCTCCAGGACCTAAGAATAGTGAGGCTTGGTGTGTAGCTAGGGATTTTAACGAAATATTGCTTCAAAGTGAGAAATTTTTTTTTTTGGGGGGGGGGGGGGTGTGCAACCAAAGAGATGAAAAGGGGATGGGACAATTTCGAGACGTACTGGAAGATAAAAAGCTCACAAAGTTAGGATATGTGGGATGTCCTTTTACTTGGAGTAACAAGCATTTGGACCACACTTTCACCAATGAAAGATTGGATAGATTTGTAGCCAATCAAGCATGGAGAGATTTGTTTAAAAGGGTGAGAGTGGAGGGTTTACTAGCCCAAAGCTCTAACCATAGACCTATCATGCTCACTATTATGGTACCATCTCATGTTTCTAGTAAAAGAGGAAGAAGATTCAGCTTTGAAGCAACTTGGGTGAAAGATGAGGAATGTGAGGAGGTGGTGAGTAAGGGATGGAAATGTAATGGTCATCCTTGTCGTGGGTCCTTTAAAAAATGATTTTATGAAAAAAGACGGGAATTACGATTCATTTTCATATTTCTTTTCCTTCCATGTCAGGAAGCAAAAGACTCTATGTTTATAAATAAAACATATTTCTTAATTTAAAAGGTTATATCGGAAAATATTAATTTTTAAATTTAAAATCTCTCATACAAAACATTGTGCCTAGGCTTTCATGCTCTCCCCCTTAGGCCATGCTCATCTTGTCCTTGGGAGGGCACACATAAAAGCTAAAATGAGTCAATGACTCGTAAGCATTACTTCATACAATCAAAATATAATAACATAAGTTTTTAGTCATGCATTCATCACTCCATACATATCATACATAAACATTCATTTCATTTTAAAATGTTGTAACGGGTGTTTTTCTTTAAAAGGGATTTTCTTCTCATAAACAGTTTCCCGCGCCTCGCTGCCTTCATTTCTTAAAGAGTCTTATCATGCATACATCTTTTCTTAATATGCATACATCTTTCTTACCACTTTAATTGGCTGTTGGACATTGTTACGCCCCGTCTGTGAGGGTTAGTAGTCTTTTGGACCTGATTCCACCCATGGCCATGGGTTAGGAATCCATTCTATTAGGGTGCAGCACTGCATGCACTACCAGTACTACTTACACAGCATGGGCTTAAACATCATCTTTTAAGGCCTCATTTAAAACATCAGTTCATGCATCCTTTATAGCATCATCTTTCATAGGGGTATTTCAAAACACTTTATTCACATTGTTTAAAGCAGAAGACATAAGAATTGACATTTCTTTTCATTTCTTTTTGTGAAAATACATCTAGTACTTACTAAGTATAGCATCCATTCGCATGCATACACTTACATACTTGGGGTGTGTAAAAAGGGACTACTAAGGAGGACCTTCACTAGAAATAGAATTACGCTTACATCATTCTCTATCTAATGCATAAGCAACTATACTAGAAATAGAATTACGCTTCACTTGGAACACTCTCCATCCATCCCTGGGTTCCCATGCCCTATTTACTATGCTAAAACCTTCAAGTTCCCATGGCTAGGCTTAAGATGTTAAAAACTTCATCTTACTCTCCTATTAACCACATTCCGATGCATAACTCAAACCAATTAAATTACTACCTTCATGCTTCCTAGCCCATACTAAATCCTCATTCCCAACCATACATGCCATATGACCTTAAGCCAACACTGAGGCTTAAACATCATGCAACCATGCTTTGGACAGATTACCTATTATATATGGTAAATCCGTCTAGTACACGTGTCCCACAAAATGTACATGTACCTTACCCTTTTGTCACATAAGATCAACTTATAGTCCAATTAACGCCTACTTATATAAACAAGCTCCATACTCCGATATCAACTTTTATTCAAACTCATTCAATAGGACCTTCCTACTTCCTGGCCCTTTTATAAGTTCATCCCAACACTTGACATGACAGGGCTCCATTTACCACTATTTCTCCATCATGTCACGTAGCTCGAGACAAATCTCAACTTATATCATGACACCCATCATGCTTCCGCTGCACTGCTCTTACACTATCCCATCACTTCACACATACTCTAAGCCATAAGTCAACTACAAGGTGACACCTGTCCCCTCTGACTACATGCCACATCACAGCTATTTTGGGACACCGTTACACAATTCTCGATGCTACACAACATCCTCTACACTCCTGAACTTCACAACCATCAATTGCTTTGCAACACACCATATGGTGCGTCACTACACTACCTGGAGTACGCACCATGGTACTCCCTTTGCTACATCATGTACTACCATGGCGCACGTCACACGGTGTGTCACTACACAACATGAAGCACACACTATGTGTACTTCCTTTACACTACACCACACCACAACTATGGCACACCCATACTTCACAACACAGTCCACAACACTGCGCAACACACTACACAATTACGCCCAACACTTCACTACACAACTATGCAGTGAACGCCACAATACTAACATCACAGTCAATAACTTATCAACTAACATTTAATATAAATAACGATGGATAAATAGTTATACCATCGACGGGATAACCCGTTCGTTGCTCACTACCCATCACGGTCAAAGGCTTCAGAAGAGTTGTATGTGGTGATTAAACTGCATATAATGGTTGTTTAGGCTACTAGAGATCGCTACAGGTCTGAATCTGAGCGAGAAAAGGTTTGGTCATGGTCCTAGAGGGGTGGCGTCATGGTGGTACCGAGGTGGCACGCAGTGGAGGCACGGTGGTTTGTGGAGAGGTTTTGGGCCATGCTCGATGACCTAGCTGGCCACGCACGGCACAAGGAGGAGGTCTTTGAGAATCGGGTGAAAGGGCAAGAGGTCTTCCATCGGCTATGAGAGAGAGAGAGAGAGAGAGAGAGAGAGAGGAAAGGAAAAAGTGAGGGGAAAAAGCTAGGGGCTTGGGTATTTAATCTAGGCCCTTCGTCTTGGAATCTTCAAAACGATATAATGGTGAGTTTAAATATTGATTTGAAAATGGGTAAGCATTTATTTAATATTTTTAGAGCCCTTCAAAAATATTATAATTGTGTTATTTAAAAACAACTTAGTTTGATAATATTGGAAATATTTCATAGGACATTTAAAATATTCATAAGCTTTAAAATACTGGGTTTACTTTAAAAATCTGCTTGGTATCTTTAAAAACATACCATCGAGGTTCAACACGTAGAGCGAGACTCATAATTGTAAGAGAAGGAAGGAGCGGGTTGTTACAGGAATATTCAGGGTTTACTACTGAGCCCTTGAGTGGGGTTCAAAATCTATTAAAAGCTTGAAGTGGTACATTGAAGGAGAGGGCCAAAGTTAAAGACAAAGATAGGTGAAGGAGATTGATAAACTAATAGGGGAAATAAAGAAGCTGCAAGATAATGAGGGACCAGATAAAGTTGAAGTCATTCGAGGGCTTCAAAAATAGGTTGGAATTCTATTAACTCAAGAGGACATAAAATGGAAACAGATGGCGAAAAAGAGTTGGTATAAACTTGGTGATAAAAATACCAAGTTTTTCCATGCATGTGCCTCTCAAAGAAGGAAGAGAAATCAAATAAGACAGGTATTAGACTCCAGTGGTAGGTTATGGGAGGTGCAGGAGGAAATAGAATGGGCTTTCTATAATCACTATAAACAAGTGTATTAGTCTTCTTACCTTTCAAGTGAGACCATTAAGGTTTGCCTTTCTACAATGGAGAATAGAGTAACATCTGAGATGAATGAAGACATGCTGAGAGAATTTACCAGAGAAGAGGTGGAAGATGCTGTAAACCAAATTGGGCCTCTGAAATCTTCAGGCTCTGATGGATTTGGGGCCTCTTTCTTCCAAACCTATTGGCAGGTGGTGGGGGGAAGGTGACTGATGTAGTACTCAGTTTTCTCAGAGGGGATGGCAACTTGCTGAATTGTAATCATACTCATTTGGTTTTAATCCCTAAGGTAAAGGAGCCAAAAACAGTTGGGGACTATAGGACAATTAGTCTTTACAATATTTTGTATAAAATCATTGCAAAGACCTTAGCCAATAGACTGAAAGGCGTGCTTGACCATGTTATTTCTCCAAACCAAAGTGCATTCATACCTGGTCGACTCATCATAGACAACATAGTGGCAGCTTATGAGATTCTCCACTCAATGAAGGTGAAGCAAAGGAGAAATAAGGGGAGTATGACTTTAAAACTTGACATCTCAAAAGCATACGATAGAGTTGAGTGGGAGTTTTGAAAAGCAGTAATGGTTAAAATGGGTTTTGATGGAAGATGGGTGGGTCTTATGATGCAGTGTGTGCAGAATGTTTCCTATGCCATATTAGTAAAATCGAAAGGCTAGTAATTCTTTCTTTCCTTCTCCTGGCTTGAGGTAGGGAGACCTCTTATCTCCCTACGTCCTACTTCTGTGTGCAGAAGGGTTGAGTAATCTTATCAATCAAGCCAAAAGGAATGAGGAGCTAAGAGGGGTTTCAGTGACTAGAGGAGGGTTAAGGGTGACACATTTACTATTTGCAGATGATTGCTTGATTTTTGGCCAAGCTTCATGGTAGGAATGGATGAAGATGAAGGATTTGCTTGAGATCTATGAGAGGGCATCAGGGCAAAGCTTGAATAGGCAAAAAAAATCCATGTTCTTTAGTTCAAATATAAATAGGGATATCAGGAGAAGGATAATGAATGATGTGGGGGTGGGGATTCAAAATATTTGCGAAAAATACTTCGAGTTTCCTATAATGGTGGGAAAGTCCCAATATAACACCTTTAGAGAAATAAATGATAGGGTTTGGAATAAGATTAGTAATTGAAAAAAACATTTTTCTCTCACCCTTTGGCAAAGAAGTATTGCTGAAGGATACAAGCCTTGCCCCACTTATCATATGAATGTCTTTAAGCTTCCAGTAAAATTATGCATAGAAATTGCTGGTTTAATGGCAAAGGTCTGGTGGGGTTCTCAACAAAAGCTAATAGGATTCAATGGAAAAGTTGGGCAAAGATGGAGTTGCAAAAATAGAGGGGGGAATGGGTTTTAGGGAACTCTAGAGTTTCAATACTACCCTCCTTGCAAAACAATGTTGGAAGATATTGTATATGCCATACTTAGTTGCTACTAGAGTTCTTAAAGATAAGTACTTTAGGCATATAGAGCTGGTGAAGGCAAAATTAGGCTATGGACCTTAAAAAATATAGAGGAGTTTGTGGGGATCTCTTGACTTGCTCAAGGAAGGGTTGTTATGGAGAGCAGGTTTGTATTTAGGGAGATAAATGGGTTCTTAGACCAACTCATTTTTGTATTCAATATCCAAGGAGAATTATGAGAACTGATGCTAAAGTTAAAGAGTTATTAGTTGGTGGTAGGTGGAATAACAGGTTGGTTAGAGAAGTAATGATGAAAGATGAAGCTAATATGGTGTGTGGGATACCGGTTAGCCAAACTAATGCCCCTGACAGAAGGATTTGGGCCTTTACAAAGGATGGACTGTGTAGTGTAAAAAGCAGTTATCACTTGGAATGGTCTCGAAAGGCTAGAGCTGAAGGGAGCTCATCAGAGGCAAAACTGGGTAAAGAGGTTTGGACCAAATTTGGAAGTTGAATACACCTGAAGTAGTCAAGATGTTCATGTGGAAAGTAGCTATGAATTGTCTCCCTACCATAAATTTGTATAGAAGGAAAGTGGTGGAGAACCCTCTTTGTTCTGTGTGTGGAAGGGATAAGGAATCTGTTAGTCATGTTTTGTGGACCTTTAGTGCAGTAAGAGATGTCAAGGCTGAACAATCTAGTCCAATTTAGAAATGGCCCCGAGTGGAGGGGGACTTCATGGATTTATAGGGGATGCTGACACAGAAACTATCTAAGCAAGAACTTGACTTAGTGGCAACTATTATGAGGAACAGTTGGTTGAGAAGGAACACATATGTCTTTAAGGAAAAGTTCAAAGGACCTAGTGAGATGTTCTTACAAGCACAATACTACCTGAGTTTTTTGTAGAAGCTAAAGGAGAATAGAGTGGAGTTGCAAGGGGAGTAAATGTGCAAAGGAGAAATATGAAGTGGAGGAAACCTAGGAGTGGGTTTGTGAAGGTGAATTGGGATGCTAGTTTGGATTTGGGCAAAAATGGAATGGGGATGGGAATAGTAGTGATGGATGTAGATGGTGAGTTGATGTTGTCACTGTGTAATCATGTTGCAGGAGTTAGCACACCTGCTGTTGTTGAGCTAAATGTTGAGCTGAATTGGCATAGGGTCATCTTCAAAGATGATGCTTTGGGAATTATTCAGTCTATAAATAGGAAGAGTTACTACTGGGAATGGCATGGACAAATAGTAGAGGATAAAAAGTTGAGTTTATTCAATAGAGATACTTGGTCTATACAGTATACTAAGAAAGATAATAATAGAGTAGCTCATATTATTAGAGGTAGATGAAGAGGTTATTTGGATGGAAGGGGGGCCGGAGGATATAAATTCCTATGTAATGCAGGAAAACTGTGTAATGATCCAAATTGAGGTAATACAGAATGGTTTTCTGTTTCAAAAAATATAGATTTTATTTTCATTTCTAATGTGGACCAGCTCCTGCTATGTTACACGACTTGATAGGTAACCGATAGAAGAGAAGAGAAGGACAAGGGCATGAAGGTGTGTGGGTGAAGGACTGTGAAGTGCAAGAATGAATTGGAAGGGAAAGTGTTCGATTGGAATCCTAGAGGACTAAGTATGGGTTTGGGCCTTCATGGGCCATATGTGTAGAAGAGAACAACGGGCTTCAGCTAACAAGGAATGTGGGTGATGGACTTCGAACTAGTTGGGCTTCAATTGTGCTTTCATTTACCAAATGTAATAGCTTGTAAGCCCATAGACTTTTAAAAGGGCACTTTAGTCTTTTTACTTTTAGTAGTATTAAGGGTATGTCTATGACAGAGTTGGTTATGCTATTTTCCAGAATACTCTTGTACTTTCTACATTTGGAGGTGCCTCCCTCGAATCAAGCCTCAGTTTATCCCTATCAATTTACAAATTGATACAATTTTCTGCAGTATTTCTCAATCATCTTCTTCATTACATTCATCCAACCCCAATTTAGTTGTTACATGCTGTCTATGTTTTCTAAGCATGCATCCAATCTAGTACTCAATTAGTGTAAAAAAAAAACTTATGAATTTAATAGTTTACTCAATTTAATTTAATATTACACAAGTTGGATTTTTTTTTTATTTTTTTGTTAGATAAAAAAAATAAGAAGGGCGATCGAGATGGTTGTACTGTGCAAGGATTCTCAAAAGTCATGTACTTGGATTATTTATTAAGAAGATTTTGACCAAGAAGGAACGGTCAGGGAAGATAAATTAATGTTTATATATAATACAGAAATAAACGTACAAAAAGAAAGAACTAGGTGACAAAAGCATGCATGCATGCGTGTCATTTTTTGTGGGACTCTGCTATATTATATACAAGCTAGCTTTTTGCATAGTGATAATTTTTCCATCTTCCTAGTGGAGACTAGAGTGGTTTCTCTTAGGGCTGTACAAAACTCCGATATTTTCGATTCCGTCCGAACTCCACTCCGATTCCGACTCTGTCATAGTCGGAATTTTCAGAAAGCGAAATCGGAGTTAGAGTAGCTCTGAGTTTATGTTCAGAAGTTGGAGTCAGAGTGGTGAGTTGCTCCGATTTCTGACTCCGACTTTCAAATTTTTTAAAATTAAAACAGATGTAAAACAACGTAGTTTTGCATCTGTTTTAATTTTTTTTTTAAATAAACCTCTTTATTAAACGATGCCATTCCATTTAAATAGGAACAACATCGTTCACTATGACCTGTTGGCGTTGCATAATGCCATTTCTTGATTTAGCCCTCCCTGAGTCCCCCTCAATGCAGCCTCACCTCCTCGCCCCGAGACCTCACACTTACAACCTTATAGGCTTACAGTAACACAGCCTCACGGCTCACACCATCACATGACTGCCCTCAGCCTCACACGACGGCCTTCATTTGTCTTGCCCATACACAGCTCACAGCTAAGAGTCCCTGAGACGCATCTTGCCAGCTGCCGAGTGCCGACTGGTCATCACTTATAGTTCCCAGTTCCCAATCGGTAATTACTAATTTTAGGTTGTAGTTTTTTTCAAATAATGTAATGTAATGGTTCCTTTTTCTGCAATTTAATTTGTTGGTTTATGAATTTAGTTCGTTGTATGTAATTAGGATGGAAATGCAGTAATAGAATCATTGTTATAGGAATGTAAATGTGGTTGCATGCAATCTGTTTGTGAAAATGCCTCAGTGAATCATTAGTTTGTTTTTTGAAATATCAAGAACGAGAACAAGTGAACAACACTAGTCTACTACTTGTGTTTAATCTTTTTTACTTAATTAAAAAAAAAATCTAACATCACATTAGATCATTAGATCAAGGAGCAACACCGAACAAGAGAACAAGTGAACAACACATTAGATCATTTTTTCTAACATCTCTCATAAGTATTTAAAACAACATTTGAATCTCTTTTATTTTTTTTATTCAAATCAAGGAAGTTCTATATCCTAATCATACTGTATAGTGTATTGCCAAGGTATGGATCTAGCTTTAAATTCAACTTTAAGACTCTCAATGCAGATAAAAAATGATCAGTTCATGATTGAAATTAATTCTCTACGTACATAATAAAAGACTCAAATAATACTTTTATATACATATTATATATATATATGGATTTAGGTTCATAATGGCATGTAATAAACACATGTTGGTATATATCTGGCCATGTCATATTGATAAACAAATGCACCCTTCTTTTTGAAACACAAGGGCCACTTTAGTTTAGTCATGTGAAAAGCTACATCCGATATGCTTTGGGATGCTAATTCATTTTTTCCATCCAAGTATAAGTAGGTTCTTTATGATTTCCCTAAGTCCGGACATGAATAAATGCTGAAATTATTATCACTATATTATATTATTATATATTATCCAACTGATTATATATATATGTATGTCTATATCATTGATCAATTTGATCCTCATTCAAGTTTACAAAAAGTAGCTTTTAATTAATATTGCTTGTTATTTTCTACCAACTTTTACCAGACGTAAAAGATGGAGAATTGTATATATATGTAGTGCTGCCAAAACAGCATTAATTTGTTCCTGTTTGTGAGAATTATATATTGAGCCTCTTCTTTTGATAAATTAAGAAACTTGACAAACGAGAAAGTAAATATGTGAACAAGTTTCTCTAAATAGTAAATTCGACTGTATTTACAGCTTTGTTATAATTTTATTTTATTTACAGTCCTTCTAATTTTTTATTTAGCAATTAACTCCCTACTTTTAATTTAATTTTTCAGATTCTTTGATTTCAAATAGTATGGATGCTAGACCTAGTGGAGGTAGAGATTGTGGAGACGATGACAGTCCTCCTACACTAGCGAGGGCTTCCACCCCAATGACGGCAGATACTTCTACCCCTAGAGCCCCATCTAGGGCAGCATCTAGACCAACATCTAGAGCGGTATCTAGAGTAGCTACTTCTTGTGCAAGTAGTCGACTCCCAGTAGATATAGAAGGAGAAGATGAAGATATGTTCAATGAAGAGGAGGAGATGGCAGATATGCCCATTCAGCCTGATCAACCACCATGGCCTTCTAAAAAACGATTGTGGACGTGGGAACATTTCACTAAAATTCCTGGTGATCGTGTGAACCCTCAGGCAAGATGCAACCACTGTGAGCAACTTTGTGGTTGCCATTCGAAGAAGCAAGGCACCCGTGTATTAATAGCACATCTTACTGGTTGCCAACAGTATAAAATCGCAAAGGGATTGGCGTCCATTGGCACTGATCAAACAAGTTATGAAACTCAAATGGCAACTGATGGTGGCCCTTCACATGTTAAGAAGCTTATAATCCCTCAATATAGTGAGAAGATTTTGCGGGAATTACTTACAGAGATAATCATTACTGATGAGATGCCTTTTACCACAGCTGACAAAAAATGCTTCAACAAATTTGTGTGCTGTCTTGAGCCACGTTTTCCCATGCCTTCATGGTATACGGTTATGCGAGATTGTATGAAGAGGCATGTGAGGGAAAAGACGGAAATGAAGGAGATGTTTAGTCGAACTGGCCAGAGAGTGTCATTCACCACTGATACATGGACGTCCATACAAAATGTGGGCTACATGTGTATCACAGCCCACTTTATTGACAGTGAGTGGACGCTGCATAAACGAATAATTGGATTTAATGAGATTGTTGATCACAAGGGTGCATCCATTGCTACAATGATGGATGATTGTATTCAGGACTGGGGTATTAAAAAAGTCCTTTGTATCACAGTTGATAATGCCAGTGCCAATGACACTGCAATTGAGTGGTTTAAGAGGAATACAACGGTAAAAGATGATATCCTTCGTGGACAAGAGTTCCTACATGTTCGATGTTGTGCTCATATCATCAACCTCATTGTATCTGAGGGGTTGAAGGAGGTTGATTATTCAATTACCAAAGTCCGTAATATTGTGAGATATGTGAGGGCTTCCCCCCAAAGGCTTGGCAAGTTTAAGGTTATAACAGAACAGCTTCAGATTCCATCTTCTACGATGTTGTGTTTGAACATTCCGACTCGATGGAACTCGACATATATGATGTTGGAGGTGGCGTAGAAGTACGTAAGAGAGTTCCAGAGAATGGAGGTCGAGGATGGGGGTTTGAGGTATGCTTTGATGGAGTCTACTGGGGCAAGAAGGGAGCTTGGTGCACCAGATGCAGTTGATTGGGATCGAGTAAAGTCTCTTGTTGATTTTTTGAAATTGTTTTATGATACAACTATGCGGATATTTGGATCAAAATATTGTACTGTGAACTTGTACTTCGATGAGCTTTCGAGGATTCATGAACACCTGCAACAAAGTTATGCTAACAGTGAGGGATTGTTATATGCTATGGCTATGAGGATGAAATCAAAATATGATAAATATTGGGGGGATATTGTGAAGATAAATGGATTATTACTTGTGGCTGCAATACTTGACTCTCGATATAAGTTGGAAATTATACAATTTTTCTTTATTGACATCCTTGGGGAAGAGAAGGCTGAAGAGTTTATTAAAGAGCTAAGAAAAGATATTGATGGCTTATATAGCCACTACAACAATAATGGTCATCCTACTTCAGCAAGTGGTAGCCATAGCTTCTCACACCCGACCAGTTCGACATCTCCTATGATTACACTACTTCTGCTGCAGCTATTTCATCACCATTGGTGCAGCGATATCATCAAAGGCAATCGAAAAATATTATGCAACGTAGGTCTGAGGTTGAACACTATTTGATGGAAGATGTCGAGGCACCTAGTGACGCATTTCAGTTATTAACTTGGTGGAAGGTTGATTCCACCAAGTTTCCTATTCTTTCCCGAATAGCTCGAGATCTGCTAGCTATTCGTATCACTAAGGTTGCATCTGAGTCGGCGTTTAGCACTGGAGGTCGTGTGTTGGATGTTTAATGGAGTTCATTGTCAGCTTCAACTGTGGAGGCCCTCATTTGCACACAAAACTGGCTATGTGAAATGCCCATTGGAGTAGATATCATTGATCCAGAGAGTTATAGGCTTGAATCAGGTAACTTTATAGTTTATATGCTTTTAAATGATAATTTAAATATTTGTAATGTTTTAATTATTAAACTTCTAATTTTTATGATTTTGTAGACATACTTGTGAACCCTAGCATAGTTACGGATGAATGATAATTGCGGATGAGTTACAAGTTACATGGATGAGGAGTTGTGTTCATGTATTGTAGTGATGCTATTCAGGTACTATATTAGTATTTTTAAATCATTTAAAAAATTATTGACCATTTCATAATTCATACTATATTTTTTAAAAATATTTTCATATGTATTATTTTGCAGATAAAAGTTTATGAGAACGAATGCCGAATGGTAGTGGCTACTGGCTTCAACTCCCAGAATCAAGACTTTATCAATGTTCAATTACTAATTTACTACTTTTTGGCTTTGTAATGTATGACTGTATGGAATTTAATCAATGTCATTTGTATTTAAGTTTTTTTATTTATTTTTACATCATTTTTGTGAAATTGGAAGTCAATTAGGTTGTTGGATCTTGAATTTCGCATGGGCCTTCGGAGCTGGGCCTTCGGATTTGGACTTGGGCCTTCGGAGTCGGAAGTGGGCCAAAGCCCAACAATGCTCCGATCGGAGTTTCGACATCATTTCAGAGTCGGAGTCAGAGTGAAAATTTTTCTGTCAGAGCCGTGGTCGACCATTCCGACTCTGTCGGAGTCGGAGCCCACCCCTAGTTTCTCTGCCATCAAAAATTCCATCTTATCCAAAAGAAAAATTCCACACAACCTCCCCACTGTAGCACAACCTCCGCACACCTTAAGTGGCGAACTGGTTTGGTCGACCACGGCTCGGTTCGCTTTCTCCCCCCCCCTCACTCAACGAGATTCTCTCCCCCTCCTCAATTCCCTTTCTCCTTTTCAAAAGCTAGAGTTGTTTCTCCCCCTACCTCACATCCCTTTCTTCCCCTCCAGAAAGCCCTCACCTGATTCATCTCCTTTCTTCCAAAGTCCTCACCCCAGTGAAAACCCTCTCACATCGTCGCCCCTTGCGATCTGTCACCCCCATTTTCTTCCCCTCCTGAAAGCCCAATGAACACCACCTCATGGCAGGATCCCCCAGCCCCTGTATTCTCTCAGACCTGAAAGGCTAGAAGAAAAATTTCTCATCCTCACCCAAAAAATCTCAGCACCCATGAAACCCTAGAAAAATTACTTTGGGAATTCTTTATTCTTTTTTTGAAACTTCCAAGTATTACAGAATGGGAGCATAGGGGACACCTTCTATGGTGCATACACATATGAGAATCTTGAGAGGGAACCATACTAGCCATCGGAGAAGCTCCAAATTTCTATCACTTTGATCTTTTGCAAGCTCTTTTGTCTGTTTCTCTCACTCACACACATAAATCTAAAGAAGAAGAATGGGGATGTATTGGCTCAATTTGTTGAAGAATTGGGTGATCTTGGGATTGTCGATGAGGACATCCAAGATTTTGGTAATGAGAATTTCAATCCAGCTCTTGGAGTTAATACAATTTGTGTTTTCCCAAAGAATAGTGCTCGAGGTATGTGTGACGCCCCCAAATCCCCACGTACGGACATGGGGAAATTGAGACGTCCGGATGATGACATCACGGGTCACCACCCTATCGACGTGCCAAGTGTGTGTAAAATCGACGAATGTGCACGAGAAATACGCAGCGAAAAGCAAAGTCAATAACTAAGTACCAGAATTTTTCTTAATTCAATACAAAGCTGTTCAAAACATACATAATAAAACATTACAAAACACAAACATAGTTTTAAATCAAATAACAAAACTTTAACTTTAACTTCAGCACCCCGGCAGAGCCGCATCCTCGGGCTCAGCCTCCTCCTCCTCATCCTCGATTTCTACACCCAAATCTATGGTACCAAAAATGGTGCCGCAGGTAAGTAAAATGCAAACACCACCAAATAAAAACATATAAAACTCAAACAATATGCATGAAAGGATGCCAATGCACAAAATCCATAAATCATATTTTTCCCACGCACGCCAAAAATCCCATTTGGCGCAAAATATATCCTTTAATCAAATCCTCGCCATTATCCCAGATAATGGCCCAAAAACTAGTCTCGCCATTTTCCTAGAAAATGGCCCATTAACCAAATCATCAGAGCACTGTAGGCAGGAATTGCAGGCGGGACTCTACCACCATCCCTACGCGTGCACCGTTGGCGAGAATCGCAGGCGGGACTCTACCACCATCCCTACTTACCACCATCCCTACACGTGCCTCTGAATCAAACTAATCAATCCATACGTTCATATATACCAATAAAACATTTCTCGCTTGAAAACCCAGTTTTCAAGATTTAACACAGGCATATGTGTGCACAATGCAATGCAAATGATACGACACCAAATAACCAACAATTTCCAAACATCCATAACAACCAAACAAGCAACTCCGTCCTCAATCCATCCGAACCCCGAACTCCTCGGACTCAGTCCGAAATCAGCCAACCAACAACAAATAATTATTGTATGAGCAAAATATATTTAAATCTAAAAGTAGGGTTTGGAAAATACTTACAGCGCTATATGGTATTTTTCGAAAGCTCGCGGCGTTGCAAACGGCGGAAGAAAAGTAACGTAACAGTGTAATTTACACTGTGGCCTTGGGTAATAAATTACCCATTTTCGAACGGGGACAAACCAAGGCTTGGGATTGATAGGGAATGGTCTAGGGATGTTTATGAAGTTAAAGGAAACGAGTTTTGGCCATGGGTGGTGGTGGAAATGGCAGTCGAAGGCCGAAAAGGGGTTGAATGGAGTTGAGCTCGTGGGAGCTGCTCCGGCAACGGATAGAGGCCGGAAATGGGTGGCTTAGGTTGGCAAGAGGTAGGGGAAGAAGCTGTGAAGAGATGGTGGCCAGAGGTGGTGCGACGGCACCGAAATCGGTGAAAAACCGTATGGCTTGGAGGAGCTCGTGGTGGCTAACGGTGGCTTGGATGGAGCTGGAACTTGGTGGGCATGTTCACCGGTGAGAGGGGAAGAAAACTGGGTGGGTGGTGTAGGCCACGCCACCGGCGAGCGGCGGTTCTGGGCTACGAAAGCAACCGGCAACAGGGGAGAAAAACAGGCAGGTGCCGTGACTTCTAGGGGCTCGTGGCGGCTAACGGCTGGTCCGATGGCTCTGAAAATTGGTGGGGATGATCTCTAGTGGGAGGGGAAGAGCTGCTGCTGCGCACGAGGAGAGGGAAAACAGGAAGAAAAAGAAGAAGAAAAAGAAAGAAAAGAAAGAAAAGAAGAAAAAGAAAAGGAAAAAGGGAAAAAGAAAAAGAGAAGAAAAGAAATGAGGTCCAATCCTCACTTCTGGAGTCCAACAACTGATCCAACGAAAATAAGTTTAAAAGCAATAAAACTAAGAAAATATTTTAAAAACAACGTAAAGCTAAAATATAATAATTAACTAGTAAAAGCAAACTATTTAATTTTAAATCCAAAGACAAGCTAAAATAAATTAAACAGCAATTTAAATTCAACAGCAATTAAAATCCAATTAAAATCTGATAATTTAAAATAAAGGAACTATTA
The DNA here is from genome assembly GCF_018687715.1 of Carya illinoinensis. NCBI lineage: Eukaryota > Viridiplantae > Streptophyta > Magnoliopsida > Fagales > Juglandaceae > Carya > Carya illinoinensis. Next base: position 15,950,673 of record NC_056765.1, read on the forward strand.
TATTAATTAAATTAAAATATTCCTTTAGTGAAAATACACGTAAAAACGTGGTGTCACATCCTCCCCCCTTAAAATAAATTTCATTCTCGAAATTTGTGAGATCAATATCAGCGCCAAGCAGGATACAATACGCAGCTCAGAGTATACTTGAGAAAATCATACCATCAGTCATTTCCACACAAGTATGATTAAAGCTCTCTCCAATTATACTCCTAAAGCAATTCCATCATATTCGTACTAGTCTCCCAGCGACGCATCACGTCTAGAACTCCTAAAGCAGCCACGTAAACCGGAATCACCATATCGTCAAGAACTTCAAAACCACACCCAAGAAAATTCTAAAAATTATTACTTCTTAGAATGAATTGTATTAACCTCAATCAACCTTCATGCTATATCATTGAAACTTTCATTGTATACTATAAACCATCAATAAACATAATTTGCCCAAACAAAATATTACTCTCCAATTACAAGCACCTTCTCGAAATTTTAAGTCATCACTATTTGCTCAAAATCAGCACACCTAATTATCTCCAAAATATCACGTTTCCATGTGCACTCTGATAACTCGCCAAAAAGCAAAAAGACTATATCCACATAAATTAACACCCCTGAGTACAAGCTAACTCTAACACCTGGAAGCAAGAAAATCCTTTACCACATTTTGATAGAAAATAAAGTCTCCCAAAATCATGAACTATCACTCCTATTGCTCAATTATCTCTAGCTACCTTAATTAAATCAAAATTCCGCAACGACACCCATGATCATCAACAAAGAAGACGATATCAATCAATTGCAACCTTCCAAATTAAAAACAAGTATCATTATCTCAAAATACGCCAATCTCATCTAAGATAAAGAACATAGGGCTCGAATCCGTCCCGACCAATTAATAAAGCACCTATAACTCCTACCTAACAACTTACACTTTCAAGATCATCACCTAAATTCTAAATATCGTCTAATTTAGAGATAACTAAATTCATTACGAACCATGATTAAATTCACCATAACCTTATTTAACCCTTCTTGTAAACTCACTTACCTACTTCTATTCTCATAACCCTAATATTAGCACGACTATTTCCTTCAATTGCATACAAAATTAAATCTCAAGATAGGCAATGCTATTCAAACCTCCAATCCATCAAAACTATGGCACTACCCTCCTGACTCCTACTACTTATTACTTTACGTACCTGTTTAGGCTAATCATCGTTGATTCCCAAACTTCCACTTTCAAGATTTTATTATCCACTACACATGGCGACCCAACAATCTCTCTTCAAGTTAAATAAAATGTCTATAATTCTCCCAATTGGACACTCAAACTCCAAAGGAAAGCATAGCCTCAAAATTTAAATTCCTATGTGACCTCAAGTCACAATTAATTCTTGAAGATAGTCTCAACAATAAATGCCAACCATCACTCCAATTGATAACCCACTTCAACTGTACACTCCGATCAACTCACTAAGAACTCGAAGTTAAAATCTATTGAATTTAATATTATCACATCTAATCCACTTCAGTACTCACCAAAGCCACTTCTCTCAAGCCAAAAAGAGACTACGATTTGCACTCTCCGAAATCCATGCACCCTCACCACCACTATAAATGGATCTCATGTACCCTTAGCTAAGATCAATAATCATTCTAATGTATAAGTGATCCATCACTTCCATTTCCAACATCCGTACCTTATCCACAAAATAAAAAAAATTTCATTTCCCAAAACCTGCATCATCTATTATCCTCAACTCGGTATGAATCAATCCTAAAACTTGCCACTATAACCTCGAGCTATAACAATTATTGCCAACCCACATTCCATTGAATAACATGCTTTGACTGAACGCTCCAATCGATTCACCACTATCACATGTCGATCTCATACATCCTTAGCCGAAACCAATAGTCATTCCAACGTACAAGTAATCCATTACTACTATTTCCATCATCTGGACTTATATCCGCAAATCAACATGAATCATTCCAATATCTGCTTAACTTATACCCTTAACATCAGCAAATAGTTATCGATTAAAGCTTTGTACTGAAAATGACCTTAAACCTGCTAATAATCCGTTCCCAAAAGTCTTTGGAACATAAGGTCTCAACTTCAATCGAATTCAATACCAACAATTAAACTATTGCTTCCAAAACCTCAATGGATCTGTTTCTTCCGAACTGATAAAAATCATTTCCTAAAATCGATTACTACAACCTCGAGTTAACAATAGTCATTTTCTGAACTAAGTCAATATCTACAATCCTCAAAGAAGTATATGAGCTAAATCATTACTTTCCATTCTCAAAGAAATGTACCCCAGAAAAAGTTCATATTATTAGCTAAACTCTTATCAGCCCCATTTTAATGGTTGCAAACTAATCACTCTCCAGAGTGGATTAAGCTAGCACCCCAAGTCTATAAAACTAAGAACTCAACTCTTATTATAAATTGGTCCTTCAACTCTGCAATTCTAAAACCTTAAATCAAATAAGAATAATTTCTAGAATTTCTAAGATCAATGAGCTTACACCCCATAATAGAACAATCGGCTCCCAAAGCTTTTAAAATCTAATACATTAACGGATAATAAATCATTTTCTGAAATCCTCGAGATTGATGGCTTTAATCCAAAACATTCACCTTAAAACTTGTAAATTTTAAAACCCCAATTGCCACCAAATTGTTCATCCAAATCAACGAAATTTAAAAGTTGAAATTTAATTATTTCCCCCAAACTTGTCGAACCTAACACCTTAATTACCAAAATCTTATTTCCTAAAATCTATAAGGCCTCAAACCTTAGATAAAATTATCTTAAACCAATCCTTAAAGTTCGTTGAACCTACACTCTCCTATTCTATAGCCTCATTGCATAAATTCTACAAAACCTAAGACCTCAACCATCTTAAGCGACTTAAAGCTAACTCCCCTCCTTAGTTGTAACTTACATTCCTACTTCCAAGAGATTGCCTAATCCATGTCGTTCCCTTCTAGCCACAATATTATAAAAGTAACCCACCTCTATAAAATTCAACCCTACTACACTAAGTATTTTTTTCCTATCAACAACATTCTCGATAGTACCGTCCTCCTGCCATAGCACAATCCTCAACCCCACTTTTTTTTTTAACTCCGGACAAAACAAAACAAAACAACTTAAAACAAAATAAATAAAACAAATAAAACAACATACTTGCAATTCAAATAAAATAAAATCAAACCAAACCAAGTCAAATGGAAATAAATAAAATAAATTCAAATCAAATAAAATCGAATCAAGTTAAAGAAAAACAATTCAACTTAAATAAATTAAAATAATTTTAACACAAGCTTTTAAAACTTTCTGGTACTCCACCTATGGGATATATGGTTTTACCCAGAGCCGAACTGCTCTGATACCACCTGTGACGCCCCCAAATCCCCATGCACGGACACGGAGAAATTGAGACGTCCGGATGATGACATCACGGGTCACCTGTGATGACCCGCTTTTGAGTGTATTTTCGCTGAAATGGTTGTTTTTATTTTAATTAATATATTAGTTATTTATTTTAATTTATTTGCGTTTTAAAATTGTTAGTTTTTAATTTAATTGATGTTGTGTTTTATTTCTTTTAGTTGTTTACAGTTTTTAATATCTTCGCAGCGGTTTAGTGTTGTTTTTCCTGGACTGAGGATTAGACCTCGTCTTTTCCCTACATCTCTTTCCCTTTTTCCTTTTCTTTTTCCTTTTTCTCTTTTTCCTTCTTTCTTTTTCCTTTCTTTTTCTTTTTTTTCTTTCTTTTCTTTTTCCCTCTCTCTCCCCACGTCGACCCCCTGGCCTCTCTCTCTCTTCTCTCTCCCTCACGTCGGAAGCCTCTCACCCCCGATCTACCACCGTTCGGCCACCGTGTGGCTCACCGCCGGCACCGTTCGGTTCGTCTCCCTCCGGCGCACCTCCCCACCGAAACTCACCCCCATCCGGCCGGCCGTTTGGCCGGAAAACCTCTTTAAAGCCCGCACGGCTTTGGCTCCGATCCGCCGCCGTCGCTCCACCTTCGGCCACCATTTCTTCACCACTTCATCACTGGTCCTTTGCCGTCCTAACCCACCTATTTCCGGCCTCCAACGACCACCGGAACAGCTCCTACGAGCTAGCTTTCCTTTCTGGGAAATCCGGCCTCCCACCGCCGTTTTCGCCGCCACCCACGGCCAACCACCACTTCCAATAGCTTCACAATCATCCCTAGACCATTCCCTATCAATCCCAAGCCCTAGTTTGTCCCCGTTCAAAAGTGGGTTTTTCACAACCCACAGCCACAGTGAATTTTCACTGTGACATTGCTTTTTCTCCTCCGTTTGCAACGCCGCGTGTTTTCTAAAATTGCCATATAGCGCTGTAAGTATTTTCCAAACCCTATTTTAAGATTTAAATATATATTGCTCTTTCAATAATTTATCTGCTGGTTGGTTGATTCCGGACTGAGTCCGAGGAGTTCGGGGGTCGGATGGATGGAGGACGGAGTTGCCTGTTTATTTGATTTGAGTTGTTGGATTATTTTATTATGCATTGTTATGGCATTGCATGGTGCATGCACGTGTGTTTGTGAAATAGTGTGAAAAGCCTGTGTATTGGCGTAAGTGGTCTTACGTGTGCGTGTGTATCACGACCCCAAGCCGAGATGGGGTATTATCCCTGTGGAGCTCCTCTGGTCACTCGGGAGCGGAATAAACTGAGTGATGTCCCCTGGGTTGTCGCTAGACGATGGGAGTGGGGGCTAGGGGTTGCTTGGCTACGAACGCGCCGGGCGCGGAACCGGGCATCGCCCTACGCACCGACTCCGTGGCCCTTCGCTGGTGAGGGCTAGAGGATGCTTGGCTACGAACATGCGGGGCGTGGAACTGGGCATCGCTCGTTAAGTGTCACATGCGTGGTGGTACTCTACGATGTGGCACTGGAGCCAGGGTGTGCGGATGACCCCTAGGGAAGGTCATGGCACATACGGATAAAATGGTTTCTGTTTCTGGTTTGAGATGAGTAAAGGCCAAATGTGACTTTTGGCGTGTTTTTCGGAAAGGATGTGTTTTTGGGCCAAATGGGGTTTTTGGCGTGTGTGGAAAAATCGTGTTTTATGGGCTTTGTGCATTGGGCATGTTTCATGCATACTGTTTGAGTTCTATGTGTTTTTATCTGGTAGTGCTTGGGTTTTACTTACCTGCGGTACCATTTTTGGTTCCGTAGCTTTTGGTGCAGAGTTGGAGGACGAAGAGGAGGAGGCTGAGCCCGAGGATGCGGCTCCCCCGAGTTGCTGATGCTATGCTTTATATTTGGTTTAAAACTGTATTTGTGTTTTTTGTAATATTTTATTTATGTATGTTTTAAACAGCTTGTATTACGTTGAGAAAAATTCTGGTACTTAGTTATGACTTTCGTTATCCGCTGCATGTTTCTTTGTGCACATATGTTGCCTTGCACACACTCGGCACCCGTCGATAGGATGGTGACCCGGGTTGTCACCATCCGGACGTCTCGATTTCCCCGTGTTCGGGCGTGGGGATTTGGGGGAGTCACATCACCACCCTATCGGCGTGCCAAGTGTGTGTAAAATCGATGAATGTGCACGAGAAATACGCAGCGAAAAGCAAAGTCAATAACTAAGTACCAGAAATTTTCTTAATTCAATACAAAGCTGTTCAAAACATACAAAATAAAACATTACAAAACACAAATATAGTTTTAAACCAAATAACAAAACTTTAACAACTTCAGCACCCCGGAGGAGCCGCATCCTCGGGCTCAGCCTCCTCCTCCTCATCCTCAATCTCTGCACCAAAATCTACGGTACCAAAAATGGTGCCGTAGGTAAGTAAAATCCAAACACCACCAGACAAAAACATATAAAACTCAAACAATATGCATGAAAGGATGCCAATACACAAAACCCATAAAATCATATTTTTTCCACGCACGCCAAAAATCCCATTTGGCCCAAAATATATCCTTTAATCAAGTCCTCGCCATTATCCTAGATAATGGCCCAAAAACCAATCTCGCCATTTTCCCAGAAAATGGCCCATTAACCAAACCATTAGAGCACTGTAGGCAGGAATCACAGGCGGGACTCTACCACCATACCTGCTCACCACCATCCCTACGCGCGCACCGTAGGCGAGACTCACAGGTGGGACTCTACCACCATCCCTGCTTACCACCATCCCTACACCGTGTGCACCATAGGCAGGAATCGCAGGCGGGACTCTACCAACATCCCTGCTTACCACCATCCCTACACGTGCCTCTGAATCAAACCAATCAATCCATACGTTCATATATACCAATAAAACATTTCTCGCTTGAAAACCCAATTTTCAAGATTTAACACATGCATATGTGTGCACAATGCAATGCAAATGATACAACACCAACTAACCAACAATTTCCAAACATCCATAACAACCAAACAAGCAACTCCGTCCTCAATCCATCCGACCCCCGACCTCCTCGGACTCAGTCTGGAATCAGCCAACCAACAGCAAATAATTATTGTAGGAGAAAAATATATTTAAATCTAAAAGTAGGGTTTGGAAAATGCTTACAGCGCTATATGGTATTTTTTGAAAGCTCGCGGAGTTACAAACGGCGGAAGAAAAGCAACGTAACAGTGTAATTTACACTGTGGTCGTGGGTAATAAATTACCCATTTTCGTACGGAGACAAACCAAGGCTCAGAATTGATAGGGAATGGTCTAGGGATGTTTATGAAGTTAAGGGAAAAGAGTTTTGGCCTTGGGTGGTGGTGGAAATGGCGGTCGAAGGCCAAAAAGGGGCTAAACGGAGTTGAGCTCGTGGGAGCTGCTCCGACAACGGATCGAGGCCAGAAATGGGTGGTTTAGGTTGGCAAGAGGTAGGGAAAGAAGCTGTGAAGAGATGGTGGCCGGAGGTGGTGCGACGGTGCCAGAATCGGTGAAAAACCGTATGGCTTAGAGGAGCTCGTGGTGGCTAACGGTGGCTCAGATGGAGGTGAAACTTGGTAGGGATGTTCTCCGGTGAGAGGCTGGATGGGTGGTGTAGGCCATGCCACCAGCGAGCGGCAGTTCTGGGCTGTGAAAGCAATCGGCGACAGGGGAGAAAAACAGGCAGGTGCCGTGACTTCTAGGGCTCGTGGTGGCTAACGGCTGGTCCGATGGCTCTGAAAATTGGTGGGGATGATCTCTAGTGGGAGGAAAAGAGAATGGTGGGGGTGGTGTACAACATAGCTGCAGGAAGGCAGCGCACCGGGCGGCGACGAAATGAAAAGGAGAGCTGTTGCTGCGCACAGGGAGAGGGAAAACGGGAAGAAAAAGAAGAAGAAAAAGAAAGAAAAGAAAGAAAAGAAGAAAAATGAAAGGAAAAAGGGAAAAAGAAAAAGAAATGAAATGAAATGAGGTCCAATCCTCACTTTTGGAGTCCAACAACTGATCCAACAAAAATAAGTTTAAAAGCAATAAAACTAAGAAAATATTTTAAACATAACATAAAGCTAAAATATAATAATTAACTAGTAAAAACAAACTATTTAATTTTAAATCCAAAGACAAGCTTAAATAAATTAAACAGCAATTTAAATTCAACAGCAATTAAAATCCAATTAAAATCTGATAATTTAAAATAAAGGAACTATTATATTAATTGAATTAAAATATTCTTTCAGTGACAAGTGCCTTATTTCGTTGTTGTAGAAGATCCACTATTCTTCTTGTCTACATGTGTTCTTTGACTGCTACTTTCTTTTAATTATTGTTTAATGCTTGGTGCTTAGTTCATTTGTTTATTTGGATGAAAATAGGGGAGTTAACTGTGAATGTCATTGCAATCAAGGCCAGCATTCATCTTCTTTTTGATCATCAGCTGCTGGTTCAAAATCTTACTGCGTAGGTAATTCTAGGTAACTTAAATTTGTTTGGATTTCTCATGCATACATGATAGCTAAGGAAGCTAGTTAGTGTTTTATGTAAGCCTATGTTGCATATCTTGTTTTTGATGACATGACCTTCTGCATTGAATTGGCATTTTGACATTAGCGGTTGCATGCTTTTTCCGTAATCATTTTTTATAAGTAATATATATTTATTAATAAGGACAATGGCACAACCCAAGTACACAACTAGGTACATGAGAGACACCTAGTTAGTAGAAGAAGCTCTTTCCCAAACCATATGGGTCACTTCCATATGATTTTAGGGGATTTAATCATAGCTAGTGCATTGCATCAAAGTTAACTTTGCATGTCAAAAGACCTTTTATGTTAGCAACAACTACCTGGAAAGTGTGTTATGCCTTTTTTGTCCACAGTAATGTTATTATTTGAGTAATGCTAATGGAGGGAAAGGAATAATTGGAATTTTGAAGATTATAAAAAGATGGTGCCAAGTCAAGCATCTTTTGTTCAAAGTCCAATACCATTGGATGGATGCTCAATCTTGTTTTCCTTTGTCAATGAAACATACTCTGGCTTTGAGTGTTAGGAATTTTCTATTATATTTTCTTAATGATTAGGTTTATATCATGTATATAGCTTGTATACTTATATACCGCCTTTTTTCTTATAAATAAAGTTTTGACTTCTAAAAAAATTATTGTTTGAGTTTCCATGTGTTTCAATATTTCTTTTTTTGGGATATTTATCAACTTTTCATCATTTGACATATGTTTTCCATCTTTTTTGGTTTTGTCTTTGTTGTTGTATTTGTTTAAACTCAAGTTAGAGTAGTACAATACATTCTTGTCGTTTTATTTTGAAAACTGAACTGATGTATTTCCTTCCATAGTTGTATGCTAAGTCATAAGTAGGGAGTAGGGAGTATGTATGCAATGGAATAAGGTGCTACTTGGACAGCCCAAACTATATTTTGTTATAGTTAAATAAGGGATTTGAATGTGGTTTTGATTATATGCAATGGAATGAGGTTTTGTGGCCTTTATTTATATCCAATGAAATGACATTTTGAATCTTATGATTATTCGATTTGAATGAAATGAGGGATGTAACTAGGGGACAAATCCGTGACACATTTTTATTTTATTTTTTTCTATTTTATTTTTTATTTTTTTATAATTGTGGCAAGTTGTCTCTATTTATTTGGTTAGGTTCATTGATATTGATCAAGTTCAAGATAGTTGGTCTCATCTTATGGTTGCCAATTGCCCATTGGCTCTCCAATTTGCGAGTTAGCATATATTTATCCAAAGACCATGACAAGAGGCATGGGATTGTTTGATCTCATTAGCTAGAGTTTCTCCTGTTAAGAATGGATTCTAAAATAAAATAAAGGAGGCTTAAAATCATAAAGGTAAAACATCAAGGCATTCTAAAGGCATCCTATATCTAAGCATGATGCATTCCGAAAATCCTGACCAATAAGATGCACTCCTCATTGCATTTCACAATTGAACAAAAAAATATTTACAAAGTTCAATGAAGTCCTATTCTTTTATACTTCAAAAAAATAGTACCCCTTTTACATATCAAATTACCTTTGTACATATCATGATTTACACTTATTGAAAATATTACACTTGAAAAAAATGGAGCATTTCCATTTTCACAAAAATGCTACACACCCAATCTTCCCTCTTGTATGCTAAAAGCATCACTCCTTGCCCATTATTGAGTTTATACTTGTACCAACAGTGCAAAAATTAAATGCACGACCATCAAAAATAAAATGCTAACTGAACAAGTCAAACTAATTACTAACAACAATATAAATGCACGACCATCTAAAATACTTCAACCTATTTACATACATAACAATGCAAATGCACGCACAAAGGAATTTGTGTCCTCGTCTATGAATGATGGTTTCATTTTCTTATCACTTTTAAATATTTTTTTCATGATTTAGTAGGAGGAGTGATTGGTTAATGAAAATTTAAAGATTTTCACATTTAAAGGTGTTGGGTTTGTCTCTATTTTCATCTTTAAAACGCTGGTGCTGGTCTATAAGTGCCACCAATCTTTATAGTTGATTTAGTTATCTTTCCAAGTGTTTATCTTTAGATGGGATTGCTATTAAGCTTAATGATAGTCATCCACTCTTGCTTCTTTGATTGAAAACTCTAAAAATAAAGAAAATCAGTCATATCTTTGCCACCGTCAAAGAGGACGCATATCCTTTGTGATAGGGGAAACAAAAATATGGGACCATAGGTTGTATGCTTTGGTCAAATGGGACCTGCAAATATTGGGTCTTTCTTTTTTTTATCCTAACCATAATACTTTGAGATTGAACTTCAAAAATTAGAAGTGATTTCAAGGGAATAAAGGGCCCAAAAACTATTGTGGATGAGCTTCTTCCATTCCTATCTGCTACAGTTTGGCGGAAAACAAAGATAAATAGGACATTTTATCACTTAACAGCAGTATCTGTTTTAAAAAAAAAAAATTAAACATGGCCTCACAGAATCTTTTATTATAAATTATTGACATCTTCCAGACATAACTGAATGCATGATATATAGCAACTTATACAACTAAATGAGTATTGCAGAAATTTTAAGTAAAAATGACCAATAAAATTGTCACAACATAAAATAGTCCAGCCCAACATTACTACTAGGTAAAGCTTCAAAACAGAGGCTAAACTCCTCAAACTATTTTCAAAACTCAATAGATTCAAGTTATGTATATATCAAAACACTTAAACATGTCCGGTTCAAATCTAGACCAATCGTCACCTTCAGACTGTAAAGCTTAAAATAGAGCATTACTTCATTACTCACCCAGAGTCCATTAATCTTACTTATAGCCTTGAATATCTAACCTTAAAATGTAACAACAATATGTATAAAACATCATCCCAGGTTTCATTCTTCAAGAAAATTCACATATTGTAACAACCAAACTTCAAACAATAGCTAAAATCTTCTAGTACCGAGAATAGAAAATCTAAATCGAAGAATAGAGTTGCTGAGCTTATTATGCAAGATCCTCAGGTGCAGCATGGGGGTCGCATGGCATGATGTCCTATAAAGTAAATGTGGAACCACCAACAAACACAAAATTCATTCAGATCTTCCCTACATTTTCTTAACAACCAAACATGTATCCAAAAATAGAAACAAATCGTGGCTGAGAAGCTAAGAAGAAATAACGATAAATACCCAAAATCAGCAACCAAAATACACAAAAAATACAAATTCAACAGATACAAAAGTGCAAATCCAAGAAATACAAAAACATACAATGATTCATGCTAGGAAATGAAGATGGAATGGAGAGGGGAAAAAAACACTTCTTTTGATCGGTTCTTACCCTTGTCAATGGCACCAGATGGCGGCATTCGGAAGACGAGCAGTGAGAAGTGCTATTTAACGAAACCCGGTGGAAGAGAACCAAGCTTGGGCGTGTGAGGGGTGGGGGGGAGGGGCTGAGAGGGGTAGGGGAGCGGGGAGGGGGACATCAAGAATGAAATCTGGATGCTATTTTTTAATTTGGTAGGCTTGGGGGTGGATATGAGAATTTTGAGTTTCATATGAAAGTTTAAAATATTATTTTTTTTAGTATTATTATTGTTTTGGGATTTTAAAAAATTGAATTGTTTATTATATTTTTTGTAAAAATTTGAAAAAATTGTAGTGATGAGATGAAAATTTTGAGTTTGAGATGAGAATTCTCATTTACTAAACATGCCCCGTTCTAAATCTCAAAACGAGCCGTTTTGGTTAATTTTGAAAAAAATAAATAAATTACAAGTCAGCAGTGTGTGGAGCAAAGTTTTGAATACCGTACCAGAGGCCGTACTGGTTATGGCACAGGAATGAAATATTTCAATATTGGTATCGTTTCGTGTACCATTTCAAAATATTTTATACCTGGATAAACTGTATATATACAAGCATTTAGTGCATTCCAAAATAACAATAAAATAAGTCATAACTCAATACTTCTCAATACAAGTCTTAAGTTTTAAGTTACATCTAACATAAGTTCTTAAGTTTTAAGTTACAACAAACATCATATAAAAAAAAAAAAAAAAAGTGACAACAAACATACTTGTAAAACTCAATAAGTTCTTAATCTAACCATTATAATAAAATCACTCATCCTCATCAAAAAGACAATAAGGATTAGGATTTAACATGTTAATCAAAATATTTTCATCAACGTCACCACCATCATCAACATCAACACTAACATTATCATCATTTTCCTCATTTAGTAAGGCTAATGACTCCTCAATACTTGCATAATCTAAATCTTCTCCGTCAAGAAGCTCAGATTCTTTACCCACCCATTCTTCCATCAAGTCAAAGTTTTCAAGATTAATTGGATCTATCTCTTCCCTTTTTTATGCTCCTGTCAAAATAAAATCAAACATAAGTGAAAATGTTATATATTTTTCAACAATGAAAAACATTAGTATTCAAAAAATTTACCTCTCGCAACTTCAAGTTATAACGGACAAATACTAAGTCATTCAAACATCTATGCACTAATCTCTCTTCTTCGAATGAATAAAATAAAATGTGCTCCAATTTCTCTCACATCTAGTTTCACTACAACATTGACTTAGTACTCGAACAATAAACTTTTCAAATGTCGGAGCCTCGCAACCAAATTTGGTCCACCATGCAACTATAACAATAATACAATTATAAATTATTAATTAAATGCAAGTAAACATAAATTAAGATAACATTTAAAGTACAAAGTCATACTATTTAACAAATGATATTAATAAATGATAATACCTAAATTAATCTTATCACACTTGCGGATTGCTAAAGAATGTCCAAACTCACCATCTGCATTCTTATACAAGTCAAGCTCTGCAATGATCTTGTCTTGATTATTGGGATCAAGTTCCATCTTCATAACATAGCTATTGAAGCCTCTTACAGCATCATTTTTATTTTTAAAGCTGGGGCTATAGTAAATTCTAGGGTTAAGAAAACAACCCACCGTATGTAATGGACTATGAAGCTACTTATCCCATCTAGAATCAATGATCCATGTGAATGGACATAATGCACTAATTTTTTTATTGCATCTTGCTTTTATGTTCTCTTTATCTCTTTTCATTGCATCATACAAGAATCTCATTGCAGGCTTCTCATCCCCATCAACAAGTTGTAAAACATGAATCAAAGGCTCACTAACTTTAACAATAAATTGACATGGAGCCCAAAACTCTTTATCTTCTAAAACAATCACAGCTATCTTCTTCCCTATGTTGCTCATAGAATGACTTGATGCAATCTATTTATCACAAGTAAACATTTGTCTGAGTTCTTTCTTAAACAAGAGCAAGCATTGGATAGAGAATAAAAAATCTTTTTATGTGTTTGGTAATATTGGTGACGTGGAGGGTAAAATTTTTCCTCTGCTAGGGATATTTCCTTTTTTCATTTTCTTATGGGCATGACCACGTCTCATGGCCTTGCCATGCAGCCCTCTGGTGGCTGCTGAAGGGGTGGGTGCGATTGGGGGTCTAGGAGAGGGGGCACGGGTGGATCTGGTGATGTTGGAGGGGGGATAGGAGTGGTAGCTGCAGGTGGAGGTGGACGCACTTTTGCTAAAGCACTTCAACGACCTCTCTCGAATGCTAAATTTTGTCTGCCATTGAGAAAAATAGAATTGATTGATGGGGCTTTGGGCTTCATTTTCTCAGACATGGAGATGGCTAGAGCGACTGAAGAATTGAAGTTTGCTTTGGTGTTAAAGTTTGTGACTAAGATACCTTCCATTGACATGTTGCGATTGCAGATTACCAAAACTTGGGGCTTTTCAAAAGTACCTATGATTAGCTTTATGGACGAGGTCCATGTCCTATTACATTTGGCTAATGAGAAGGTTCATCTTCATGCTTGGGCGAGAGAAGGAAGGATGGTTGCAGGCTATCAATTGTGGTTGTTCAATTGGTCAGTCAAATTCGATGTAAATAAGGAACCCTCCATTGCGCAACAATGGCATTTTTTGCCTAGGTTGCCTCTTCATTTATGTCATCTGGATTGTCTTCATATACTCGGCTTCCCAGTTTGGTAGATTTCTTGGCTCTGATAATGCAACGTTATACCAAACTTGGGCTACCGGTGCTAGAATTTGTGTGTAAGTGGACCTCCAAGATGAACCGTGGAGGGCTTCCCATTCATTGTAGGGCAAAAACAAATTTGACAGAAAGTTACGTATGAGAAAAGGGGATTCTATTGTGTGAAATGCTTTCGACAAGGACATACAGTGGTAGTTTGTCGTTCGGAGACAAAGCAGGGGTTATACCAAAAAAGAAAAAAGAAGGAATGGGAGGAATAGGAAAGGATCGTGAGGAGCATGTTTGGAAAGAAGTGGGGCGGAAGATGGACGTGGTGGGTCCGTCTGGTGTTACAATTGAGGTGGAGGCAACAATTGAGGTGGGGCAGCAGAATTCAGAGGAGGAAGCGAAGAAATATGGGGCTTGGAAAACAAAGGAGGATGTGTGGAATGACAGAGAGGTGAGTGATGGGGGTGTGAGGGTAGGGGCTAGCATGTGCATAGAGGAGGGAGAGTTAGTGATGCCTGATTGTGGGTTGGTGAGGGACACTCTTTGTGAGGAGAGGGTGGTCGACTCCCATCTTTTAATAGAGGACCGTTTGTTATGCCAGACTGCCCATGTTGATACTGTTGTGGGGATCATTGCCGAAGAAGAGCTAGTTCAAACTGACGCTCGTGAGGTTCAGAGGACAATCTCCTCACAACCTATGGATGCAATGGTAGCCAAAAGTGATGAAGAGATTTGTGAGGTAGTTTGGCATGATGTGGATCCGCAAAGCATATGTGGAAAATTGTGGCTATCCGGTGCAAAGCATGGGATAGAGGTTTCTAATCAACTGAAGGAGGGTCAACAACGTCCGAAACAAGGGGTTGTGGAATCAGCTTATTCATCAAAGCAAGAGTATGATGCAGCCTCTTTGTTAAGGGGTAAAGAAAAATTGTATGAATTGGACATGGAACAATAGTTGAAGTCTAAGAAGTCGATAGAGGAAAAGGCAGTGCGGAAGTCCCAGAGGGTGTATACCTGGTCTCAGAGATTAGATTTATGAGTGATACACTTGTTTTTTGGAAAATAAGAGGGTTGGGCAGGTCATGCAATAGACTGAAAAAATTAGTGCAAAAGTTTAGAGTTGGTTTATGTGCTATAGTAGAGTCATTCTTAGTAGAGGAGAGCATGGCCTCTTTGGTGAATTGTTTGGGATTTTTCCATTCAGTATCAAATGATGGTTAGGGGCGGAAAGTGTGGGTTTTCTAGAAGGATGAGAATGCTTTTGAGGTGGTTTCAATTACGACTCAGATGATATCGGGTTGGTTTCATTCTGATGGCCAAAGAATTATGCTGGCTTTTATTTATGCGAAGTGCTCCTATGCAGAGAGAAGAGAGTTGTGGAGGAGTCTGGAACATAATCAAGGCTTGAACGATTCATGGGTAGTGCTAGGGGATTTAAATATTATTTGAATGGATGGGGAAAGGATTGGTGGGAGCCCACGGCCTTTTGCATCTATGTTGGATTTTAATGAATGCATACATCTATGTGGGCTATTTGATTTATCGAGTACAGGACCACAACTGTCATGGTGCAATGGCCATGAGGGGATATCATGCAGCTGGGTGACACTTGATAGAGTCCTTGTTAATACGACTTTCTCAGATTGTTTTAACTCAGCCTATTTTCGATATATGAGTCAGAAATCTTCTTATCATCGGCCAATGGTGGTTTATTTGCATAGACCGTTTTCATTGTATGGTCCACCCCGTTTCATTTCTAGAATATGTGGTGTTCACATGACAATTTTTTGTCATGTGTCAGAGAGGCTTGGTGTAGGAATGACTCGGCATTGGGACTGTGGAAGCTTGCCATTAGATTGAAGTAAACAAGGATTGCTCTTCATGCATGGAACCGAGATGTTTTTGGGAGAGTGGGTGCTAATTTGCATGCTCTTGAGGAGCAGCTGGAAATTTTGGAAAGCCAATTGCAATCAAGCTACTTGGAGGAAATTGAAGACGATTTCTTGGCTACTAAACTGGAAATATAGGTATGGGAGTGTCGAGAAGCCACTCGATTGGGTCAAATAGAAAAAAAAAATGGTTAATTGAGGAGGATCAAAATTCAAAATTCTTCCACTTGGTGATTAATCAGAGGTGCAAGAAGGGTTGAATAGACCGAATGGTCCTTACTGGTGGTTTGACTTTAGAGGGTTTGGAGGTAGTGCATAATGATGTAGCAATTTTTTTCCAAAATATCCTTGCAAAGCCGTCCAATTTAGAGCCCTGTGACCTCTCAGCTCTTATTAATAGGCAAATTTTGGGGGCTGGAAATGATTTATTATGCACAGTACCAACAGAGGAGGAAGTCAAACGAGTGGTTTTTTCTATTCTGAAAGAAAGCAGCCCTAGACCTGATGGATTGGGAATTGAATTCTATATGGCTTATTGGGATATTGTAAAGGATGACCTCCTGGAAGCTGCAAAAGATTTTTTCCCGGGTGCTCCTTTGTCTAGGTTTTATTCTTCCTCTCTTATTATTCTAATTCCGAAGGTGGTTAATCCTTCGAGCTTTGACAAATTTCATCCTATTAGTCTTTATTCCGCGGCTTATAAATTTTTTTTGAAGATTATTGTTTTTCGACTTGCTAATATTGTTGATAAGCTAGTCTCACAAGATCAAGGATCTTTTATCCCGGGGCATAGCATCTTTGAAAATATTACGCTGGCATAGGAAATGGTCCATTCTTTGCATAAGAAAAGGATGGGAGGTAATGTGATGGTGAAACTGGATATGGCATACAATAGGGTGAATTGGAGTTTTCTTTTGGAGGTACTGAAGTCGTTTGGGTTTGCTCAGAATTTTTGCAATCTTATAAAAAATTGTGTGGAGGGCCCATGGTTCTCAGTAATGATGAATGGAACTCCAAAGGGTTTTTTTAATCAGGTCGAGGCTTGAAGGGGATCCCCTCTCTCTGTTATTATTTATTATCATAGAAGAGGTCTTAACAAGATTACTTCGGTGAAATTTTGAGGAGGGTCACATTGGGCAATTTTATCATCCAATTGGGGCAGCGACAGTGTCTCATTTATTATATGCAGATGATATCCTTATCTTTGCCAATGGAGGGAAGAGGTCAATTAAAAATTTAATGCAGGTTCTTGAGACTTATGAGAGGTGGTCGGGTCAAAAAATCAGCAAAGCCAAGTCAGCAATTTTCTTGTCAAAACATATTAGCCCAGCTCGTAAAAGAAGTTTATTAAGAAGCACTGGATTCACGGAAGGCAAGTTCCCAGTGACATATTTGGGTGCGCCCTTGGTTTTAGGCAAGTTAACTTCTTGAATGATGGAGTTGCTAGTGGATAAGATACAAGCAAAAATTGACAGGTGGAAATTTAAATTGCTTTCACAAGGTGGAAGATTAATTTTGCTCAGACATGTTTTAGCTAGCACGCCGATACATTTAATGTCCATTATTTCTATCCCAATGAGTATTATATCTCACATCAATTCTATCTTGGCAAATTTCTGGTGGGGCGAGGTGGAAAGCAAAAGAAAAGTCCATTGGCTCTCTTGGGGGAAGGTTTGCAAACTAGTCTCGAAAGGGGGATTGGGGGTAGGAGACCTCAAGGAAGTCCAAAAATCTTTACACATAAAGCTTGCATTTAGATTGATTACTTCTAATAATTTATGGGGAGCTTTTTTCAGGGCCAAATACTATCGACATAGCCATATTCTAGCTTAGAAGGAATGTCCCAATGATTTGCAGTTTTGGAGATCGATGTTGGTTGCCATTCCGGAAGTTATGGAAAATATGATAGTCTTGGTGCGAGGAGGAAATTCCTCTTTCTGGTTTGACCGGTGGCTTTCTTATGGTCCTTTATCGGTAGGCACAGAGGGCATAATTAATACTAAACTGAGCATTTGGGAGTGTTGGGATCAAAACAATTGGAATTCTGCTGCATTATTGGAACTGATGGGAGCTGAAAGAATGCAGGAGATATTGCTCAATATTCAGCCTGGAAAAAGAGGTGAGGACATGCATATATGGAAGCGAACAGTTGATGGTAACTTTTCTACCAAAACAGCTTGGGAGACAGTAAGGAAGCATGGTGAAAGCTTAGAGTGGAGTGACTGGTCTTGGCATCCCTTAATTTCAAAGAGAATTTCCATTTGTGTATGGAAAGCCTGGTTGAAATGTTTGCCCATATATAAGTGTTCAGGCGAAAGGTATTGCAATGGCTTTGGCATGCGATTGCTGTATGAAAAGGGCCCAGGAAAATTGTGATCACATCCTCTCTTCAGGTGAGGTAGCATCAGAAATCTGGCACCGAGCTAGTGTATGCTAAGGGCACCTTTCAATGTGAGCATCCCTTGGAAAAACAGAGTATCAAGCTGGTTGTTTTATGCCAAAAAATCATCGATCAAAGGTCTTCTATTTGGGGTAATGCCGAGTGTGATAACATGGTACCTATGGAAGAGGAGATGTAAGGCAAGAATGGAGGGGGGTTCAACAAACCGTGGAACAAGTGTGGAGACAAATAAGGCACTGGGCTAGTGTTATTGCAGCAAATCATAAGGCAGTTCGTTATATGTCAACAATGGACATGGAATTACTACAAGAGCTCAATATTCCACATCATCCCATCTGTGCAAGACCAAGCAGGTATGTGACATGGAACAAGCCCCCTACTGGATGGGTTAAACTCAACTGTGATGGTAGTTGCAGAGGAAATCCGGGCAACTTAGGAGGTGGGGGAATTATTCGAGATGACCGTGGTAACGTGCTTATGGCTTTTTCTAGTACTTTCGGGCATGGCATGAATAATAGCACTGAACCTAAAGCGTTATTGGAAGGTATTCAGTTGTGTAAACGGCTTCGACTTTTAAATGTGATAATTGAATGTGACTCGTGTATTGTGGTGGACTGGCTTCGAAAAAAAAAATATGCACGTTATGGTACCTTTGGGATTTTTGGGAGGATTTAGTGGCGAACTTAGAAGGGTAAATTTCATGGTGATGCACCAATATAGGGAAGGGAATGGTGCAGCTGATTTGCTTGCTATGGAGGGGGAAATGGGAAAAAATGTGGTTTATGAAGGAGGGTCGTCACTACCTCGTTCTCTTAAGGGAATTCTTTGCTTGGATAAGTGGGATCTCCCCTCGTTTTGTAAATAGGTGGTTCAGTTTTGGTTTTCATAAGTGGCGTAAGTCCTATTGGGATGGGTGGTTTATTGATTGGTCTTTTATTGTTTTGTTGGTTTTATTCTTTGCTGGTGTTGATGTCTGAAGTTTGTTTGTTCCTAAAGTATTCTTTCGCAATAAGTGAGGATTTTTAATAAACTTAGGTCGGGACCATGCCGCGAGTGCTTACTGGCTACTTTCAAAAAAAAAAAAAAAAGAGCAAGCATTGGATACTTAAAAAATTTGCCGCAAACCTTGTAATTGCAGGACGACACAAAACATGACCTTTGGTGAAGTCTTTTCTCATCAATGCCAAAACCCAACCATGGTTATAGATTAATTTTGTTATCTTTTTTGCCTTTTTATAGTATCATCAATAAGGGGAAAATATCTTGGATTAGAAAAATTCTCCAACAACAAGTATATGCAATGAGATGCACAAGGGGTCTAGTAGAAAGAGAGATACTTCTGCTGTAACCTTTTTCCTGCAGCTTTATAACTTGCATCATTGTTCATTATGAACTACACATGATTCTCAACTCAATTTCTTGAACAACCTCGTCAAAGATGTTAAACAATGTTTCAGCATCTCTTCTAAGGCCAGATGTATCAACAAACTTCAAGCATATTGTACATTTCAGACAATAAACTAAGAAGTTGATTATTGATTGTTGCTTCTATTTTGTCCATAGCAAACAACGGGTCTTTTTCCAAACCCTTTTAATTCGTTGCAAATAATCTTGAACCTTATTCACATCCATCTTTAACAAGTTTCCTCTCAACTTGTATAAAGAATGGCCCTTGAATCCTAGCCTAATGGCAGTCATGGCATCAATAGCTACTTGATAAAACTTGGATTAAGCCACATTGAAAGGCAAATTAGTATCATACCACCAACATGCTATAGCCATCTTTACTTTTACAATCATCTCCTTCAAACAAATAGAACTCTTAATTGAAGGTTGGACTCCAGGATTTGTTCTTGGAGCAAAGAATCTACTCAAGCCCCCCACTGACTTTCCAGTTCCAGATTCCTTCAACTTCCCCTTACCTTTTGAAAGCTAAGACTATTCCTCCATACTATTACTATCATCAATATCATCAGATGGTAAATCTATATCACCTCCAATGTGACGCCCTTAGATTTTGCTTGGGATCAGACGACATATGAAACGTCGGGACATACAACACAATGTTACTTGCCCCTGATCATGACATACAAGATGTAATGTTCCTAACATACATATAGCATTATGCAATATTCGCAGTAGATAATTTTTTTTTTTAACAATACTATGCACTAAAGTTATAATATCCCAAGTAGTTAAAATATAATCCATGCATACTTAACAAAATAAACATTTATGATTACAGTATGGGTCTCAAAAGACTGTAATCTCAAAACAATGGAGACCAGGCTTCATAATTACATTATCAAAATATACTATTGGGCTAGTTCATCGAGTAACTTAGGTAACTCGACTAACGATGCCAGAATAATGTCCAAAACCTAACTATGGAGGCTATAACCTCTGCATCACATCTGCGGCGTCTAGTCAATCTCCTTCAGTTTGCCAATGTCTACTCCCTGCTCTAGTCCTGAAACCTCGCCTACCATTCGGGGGAAATGGTAGTTGGGGCTACCACAATGAGATTTGACTACAAATCACAACAAGTTAACAGGAAACTTCCACACAGGTTAATGATACATGCATGACAGTAAAGGTATGAATGCACAATCAAGTCAAAAGTAAGCATAACATAACTGTACATAACAAGGCATGAAATAATAAGCATAACGTGACTTTACATAACATGACATGAGCTGAGATAACTTGAACTAAAACTGAAACTTAGCTTGGCGTGACATGAACTTAAATCATAACATGGACATGAACTTGAGACATAACATGGATGTGAACTTGAAACATAACATGGACGTGAACTTGAAGCTTGACATGAACATAAACTTAAACATAACGTAACATGAAACATGACTTGAATGTGAAATATATGAACTTGGAATCTTGTTTATCGATAAACTTAATTAATAAAGTGACCATACGGGTGCTATACGGGTTCCCTTGAGCCGTGTGTCCCTGCCGATTATCGTATCACAAAACAAGTATCTACACTAGCTGTGAGTGTGTTAATATATACTCCACAGTTGTTATAGCCCACATATTCTAAGTGTCATTATTGTTGCGTCTCATGTAGTGTATGCTCTAAAGTTGTTGTGGCCCCATGAATTGTTTGTGTCATAATTGTTGTGGACACACGTAAAATAAAATATAGCTCTATCACGTTAGTGCCTAGCGCACTCCGGTGACCAGCTAGTTAGACCCCACTCATAACTTGTTGACTATACTTCGTCAACCCAGGGAATTTCACACCTATTTAGACACTATAGTGTAAACAAAAAAGTTTTACTAGGATATAACTCCATCCTAGTGCTTAGGGTCGTGATTGAAATGAATAACTTAACAAGATTGTTCTTGAGATACAGAAATTGTATTTGAGACGGGATGTGACATGAACAAGAAAGAACAGAAGTCTTGACATAGAAAATGACAATTTTCTACCTCAATGTACATTCATAAAAACATGCTAACAACACTCCATAAAGTGGTCGGACCAAGATATGTCCATTAGCTTGGTCAAAAATTACAAAACATAACATACTCTCCAATTTAACTCCCATAATGATCTTTCCATGGTTAAAAATACTTTTGACCGATCAAATGACCATGGAATAAGCATAATAACATATCCATGGAAACTAAACTCAAATATGAACAACTTTGAAGCGGGTTTATTGTATAAAAAATACCTGCAAAGGATTAAAAAGCTCCACACAAAAAGACCCAAAAATTTGTCAGAGAGAGCTCTTTTGGGTTTTCCTCTAAGAATGGAGTGAAGAAGAAAGATGAAAGGGAGTGAAATGTGTCTTACATGACTTTAGACTTCTAGTGGGGAGAGGTATGGGCTTGAATGACCATTGATTGGAAGTGGCTTTGTCACATAAAGTAGAGAATAGTGAGGGGCAAGGACTACCTCCTGCAATTGTGAGGTATGGAGGGTGATAAGGTGAATTTCTCATTTACATCAAGACACTATTGGGTTTATCCAAGGGCAGTGGATGGCCTGCCATGTGGAGGAGGATATTTCTTCAAGAAGCTTTGCCAAGGTGGCCAAATTCGTGGGCCATGGTGGGCCTCAACCACATGGGCTTCAACTTGGGGTTTAAAGGGGGTTTGGTTAGGGTTTGGAATGCTATCAAGCCCAAATCTAATTTTTTATGGCCCAATCAATTTTTTAAGGTTTAAAAAATTGGATAGTGATGTCATAACAAGAATTTGGTGAATTAGTAGCTTATAGAAGTGATTTAATGAAGTGATTAAATGCAATGCTAGAAATTGGATTAAAAAGAGTTTGAAGGCCAACTTTAGGGTTTAGAGAAACCGTTTAGGATTTCGGTTTCAACCAAGCTTTTGGGGTTTCAATTGGATTCCAACCATTTAGGGTTTCACTAGGGTTGAAACCCTCTTTCATCTGGCTCAATTTGGTTGATTAGATGAAAAAATGGGATTTTGCTTAGGTGGCATGATCTCACACCTTGATTCCTTCATAATCTATCTCATGGCTCCTCTTTGTGGCAAGTGTCAACAACTATTCACTAAGTGTGAATAAGATCTTTTCAAGTGTCCAAATAAAACTTCCCTAGCCAATTTGGACATTTCATACTGTGATTTAAAAAATACTGCACTAGGTTCTACTATTAAGGTTACTATTCACTCCAAAAAAGTGAAAAATAAATTTTGCACTGTAAAATATTTGTGCAAACCTAACTGTACAATTTTTTTTTATCAAAATTAAACTCCAAAATGGCTCAACAAAGCAAAACACGTTTTAGAATAAGCGTATTCTGACCATAACGTATTCTAACACTTCTAACTACTTTAAATAAATAAAATTACATCCTGACACTATAGTAAGTGATAACAGTAATTATGCTGATAGACTAAAACCTATTCAATTAGTCAATTCGTGAAAACTTACAGAATTTTCATGAGGTTCCTATAGTCAATAGAAATTCCACCAATGAATTTCTAGCGGGCTGTTACATTCAATCTATGAACTTCTTTGTCTTTTCTTCTCTTTGCTGTTTTTCATTTCATCAAGCAACTCCTTTATTTGTCATTTTACATCTTCAAAGACCTTTTTACATGCTTTTATATTGCCTGGAATCCCAGCTAGATGATGCTTCAACCAAGTGATCCCACCACGTCTAATTACTTTATTACAATATAAACATTTAGTAGTATTTCTTGCCCTTGGCACTGCACATGCATGGGCCCATGCTGGATCTTCTGATCCTACAGGAGCAAGTGTTGAAGTTGAAGTCATACCACCAGTTGATTGACAAATAGACATTTTTAACTATAAAAGTATAAAAAATTAACACTTATAAGTAAGCAAAATTAAATAATAATAAAAAGTTAAAAGAAGTAAGAAACTTAGAAATTTAGAAAGATGAACAACAACATTCATCATTTGAACCAAAATAATTAAAAGATAAACAAGCAACTAATTATAAGCTAGTGGACCCACTTCCTCATTTCAACATAGCTTATGAGTTATTCCTAAAATAATTAGGAAGGTAGACCAAAATATGCGAGTTTCTATTGAACCAAAGAATCCTAAATAAAATTCAAATACAACAATACCCAAATAACAAAATAAAGCATTAGACTTTAAACTCTTAGAGTAACAAAATGTTTCACAGCATAAAGAATTTGAACTATTATGCAATTCAGTTCTATCAAGAACTAGTCTAAGCAACAACCTGGTTTAACTTTATAATTCTCAATTATGAGTTACACTTAGCTGTAATGATAAGTTGAATGCAATAAACATATCTGAAAAATAAATAAATTAGACAAGCTGCATAGTGCATACTTTTAGCTTACCTACAATGTCTTTACCTACGGCTTCTACAAAAAATATATATGATAGAGTAAATTTATATTTTAGATTTAGATACACATGACAAACACGTATAACAGAATTTTCCTTCACTAACAACCATATATTCAGACCACAAAACAAAACCTACAAAAATGCTCAGGAAGAAACAAACAAACAAAAAAGGAAAAAAGAGAGAGCTTGAGAATAAAAAATTCTATACCAACTTACCAATCATAAATATTCAACACAGACTACATAACACATATCAATATCATACCAATGTTTCCCTGCGATCAACATTGGAGACGCGTATGCGAGATGAGCTAATAGAGATGACGGCGACATGCGACTAGATGAACGGCTCGAGCTGATGAGCAGATATCAAATCTTAATGATTAAATAAGAAAATAGATTAAAAAAATGCATGATCCTCTAAAATGTTATAAAATGTTAGAGATCAACTTGATCTAACATTTGTTTTCATTTCGAAATTAGGTTTGCATGATCCTCAAAATCTAAATTATCAAAAGTAACAAAAAATACTTGAATGATCTAATTATTAATATATAATTAAAATTCAATGATGCGGCACAATCTTAATCATCAAATTAAAATATAATATTGTTTTTGTGCATTACAAATTCTTTAGACTAATGCTATTATGTTTCCTAATTTCTACCACTCACTTTTCCCTCTTAAAATGGCAATGTAAAATGTGGCACCACATGACTTATTAAAAAAAATAAAAAATATATATTCAAAATAAAATGTTATCCGAAAATATAGAAAGATGAACACTAAAAGCCTAGATTCACTATATTCTTTTATTTTTGTGTCATTAATTTTTTTAATAAGCCTTGTGACACCATATTGTAGTGCCATATCAAGAAATTTAAATAAGTGATCATATAATTAGGGAGTATATAGAGTAGAATTTCTAAATCCTTTATAGCTCGAAGATATATATAACATGCATGCCAACATGACTAATAGTTTAGGATGCAGGGTCAAATGACTGAAAATAATTTGTGTAGCCCCTTTCCTCTCCTAGGTTTCCTTCGTAGGTTTCCTTTGTAGAGGTTCCCATACTGCCCTGGTGCAGTTTGATCTTTTTTCATTTGAGAGTATGATTACGGAAGATGATCTTCTAGTTCTTTATACTAAGCTTTCGTTAACTGAAAAGGAAAGTGAGGAAGTGGTAATCGAATCAGATAAATTGGAGGATGTGTTGCCTCGGGGGGGGGGGGGGGGGGGGGGGGGGAGTGCTTGTTTATGAAGTTGTTCATGGACAAATATTTCAATCGGGATGCATTTAAGGGTATGATGCGGAAATTCTGGTGGCCACTTATGGGGGTTCGTTTCTGGGATCTTTTGGCAACATTTGTTATTGTGAGTTTGAGGATCTCAGAGATAAAGAGAAGGTTCTGCAGGAGGGGCCATGGACATTTGATAAAAATCTGGTGTCGCTCGCAGAGGCGAATGGATGACTTCAAGTACAACAGATTAATTTGGAGATTGCTTCATTCTGGGTCAGACTTCATGACCTTCCTATTATGGCTCGTAATGTGCATGTTGGTCAGAAGCTTGGGGAGAAGATTGGGCTTGTTGAAGAGGTGGATTTGGAGAATGGTGAAGTGGAATGGGTAGAGTTTTTGAGAGTAAGGGTAAAGCTTAATATCCATGAGCCTCTTCTGCGTGGATGTAAGTTATCAGTAGGAGGGGGTAAGTCTATTTGGATTTGCTTCTCTTATGAGCATTTGCCAAACTTTTGTTACTGGTGTGGGAGAATGGGCCACATTGAAAAAGATTGTAAGCACGAGAGGGTGTATTTGAAATGCCAACTATGGAGGATTCTCAACCATACGGGATGTGGTTACGTGCGGGAAGTTTCAGTGAAAAGAAGCCTTCAGTGTGTGGTCGATTTTTAGGGGCTTCAGTGTGTCGTCTGGTACGTTGAATGAGTCTAGTCTTACCCAGGAGAAAGCAGCAACAATGGCTGTTGGTCAATGTTCGGATGGTGGCTCAGGCGATGAGGAGAACGTAACGGTTACAGTTTTAATGGAAGGTAGTGAAGTGGAAAACATGGTTGATCTCCAGGAAAGTACATTACCTGTTAACGTAGCTCATGTATGCGAAACGGTTACGTTACTACCAATAAAGGAGGTTAGTGTTTTTGGAGATAGCCAAGATGGAATTACCGAGAGCATAAAGGATGCGAATGGGTGACCGGTGCAAAACTGCAAGTGCACAGTATCGTAGTTTTATAGTAAAGTAATAAGAAGAGTATCGTCCTCAGGGATTGGTACCTTACTCTTGCCAAATACCAAAATTATGCTAATCTCAATTTTATCTAGAGGAATCGCTAAGGTTTTTGTAGTAGCAAATAAAACTAGATCAACTCAAGAGAAATAAGCAAAGAAAGTAAAACTGATGTTTGAAGATCAAATTCAATAGGAAAGAAAACTTCTAGGAAATCGATTTCACCATAATTCTTCACTATGCTTTTCTCATCCAGCTAATTTAACTTAAACCTCTTTTGTCTATTAGCAAATCTCTAATTCATCCAAAAGCCTCTTTCGATAGTCAATTGGAAGTGATTCTAGTTTACCAATTCACACAAGAGTATGCAAATTAAATAATCAAGAACGCAATAAGACCAATGATTTAATTACTACACAGGTTCATACAAGTCTTTCGATCTCTATACTTACCTATGCTGAACTATCCAAGATCTATCCTATGATTCCCTCTTTCGATAGCAAATCACAAGATTAATAATCATCTAATCAATGGCCAGTTAATTAGAAGCAATAAATTCAGAATAAATCAGATAAACAAAGAGAGAATTTCATTAAATTAGCATGGACAAACAAGCATAGTTCGGAATTAGGTTACATCGTTTTCCTAGAAAGAAGAAAATTTAGCTCATGCTAGAATTGGAATTCAACATAAACGAATTCACCATAATTGTTCTGAGAATATGGGAAGAAGAAAATAAACACTGAAAAATCCTCCTTGCAGCCTCAACTGGTCGTCAAAAGCTCAAGGGAACGATTCAACGCCTTTCTCCCGTCCGTGCTCGTGTATGAATCCAACGTACGTGCAATAAATTGGAATTTCGTCTCCAAAACAGATGAATTGAATCCCTCTAACTGTGTTTTTCTCTCCCAAGAAGTGTTCTCCAGTCAAAACTCGCGGCTCTAGAGTGAAGAATGGCCTTTTATATGGTCCCACGGCAGAAAACCTAAAATCTGTCAAAATACGATGTTCGCTCGAGCGGGGTGTCGAGCGCGCGTCGAGCGTTCGACTCTGCCTGATTTCGCTCGAGCGTCCTATCGAGCGCACATCGAGCGTTCGACTCTGCCTGAATTCGCTCGAGCGGCCAATGTCTCCGCTCGAGCGATCTTCGTTTTTCAGCAACCTGCTCGAGCTCCCTGTCGAGCGGCATTCGAGCGTTTGAATCTGCCTGAATTCGCTCGAGCGGCCAAAAGCCTCCGCTCGAGCGAACTTGTAAAATCTGCAATATGAAATTTTGCAAGCCATCAAATACCCCCAAACTTACAACTTTGTTTGTCCTCAAACAAAAAGAAAAACAAATGATAGTTTAGGCAATATCAACTCGACCTCAAAGAGAAGTATCATCACTCACCAAGCTTTTATGAATTTAGATTTCATCTCTAGTATCTTACTCTTTTACCATCAAAGATAGCAAGAAAATCAATCAAAAATTTTTGCAATTTGTCAAGCAAGAGTTAGGTGTTTACTTCAACCTAAAGCTAAGACCTTGAGTGTGTGTGTGATATAGTCAATTTAACCTCAAACCACCTGCAAACTCAGATAAAAGTAGAACAACCAAAATCAGAAGAATTCTCTTAAAACTTAACCCCATAAGTCCAATTTTCAGAAATCCTCTCCACTAATGTAGTCAACACCAAAATCAAAGATCAAAAGGTCTTTATTAAGGTTGTAATGATAGGCCACAGGGTGAGGGTTAAGAAAGAACTGGATATGGGAAATTAAATCAAACTGGGAAAATACTTAGTGAAAAGAACATTAAAAGAGAAACTCACATGATTCAAATCATAGCTCTTTCTTGGCAATATGCTCATACTTGTGGCATTATAATTGCGGTAATCACTGATGTAATACCAACACTTCCCTTAACAAAATTTGAGGTAATTCACTTTCCGCTTGGCGACTTCTTTTTCTTTTCTTTTCTTTTTCTTTTTCCTCTTCTTCTCTTTTTTCTTTTTTTCTGTTTTTTTTTTTTTTTTTTTTTTTTTTTTTTTTTCAATCACTTCCTTTCTTCTTCTTCTTTTTCTTTGATCAAATAGAGCAAACATAATACGTTTCATCATGAAACCAATTTTCTCTTTTAAATGTAACTCTCCACCAAAGTATTTTCTCAAACTATCAACGGTAGATTCATTGTTTTTCAGGCTTAGAGCGGGCATGGTTTATGTAGTTTAAAGAATCAATAAAGGCTCATGAAGGCTCAAGGGGGTTGACTATGGAAACACACCATGTAATGATGGCATGACATTTAGGACGGCTGGGAAAGCTTTTTGGTTATGCCAAAGAAATGCCTAGATCATTTCTCTAATATTTGGTCTCGACTAGGATTTCGCCTCAAGGACCCATCAACGGATTCTAGAGCAAAGCAAAATCGAACCTCCCTCTTTCAATTAATTCAACTTCTTCTCTTCATAAGCAAAATGGAATAAGAGAAAAACGACTATGTGCTCAATTGTGTTCAAGGTCAAAGATTTAAACCAAAGTACCCACAAAACTTCACTTGACATAAAAGAAATTTTTGAAAATTTTTCTCAAAACCATCTTCAATCACAAATTTCAGAGTCATAGAGAATTCAATCTTACTCCAATGCATGCTTGGTAAGAGACTCAAACAACCCATCAACAACCCAAGACTTAGAAAACAATAGGATCAAATGATTATAGGAGTTTACACCCCCAAACTTAAACTAAGCAATGTCCTCATTGTGATGCAAAAGTAAAAAGGATTGAAGAAATAAAGGAACTTCCCTGGTTTCATGGTGAACCTTCCGAGGTTTAAAAATTTTCCAGCTCTTTATTCTTGCTAAATACCTGCATCAAAAATTAATTTATTAAAACTTAAATAAATAAAGATAATAAAATAAATGAAAGAAAGAAAGATAGATAT